>NW_028123866.1:0-600000 GCF_965194805.1 Balaenoptera borealis
GTTTTCTAAATGTGTGACTCTGTTCTGTTTTGTAATTCAGTTCAAGTGTAGGGATTTTAACATTCCCTCTATAAGTGTTAGATTGTGATAAGTATCAATTTCAGTGTGACTTATTTCACTTAGAATCGTCGTACCTAAATCCATTCATCATGCTGCTACTAGCATTATAACATTGATTTCATGGCTGAGTGATATTCCATTGTACATACGGACCACAACTTCTTTATCCATTTTTCTCTTTCCTGGGATATTTAAGGTGTAATAAAGTGGAGGTTGTTGTCAACAGAGCAGCCCTAATCTTCGGGGTGCCTCTGTCTTGCTGCTTTTTAGTTTTCCCAATTTATACGCCCAAGAATGGAAGTGCCCTATTCTCTCTAAGCTGTGTTTTTTAGATATTTCAGTACACACCGTACTCTTCTCCAGAGTGGCTGTTGGCAATTTACATCCCGCCCATCACCGTAGCAAGGCTCCCATTTCTCCATGGCCTGTCCTGCATTTCTGGTTTTGACACTTTCAGCATGACCATTTTGACCGATGGGAAACGAGACATCTTTGTAGCGCTGATTTGCCTTTCCAGGTTGCTTGGTTGGCCAAAAAGGGCGTATGCGTTTTTTCCTGAATATATTCAGGAAAAAACGCATACGCCCTTTTTGGCCAAGGGCAACATTGTCGACGTTTTGCCGCTTTTCATGTGCTTTAAAGGCGATTCGAATGTACCTCCTGAAATCTGTTTCCTGCAATTCTGCCTTGCTTTCAAATCCTCTTCGTTGCCTTCCCTCAATATATTTGGGGATGAGAGTTATCATTTATAACTCTGCAGGTTTGTGAATTGCAGTGCCCCTGAGCTCCGTTTTTCCACTTGCTTCTTTGGGAGCTGGCCGCAAAAGCGCAGGACTGCTTCAGGCCCTATTCTGGTTCCGGGGGGGCAGGCTGAGCCTGTGGTTAATTCTTCCTCCTGATGGGAAACTAGAGTGACCTGTGCCTGTCCCAACACCTAGAGCTAGTCTCTCATTGGTTCCCCCTCCTTCTGTTCATCCTCAGGACAAATTGCAACCTGTACGGAACAGGAGGTTAAAGGTGCTGCTGATTCTCCAAGGAGCGAGATTGCTAGTAAAGCGGCTGTAATGGCCACCCCGAGCCCAAGGAGATGAGAAATGGGGTGCGTTTTAGAAACCTTCCCCGGTCCCACGGTGTACCAACTTCTGGGTTTCTCATGCATGTTTTCGATGTAGGAAGAGGCCCTTGAACCTGGAGATTTGGGACCCATGGGATGGGTACCACGCAGTATTACTTTAAAGGGTCTGTGTTTGCTCACCGAACCTCAACAAACCTCTCAGCCCCAAGAGTGTCCACCCTTATGTCTCATCCAGCTGTGTGTCTACATATGGTCAATTCAGGTTGCATCACAGCCCCTGAACGAATTTTGTAAAAATTTCTCTTTCACTGTCTTTGTTTCATGGGTTTTTAAAAGTAATTTATTTTATAATGGGGTTTAGCTGCTTTTCACTGCTGTGTTTATGTCGCTTTATACCCACTTGACTCACTTTCAGAGAGATATCAAACCATAGGTTTTAAGATTCTTAAGAGTCAGATATATTCTTGTGCGGTGAATAGGGGGTGTTGAGTCCAGTTCACTGAGCAAGGAGTAGGTCTTGTCTATTACATGTTGGGTTTATGGAACGGTATCTGAGCTAATTTGAAACCCTTGTTTTATGCATCACCCCACCTCCCGTTTCCCGTTCAGCAGCCATAGTGTGTTTTCTAAATGTGTGACTCTGTTCTGTTTTGTAATTCAGTTCAAGTGTAGGGATTTTAACATTCCCTCTATAAGTGTTAGATTATGATAAGTGTCTTTTTCTGTGTGACTTATTTCACTTAGAATCGTCGTACCTAAATCCATTCATCATGCTGCTACTAGCATTATAACATTGATTTCATGGCTGAGTGATATTCCATTGTACATACGGACCACAACTTCTTTATCCATTTTTCTCTTTCCTGGGATATTTAAGGTGTAATAAAGTGGAGGTTGTTGTCAACAGAGCAGCCCTAATCTTCGGGGTGCCTCTGTCTTGCTGCTTTTTAGTTTTCCCAATTTATACGCCCATGAATGGAAGGGCCCTATTCTCTCTAAGCTGTGTTTTTTAGATATTTCAGGACACACCGTACACTTCTCCAGAGTGGCTGTTGGCAATTTACATCCCGCCCATCAGCGTAGCAAGGCTCCCATTTCTCCATGGCCTGTCCTGCATTTCTGGTTTTGACACTTTTTTCAGCATGACCATTTTGACCGATGGGAAACGAGACATCTTTGTAGCGCTGATTTGCCTTTCCAGGTTGCTTGGTTGGCCAAAAAGGGCGTATGCGTTTTTTCCTGAATATATTCAGGAAAAAACGCATACGCCCTTTTTGGCCAAGGGCAACATTGTCGACGTTTTGCCGCTTTTCATGTGCTTTAAAGGCGATTCGAATGTACCTCCTGAAATCTGTTTCCTGCAATTCTGCCTTGCTTTCAAATCCTCTTCGTTGCCTTCCCTCAATATATTTGGGGATGAGAGTTATCATTTATAACTCTGCAGGTTTGTGAATTTCAGTGCCCCTGAGCTCCGTTTTTCCACTCGCTTTTTTGGGAGCTGGCCGCAAAAGCGCAGGACTGCTTCAGGCCCTATTCTGGTTCCGGGGGGGCAGGCTGAGCCTGTGGTTAATTCTTCCTCCTGATGGGAAACTAGAGTGACCTGTGCCTGTCCCAACACCTAGAGCTAGTATCTCATTGGTTCCCCCTCCTTCTGTTCATCCTCAGGACAAATTGCAACGTGTACGGAACAGGAGGTTAAAGGTGCTGCTGATTCTCCAAGGAGGGAGATTGCTAGTAAAGCGGATGTAATGGCCACCCCGAGCACAAGGAGATGAGAAATGAGGTGCGTTTTAGAAACCTTTCCCGGTCACACGGTGTACCAACTTCTGGGTTTCTCATGCATGTTTTCGATGTAGGAAGAGGCCCTTGAACCTGGAGATTTGGGACCCATGGGATGGATACCACGCAGTATTACTTTAAAGGGTCTGTGTTTGCTCACCGAACCTCAACAAACCTCTCAGCCCCAAGAGTGTCCACCCTTATGTCTCATCCAGCTGTGTGTCTACATATGGTCAATTCAGGTTGCATCACAGACCCTGAACGAGTTTTGTAAGAATTTCTCTTTCACTGTCTTTGTTTCATGGGTTTTTAAAAGTAATTTATTTTATATTGGGGTTTAGCTGCTTTTCACTGCTGTGTTTATGTCGCTTTCTACCCACTTGACTCACTTTCAGAGAGATATCAAACCATAGGTTTTAAGATTCTTAAGAGTCAGATATATTCTTGTGCGGTGAATAGGGGGTGTTGAGTCCAGTTCACTGAGCAAGGAGTAGGTCTTGTCTATTACATGTTGGGTTTATGGAACGGTATCTGAGCTAATTTGAAACCCTTGTTTTATGCATCACCCCACCTCCCCTTTCCCGTTCAGCAGCCATAGTGTGTTTTCTAAATGTGTGACTCTGTTCTGTTTTGTAATTCAGTTCAAGTGTAGGGATTTTAACATTCCCTCTATAAGTGTTAGATTATGATAAGTGTCTTTTTCTGTGTGACTTATTTCACTTAGAATCGTCGTACCTAAATCCATTCATCCTGCTGCTACTAGCATTATAACATTGATTTCATGGCTGAGTGATATTCCATTGTACATACGGACCACAACTTCTTTATCCATTTTTCTCTTTCCTGGGATATTTAAGGTGTAATAAAGTGGAGGTTGTTGTCAACAGAGCAGCCCTAATCTTCGGGGTGCCTCTGTCTTGCTGCTTTTTAGTTTTCCCAATTTATACGCCCATGAATGGAAGGGCCCTATTCTCTCTAAGCTGTGTTTTTTAGATATTTCAGGACACACCGTACACTTCTCCAGAGTGGCTGTTGGCAATTTACATCCCGCCCATCAGCGTAGCAAGGCTCCCATTTCTCCATGGCCTGTCCTGCATTTCTGGTTTTGACACTTTTTTCAGCATGACCATTTTGACCGATGGGAAACGAGACATCTTTGTAGCGCTGATTTGCCTTTCCAGGTTGCTTGGTTGGCCAAAAAGGGCGTATGCGTTTTTTCCTGAATATATTCAGGAAAAAACGCATACGCCCTTTTTGGCCAAGGGCAACATTGTCGACGTTTTGCCGCTTTTCATGTGCTTTAAAGGCGATTCGAATGTACCTCCTGAAATCTGTTTCCTGCAATTTTGCCTTGCTTTCAAATCCTCTTCGTTGCCTTCCCTCAATATATTTGGGGATGAGAGTTATCATTTATAACTCTGCAGGTTTGTGAATTGCAGTGCCCCTGAGCTCCGTTTTTCCACTCGCTTTTTTGGGAGCTGGCCGCAAAAGCGCAGGATTGCTTCAGGCCCTATTCTGGTTCCGGGGGGGGCAGGCTGAGCCTGTGGTTAATTCTTCCTACTGATGGGAAACTAGAGTGACCTGTGCCTTTCCCAACACCTAGAGCTAGTCTCTCATTGGTTCCCCCTCCTCCTGTTCATCCTCAGGACAAATTGCAACCTGTACGGAACAGGAGGTTAAAGGTGCTGCTGATTCTCCAAGGAGGGAGATTGCTAGTAAAGCGGCTGTAATGGCCACCCCGAGCACAAGGAGATGAGAAATGAGGTGCGTTTTAGAAACCTTTCCCGGTCACACGGTGTACCAACTTCTGGGTTTCTCATGCATGTTTTCGATGTAGGAAGAGGCCCTTGAACCTGGAGATTTGGGACCCATGGGATGGGTACCACGCAGTATTACTTGAAAGGGTCTGCGTTTGCTCACCCAACCTCACCAAAGCTCTCAGCCCCAAGAGGGTCCACCCTTATGTCTCATCCAGCTGTGTGTCTACATATGGTCAATTCAGGTTGCATCACAGCCCCTGAACGAATTTTGTAAGAATTTCTCTTTCACTGTCTTTGTTTCATGGGTTTTTAAAAGTAATTTATTTTTATAATGGGGTTTAGCTGCTTTTCACTGCTGTGTTTATGCCGCTTTACATCCACTTGACTCACTTACAGCGAGGTATCAATCCATAGGTTTTAAGATTCTTCCTAGTCAGATATATTCTTGTGCGCTGAATAGGGGGTGTTGAGTCCAGTTCACTGAGCAAGGAGTAGGTCTTGTCTATTACATGTTGGGTTTATGGAACGGTATCTGAGCTAATTTGAAACCCTTGTTTTATGCATCACCCCACCTCACCTTTCTCGTTCAGCAGCCATAGTGTGTTTTCTAAATGTGTGACTCTGTTCTGTTTTGTAATTCAGTTCAAGTGTAGGGATTTTAACATTCCCTCTATAAGTGTTAGATTGTGATAAGTATCAATTTCAGTGTGACTTATTTCACTTAGAATCGTCGTACCTAAATCCATTCATCATGCTGCTACTAGCATTATAACATTGATTTCATGGCTGAGTGATATTCCATTGTACATACGGACCACAACTTCTTTATCCATTTTTCTCTTTCCTGGGATATTTAAGGTGTAATAAAGTGGAGGTTGTTGTCAACAGAGCAGCCCTAATCTTCGGGGTGCCTCTGTCTTGCTGCTTTTTAGTTTTCCCAATTTATACGCCCAAGAATGGAAGTGCCCTATTCTCTCTAAGCTGTGTTTTTTAGATATTTCAGTACACACCGTACTCTTCTCCAGAGTGGCTGTTGGCAATTTACATCCCGCCCATCACCGTAGCAAGGCTCCCATTTCTCCATGGCCTGTCCTGCATTTCTGGTTTTGACACTTTCAGCATGACCATTTTGACCGATGGGAAACGAGACATCTTTGTAGCGCTGATTTGCCTTTCCAGGTTGCTTGGTTGGCCAAAAAGGGCGTATGCGTTTTTTCCTGAATATATTCAGGAAAAAACGCATACGCCCTTTTTGGCCAAGGGCAACATTGTCGACGTTTTGCCGCTTTTCATGTGCTTTAAAGGCGATTCGAATGTACCTCCTGAAATCTGTTTCCTGCAATTCTGCCTTGCTTTCAAATCCTCTTCGTTGCCTTCCCTCAATATATTTGGGGATGAGAGTTATCATTTATAACTCTGCAGGTTTGTGAATTGCAGTGCCCCTGAGCTCCGTTTTTCCACTTGCTTCTTTGGGAGCTGGCCGCAAAAGCGCAGGACTGCTTCAGGCCCTATTCTGGTTCCGGGGGGGCAGGCTGAGCCTGTGGTTAATTCTTCCTCCTGATGGGAAACTAGAGTGACCTGTGCCTGTCCCAACACCTAGAGCTAGTCTCTCATTGGTTCCCCCTCCTTCTGTTCATCCTCAGGACAAATTGCAACCTGTACGGAACAGGAGGTTAAAGGTGCTGCTGATTCTCCAAGGAGCGAGATTGCTAGTAAAGCGGCTGTAATGGCCACCCCGAGCCCAAGGAGATGAGAAATGGGGTGCGTTTTAGAAACCTTCCCCGGTCCCACGGTGTACCAACTTCTGGGTTTCTCATGCATGTTTTCGATGTAGGAAGAGGCCCTTGAACCTGGAGATTTGGGACCCATGGGATGGGTACCACGCAGTATTACTTTAAAGGGTCTGTGTTTGCTCACCGAACCTCAACAAACCTCTCAGCCCCAAGAGTGTCCACCCTTATGTCTCATCCAGCTGTGTGTCTACATATGGTCAATTCAGGTTGCATCACAGCCCCTGAACGAATTTTGTAAAAATTTCTCTTTCACTGTCTTTGTTTCATGGGTTTTTAAAAGTAATTTATTTTATAATGGGGTTTAGCTGCTTTTCACTGCTGTGTTTATGTCGCTTTATACCCACTTGACTCACTTTCAGAGAGATATCAAACCATAGGTTTTAAGATTCTTAAGAGTCAGATATATTCTTGTGCGGTGAATAGGGGGTGTTGAGTCCAGTTCACTGAGCAAGGAGTAGGTCTTGTCTATTACATGTTGGGTTTATGGAACGGTATCTGACTCTGTTCTGTTTTGTAATTCAGTTCAAGTGTAGGGATTTTAACATTCCCTCTATAAGTGTTAGATTATGATAAGTGTGTTTTTCTGTGTGACTTATTTCACTTAGAATCGTCGTACCTAAATCCATTCATCATGCTGCTACTAGCATTATAACATTGATTTCATGGCTGAGTGATATTCCATTGTACATACGGACCACAACTTCTTTATCCATTTTTCTCTTTCCTGGGATATTTAAGGTGTAATAAAGTGGAGGTTGTTGTCAACAGAGCAGCCCTAATCTTCGGGGTGCCTCTGTCTTGCTGCTTTTTAGTTTTCCCAATTTATACGCCCATGAATGGAAGGGCCCTATTCTCTCTAAGCTGTGTTTTTTAGATATTTCAGGACACACCGTACACTTCTCCAGAGTGGCTGTTGGCAATTTACATCCCGCCCATCAGCGTAGCAAGGCTCCCATTTCTCCATGGCCTGTCCTGCATTTCTGGTTTTGACACTTTTTTCAGCATGACCATTTTGACCGATGGGAAACGAGACATCTTTGTAGCGCTGATTTGCCTTTCCAGGTTGCTTGGTTGGCCAAAAAGGGCGTATGCGTTTTTTCCTGAATATATTCAGGAAAAAACGCATACGCCCTTTTTGGCCAAGGGCAACATTGTCGACGTTTTGCCGCTTTTCATGTGCTTTAAAGGCGATTCGAATGTACCTCCTGAAATCTGTTTCCTGCAATTCTGCCTTGCTTTCAAATCCTCTTCGTTGCCTTCCCTCAATATATTTGGGGATGAGAGTTATCATTTATAACTCTGCAGGTTTGTGAATTTCAGTGCCCCTGAGCTCCGTTTTTCCACTCGCTTTTTTGGGAGCTGGCCGCAAAAGCGCAGGACTGCTTCAGGCCCTATTCTGGTTCCGGGGGGGCAGGCTGAGCCTGTGGTTAATTCTTCCTCCTGATGGGAAACTAGAGTGACCTGTGCCTGTCCCAACACCTAGAGCTAGTATCTCATTGGTTCCCCCTCCTTCTGTTCATCCTCAGGACAAATTGCAACGTGTACGGAACAGGAGGTTAAAGGTGCTGCTGATTCTCCAAGGAGGGAGATTGCTAGTAAAGCGGCTGTAATGGCCACCCCGAGCACAAGGAGATGAGAAATGAGGTGCGTTTTAGAAACCTTTCCCGGTCACACGGTGTACCAACTTCTGGGTTTCTCATGCATGTTTTCGATGTAGGAAGAGGCCCTTGAACCTGGAGATTTGGGACCCATGGGATGGATACCACGCAGTATTACTTTAAAGGGTCTGTGTTTGCTCACCGAACCTCAACAAACCTCTCAGCCCCAAGAGTGTCCACCCTTATGTCTCATCCAGCTGTGTGTCTACATATGGTCAATTCAGGTTGCATCACAGACCCTGAACGAGTTTTGTAAGAATTTCTCTTTCACTGTCTTTGTTTCATGGGTTTTTAAAAGTAATTTATTTTATATTGGGGTTTAGCTGCTTTTCACTGCTGTGTTTATGTCGCTTTATACCCACTTGACTCACTTTCAGAGAGATATCAAACCATAGGTTTTAAGATTCTTAAGAGTCAGATATATTCTTGTGCGGTGAATAGGGGGTGTTGAGTCCAGTTCACTGAGCAAGGAGTAGGTCTTGTCTATTACATGTTGGGTTTATGGAACGGTATCTGAGCTAATTTGAAACCCTTGTTTTATGCATCACCCCACCTCCCCTTTCCCGTTCAGCAGCCATAGTGTGTTTTCTAAATGTGTGACTCTGTTCTGTTTTGTAATTCAGTTCAAGTGTAGGGATTTTAACATTCCCTCTATAAGTGTTAGATTATGATAAGTGTCTTTTTCTGTGTGACTTATTTCACTTAGAATCGTCGTACCTAAATCCATTCATCCTGCTGCTACTAGCATTATAACATTGATTTCATGGCTGAGTGATATTCCATTGTACATACGGACCACAACTTCTTTATCCATTTTTCTCTTTCCTGGGATATTTAAGGTGTAATAAAGTGGAGGTTGTTGTCAACAGAGCAGCCCTAATCTTCGGGGTGCCTCTGTCTTGCTGCTTTTTAGTTTTCCCAATTTATACGCCCATGAATGGAAGGGCCCTATTCTCTCTAAGCTGTGTTTTTTAGATATTTCAGGACACACCGTACACTTCTCCAGAGTGGCTGTTGGCAATTTACATCCCGCCCATCAGCGTAGCAAGGCTCCCATTTCTCCATGGCCTGTCCTGCATTTCTGGTTTTGACACTTTTTTCAGCATGACCATTTTGACCGATGGGAAACGAGACATCTTTGTAGCGCTGATTTGCCTTTCCAGGTTGCTTGGTTGGCCAAAAAGGGCGTATGCGTTTTTTCCTGAATATATTCAGGAAAAAACGCATACGCCCTTTTTGGCCAAGGGCAACATTGTCGACGTTTTGCCGCTTTTCATGTGCTTTAAAGGCGATTCGAATGTACCTCCTGAAATCTGTTTCCTGCAATTTTGCCTTGCTTTCAAATCCTCTTCGTTGCCTTCCCTCAATATATTTGGGGATGAGAGTTATCATTTATAACTCTGCAGGTTTGTGAATTGCAGTGCCCCTGAGCTCCGTTTTTCCACTCGCTTTTTTGGGAGCTGGCCGCAAAAGCGCAGGATTGCTTCAGGCCCTATTCTGGTTCCGGGGGGGGCAGGCTGAGCCTGTGGTTAATTCTTCCTACTGATGGGAAACTAGAGTGACCTGTGCCTTTCCCAACACCTAGAGCTAGTCTCTCATTGGTTCCCCCTCCTTCTGTTCATCCTCAGGACAAATTGCAACCTATACGGAACAGGAGGTTAAAGGTGCTGCTGATTCTCCAAGGAGGGAGATTGCTAGTAAAGCGGCTGTAATGGCCACCCCGAGCACAAGGAGATGAGAAATGAGGTGCGTTTTAGAAACCTTTCCCGGTCACACGGTGTACCAACTTCTGGGTTTCTCATGCATGTTTTCGATGTAGGAAGAGGCCCTTGAACCTGGAGATTTGGGACCCATGGGATGGGTACCACGCAGTATTACTTGAAAGGGTCTGCGTTTGCTCACCCAACCTCACCAAAGCTCTCAGCCCCAAGAGGGTCCACCCTTATGTCTCATCCAGCTGTGTGTCTACATATGGTCAATTCAGGTTGCATCACAGCCCCTGAACGAATTTTGTAAGAATTTCTCTTTCACTGTCTTTGTTTCATGGGTTTTTAAAAGTAATTTATTTTTATAATGGGGTTTAGCTGCTTTTCACTGCTGTGTTTATGCCGCTTTACATCCACTTGACTCACTTACAGCGAGGTATCAATCCATAGGTTTTAAGATTCTTCCTAGTCAGATATATTCTTGTGCGCTGAATAGGGGGTGTTGAGTCCAGTTCACTGAGCAAGGAGTAGGTCTTGTCTATTACATGTTGGGTTTATGGAACGGTATCTGAGCTAATTTGAAACCCTTGTTTTATGCATCACCCCACCTCACCTTTCTCGTTCAGCAGCCATAGTGTGTTTTCTAAATGTGTGACTCTGTTCTGTTTTGTAATTCAGTTCAAGTGTAGGGATTTTAACATTCCCTCTATAAGTGTTAGATTATGATAAGTGTGTTTTTCTGTGTGACTTATTTCACTTAGAATCGTCGTACCTAAATCCATTCATCCTGCTGCTACTAGCATTATAACATTGATTTCATGGCTGAGTGATATTCCATTGTACATACGGACCACAACTTCTTTATCCATTTTTCTCTTTCCTGGGATATTTAAGGTGTAATAAAGTGGAGGTTGTTGTCAACAGAGCAGCCCTAATCTTCGGGGTGCCTCTGTCTTGCTGCTTTTTAGTTTTCCCAATTTATACGCCCATGAATGGAAGGGCCCTATTCTCTCTAAGCTGTGTTTTTTAGATATTTCAGGACACACCGTACACTTCTCCAGAGTGGCTGTTGGCAATTTACATCCCGCCCATCAGCGTAGCAAGGCTCCCATTTCTCCATGGCCTGTCCTGCATTTCTGGTTTTGACACTTTTTTCAGCATGACCATTTTGACCGATGGGAAACGAGACATCTTTGTAGCGCTGATTTGCCTTTCCAGGTTGCTTGGTTGGCCAAAAAGGGCGTATGCGTTTTTTCCTGAATATATTCAGGAAAAAACGCATACGCCCTTTTTGGCCAAGGGCAACATTGTCGACGTTTTGCCGCTTTTCATGTGCTTTAAAGGCGATTCGAATGTACCTCCTGAAATCTGTTTCCTGCAATTCTGCCTTGCTTTCAAATCCTCTTCGTTGCCTTCCCTCAATATATTTGGGGATGAGAGTTATCATTTATAACTCTGCAGGTTTGTGAATTGCAGTGCCCCTGAGCTCCGTTTTTCCACTCGCTTTTTTGGGAGCTGGCCGCAAAAGCGCAGGACTGCTTCAGGCCCTATTCTGGTTCCGGGGGGGCAGGCTGAGCCTGTGGTTAATTCTTCCTCCTGATGGGAAACTAGAGTGACCTGTGCCTGTCCCAACACCTAGAGCTAGTCTCTCATTGGTTCCCCCTCCTTCTGTTCATCCTCAGGACAAATTGCAACGTGTACGGAACAGGAGGTTAAAGGTGCTGCTGATTCTCCAAGGAGGGAGATTGCTAGTAAAGCGGCTGTAATGGCCACCCCGAGCACAAGGAGATGAGAAATGAGGTGCGTTTTAGAAACCTTTCCCGGTCACACGGTGTACCAACTTCTGGGTTTCTCATGCATGTTTTCGATGTAGGAAGAGGCCCTTGAACCTGGAGATTTGGGACCCATGGGATGGATACCACGCAGTATTACTTTAAAGGGTCTGTGTTTGCTCACCGAACCTCAACAAACCTCTCAGCCCCAAGAGTGTCCACCCTTATGTCTCATCCAGCTGTGTGTCTACATATGGTCAATTCAGGTTGCATCACAGACCCTGAACGAGTTTTGTAAGAATTTCTCTTTCACTGTCTTTGTTTCATGGGTTTTTAAAAGTAATTTATTTTATATTGGGGTTTAGCTGCTTTTCACTGCTGTGTTTATGCCGCTTTACATCCACTTGACTCACTTACAGCGAGGTATCAATCCATAGGTTTTAAGATTCTTCCTAGTCAGATATATTCTTGTGCGCTGAATAGGGGGTGTTGAGTCCAGTTCACTGAGCAAGGAGTAGGTCTTGTCTATTACATGTTGGGTTTATGGAACGGTATCTGAGCTAATTTGAAACCCTTGTTTTATGCATCACCCCACCTCACCTTTCTCGTTCAGCAGCCATAGTGTGTTTTCTAAATGTGTGACTCTGTTCTGTTTTGTAATTCAGTTCAAGTGTAGGGATTTTAACATTCCCTCTATAAGTGTTAGATTGTGATAAGTATCAATTTCAGTGTGACTTATTTCACTTAGAATCGTCGTACCTAAATCCATTCATCATGCTGCTACTAGCATTATAACATTGATTTCATGGCTGAGTGATATTCCATTGTACATACGGACCACAACTTCTTTATCCATTTTTCTCTTTCCTGGGATATTTAAGGTGTAATAAAGTGGAGGTTGTTGTCAACAGAGCAGCCCTAATCTTCGGGGTGCCTCTGTCTTGCTGCTTTTTAGTTTTCCCAATTTATACGCCCAAGAATGGAAGTGCCCTATTCTCTCTAAGCTGTGTTTTTTAGATATTTCAGTACACACCGTACTCTTCTCCAGAGTGGCTGTTGGCAATTTACATCCCGCCCATCACCGTAGCAAGGCTCCCATTTCTCCATGGCCTGTCCTGCATTTCTGGTTTTGACACTTTCAGCATGACCATTTTGACCGATGGGAAACGAGACATCTTTGTAGCGCTGATTTGCCTTTCCAGGTTGCTTGGTTGGCCAAAAAGGGCGTATGCGTTTTTTCCTGAATATATTCAGGAAAAAACGCATACGCCCTTTTTGGCCAAGGGCAACATTGTCGACGTTTTGCCGCTTTTCATGTGCTTTAAAGGCGATTCGAATGTACCTCCTGAAATCTGTTTCCTGCAATTCTGCCTTGCTTTCAAATCCTCTTCGTTGCCTTCCCTCAATATATTTGGGGATGAGAGTTATCATTTATAACTCTGCAGGTTTGTGAATTGCAGTGCCCCTGAGCTCCGTTTTTCCACTTGCTTCTTTGGGAGCTGGCCGCAAAAGCGCAGGACTGCTTCAGGCCCTATTCTGGTTCCGGGGGGGCAGGCTGAGCCTGTGGTTAATTCTTCCTCCTGATGGGAAACTAGAGTGACCTGTGCCTGTCCCAACACCTAGAGCTAGTCTCTCATTGGTTCCCCCTCCTTCTGTTCATCCTCAGGACAAATTGCAACCTGTACGGAACAGGAGGTTAAAGGTGCTGCTGATTCTCCAAGGAGCGAGATTGCTAGTAAAGCGGCTGTAATGGCCACCCCGAGCCCAAGGAGATGAGAAATGGGGTGCGTTTTAGAAACCTTCCCCGGTCCCACGGTGTACCAACTTCTGGGTTTCTCATGCATGTTTTCGATGTAGGAAGAGGCCCTTGAACCTGGAGATTTGGGACCCATGGGATGGGTACCACGCAGTATTACTTTAAAGGGTCTGTGTTTGCTCACCGAACCTCAACAAACCTCTCAGCCCCAAGAGTGTCCACCCTTATGTCTCATCCAGCTGTGTGTCTACATATGGTCAATTCAGGTTGCATCACAGCCCCTGAACGAATTTTGTAAAAATTTCTCTTTCACTGTCTTTGTTTCATGGGTTTTTAAAAGTAATTTATTTTATAATGGGGTTTAGCTGCTTTTCACTGCTGTGTTTATGTCGCTTTATACCCACTTGACTCACTTTCAGAGAGATATCAAACCATAGGTTTTAAGATTCTTAAGAGTCAGATATATTCTTGTGCGGTGAATAGGGGGTGTTGAGTCCAGTTCACTGAGCAAGGAGTAGGTCTTGTCTATTACATGTTGGGTTTATGGAACGGTATCTGAGCTAATTTGAAACCCTTGTTTTATGCATCACCCCACCTCCCGTTTCCCGTTCAGCAGCCATAGTGTGTTTTCTAAATGTGTGACTCTGTTCTGTTTTGTAATTCAGTTCAAGTGTAGGGATTTTAACATTCCCTCTATAAGTGTTAGATTATGATAAGTGTGTTTTTCTGTGTGACTTATTTCACTTAGAATCGTCGTACCTAAATCCATTCATCATGCTGCTACTAGCATTATAACATTGATTTCATGGCTGAGTGATATTCCATTGTACATACGGACCACAACTTCTTTATCCATTTTTCTCTTTCCTGGGATATTTAAGGTGTAATAAAGTGGAGGTTGTTGTCAACAGAGCAGCCCTAATCTTCGGGGTGCCTCTGTCTTGCTGCTTTTTAGTTTTCCCAATTTATACGCCCATGAATGGAAGGGCCCTATTCTCTCTAAGCTGTGTTTTTTAGATATTTCAGGACACACCGTACACTTCTCCAGAGTGGCTGTTGGCAATTTACATCCCGCCCATCAGCGTAGCAAGGCTCCCATTTCTCCATGGCCTGTCCTGCATTTCTGGTTTTGACACTTTTTTCAGCATGACCATTTTGACCGATGGGAAACGAGACATCTTTGTAGCGCTGATTTGCCTTTCCAGGTTGCTTGGTTGGCCAAAAAGGGCGTATGCGTTTTTTCCTGAATATATTCAGGAAAAAACGCATACGCCCTTTTTGGCCAAGGGCAACATTGTCGACGTTTTGCCGCTTTTCATGTGCTTTAAAGGCGATTCGAATGTACCTCCTGAAATCTGTTTCCTGCAATTCTGCCTTGCTTTCAAATCCTCTTCGTTGCCTTCCCTCAATATATTTGGGGATGAGAGTTATCATTTATAACTCTGCAGGTTTGTGAATTTCAGTGCCCCTGAGCTCCGTTTTTCCACTCGCTTTTTTGGGAGCTGGCCGCAAAAGCGCAGGACTGCTTCAGGCCCTATTCTGGTTCCGGGGGGGCAGGCTGAGCCTGTGGTTAATTCTTCCTCCTGATGGGAAACTAGAGTGACCTGTGCCTGTCCCAACACCTAGAGCTAGTATCTCATTGGTTCCCCCTCCTTCTGTTCATCCTCAGGACAAATTGCAACGTGTACGGAACAGGAGGTTAAAGGTGCTGCTGATTCTCCAAGGAGGGAGATTGCTAGTAAAGCGGCTGTAATGGCCACCCCGAGCACAAGGAGATGAGAAATGAGGTGCGTTTTAGAAACCTTTCCCGGTCACACGGTGTACCAACTTCTGGGTTTCTCATGCATGTTTTCGATGTAGGAAGAGGCCCTTGAACCTGGAGATTTGGGACCCATGGGATGGATACCACGCAGTATTACTTTAAAGGGTCTGTGTTTGCTCACCGAACCTCAACAAACCTCTCAGCCCCAAGAGTGTCCACCCTTATGTCTCATCCAGCTGTGTGTCTACATATGGTCAATTCAGGTTGCATCACAGACCCTGAACGAGTTTTGTAAGAATTTCTCTTTCACTGTCTTTGTTTCATGGGTTTTTAAAAGTAATTTATTTTATATTGGGGTTTAGCTGCTTTTCACTGCTGTGTTTATGTCGCTTTCTACCCACTTGACTCACTTTCAGAGAGATATCAAACCATAGGTTTTAAGATTCTTAAGAGTCAGATATATTCTTGTGCGGTGAATAGGGGGTGTTGAGTCCAGTTCACTGAGCAAGGAGTAGGTCTTGTCTATTACATGTTGGGTTTATGGAACGGTATCTGAGCTAATTTGAAACCCTTGTTTTATGCATCACCCCACCTCCCGTTTCCCGTTCAGCAGCCATAGTGTGTTTTCTAAATGTGTGACTCTGTTCTGTTTTGTAATTCAGTTCAAGTGTAGGGATTTTAACATTCCCTCTATAAGTGTTAGATTATGATAAGTGTCTTTTTCTGTGTGACTTATTTCACTTAGAATCGTCGTACCTAAATCCATTCATCCTGCTGCTACTAGCATTATAACATTGATTTCATGGCTGAGTGATATTCCATTGTACATACGGACCACAACTTCTTTATCCATTTTTCTCTTTCCTGGGATATTTAAGGTGTAATAAAGTGGAGGTTGTTGTCAACAGAGCAGCCCTAATCTTCGGGGTGCCTCTGTCTTGCTGCTTTTTAGTTTTCCCAATTTATACGCCCATGAATGGAAGGGCCCTATTCTCTCTAAGCTGTGTTTTTTAGATATTTCAGGACACACCGTACACTTCTCCAGAGTGGCTGTTGGCAATTTACATCCCGCCCATCAGCGTAGCAAGGCTCCCATTTCTCCATGGCCTGTCCTGCATTTCTGGTTTTGACACTTTTTTCAGCATGACCATTTTGACCGATGGGAAACGAGACATCTTTGTAGCGCTGATTTGCCTTTCCAGGTTGCTTGGTTGGCCAAAAAGGGCGTATGCGTTTTTTCCTGAATATATTCAGGAAAAAACGCATACGCCCTTTTTGGCCAAGGGCAACATTGTCGACGTTTTGCCGCTTTTCATGTGCTTTAAAGGCGATTCGAATGTACCTCCTGAAATCTGTTTCCTGCAATTTTGCCTTGCTTTCAAATCCTCTTCGTTGCCTTCCCTCAATATATTTGGGGATGAGAGTTATCATTTATAACTCTGCAGGTTTGTGAATTGCAGTGCCCCTGAGCTCCGTTTTTCCACTCGCTTTTTTGGGAGCTGGCCGCAAAAGCGCAGGATTGCTTCAGGCCCTATTCTGGTTCCGGGGGGGGCAGGCTGAGCCTGTGGTTAATTCTTCCTACTGATGGGAAACTAGAGTGACCTGTGCCTTTCCCAACACCTAGAGCTAGTCTCTCATTGGTTCCCCCTCCTTCTGTTCATCCTCAGGACAAATTGCAACCTATACGGAACAGGAGGTTAAAGGTGCTGCTGATTCTCCAAGGAGGGAGATTGCTAGTAAAGCGGCTGTAATGGCCACCCCGAGCACAAGGAGATGAGAAATGAGGTGCGTTTTAGAAACCTTTCCCGGTCACACGGTGTACCAACTTCTGGGTTTCTCATGCATGTTTTCGATGTAGGAAGAGGCCCTTGAACCTGGAGATTTGGGACCCATGGGATGGGTACCACGCAGTATTACTTGAAAGGGTCTGCGTTTGCTCACCCAACCTCACCAAAGCTCTCAGCCCCAAGAGGGTCCACCCTTATGTCTCATCCAGCTGTGTGTCTACATATGGTCAATTCAGGTTGCATCACAGCCCCTGAACGAATTTTGTAAGAATTTCTCTTTCACTGTCTTTGTTTCATGGGTTTTTAAAAGTAATTTATTTTTATAATGGGGTTTAGCTGCTTTTCACTGCTGTGTTTATGCCGCTTTACATCCACTTGACTCACTTACAGCGAGGTATCAATCCATAGGTTTTAAGATTCTTCCTAGTCAGATATATTCTTGTGCGCTGAATAGGGGGTGTTGAGTCCAGTTCACTGAGCAAGGAGTAGGTCTTGTCTATTACATGTTGGGTTTATGGAACGGTATCTGAGCTAATTTGAAACCCTTGTTTTATGCATCACCCCACCTCACCTTTCTCGTTCAGCAGCCATAGTGTGTTTTCTAAATGTGTGACTCTGTTCTGTTTTGTAATTCAGTTCAAGTGTAGGGATTTTAACATTCCCTCTATAAGTGTTAGATTATGATAAGTGTGTTTTTCTGTGTGACTTATTTCACTTAGAATCGTCGTACCTAAATCCATTCATCCTGCTGCTACTAGCATTATAACATTGATTTCATGGCTGAGTGATATTCCATTGTACATACGGACCACAACTTCTTTATCCATTTTTCTCTTTCCTGGGATATTTAAGGTGTAATAAAGTGGAGGTTGTTGTCAACAGAGCAGCCCTAATCTTCGGGGTGCCTCTGTCTTGCTGCTTTTTAGTTTTCCCAATTTATACGCCCATGAATGGAAGGGCCCTATTCTCTCTAAGCTGTGTTTTTTAGATATTTCAGGACACACCGTACACTTCTCCAGAGTGGCTGTTGGCAATTTACATCCCGCCCATCAGCGTAGCAAGGCTCCCATTTCTCCATGGCCTGTCCTGCATTTCTGGTTTTGACACTTTTTTCAGCATGACCATTTTGACCGATGGGAAACGAGACATCTTTGTAGCGCTGATTTGCCTTTCCAGGTTGCTTGGTTGGCCAAAAAGGGCGTATGCGTTTTTTCCTGAATATATTCAGGAAAAAACGCATACGCCCTTTTTGGCCAAGGGCAACATTGTCGACGTTTTGCCGCTTTTCATGTGCTTTAAAGGCGATTCGAATGTACCTCCTGAAATCTGTTTCCTGCAATTCTGCCTTGCTTTCAAATCCTCTTCGTTGCCTTCCCTCAATATATTTGGGGATGAGAGTTATCATTTATAACTCTGCAGGTTTGTGAATTGCAGTGCCCCTGAGCTCCGTTTTTCCACTCGCTTTTTTGGGAGCTGGCCGCAAAAGCGCAGGACTGCTTCAGGCCCTATTCTGGTTCCGGGGGGGCAGGCTGAGCCTGTGGTTAATTCTTCCTCCTGATGGGAAACTAGAGTGACCTGTGCCTGTCCCAACACCTAGAGCTAGTCTCTCATTGGTTCCCCCTCCTTCTGTTCATCCTCAGGACAAATTGCAACGTGTACGGAACAGGAGGTTAAAGGTGCTGCTGATTCTCCAAGGAGGGAGATTGCTAGTAAAGCGGCTGTAATGGCCACCCCGAGCACAAGGAGATGAGAAATGAGGTGCGTTTTAGAAACCTTTCCCGGTCCCACGGTGTACCAACTTCTGGGTTTCTCATGCATGTTTTCGATGTAGGAAGAGGCCCTTGAACCTGGAGATTTGGGACCCATGGGATGGATACCACGCAGTATTACTTTAAAGGGTCTGTGTTTGCTCACCGAACCTCAACAAACCTCTCAGCCCCAAGAGTGTCCACCCTTATGTCTCATCCAGCTGTGTGTCTACATATGGTCAATTCAGGTTGCATCACAGACCCTGAACGAGTTTTGTAAGAATTTCTCTTTCACTGTCTTTGTTTCATGGGTTTTTAAAAGTAATTTATTTTATATTGGGGTTTAGCTGCTTTTCACTGCTGTGTTTATGTCGCTTTCTACCCACTTGACTCACTTTCAGAGAGATATCAAACCATAGGTTTTAAGATTCTTAACAGTCAGATATATTCTTGTGCGGTGAATAGGGGGTGTTGAGTCCAGTTCACTGAGCAAGGAGTAGGTCTTGTCTATTACATGTTGGGTTTATGGAACGGTATCTGAGCTAATTTGAAACCCTTGTTTTATGCATCACCCCACCTCCCGTTTCCCGTTCAGCAGCCATAGTGTGTTTTCTAAATGTGTGACTCTGTTCTGTTTTGTAATTCAGTTCAAGTGTAGGGATTTTAACATTCCCTCTATAAGTGTTAGATTATGATAAGTGTCTTTTTCTGTGTGACTTATTTCACTTAGAATCGTCGTACCTAAATCCATTCATCCTGCTGCTACTAGCATTATAACATTGATTTCATGGCTGAGTGATATTCCATTGTACATACGGACCACAACTTCTTTATCCATTTTTCTCTTTCCTGGGATATTTAAGGTGTAATAAAGTGGAGGTTGTTGTCAACAGAGCAGCCCTAATCTTCGGGGTGCCTCTGTCTTGCTGCTTTTTAGTTTTCCCAATTTATACGCCCATGAATGGAAGGGCCCTATTCTCTCTAAGCTGTGTTTTTTAGATATTTCAGGACACACCGTACACTTCTCCAGAGTGGCTGTTGGCAATTTACATCCCGCCCATCAGCGTAGCAAGGCTCCCATTTCTCCATGGCCTGTCCTGCATTTCTGGTTTTGACACTTTTTTCAGCATGACCATTTTGACCGATGGGAAACGAGACATCTTTGTAGCGCTGATTTGCCTTTCCAGGTTGCTTGGTTGGCCAAAAAGGGCGTATGCGTTTTTTTCTGAATATATTCAGGAAAAAACGCATACGCCCTTTTTGGCCAAGGGCAACGTTATCGACGTTTTGCCGCTTTTCATGTGCTTTAAAGGCGATTCGAATGTACCTCCTGAAATCTGTTTCCTGCAATTTTGCCTTGCTTTCAAATCCTCTTCGTTGCCTTCCCTCAATATATTTGGGGATGAGAGTTATCATTTATAACTCTGCAGGTTTGTGAATTGCAGTGCCCCTGAGCTCCGTTTTTCCACTCGCTTTTTTGGGAGCTGGCCGCAAAATCGCAGGATTGCTTCAGGCCCTATTCTGGTTCCGGGGGGGGGCAGGCTGAGCCTGTGGTTAATTCTTCCTACTGATGGGAAACTAGAGTGACCTGTGCCTTTCCCAACACCTAGAGCTAGTCTCTCATTGGTTCCCCCTCCTTCTGTTCATCCTCAGGACAAATTGCAACCTGTACGGAACAGGAGGTTAAAGGTGCTGCTGATTCTCCAAGGAGGGAGATTGCTAGTAAAGCGGCTGTAATGGCCACCCCGAGCACAAGGAGATGAGAAATGAGGTGCGTTTTAGAAACCTTTCCCGGTCACACGGTGTACCAACTTCTGGGTTTCTCATGCATGTTTTCGATGTAGGAAGAGGCCCTTGAACCTGGAGATTTGGGACCCATGGGATGGGTACCACGCAGTATTACTTGAAAGGGTCTGCGTTTGCTCACCCAACCTCACCAAAGCTCTCAGCCCCAAGAGGGTCCACCCTTATGTCTCATCCAGCTGTGTGTCTACATATGGTCAATTCAGGTTGCATCACAGCCCCTGAACGAATTTTGTAAGAATTTCTCTTTCACTGTCTTTGTTTCATGGGTTTTTAAAAGTAATTTATTTTTATAATCGGGTTTAGCTGCTTTTCACTGCTGTGTTTATGCCGCTTTACATCCACTTGACTCACTTACAGCGAGGTATCAATCCATAGGTTTTAAGATTCTTCCTAGTCAGATATATTCTTGTGCGCTGAATAGGGGGTGTTGAGTCCAGTTCACTGAGCAAGGAGTAGGTCTTGTCTATTACATGTTGGGTTTATGGAACGGTATCTGAGCTAATTTGAAACCCTTGTTTTATGCATCACCCCACCTCACCTTTCTCGTTCAGCAGCCATAGTGTGTTTTCTAAATGTGTGACTCTGTTCTGTTTTGTAATTCAGTTCAAGTGTAGGGATTTTAACATTCCCTCTATAAGTGTTAGATTATGATAAGTGTGTTTTTCTGTGTGACTTATTTCACTTAGAATCGTCGTACCTAAATCCATTCATCATGCTGCTACTAGCATTATAACATTGATTTCATGGCTGAGTGATATTCCATTGTACATACGGACCACAACTTCTTTATCCATTTTTCTCTTTCCTGGGATATTTAAGGTGTAATAAAGTGGAGGTTGTTGTCAACAGAGCAGCCCTAATCTTCGGGGTGCCTCTGTCTTGCTGCTTTTTAGTTTTCCCAATTTATACGCCCATGAATGGAAGGGCCCTATTCTCTCTAAGCTGTGTTTTTTAGATATTTCAGGACACACCGTACACTTCTCCAGAGTGGCTGTTGGCAATTTACATCCCGCCCATCAGCGTAGCAAGGCTCCCATTTCTCCATGGCCTGTCCTGCATTTCTGGTTTTGACACTTTTTTCAGCATGACCATTTTGACCGATGGGAAACGAGACATCTTTGTAGCGCTGATTTGCCTTTCCAGGTTGCTTGGTTGGCCAAAAAGGGCGTATGCGTTTTTTCCTGAATATATTCAGGAAAAAACGCATACGCCCTTTTTGGCCAAGGGCAACATTGTCGACGTTTTGCCGCTTTTCATGTGCTTTAAAGGCGATTCGAATGTACCTCCTGAAATCTGTTTCCTGCAATTCTGCCTTGCTTTCAAATCCTCTTCGTTGCCTTCCCTCAATATATTTGGGGATGAGAGTTATCATTTATAACTCTGCAGGTTTGTGAATTGCAGTGCCCCTGAGCTCCGTTTTTCCACTCGCTTTTTTGGGAGCTGGCCGCAAAAGCGCAGGACTGCTTCAGGCCCTATTCTGGTTCCGGGGGGGCAGGCTGAGCCTGTGGTTAATTCTTCCTCCTGATGGGAAACTAGAGTGACCTGTGCCTGTCCCAACACCTAGAGCTAGTCTCTCATTGGTTCCCCCTCCTTCTGTTCATCCTCAGGACAAATTGCAACGTGTACGGAACAGGAGGTTAAAGGTGCTGCTGATTCTCCAAGGAGGGAGATTGCTAGTAAAGCGGCTGTAATGGCCACCCCGAGCACAAGGAGATGAGAAATGAGGTGCGTTTTAGAAACCTTTCCCGGTCACACGGTGTACCAACTTCTGGGTTTCTCATGCATGTTTTCGATGTAGGAAGAGGCCCTTGAACCTGGAGATTTGGGACCCATGGGATGGATACCACGCAGTATTACTTTAAAGGGTCTGTGTTTGCTCACCGAACCTCAACAAACCTCTCAGCCCCAAGAGTGTCCACCCTTATGTCTCATCCAGCTGTGTGTCTACATATGGTCAATTCAGGTTGCATCACAGACCCTGAACGAGTTTTGTAAGAATTTCTCTTTCACTGTCTTTGTTTCATGGGTTTTTAAAAGTAATTTATTTTATATTGGGGTTTAGCTGCTTTTCACTGCTGTGTTTATGTCGCTTTCTACCCACTTGACTCACTTTCAGAGAGATATCAAACCATAGGTTTTAAGATTCTTAACAGTCAGATATATTCTTGTGCGGTGAATAGGGGGTGTTGAGTCCAGTTCACTGAGCAAGGAGTAGGTCTTGTCTATTACATGTTGGGTTTATGGAACGGTATCTGAGCTAATTTGAAACCCTTGTTTTATGCATCACCCCACCTCCCGTTTCCCGTTCAGCAGCCATAGTGTGTTTTCTAAATGTGTGACTCTGTTCTGTTTTGTAATTCAGTTCAAGTGTAGGGATTTTAACATTCCCTCTATAAGTGTTAGATTATGATAAGTGTCTTTTTCTGTGTGACTTATTTCACTTAGAATCGTCGTACCTAAATCCATTCATCCTGCTGCTACTAGCATTATAACATTGATTTCATGGCTGAGTGATATTCCATTGTACATACGGACCACAACTTCTTTATCCATTTTTCTCTTTCCTGGGATATTTAAGGTGTAATAAAGTGGAGGTTGTTGTCAACAGAGCAGCCCTAATCTTCGGGGTGCCTCTGTCTTGCTGCTTTTTAGTTTTCCCAATTTATACGCCCATGAATGGAAGGGCCCTATTCTCTCTAAGCTGTGTTTTTTAGATATTTCAGGACACACCGTACACTTCTCCAGAGTGGCTGTTGGCAATTTACATCCCGCCCATCAGCGTAGCAAGGCTCCCATTTCTCCATGGCCTGTCCTGCATTTCTGGTTTTGACACTTTTTTCAGCATGACCATTTTGACCGATGGGAAACGAGACATCTTTGTAGCGCTGATTTGCCTTTCCAGGTTGCTTGGTTGGCCAAAAAGGGCGTATGCGTTTTTTTCTGAATATATTCAGGAAAAAACGCATACGCCCTTTTTGGCCAAGGGCAACGTTGTCGACGTTTTGCCGCTTTTCATGTGCTTTAAAGGCGATTCGAATGTACCTCCTGAAATCTGTTTCCTGCAATTTTGCCTTGCTTTCAAATCCTCTTCGTTGCCTTCCCTCAATATATTTGGGGATGAGAGTTATCATTTATAACTCTGCAGGTTTGTGAATTGCAGTGCCCCTGAGCTCCGTTTTTCCACTCGCTTTTTTGGGAGCTGGCCGCAAAAGCGCAGGACTGCTTCAGGCCCTATTCTGGTTCCGGGGGGGCAGGCTGAGCCTGTGGTTAATTCTTCCTCCTGATGGGAAACTAGAGTGACCTGTGCCTTTCCCAACACCTAGAGCTAGTCTCTCATTGGTTCCCCCTCCTTCTGTTCATCCTCAGGACAAATTGCAACGTGTACGGAACAGGAGGTTAAAGGTGCTGCTGATTCTCCAAGGAGGGAGATTGCTAGTAAAGCGGCTGTAATGGCCACCCCGAGCACAAGGAGATGAGAAATGAGGTGCGTTTTAGAAACCTTTCCCGGTCACACGGTGTACCAACTTCTGGGTTCCTCATGCATGTTTTCGATGTAGGAAGAGGCCCTTGAACCTGGAGATTTGGGACCCATGGGATGGGTACCACGCAGTATTACTTTAAAGGGTCTGTGGTTGTTCACCGAACCTCAACAAACCTCTCAGCCCCAAGAGTGTCCACCCTTATGTCTCATCCAGCTGTGTGTCTACATATGGTCAATTCAGGTTGCATCACAGCCCCTGAACGAGTTTTGTAAGAATTTCTCTTTCACTGTCTTTGTTTCATGGGTTTTTAAAAGTAATTTATTTTATAATGGGGTTTAGCTGCTTTTCACTGCTGTGTTTATGTCGCTTTATACCCACTTGACTCACTTTCAGAGAGATATCAAACCATAGGTTTTAAGATTCTTAAGGGTCAGATATATTCTTGTGCGGTGAATAGGGGGTGTTGAGTCCAGTTCACTGAGCAAGGAGTAGGTCTTGTCTATTACATGTTGGGTTTATGGAACGGTATCTGAGCTAATTTGAAACCCTTGTTTTATGCATCACCCCACCTCCCGTTTCCCGTTCAGCAGCCATAGTGTGTTTTCTAAATGTGTGACTCTGTTCTGTTTTGTAATTCAGTTCAAGTGTAGGGATTTTAACATTCCCTCTATAAGTGTTAGATTATGATAAGTGTCTTTTTCTGTGTGACTTATTTCACTTAGAATCGTCGTACCTAAATCCATTCATCATGCTGCTACTAGCATTATAACATTGATTTCATGGCTGAGTGATATTCCATTGTACATACGGACCACAACTTCTTTATCCATTTTTCTCTTTCCTGGGATATTTAAGGTGTAATAAAGTGGAGGTTGTTGTCAACAGAGCAGCCCTAATCTTCGGGGTGCCTCTGTCTTGCTGCTTTTTAGTTTTCCCAATTTATACGCCCATGAATGGAAGGGCCCTATTCTCTCTAAGCTGTGTTTTTTAGATATTTCAGGACACACCGTACACTTCTCCAGAGTGGCTGTTGGCAATTTACATCCCGCCCATCAGCGTAGCAAGGCTCCCATTTCTCCATGGCCTGTCCTGCATTTCTGGTTTTGACACTTTTTTCAGCATGACCATTTTGACCGATGGGAAACGAGACTTCTTTGTAGCACTGATTTGCCTTTCCAGGTGGCTTGGTTGGCCAAAAAGGGCGTATGCGTTTTTTCCTGAATATATTCAGGAAAAAACGCATACGCCCTTTGTGGCCAAGGGCAACATTGTCGTCGTTTTGCCGCTTTTCATGTGCTTTAAAGGCGATTCGAATGTACCTCCTGAAATCTGTTTCCTGCAATTCTGCCTTGCTTCCAAATCCTCTTCGTTGCCTTCCCTCAATATATTTGGGGATGAGAGTTATCATTTATAACTCTGCAGGTTTGTGAATTTCAGTGCCCCTGAGCTCCGTTTTTCCACTCGCTTTTTTGGGAGCTGGCCGCAAAAGCGCAGGACTGCTTCAGGCCCTATTCTGGTTCCGGGGGGGCAGGCTGAGCCTGTGGTTAATTCTTCCTCCTGATGGGAAACTAGAGTGACCTGTGCCTGTCCCAACACCTAGAGCTAGTCTCTCATTGGTTCCCCCTCCTTCTGTTCATCCTCAGGACAAATTGCAACCTGTACGGAACAGGAGGTTAAAGGTGCTGCTGATTCTCCAAGGAGCGAGATTGCTAGTAAAGCGGCTGTAATGGCCACCCCGAGCACAAGGAGATGAGAAATGGGGTGCGTTTTAGAAAACTTCCCCGGTCACACGGTGTACCAACTTCTGGGTTTCTCATGCATGTTTTCGATGAAGGAAGAGGCCCTTGAACCTGGAGATTTGGGACCCATGGGATGGGTACCACGCAGTATTACTTTAAAGGGTCTGTGTTTGCTCACCCACCCTCACCAAAGCTCTCAGCCCCAAGAGTGTCCACCCTTATGTCTCATCCAGCTGTGTGTCTACATATGGTCAATTAAGGTTGCATCACAGCCCCTGAACGAATTTTGTAAGAATTTCTCTTTCACTGTCTTTGTTTCATGGGTTTTTAAAAGTAATTTATTTTTATAATGGGGTTTAGCTGCTTTTCACTGCTGTGTTTATGTCGCTTTACACCCACTTGACTCACTTACAGAGAGATATCAATCTATAGGTTTTAAGATTCTTAAGAGTCAGATATATTCTTGTGCGGTGAATAGGGGGTGTTGAGTCCAGTTCACTGAGCAAGGAGTAGGTCTTGTCTATTACATATTGGGTTTATGGAACGGTATCTGAGCTAATTTGAAACCCTTGTTTTATGCATCACCCCACCTCACCTTTCCCGTTCAGCAGCCATAGTGTGTTTTCTAAATGTGTGACTCTGTTCTGTTTTGTAATTCAGTTCAAGTGTAGGGATTTTAACATTCCCTCTATAAGTGTTAGATTGTGATAAGTATCTATTTCTGTGTGACTTATTTCACTTAGAATCGTCGTACCTAAATCCATTCATCATGCTGCTACTAGCATTATAACATTGATTTCATGGCTGAGTGATATTCCATTGTACATACGGACCACAACTTCTTTATCCATTTTTCTCTTTCCTGGGATATTTAAGGTGTAATAAAGTGGAGGTTGTTGTCAACAGAGCAGCCCTAATCTTCGGGGTGCCTCTGTCTTGCTGCTTTTTAGTTTTACCAATTTATACGCCCAAGAATGGAAGTGCCCTATTCTCTCTAAGCTGTGTTTTTTAGATATTTCAGTACACACCGTACACTTCTCCAGAGTGGCTGTTGGCAATTTACATCCTGCCCATCAGCGTAGCAAGGCTCCCATTTCTCCATGGCCTGTCCTGCATTTCTGGTTTTGACACTTTAAGCATGACCATTTTGACCGATGGGAAACGAGACATCTTTGTAGCGCTGATTTGCCTTTCCAGGTGGCTTGGTTGGCCAAAAAGGGCGTATGCGTTTTTTCCTGAATATATTCAGGAAAAAACACATACGCCCTTTTTGGCCAAGGGCAACATTGTCGACGTTTTGCCGCTTTTCATGTGCTGTAAAGGCGATTCGAATGTACCTCCTGAAATCTGTTTCCTGCAATTCTGCCTTGCTTTCAAATCCTCTTCGTTGCCTTCCCTCAATATATTTGGGGATGAGAGTTATCATTTATAACTCTGCAGGTTTGTGAATTGCAGTGCCCCTGAGCTCCGTTTTTCCACTCGCTTTTTTGGGAGCTGGCCGCAAAAGCGCAGGACTGCTTCAGGCCCTATTCTGGTTCCGGGGGGGCAGGCTGAGCCTGTGGTTAATTCTTCCTCCTGATGGGAAACTAGAGTGACCTGTGCCTGTCCCAACACCTAGAGCTAGTCTCTCATTGGTTCCCCCTCCTTCTGTTCATCCTCAGGACAAATTGCAACCTGTACGGAACAGGAGGTTAAAGGTGCTGCTGATTCTCCAAGGAGGGAGATTGCTAGTAAAGCGGCTGTAATGGCAACCCCGAGCACAAGGAGATGAGAAATGAGGTGCGTTTTAGAAACCTTTCCCGGTCACACGGTGTACCAACTTCTGGGTTCCTCATGCATGTTTTCGATGTAGGAAGAGGCCCTTGAACCTGGAGATTTGGGACCCATGGGATGGGTACCACGCAGTATTACTTTAAAGGGTCTGTGGTTGTTCACCGAACCTCAACAAACCTCTCAGCCCCAAGAGTGTCCACCCTTATGTCTCATCCAGCTGTGTGTCTACATATGGTCAATTCAGGTTGCATCACAGCCCCTGAACGAGTTTTGTAAGAATTTCTCTTTCACTGTCTTTGTTTCATGGGTTTTTAAAAGTAATTTATTTTATAATGGGGTTTAGCTGCTTTTCACTGCTGTGTTTATGTCGCTTTATACCCACTTGACTCACTTTCAGAGAGATATCAAACCATAGGTTTTAAGATTCTTAAGAGTCAGATATATTCTTGTGCGGTGAATAGGGGGTGTTGAGTCCAGTTCACTGAGCAAGGAGTAGGTCTTGTCTATTACATGTTGGGTTTATGGAACGGTATCTGAGCTAATTTGAAACCCTTGTTTTATGCATCACCCCACCTCCCGTTTCCCGTTCAGCAGCCATAGTGTGTTTTCTAAATGTGTGACTCTGTTCTGTTTTGTAATTCAGTTCAAGTGTAGGGATTTTAACATTCCCTCTATAAGTGTTAGATTATGATAAGTGTCTTTTTCTGTGTGACTTATTTCACTTAGAATCGTCGTACCTAAATCCATTCATCATGCTGCTACTAGCATTATAACATTGATTTCATGGCTGAGTGATATTCCATTGTACATACGGACCACAACTTCTTTATCCATTTTTCTCTTTCCTGGGATATTTAAGGTGTAATAAAGTGGAGGTTGTTGTCAACAGAGCAGCCCTAATCTTCGGGGTGCCTCTGTCTTGCTGCTTTTTAGTTTTCCCAATTTATACGCCCATGAATGGAAGGGCCCTATTCTCTCTAAGCTGTGTTTTTTAGATATTTCAGGACACACCGTACACTTCTCCAGAGTGGCTGTTGGCAATTTACATCCCGCCCATCAGCGTAGCAAGGCTCCCATTTCTCCATGGCCTGTCCTGCATTTCTGGTTTTGACAGTTTTTTCAGCATGACCATTTTGACCGATGGGAAACGAGACTTCTTTGTAGCACTGATTTGCCTTTCCAGGTGGCTTGGTTGGCCAAAAAGGGCGTATGCATTTTTTCCTGAATATATTCAGGAAAAAACGCATACGCCCTTTGTGGCCAAGGGCAACATTGTCGTCGTTTTGCCGCTTTTCATGTGCTTTAAAGGCGATTCGAATGTACCTCCTGAAATCTGTTTCCTGCAATTCTGCCTTGCTTCCAAATCCTCTTCGTTGCCTTCCCTCAATATATTTGGGGATGAGAGTTATCATTTATAACTCTGCAGGTTTGTGAATTTCAGTGCCCCTGAGCTCCGTTTTTCCACTCGCTTTTTTGGGAGCTGGCCGCAAAAGCGCAGGACTGCTTCAGGCCCTATTCTGGTTCCGGGGGGGCAGGCTGAGCCTGTGGTTAATTCTTCCTCCTGATGGGAAACTAGAGTGACCTGTGCCTGTCCCAACACCTAGAGCTAGTCTCTCATTGGTTCCCCCTCCTTCTGTTCATCCTCAGGACAAATTGCAACCTGTACGGAACAGGAGGTTAAAGGTGCTGCTGATTCTCCAAGGAGCGAGATTGCTAGTAAAGCGGCTGTAATGGCCACCCCGAGCACAAGGAGATGAGAAATGGGGTGCGTTTTAGAAAACTTCCCCGGTCACACGGTGTACCAACTTCTGGGTTTCTCATGCATGTTTTTGATGTAGGAAGAGGCCCTTGAACCTGGAGATTTGGGACCCATGGAATGGGTACCACGCAGTATGACTTTAAAGGATCTGTGTTTGCTCACCCACCCTCACCAAAGCTCTCAGCCCCAAGAGTGTCCACCCTTATGTCTCATCCAGCTGTGTGTCTACGTATGGTCAATTAAGGTTGCATCACAGCCCCTGAACGAATTTTGGAAGAATTTCTCTTTCACTGTCTTTGTTTCATGGGTTTTTAAAAGTAATTTATTTTTATAATGGGGTTTAGCTGCTTTTCACTGCTGTGTTTATGCCGCTTTACACCCACTTGATTCACTTACAGAGAGATATCAATCCATAGGTTTTAAGATTCTTAAGAGTCAGATATATTCTTGTGCGGTGAATAGGGGGTGTTGAGTCCAGTTCACTGAGCAAGGAGTAGGTCTTGTCTATTATATGTTGGGTTTATGGAACGGTATCTGAGCTAATTTGAAACCCTTGTTTTATGCATCACCCCACCTCCCCTTTCCCGTTCAGCAGCCATAGTGTGTTTTCTAAATGTGTGACTCTGTTCTGTTTTGTAATTCAGTTCAAGTGTAGGGATTTTAACATTCCCTCTATAAGTGTTAGATTATGATAAGTGTGTTTTTTTGTGTGACTTATTTCACTTAGAATCGTCGTACCTAAATCCATTCATCATGCTGCTACTAGCATTATAACATTGATTTCATGGCTGAGTGATATTCCATTGTACATACGGACCACAACTTCTTTATGCATTTTTCTCTTTCCTGGGATATTTAAGGTGTAATAAAGTGGAGGTTGTTGTCAACAGAGCAGCCCTAATCTTCGGGGTGCCTCTGTCTTGCTGCTTTTTAGTTTTCCCAATTTATACGCCCATGAATGGAAGGGCCCTATTCTCTCTAAGCTGTGTTTTTTAGATATTTCAGGACACACCGTACACTTCTCCAGAGTGGCTGTTGGCAATTTACATCCCGCCCATCAGCGTAGCAAGGCTCCCATTTCTCCATGGCCTGTCCTGCATTTCTGGTTTTGACACTTTTTTCAGCATGACCATTTTGACCGATGGGAAACGAGACATCTTTGTAGCGCTGATTTGCCTTTCCAGGTTGCTTGGTTGGCCAAAAAGGGCGTATGCGTTTTTTCCTGAATATATTCAGGAAAAAACGCATACGCCCTTTTTGGCCAAGGGCAACATTGTCGACGTTTTGCCGCTTTTCATGTGCTTTAAAGGCGATTCGAATGTACCTCCTGAAATCTGTTTCCTGCAATTCTGCCTTGCTTTCAAATCCTCTTCGTTGCCTTCCCTCAATATATTTGGGGATGAGAGTTATCATTTATAACTCTGCAGGTTTGTGAATTTCAGTGCCCCTGAGCTCCGTTTTTCCACTCGCTTTTTTGGGAGCTGGCCACAAAAGCGCAGGACTGCTTCAGGCCCTATTCTGGTTCCGGGGGGGCAGGCTGAGCCTGTGGTTAATTCTTCCTCCTGATGGGAAACTAGAGTGACCTGTGCCTGTCCCAACACCTAGAGCTAGTCTCTCATTGGTTCCCCCTCCTTCTGTTCATCCTCAGGACAAATTGCAACGTGTACGGAACAGGAGGTTAAAGGTGCTGCTGATTCTCCAAGGAGGGAGATTGCTAGTAAAGCGGCTGTAATGGCCACCCCGAGCACAAGGAAATGAGAAATGAGGTGCGTTTTAGAAACCTTTCCCGGTCACACGGTGTACCAACTTCTGGGTTTCTCATGCATGTTTTCGATGTAGGAAGAGGCCCTTGAACCTGGAGATTTGGGACCCATGGGATGGGTACCACGCAGTATTACTTTAAAGGGTCTGTGTTTGCTCACCGAACCTCAACAAACCTCTCAGCCCCAAGAGTGTCCACCCTTATGTCTCATCCAGCTGTGTGTCTACATATGGTCAATTCAGGTTGCATCACAGCCCCTGAACGAGTTTTGTAAGAATTTCTCTTTCACTGTCTTTGTTTCATGGGTTTTTAAAAGTAATTTATTTTATAATGGGGTTTAGCTGCTTTTCACTGCTGTGTTTATGTCGCTTTATACCCACTTGACTCACTTTCAGAGAGATATCAAACCATAGGTTTTAAGATTCTTAAGAGTCAGATATATTCTTGTGCGGTGAATAGGGGGTGTTGAGTCCAGTTCACTGAGCAAGGAGTAGGTCTTCTCTATTACATGTTGGGTTTATGGAACGGTATCTGAGCTAATTTGAAACCCTTGTTTTATGCATCACCCCACCTCCCCTTTCCCGTTCAGCAGCCATAGTGTGTTTTCTAAATGTGTGACTCTGTTCTGTTTTGTAATTCAGTTCAAGTGTAGGGATTTTAACATTCCCTCTATAAGTGTTAGATTATGATAAGTGTGTTTTTCTGTGTGACTTATTTCACTTAGAATCGTCGTACCTAAATCCATTCATCATGCTGCTACTAGCATTATAACATTGATTTCATGGCTGAGTGATAGTCCATTGTACATACGGACCACAACTTCTTTATCCATTTTTCTCTTTCCTGGGATATTTAAGGTGTAATAAAGTGGAGGTTGTTGTCCACAGAGCAGCCCTAATCTTCGGGGTGCCTCTGTCTTGCTGCTTTTTAGTTTTCCCAATTTATACGCCCATGAATGGAAGGGCCCTAGTCTCTCTAAGCTGTGTTTTTTAGATATTTCAGGACACACCGTACACTTCTCCAGAGTGGCTGTTGGCAATTTACATCCCGCCCATCAGCGTAGCAAGGCTCCCATTTCTCCATGGCCTGTCCTGCATTTCTGGTTTTGACACTTTTTTCAGGATGACCATTTTGACCGATGGGAAACGAGACATCTTTGTAGCGCTGATTTGCCTTTTCAGGTTGCTTGGTTGGCCAAAAAGGGCGTATGCGTTTTTTCCTGAATATATTCAGGAAAAAACGCATACGCCCTTTTTGGCCAAGGGCAACATTGTCGACGTTTTGCCGCTTTTCATGTGCTTTAAAGGCGATTCGAATGTACCTCCTGAAATCTGTTTCCTGCAATTTTGCCTTGCTTTCAAATCCTCTTCGTTGCCTTCCCTCAATATATTTGGAGATGAGAGTTATCATTTATAACTCTGCAGGTTTGTGAATTTCAGTGCCCCTGAGCTCCGTTTTTCCACTCGCTTTTTTGGGAGCTGGCCGCAAAAGCGCAGGATTGCTTCAGGCCCTATTCTGGTTCCGGGGGGGGGCAGTTTGAGCCTGTGGTTAATTCTTCCTACTGATGGGAAACTAGAGTGACCTGTGCCTTTCCCAACACCTAGAGCTAGTCTCTCATTGGTTCCCCCTCCTTCTGTTCATCCTCAGGACAAATTGCAACCTGTACGGAACAGGAGGTTAAAGGTGCTGCTGATTCTCCAAGGAGCGAGATTGCTAGTAAAGCGGCTGTAATGGCCACCCCGAGCCCAAGGAGATGAGAAATGGGGTGCGTTTTAGAAACCTTTCCCGGTCCCACGGTGTACCAACTTCTGGGTTTCTCATGCATGTTTTCGATGTAGGAAGATGCCCTTGAACCTGGAGATTTGGGACCCATGGGATGGGTACCACGCAGTATTACTTTAAAGGGTCTGTGTTTGCTCACCCAACCTCACCAAACCTCTCAGCCCCAAGAGTGTCCACCCTTATGTCTCATCCAGCTGTGTGTCTACATATGGTCAATTAAGGTTGCATCACAGCCCCTGAACGAATTTTTTAAGAATTTCTCTTTCACTGTCTTTGTTTCATGTGTTTTTAAAAGTAATTTATTTTTATAATGGGGTTTAGCTGCTTTTCACTGCTGTGTTTATGCCGCTTTACACCCACTTGACTCACTTACAGAGAGATATCAATCCATAGCTTTTAAGATTCTTAAGAGTCAGATATATTCTTGTGCGGTGAATAGGGGGTGTTGAGTCCAGTTCACTGAGCAAGGAGTAGGTCTTGTCTATTACATGTTGGGTTTATGGAACGGTATCTGAGCTAATTTGAAACCTTTGTTTTATGCATCACCCCACCTCACCTTTCCCGTTCAGCAGCCATAGTGTGTTTTCTAAATGTGTGACTCTGTTCTGTTTTGTAATTCAGTTCAAGTGTAGGGATTTTAACATTCCCTCTATAAGTGTTAGATTATGATAAGTGTGTTTTTCTGTGTGACTTATTTCACTTAGAATCGTCGTACCTAAATCCATTCATCATGCTGCTACTAGCATTATAACATTGATTTCATGGCTGAGTGATATTCCATTGTACATACGGACCACAACTTCTTTATCCATTTTTCTCTTTCCTGGGATATTTAAGGTGTAATAAAGTGGAGGTTGTTGTCCACAGAGCAGCCCTAATCTTCGGGGTGCCTCTGTCTTGCTGCTTTTTAGTTTTCCCAATTTATACGCCCAAGAATGGAAGTGCCCTATTCTCTCTAAGCTGTGTTTTTTAGATATTTCAGTACACACCGTACACTTCTCCAGAGTGGCTGTTGGCAATTTACATCCCGCCCATCAGCGTAGCAAGGCTCCCATTTCTCCATGGCCTGTCCTGCATTTCTGGTTTTGACACTTTTTTCAGCATGACCATTTTGACCGATGGGAAACGAGACTTCTTTGTAGCACTGATTTGCCTTTCCAGGTGGCTTGGTTGGCCAAAAAGGGCGTATGCGTTTTTTCCTGAATATATTCAGGAAAAAACGCATACGCCCTTTGTGGCCAAGGGCAACATTGTCGTCGTTTTGCCGCTTTTCATGTGCTTTAAAGGCGATTCGAATGTACCTCCTGAAATCTGTTTCCTGCAATTCTGCCTTGCTTCCAAATCATCTTCGTTGCCTTCCCTCAATATATTTGGGGATGAGAGTTATCATTTATAACTCTGCAGGTTTGTGAATTTCAGTGCCCCTGAGCTCCGTTTTTCCACTCGCTTTTTTGGGAGCTGGCCGCAAAAGCGCAGGACTGCTTCAGGCCCTATTCTGGTTCCGGGGGGGCAGGCTGAGCCTGTGGTTAATTCTTCCTCCTGATGGGAAACTAGAGTGACCTGTGCCTGTCCCAACACCTAGAGCTAGTCTCTCATTGGTTCCCCCTCCTTCTGTTCATCCTCAGGACAAATTGCAACCTGTACGGAACAGGAGGTTAAAGGTGCTGCTGATTCTCCAAGGAGCGAGATTGCTAGTAAAGCGGCTGTAATGGCCACCCCGAGCACAAGGAGATGAGAAATGGGGTGCGTTTTAGAAAACTTCCCCGGTCACACGGTGTACCAACTTCTGGGTTTCTCATGCATGTTTTCGATGTAGGAAGAGGCCCTTGAACCTGGAGATTTGGGACCCATGGGATGGGTACCACGCAGTATTACTTTAAAGGGTCTGTGTTTGCTCACCCACCCTCACCAAAGCTCTCAGCCCCAAGAGTGTCCACCCTTATGTCTCATCCAGCTGTGTGTCTACATATGTTCAATTCAGGTTGCATCCCAGCCCCTGAACGAGTTTTGTAAGAATTTCTCTTTCACTGTCTTTGTTTCATGGGTTTTTAAAAGTAATTTATTTTATAATGGGGTTTAGCTGCTTTTCACTGCTGTGTTTATGTCGCTTTATACCCACTTGACTCACTTTCAGAGAGATATCAAACCATAGGTTTTAAGATTCTTAAGAGTCAGATATATTCTTGTGCGGTGAATAGGGGGTGTTGAGTCCAGTTCACTGAGCAAGGAGTAGGTCTTGTCTATTACATGTTGGGTTTATGGAACGGTATCTGAGCTAATTTGAAACCCTTGTTTTATGCATCACCCCACCTCCCCTTTCCCGTTCAGCAGCCATAGTGTGTTTTCTAAATGTGTGACTCTGTTCTGTTTTGTAATTCAGTTCAATTGTAGGGATTTTAACATTCCCTCTATAAGTGTTAGATTATGATAAGTGTGTTTTTCTGTGTGACTTATTTCACTTAGAATCGTCGTACCTAAATCCATTCATCCTGCTGCTACTAGCATTATAACATTGATTTCATGGCTGAGTGATATTCCATTGTACATACGGACCACAACTTCTTTATCCATTTTTCTCTTTCCTGGGATATTTAAGGTGTAATAAAGTGGAGGTTGTTGTCAACAGAGCAGCCCTAATCTTCGGGGTGCCTCTGTCTTGCTGCTTTTTAGTTTTCCCAATTTATACGCCCATGAATGGAAGGGCCCTATTCTCTCTAAGCTGTGTTTTTTAGATATTTCAGGACACACCGTACACTTCTCCAGAGTGGCTGTTGGCAATTTACATCCCGCCCATCAGCGTAGCAAGGCTCCCATTTCTCCATGGCCTGTCCTGCATTTCTGGTTTTGACACTTTTTTCAGCATGACCATTTTGACCGATGGGAAACGAGACATCTTTGTAGCGCTGATTTGCCTTTCCAGGTTGCTTGGTTGGCCAAAAAGGGCGTATGCGTTTTTTCCTGAATATATTCAGGAAAAAACGCATACGCCCTTTTTAGCCAAGGGCAACATTGTCGACGTTTTGCCGCTTTTCATGTGCTTTAAAGGCAATTCGAATGTACCTCCTGAAATCTGTTTCCTGCAATTTTGCCTTGCTTTCAAATCCTCTTCGTTGCCTTCCCTCAATATATTTGGGGATGAGAGTTATCATTTATAACTCTGCAGGTTTGTGAATTGCAGTGCCCCTGAGCTCCGTTTTTCCACTCGCTTTTTTGGGAGCTGGCCGCAAAAGCGCAGGATTGCTTCAGGCCCTATTCTGGTTCCGGGGGGGGCAGTTTGAGCCTGTGGTTAATTCTTCCTACTGATGGGAAACTAGAGTGACCTGTGCCTTTCCCAACACCTAGAGCTAGTCTCTCATTGGTTCCCCCTCCTTCTGTTCATCCTCAGGACAAATTGCAACCTGTACGGAACAGGAGGTTAAACGTGCTGCTGATTCTCCAAGGAGGGAGATTGCTAGTAAAGCGGCTGTAATGGCCACCCCGAGCCCAAGGAGATGAGAAATGGGGTGCGTTTTAGAAACCTTTCCCGGTCACACGGTGTACCAACTTCTGGGTTTCTCATGCATGTTTTCGATGTAGGAAGATGCCCTTGAACCTGGAGATTTGGGACCCATGGGATGGGTACCACGCAGTATTACTTTAAAGGGTCTGTGTTTGCTCACCCAACCTCTCCAAACCTCTCAGCCCCAAGAGTGTCCACCCTTATGTCTCATCCAGCTGTGTGTCTACATATGGTCAATTACGGTTGCATCACAGCCCCTGAACGAATTTTGTAAGAATTTCTCTTTCACTGTCTTTGTTTCATGGGTTTTTAAAAGTAATTTATTTTTATAATGGGGTTTAGCTGCTTTTCACTGCTGTGTTTATGCCGCTTTACACCCACTTGACTCACTTACAGAGAGATATCAATCCATAGCTTTTAAGATTCTTAAGAGTCAGATATATTCTTGTGCGGTGAATAGGGGGTGTTGAGTCCAGTTCACTGAGCAAGGAGTAGGTCTTGTCTATTACATGTTGGGTTTATGGAACGGTATCTGAGCTAATTTGAAACCCTTGTTTTATGCATCACCCCACCTCACCTTTCCCGTTCAGCAGCCATAGTGTGTTTTCTAAATGTGTGACTCTGTTCTGTTTTGTAATTCAGTTCAAGTGTAGGGATTTTAACATTCCCTCTATAAGTGTTAGATTATGATAAGTGTCTTTTTCTGTGTGACTTATTTCACTTAGAATCGTCGTACCTAAATCCATTCATCATGCTGCTACTAGCATTATAACATTGATTTCATGGCTGAGTGATATTCCATTGTACATACGGACCACAACTTCTTTATCCATTTTTCTCTTTCCTGGGATATTTAAGGTGTAATAAAGTGGAGGTTGTTGTCAACAGAGCAGCCCTAATCTTCGGGGTGCCTCTGTCTTGCTGCTTTTTAGTTTTCCCAATTTATACGCCCAAGAATGGAAGTGCCCTATTCTCTCTAAGCTGTGTTTTTTAGATATTTCAGTACACACCGTACACTTCTCCAGAGTGGCTGTTGGCAATTTACATCCCGCCCATCAGCGTAGCAAGGCTCCCATTTCTCCATGGCCTGTCCTGCATTTCTGGTTTTGACACTTTAAGCATGACCATTTTGACCGATGGGAAACGAGACATCTTTGTAGCGCTGATTTGCCTTTCCAGGTGGCTTGGTTGGCCAAAAAGGGCGTATGCGTTTTTTCCTGAATATATTCAGGAAAAAACGCATACGCCCTTTTTGGCTAAGGGCAACATTGTCGACGTTTTGCCGCTTTTCATGTGCTTTAAAGGCGATTCGAATGTACCTCCTGAAATCTGTTTCCTGCAATTCTGCCTTGCTTTCAAATCCTCTTCGTTGCCTTCCCTCAATATATTTGGGGATGAGAGTTATCATTTATAACTCTGCAGGTTTGTGAATTGCAGTGCCCCTGAGCTCCGTTTTTCCACTCGGTTTTTTGGGAGCTGGCCGCAAAAGCGCAGGACTGCTTCAGGCCCTATTCTGGTTCCGGGGGGGCAGGCTGAGCCTGTGGTTAATTCTTCCTCCTGATGGGAAACTAGAGTGACCTGTGCCTTTCCCAACACCTAGAGCTAGTCTCTCATTGGTTCCCCCTCCTTCTGTTCATCCTCAGGACAAATTGCAACGTGTACGGAACAGGAGGTTAAAGGTGCTGCTGATTCTCCAAGGAGGGAGATTGCTAGTAAAGCGGCTGTAATGGCCACCCCGAGCACAAGGAGATGAGAAATGAGGTGCGTTTTAGAAACCTTTCCCGGTCACACGGTGTACCAACTTCTGGGTTCCTCATGCATGTTTTCGATGTAGGAAGAGGCCCTTGAACCTGGAGATTTGGGACCCATGGGATGGGTACCACGCAGAATTACTTTAAAGGGTCTGTGGTTGTTCACCGAACCTCAACAAACCTCTCAGCCCCAAGAGTGTCCACCCTTATGTCTCATCCAGCTGTGTGTCTACATATGGTCAATTCAGGTTGCATCACAGCCCCTGAACGAGTTTTGTAAGAATTTCTCTTTCACTGTCTTTGTTTCATGGGTTTTTAAAAGTAATTTATTTTATAATGGGGTTTAGCTGCTTTTCACTGCTGTGTTTATGTCGCTTTATACCCACTTGACTCACTTTCAGAGAGATATCAAACCATAGGTTTTAAGATTCTTAAGAGTCAGATATATTCTTGTGCGGTGAATAGGGGGTGTTGAGTCCAGTTCACTGAGCAAGGAGTAGGTCTTGTCTATTACATGTTGGGTTTATGGAACGGTATCTGAGCTAATTTGAAACCCTTGTTTTATGCATCACCCCACCTCCCCTTTCCCGTTCAGCAGCCATAGTGTGTTTTCTAAATGTGTGACTCTGTTCTGTTTTGTAATTCAGTTCAATTGTAGGGATTTTAACATTCCCTCTATAAGTGTTAGATTATGATAAGTGTGTTTTTCTGTGTGACTTATTTCACTTAGAATCGTCGTACCTAAATCCATTCATCCTGCTGCTACTAGCATTATAACATTGATTTCATGGCTGAGTGATATTCCATTGTACATACGGACCACAACTTCTTTATCCATTTTTCTCTTTCCTGGGATATTTAAGGTGTAATAAAGTGGAGGTTGTTGTCAACAGAGCAGCCCTAATCTTCGGGGTGCCTCTGTCTTGCTGCTTTTTAGTTTTCCCAATTTATACGCCCATGAATGGAAGGGCCCTATTCTCTCTAAGCTGTGTTTTTTAGATATTTCAGGACACACCGTACACTTCTCCAGAGTGGCTGTTGGCAATTTACATCCCGCCCATCAGCGTAGCAAGGCTCCCATTTCTCCATGGCCTGTCCTGCATTTCTGGTTTTGACACTTTTTTCAGCATGACCATTTTGACCGATGGGAAACGAGACATCTTTGTAGCGCTGATTTGCCTTTCCAGGTTGCTTGGTTGGCCAAAAAGGGCGTATGCGTTTTTTCCTGAATATATTCAGGAAAAAACGCATACGCCCTTTTTAGCCAAGGGCAACATTGTCGACGTTTTGCCGCTTTTCATGTGCTTTAAAGGCAATTCGAATGTACCTCCTGAAATCTGTTTCCTGCAATTTTGCCTTGCTTTCAAATCCTCTTCGTTGCCTTCCCTCAATATATTTGGGGATGAGAGTTATCATTTATAACTCTGCAGGTTTGTGAATTGCAGTGCCCCTGAGCTCCGTTTTTCCACTCGCTTTTTTGGGAGCTGGCCGCAAAAGCGCAGGATTGCTTCAGGCCCTATTCTGGTTCCGGGGGGGGCAGTTTGAGCCTGTGGTTAATTCTTCCTACTGATGGGAAACTAGAGTGACCTGTGCCTTTCCCAACACCTAGAGCTAGTCTCTCATTGGTTCCCCCTCCTTCTGTTCATCCTCAGGACAAATTGCAACCTGTACGGAACAGGAGGTTAAACGTGCTGCTGATTCTCCAAGGAGGGAGATTGCTAGTAAAGCGGCTGTAATGGCCACCCCGAGCCCAAGGAGATGAGAAATGGGGTGCGTTTTAGAAACCTTTCCCGGTCACACGGTGTACCAACTTCTGGGTTTCTCATGCATGTTTTCGATGTAGGAAGATGCCCTTGAACCTGGAGATTTGGGACCCATGGGATGGGTACCACGCAGTATTACTTTAAAGGGTCTGTGTTTGCTCACCCAACCTCTCCAAACCTCTCAGCCCCAAGAGTGTCCACCCTTATGTCTCATCCAGCTGTGTGTCTACATATGGTCAATTACGGTTGCATCACAGCCCCTGAACGAATTTTGTAAGAATTTCTCTTTCACTGTCTTTGTTTCATGGGTTTTTAAAAGTAATTTATTTTTATAATGGGGTTTAGCTGCTTTTCACTGCTGTGTTTATGCCGCTTTACACCCACTTGACTCACTTACAGAGAGATATCAATCCATAGCTTTTAAGATTCTTAAGAGTCAGATATATTCTTGTGCGGTGAATAGGGGGTGTTGAGTCCAGTTCACTGAGCAAGGAGTAGGTCTTGTCTATTACATGTTGGGTTTATGGAACGGTATCTGAGCTAATTTGAAACCCTTGTTTTATGCATCACCCCACCTCACCTTTCCCGTTCAGCAGCCATAGTGTGTTTTCTAAATGTGTGACTCTGTTCTGTTTTGTAATTCAGTTCAAGTGTAGGGATTTTAACATTCCCTCTATAAGTGTTAGATTATGATAAGTGTCTTTTTCTGTGTGACTTATTTCACTTAGAATCGTCGTACCTAAATCCATTCATCATGCTGCTACTAGCATTATAACATTGATTTCATGGCTGAGTGATATTCCATTGTACATACGGACCACAACTTCTTTATCCATTTTTCTCTTTCCTGGGATATTTAAGGTGTAATAAAGTGGAGGTTGTTGTCAACAGAGCAGCCCTAATCTTCGGGGTGCCTCTGTCTTGCTGCTTTTTAGTTTTCCCAATTTATACGCCCAAGAATGGAAGTGCCCTATTCTCTCTAAGCTGTGTTTTTTAGATATTTCAGTACACACCGTACACTTCTCCAGAGTGGCTGTTGGCAATTTACATCCCGCCCATCAGCGTAGCAAGGCTCCCATTTCTCCATGGCCTGTCCTGCATTTCTGGTTTTGACACTTTAAGCATGACCATTTTGACCGATGGGAAACGAGACATCTTTGTAGCGCTGATTTGCCTTTCCAGGTGGCTTGGTTGGCCAAAAAGGGCGTATGCGTTTTTTCCTGAATATATTCAGGAAAAAACGCATACGCCCTTTTTGGCTAAGGGCAACATTGTCGACGTTTTGCCGCTTTTCATGTGCTTTAAAGGCGATTCGAATGTACCTCCTGAAATCTGTTTCCTGCAATTCTGCCTTGCTTTCAAATCCTCTTCGTTGCCTTCCCTCAATATATTTGGGGATGAGAGTTATCATTTATAACTCTGCAGGTTTGTGAATTGCAGTGCCCCTGAGCTCCGTTTTTCCACTCGGTTTTTTGGGAGCTGGCCGCAAAAGCGCAGGACTGCTTCAGGCCCTATTCTGGTTCCGGGGGGGCAGGCTGAGCCTGTGGTTAATTCTTCCTCCTGATGGGAAACTAGAGTGACCTGTGCCTTTCCCAACACCTAGAGCTAGTCTCTCATTGGTTCCCCCTCCTTCTGTTCATCCTCAGGACAAATTGCAACGTGTACGGAACAGGAGGTTAAAGGTGCTGCTGATTCTCCAAGGAGGGAGATTGCTAGTAAAGCGGCTGTAATGGCCACCCCGAGCACAAGGAGATGAGAAATGAGGTGCGTTTTAGAAACCTTTCCCGGTCACACGGTGTACCAACTTCTGGGTTCCTCATGCATGTTTTCGATGTAGGAAGAGGCCCTTGAACCTGGAGATTTGGGACCCATGGGATGGGTACCACGCAGAATTACTTTAAAGGGTCTGTGGTTGTTCACCGAACCTCAACAAACCTCTCAGCCCCAAGAGTGTCCACCCTTATGTCTCATCCAGCTGTGTGTCTACATATGGTCAATTCAGGTTGCATCACAGCCCCTGAACGAGTTTTGTAAGAATTTCTCTTTCACTGTCTTTGTTTCATGGGTTTTTAAAAGTAATTTATTTTATAATGGGGTTTAGCTGCTTTTCACTGCTGTGTTTATGTCGCTTTATACCCACTTGACTCACTTTCAGAGAGATATCAAACCATAGGTTTTAAGATTCTTAAGAGTCAGATATATTCTTGTGCGGTGAATAGGGGGTGTTGAGTCCAGTTCACTGAGCAAGGAGTAGGTCTTGTCTATTACATGTTGGGTTTATGGAACGGTATCTGAGCTAATTTGAAACCCTTGTTTTATGCATCACCCCACCTCACCTTTCCCGTTCAGCAGCCATAGTGTGTTTTCTAAATGTGTGACTCTGTTCTGTTTTGTAATTCAGTTCAAGTGTAGGGATTTTAACATTCCCTCTATAAGTGTTAGATTATGATAAGTGTCTTTTTCTGTGTGACTTATTTCACTTAGAATCGTCGTACCTAAATCCATTCATCCTGCTGCTACTAGCATTATAACATTGATTTCATGGCTGAGTGATATTCCATTGTACATACGGACCACAACTTCTTTATCCATTTTTCTCTTTCCTGGGATATTTAAGGTGTAATAAAGTGGAGGTTGTTGTCAACAGAGCAGCCCTAATCTTCGGGGTGCCTCTGTCTTGCTGCTTTTTAGTTTTCCCAATTTATACGCCCATGAATGGAAGGGCCCTATTCTCTCTAAGCTGTGTTTTTTAGATATTTCAGGACACACCGTACACTTCTCCAGAGTGGCTGTTGGCAATTTACATCCCGCCCATCAGCGTAGCAAGGCTCCCATTTCTCCATGGCCTGTCCTGCATTTCTGGTTTTGACACTTTTTTCAGCATGACCATTTTGACCGATGGGAAACGAGACATCTTTGTAGCGCTGATTTGCCTTTCCAGGTTGCTTGGTTGGCCAAAAAGGGCGTATGCGTTTTTTCCTGAATATATTCAGGAAAAAACGCATACGCCCTTTTTGGCCAAGGACAACATTGTCGACGTTTTGCCGCTTTTCATGTGCTTTAAAGGCAATTCGAATGTACCTCCTGAAATCTGTTTCCTGCAATTCTGCCTTGCTTTCAAATCCTCTTCGTTGACTTCCCTCAATATATTTGGGGATGAGAGTTATCATTTATAACTCTGCAGGTTTGTGAATTTCAGTGCCCCTGAGCTCCGTTTTTCCACTCGCTTTTTTGGGAGCTGGCCGCAAAAGCGCAGGACTGCTTCAGGCCCTATTCTGGTTCCGGGGGGGCAGGCTGAGCCTGTGGTTAATCCTTCCTCCTAATGGGAAAATAGAGTTACCTGTGCCTGTCCCAACACCTAGAGCTAGTCTCTCATTGGTTCCCCCTCCTTCTGTTCATCCTCAGGACAAATTGCAACCTGTACGGAACAGGAGGTTAAAGGTGCTGCTGATTCTCCAAGGAGGGAGATTGCTAGTAAAGCGGCTGTAATGGCCACCCCGAGCACAAGGAGATGAGAAATGAGGTGCGTTTTAGAAACCTTTCCCGGTCACACGGTGTACCAACTTCTGGGTTTCTCATGCATGTTTTCGATGTAGGAAGAGGCCCTTGAACCTGGAGATTTGGGACCCACGGGATGGGTACCACGCAGTATTACTTTAAAGGATCTGTGTTTGCTCATCGAACCTTACCAAACCTCTCAGCCCCAAGAGTGTCCACCCTTATGTCTCATCCAGCTGTGTGTCTACATATGGTCAATTAAGGTTGCATCACAGCCCCTGAACGAATTTTGTAAGAATTTCTCTTTCACTGTCTTTGTTTCATGGGTTTTTAAAAGTAATTTATTTTTATAATCGGGTTTAGCTGCTTTTCACTGCTGTGTTTATGTCGCTTTACACCCACTTGACTCACTTACAGAGAGATATCAATCTATAGGTTTTAAGATTCTTAAGAGTCAGATATATTCTTGTGCGGTGAATAGGGGGTGTTGAGTCCAGTTCACTGAGCAAGGAGTAGGTCTTGTCTATTACATATTGGGTTTATGGAACGGTATCTGAGCTAATTTGAAACCCTTGTTTTATGCATCACCCCACCTCACCTTTCCCGTTCAGCAGCCATAGTGTGTTTTCTAAATGTGTGACTCTGTTCTGTTTTGTAATTCAGTTCAAGTGTAGGGATTTTAACATTCCCTCTATAAGTGTTAGATTGTGATAAGTATCTATTTCTGTGTGACTTATTTCACTTAGAATCGTCGTACCTAAATCCATTCATCATGCTGCTACTAGCATTATAACATTGATTTCATGGCTGAGTGATATTCCATTGTACATACGGACCACAACTTCTTTATCTATTTTTCTCTTTCCTGGGATATTTAAGGTGTAATAAAGTGGAGGTTGTTGTCAACAGAGCAGCCCTAATCTTCGGGGTGCCTCTGTCTTGCTGCTTTTTAGTTTTCCCAATTTATACGCCCAAGAATGGAAGTGCCCTATTCTCTCTAAGCTGTGTTTTTTAGATATTTCAGTACACACCGTACACTTCTACAGAGTGGCTGTTGGCAATTTACATCCCGCCCATCAGCGTAGCAAGGCTCCCATTTCTCCATGGCCTGTCCTGCATTTCTGGTTTTGACACTTTAAGCATGACCATTTTGACCGATGGGAAACGAGACATCTTTGTAGCGCTGATTTGCCTTTCCAGGTGGCTTGGTTGGCCAAAAAGGGCGTATGCGTTTTTTCCTGAATATATTCAGGAAAAAACGCATACGCCCTTTTTGGCCAAGGGCAACATTGTCGACGTTTTGCCGCTTTTCATGTGCTTTAAAGGCGATTCGAATGTACCTCCTGAAATCTGTTTCCTGCAATTCTGCCTTGCTTTCAAATCCTCTTCGTTGCCTTCCCTCAATATATTTGGGGATGAGAGTTATCATTTATAACTCTGCAGGTTTGTGAATTGCAGTGCCCCTGAGCTCCGTTTTTCCACTCGCTTTTTTGGGAGCTGGCCGCAAAAGCGCAGGACTGCTTCAGGCCCTATTCTTGTTCCGGGGGGGCAGGCTGAGCCTGTGGTTAATTCTTCCTCCTGATGGGAAACTAGAGTGACCTGTGCCTTTCCCAACACCTAGAGCTAGTCTCTCATTGGTTCCCCCTCCTTCTGTTCATCCTCAGGACAAATTGCAACGTGTACGGAACAGGAGGTTAAAGGTGCTGCTGATTCTCCAAGGAGGGAGATTGCTAGTAAAGCGGCTGTAATGGCCACCCCGAGCACAAGGAGATGAGAAATGAGGTGCGTTTTAGAAACCTTTCCCGGTCACACGGTGTACCAACTTCTGGGTTCCTCATGCATGTTTTCGATGTAGGAAGAGGCCCTTGAACCTGGAGATTTGGGACCCATGGGATGGGTACCACGCAGTATTACTTTAAAGGGTCTGTGTTTGCTCACCCACCGTCACCAAAGCTCTCAGCCCCAAGAGTGTCCACCCTTATGTCTCATCCAGCTGTGTGTCTACATATGGTCAATTAAGGTTGCATCACAGCCCCTGAACGAATTTTGTAAGAATTTCTCTTTCACTGTCTTTGTTTCATGGGTTTTTAAAAGTAATATATTTTTATAATGGGGTTTAGCTGCTTTTCACTGCTGTGTTTATGCCGCTTTACACCCACTTGACTCACTTACAGAGAGATATCAATCCATAGGTTTTAAGATTCTTAAGAGTCAGATATATTCTTGTGCGGTGAATAGGGGGTGTTGAGTCCAGTTCACTGAGCAAGGAGTAGGTCTTGTCTATTACATGTTGGGTTTATGGAACGGTATCTGAGCTAATTTGAAACCCTTGTTTTATGCATCACCCCACCTCACCTTTCCCGTTCAGCAGCCATAGTGTGTTTTCTAAATGTGTGACTCTGTTCTGTTTTGTAATTCAGTTCAAGTGTAGGGATTTTAACATTCCCTCTATAAGTGTTAGATTATGATAAGTGTCTTTTTCTGTGTGACTTATTTCACTTAGAATCGTCGTACCTAAATCCATTCATCATGCTGCTACTAGCATTATAACATTGATTTCATGGCTGAGTGATATTCCATTGTACATACGGACCACAACTTCTTTATGCATTTTTCTCTTTCCTGGGATATTTAAGGTGTAATAAAGTGGAGGTTGTTGTCAACAGAGCAGCCCTAATCTTCGGGGTGCCTCTGTCTTGCTGCTTTTTAGTTTTCCCAATTTATACGCCCATGAATGGAAGGGCCCTATTCTCTCTAAGCTGTGTTTTTTAGATATTTCAGGACACACCGTACACTTCTCCAGAGTGGCTGTTGGCAATTTACATCCCGCCCATCAGCGTAGCAAGGCTCCCATTTCTCCATGGCCTGTCCTGCATTTCTGGTTTTGACACTTTTTTCAGCATGACCATTTTGACCGATGGGAAACGAGACATCTTTGTAGCGCTGATTTGCCTTTCCAAGTTGCTTGGTTGGCCAAAAATGGCGTATGCGTTTTTTCCTGAATATATTCAGGAAAAAACGCATACGCCCTTTTTGGCCAAGGGCAACATTGTCTACGTTTTGCCGCTTTTCATGTGCTTTAAAGGCGATTCGAATGTACCTCCTGAAATCTGTTTCCTGCAATTCTGCCTTGCTTCCAAATCCTCTTCGTTGCCTTCCCTCAATATATTTGGGGATGAGAGTTATCATTTATAACTCTGCAGGTTTGTGAATTTCAGTGCCCCTGAGCTCCGTTTTTCCACTCGCTTTTTTGGGAGCTGGCCGCAAAAGCGCAGGACTGCTTCAGGCCCTATTCTGGTTCCGGGGGGGCAGGCTGAGCCTGTGGTTAATTCTTCCTCCTGATGGGAAACTAGAGTGACCTGTGCCTGTCCCAACACCTAGAGCTAGTCTCTCATTGGTTCCCCCTCCTTCTGTTCATCCTCAGGACAAATTGCAACCTGTACGGAACAGGAGGTTAAAGGTGCTGCTGATTCTCCAAGGAGCGAGATTGCTAGTAAAGCGGCTGTAATGGCCACCCCGAGCACAAGGAGATGAGAAATGGGGTGCGTTTTAGAAAACTTCCCCGGTCACACGGTGTACCAACTTCTGGTTTTCTCATGCATGTTTTCGATGTAGGAAGAGGCCCTTGAACCTGGAGATTTGGGACCCACGGGATGGGTACCACGCAGTATTACTTTAAAGGGTCTGTGTTTGCTCATCGAACCTTACCAAACCTCTCAGCCCCAAGAGTGTCCACCCTTATGTCTCATCCAGCTGTGTGTCTACATATGGTCAATTCAGGTTGCATCACAGCCCCTGAACGAATTTTGTAAGAATTTCTCTTTCACTGTCTTTGTTTCATGGGTTTTTAAAAGTAATTTATTTTTATAATCGGGTTTAGCTGCTTTTCACTGCTGTGTTTATGTCGCTTTACACCCACTTGACTCACTTACAGAGAGATATCAATCTATAGGTTTTAAGATTCTTAAGAGTCAGATATATTCTTGTGCGGTGAATAGGGGGTGTTGAGTCCAGTTCACTGAGCAAGGAGTAGGTCTTGTCTATTACATATTGGGTTTATGGAACGGTATCTGAGCTAATTTGAAACCCTTGTTTTATGCATCACCCCACCTCCCGTTTCCCGTTCAGCAGCCATAGTGTGTTTTCTAAATGTGTGACTCTGTTCTGTTTTGTAATTCAGTTCAAGTGTAGGGATTTTAACATTCCCTCTATAAGTGTTAGATTGTGATAAGTATCTATTTCTGTGTGACTTATTTCACTTAGAATCGTCGTACCTAAATCCATTCATCATGCTGCTACTAGCATTATAACATTGATTTCATGGCTGAGTGATATTCCATTGTACATACGGACCACAACTTCTTTATCTATTTTTCTCTTTCCTGGGATATTTAAGGTGTAATAAAGTGGAGGTTGTTGTCAACAGAGCAGCCCTAATCTTCGGGGTGCCTCTGTCTTGCTGCTTTTTAGTTTTCCCAATTTATACGCCCATGAATGGAAGGGCCCTATTCTCTCTAAGCTGTGTTTTTTAGATATTTCAGGACACACCGTACACTTCTCCAGAGTGGCTGTTGGCAATTTACATCCCGCCCATCAGCGTAGCAAGGCTCCCATTTCTCCATGGCCTGTCCTGCATTTCTGGTTTTGACACTTTTTTCAGCATGACCATTTTGACCGATGGGAAACGAGACATCTTTGTAGCGCTGATTTGCCTTTCCAGGTGGCTTGGTTGGCCAAAAAGGGCGTATGCGTTTTTTCCTGAATATATTCAGGAAAAAACGCATACGCCCTTTTTGGCCAAGGGCAACATTGTCGACGTTTTGCCGCTTTTCATGTGCTTTAAAGGCGATTCGAATGTACCTCCTGAAATCTGTTTCCTGCAATTTTGCCTTGCTTTCAAATCCTCTTCGTTGCCTTCCCTCAATATATTTGGGGATGAGAGTTATCATTTATAACTCTGCAGGTTTGTGAATTGCAGTGCCCCTGAGCTCCGTTTTTCCACTCGCTTTTTTGGGAGCTGGCCGCAAAAGCGCAGGATTGCTTCAGGCCCTATTCTGGTTCCGGGGGGGGGCAGGCTGAGCCTGTGGTTAATTCTTCCTACTGATGGGAAACTAGAGTGACCTGTGCCTTTCCCAACACCTAGAGCTAGTCTCTCATTGGTTCCCCCTCCTTCTGTTCATCCTCAGGACAAATTGCAACCTGTATGGAACAGGAGGTTAAAGGTGCTGCTGATTCTCCAAGGAGGGAGATTGCTAGTAAAGCGGCTGTAATGGCCACCCCGAGCACAAGGAGATGAGAAATGAGGTGCGTTTTAGAAACCTTTCCCGGTCACACGGTGTACCAACTTCTGGGTTTCTCATGCATGTTTTCGATGTAGGAAGAGGCCCTTGCACCTGGAGATTTGGGACCCATGGGATGGGTACCACGCAGTATTACTTTAAAGGGTCTGTGTTTGCTCACCGAACCTCAACAAACCTCTCAGCCCCAAGAGTGTCCACCCTTATGTCTCATCCAGCTGTGTGTCTACATATGGTCAATTAAGGTTGCATCACAGCCCCTGAACGAATTTTGTAAGAATTTCTCTTTCACTGTCTTTGTTTCATGGGTTTTTAAAAGTAATTTATTTTTATAATGGGGTTTAGCTGCTTTTCACTGCTGTGTTTATGCCGCTTTACACCCACTTGACTCACTTACAGAGAGATATCAATCCATAGGTTTTAAGATTCTTAAGAGTCAGATATATTCTTGTGCGGTGAATAGGGGGTGTTGAGTCCAGTTCACTGAGCAAGGAGTAGGTCTTGTCTATTACATGTTGGGTTTATGGAACGGTATCTGAGCTAATTTGAAACCCTTGTTTTATGCATCACCCCACCTCACCTTTCCCGTTCAGCAGCCATAGTGTGTTTTCTAAATGTGTGACTCTGTTCTGTTTTGTAATTCAGTTCAAGTGTAGGGATTTTAACATTCCCTCTATAAGTGTTAGATTATGATAAGTGTGTTTTTCTGTGTGACTTATTTCACTTAGAATCGTCGTACCTAAATCCATTCATCATGCTGCTACTAGCATTATAACATTGATTTCATGGCTGAGTGATATTCCATTGTACATACGGACCACAACTTCTTTATGCATTTTTCTCTTTCCTGGGATATTTAAGGTGTAATAAAGTGGAGGTTGTTGTCAACAGAGCAGCCCTAATCTTCGGGGTGCCTCTGTCTTGCTGCTTTTTAGTTTTCCCAATTTATACGCCCATGAATGGAAGGGCCCTATTCTCTCTAAGCTGTGTTTTTTAGATATTTCAGGACACACCGTACACTTCTCCAGAGTGGCTGTTGGCAATTTACATCCCGCCCATCAGCGTAGCAAGGCTCCCATTTCTCCATGGCCTGTCCTGCATTTCTGGTTTTGACACTTTTTTCAGCATGACCATTTTGACCGATGGGAAACGAGACATCTTTGTAGCGCTGATTTGCCTTTCCAGGTTGCTTGGTTGGCCAAAAAGGGCGTATGCGTTTTTTCCTGAATATATTCAGGAAAAAACGCATACGCCCTTTTTGGCCAAGGGCAACATTGTCGACGTTTTGCCGCTTTTCATGTGCTTTAAAGGCGATTCGAATGTACCTCCTGAAATCTGTTTCCTGCAATTCTGCCTTGCTTTCAAATCCTCTTCGTTGCCTTCCCTCAATATATTGGGGGATGAGAGTTATCATTTATAACTCTGCAGGTTTGTGAATTGCAGTGCCCCTGAGCTCCGTTTTTCCACTCGCTTTTTTGGGAGCTGGCCGCAAAAGAGCAGGACTGCTTCAGGCCCTATTCTGGTTCCGGGGGGGCAGGCTGAACCTGTGGTTAATTCTTCCTCCTGATGGGAAAATAGAATGACCTGTGCCTGTCCCAACACCTAGAGCTAGTCTCTCATTGGTTCCCGCTCCTTCTGTTCATCCTCAGGACAAATTGCAACCTGTACGGAACAGGAGGTTAAAGGTGCTGCTGATTCTCCAAGGAGGGAGATTGCTAGTAAAGCGGCTGTAATGGCCACCCCGAGCCCAAGGAGATGAGAAATGGGGTGCGTTTTAGAAACCTTTCCCGGTCACACGGTGTACCAACTTCTGGGTTTCTCATGCATGTTTTCGATGTAGGAAGATGCCCTTGAACCTGGAGATTTGGGACCCATGGGATGGGTACCACGCAGTATTACTTTAAAGGGTCTGTGTTTGCTCACCCAACCTCACCAAACCTCTCAGCCCCAAGAGTGTCCACCCTTATGTCTCATCCAGCTGTGTGTCTACATATGGTCAATTAAGGTTGCATCACAGCCCCTGAACGAATTTTGTAAGAATTTCTCTTTCACTGTCTTTGTTTCATGGGTTTTTAAAAGTAATTTATTTTTATAATGGGGTTTAGCTGCTTTTCACTGCTGTGTTTATGCCGCTTTACACCCACTTGACTCACTTACAGAGAGATATCAATCCATAGGTTTTAAGATTCTTAAGAGTCAGATATATTCTTGTGCGGTGAATAGGGGGTGTTGAGTCCAGTTCACTGAGCAAGGAGTAGGTCTTGTCTATTACATGTTGGGTTTATGGAACGGTATCTGAGCTAATTTGAAACCCTTGTTTTATGCATCACCCCACCTCACCTTTCCCGTTCAGCAGCCATAGTGTGTTTTCTAAATGTGTGACTCTGTTCTGTTTTGTAATTCAGTTCAAGTGTAGGGATTTTAACATTCCCTCTATAAGTGTTAGATTATGATAAGTGTCTTTTTCTGTGTGACTTATTTCACTTAGAATCGTCGTACCTAAATCCATTCATCCTGCTGCTACTAGCATTATAACATTGATTTCATGGCTGAGTGATATTCCATTGTACATACGGACCACAACTTCTTTATCCATTTTTCTCTTTCCTGGGATATTTAAGGTGTAATAAAGTGGAGGTTGTTGTCAACAGAGCAGCCCTAATCTTCGGGGTGCCTCTGTCTTGCTGCTTTTTAGTTTTCCCAATTTATACGCCCATGAATGGAAGGGCCCTATTCTCTCTAAGCTGTGTTTTTTAGATATTTCAGGACACACCGTACACTTCTCCAGAGTGGCTGTTGGCAATTTACATCCCGCCCATCAGCGTAGCAAGGCTCCCATTTCTCCATGGCCTGTCCTGCATTTCTGGTTTTGACACTTTTTTCAGCATGACCATTTTGACCGATGGGAAACGAGACATCTTTGTAGCGCTGATTTGCCTTTCCAGGTGGCTTGGTTGGCCAAAAAGGGCGTATGCGTTTTTTCCTGAATATATTCAGGAAAAAACGCATACGCCCTTTTTGGCCAAGGGCAACATTGTCGACGTTTTGCCGCTTTTCATGTGCTTTAAAGGCAATTCGAATGTACCTCCTGAAATCTGTTTCCTGCAATTCTGCCTTGCTTTCAAATCCTCTTCGTTGACTTCCCTCAATATATTTGGGGATGAGAGTTATCATTTATAACTCTGCAGGTTTGTGAATTTCAGTGCCCCTGAGCTCCGTTTTTCCACTCGCTTTTTTGGGAGCTGGCCGCAAAAGCGCAGGACTGCTTCAGGCCCTATTCTGGTTCCGGGGGGGCAGGCTGAGCCTGTGGTTAATCCTTCCTCCTAATGGGAAAATAGAGTTACCTGTGCCTGTCCCAACACCTAGAGCTAGTCTCTCATTGGTTCCCCCTCCTTCTGTTCATCCTCAGGACAAATTGCAACCTGTACGGAACAGGAGGTTAAAGGTGCTGCTGATTCTCCAAGGAGGGAGATTGCTAGTAAAGCGGCTGTAATGGCCACCCCGAGCACAAGGAGATGAGAAATGAGGTGCGTTTTAGAAACCTTTCCCGGTCACACGGTGTACCAACTTCTGGGTTTCTCATGCATGTTTTCGATGTAGGAAGAGGCCCTTGAACCTGGAGATTTGGGACCCACGGGATGGGTACCACGCAGTATTACTTTAAAGGATCTGTGTTTGCTCATCGAACCTTACCAAACCTCTCAGCCCCAAGAGTGTCCACCCTTATGTCTCATCCAGCTGTGTGTCTACATATGGTCAATTAAGGTTGCATCACAGCCCCTGAACGAATTTTGTAAGAATTTCTCTTTCACTGTCTTTGTTTCATGGGTTTTTAAAAGTAATTTATTTTTATAATCGGGTTTAGCTGCTTTTCACTGCTGTGTTTATGTCGCTTTACACCCACTTGACTCACTTACAGAGAGATATCAATCTATAGGTTTTAAGATTCTTAAGAGTCAGATATATTCTTGTGCGGTGAATAGGGGGTGTTGAGTCCAGTTCACTGAGCAAGGAGTAGGTCTTGTCTATTACATATTGGGTTTATGGAACGGTATCTGAGCTAATTTGAAACCCTTGTTTTATGCATCACCCCACCTCACCTTTCCCGTTCAGCAGCCATAGTGTGTTTTCTAAATGTGTGACTCTGTTCTGTTTTGTAATTCAGTTCAAGTGTAGGGATTTTAACATTCCCTCTATAAGTGTTAGATTGTGATAAGTATCTATTTCTGTGTGACTTATTTCACTTAGAATCGTCGTACCTAAATCCATTCATCATGCTGCTACTAGCATTATAACATTGATTTCATGGCTGAGTGATATTCCATTGTACATACGGACCACAACTTCTTTATCTATTTTTCTCTTTCCTGGGATATTTAAGGTGTAATAAAGTGGAGGTTGTTGTCAACAGAGCAGCCCTAATCTTCGGGGTGCCTCTGTCTTGCTGCTTTTTAGTTTTCCCAATTTATACGCCCAAGAATGGAAGTGCCCTATTCTCTCTAAGCTGTGTTTTTTAGATATTTCAGTACACACCGTACACTTCTACAGAGTGGCTGTTGGCAATTTACATCCCGCCCATCAGCGTAGCAAGGCTCCCATTTCTCCATGGCCTGTCCTGCATTTCTGGTTTTGACACTTTAAGCATGACCATTTTGACCGATGGGAAACGAGACATCTTTGTAGCGCTGATTTGCCTTTCCAGGTGGCTTGGTTGGCCAAAAAGGGCGTATGCGTTTTTTCCTGAATATATTCAGGAAAAAACGCATACGCCCTTTTTGGCCAAGGGCAACATTGTCGACGTTTTGCCGCTTTTCATGTGCTTTAAAGGCGATTCGAATGTACCTCCTGAAATCTGTTTCCTGCAATTCTGCCTTGCTTTCAAATCCTCTTCGTTGCCTTCCCTCAATATATTTGGGGATGAGAGTTATCATTTATAACTCTGCAGGTTTGTGAATTGCAGTGCCCCTGAGCTCCGTTTTTCCACTCGCTTTTTTGGGAGCTGGCCGCAAAAGCGCAGGACTGCTTCAGGCCCTATTCTGGTTCCGGGGGGGCAGGCTGAGCCTGTGGTTAATTCTTCCTCCTGATGGGAAACTAGAGTGACCTGTGCCTTTCCCAACACCTAGAGCTAGTCTCTCATTGGTTCCCCCTCCTTCTGTTCATCCTCAGGACAAATTGCAACGTGTACGGAACAGGAGGTTAAAGGTGCTGCTGATTCTCCAAGGAGGGAGATTGCTAGTAAAGCGGCTGTAATGGCCACCCCGAGCACAAGGAGATGAGAAATGAGGTGCGTTTTAGAAACCTTTCCCGGTCACACGGTGTACCAACTTCTGGGTTCCTCATGCATGTTTTCGATGTAGGAAGAGGCCCTTGAACCTGGAGATTTGGGACCCATGGGATGGGTACCACGCAGTATTACTTTAAAGGGTCTGTGTTTGCTCACCCACCGTCACCAAAGCTCTCAGCCCCAAGAGTGTCCACCCTTATGTCTCATCCAGCTGTGTGTCTACATATGGTCAATTAAGGTTGCATCACAGCCCCTGAACGAATTTTGTAAGAATTTCTCTTTCACTGTCTTTGTTTCATGGGTTTTTAAAAGTAATTTATTTTTATAATGGGGTTTAGCTGCTTTTCACTGCTGTGTTTATGCCGCTTTACACCCACTTGACTCACTTACAGAGAGATATCAATCCATAGGTTTTAAGATTCTTAAGAGTCAGATATATTCTTGTGCGGTGAATAGGGGGTGTTGAGTCCAGTTCACTGAGCAAGGAGTAGGTCTTGTCTATTACATGTTGGGTTTATGGAACGGTATCTGAGCTAATTTGAAACCCTTGTTTTATGCATCACCCCACCTCACCTTTCCCGTTCAGCAGCCATAGTGTGTTTTCTAAATGTGTGACTCTGTTCTGTTTTGTAATTCAGTTCAAGTGTAGGGATTTTAACATTCCCTCTATAAGTGTTAGATTATGATAAGTGTCTTTTTCTGTGTGACTTATTTCACTTAGAATCGTCGTACCTAAATCCATTCATCATGCTGCTACTAGCATTATAACATTGATTTCATGGCTGAGTGATATTCCATTGTACATACGGACCACAACTTCTTTATGCATTTTTCTCTTTCCTGGGATATTTAAGGTGTAATAAAGTGGAGGTTGTTGTCAACAGAGCAGCCCTAATCTTCGGGGTGCCTCTGTCTTGCTGCTTTTTAGTTTTCCCAATTTATACGCCCATGAATGGAAGGGCCCTATTCTCTCTAAGCTGTGTTTTTTAGATATTTCAGGACACACCGTACACTTCTCCAGAGTGGCTGTTGGCAATTTACATCCCGCCCATCAGCGTAGCAAGGCTCCCATTTCTCCATGGCCTGTCCTGCATTTCTGGTTTTGACACTTTTTTCAGCATGACCATTTTGACCGATGGGAAACGAGACATCTTTGTAGCGCTGATTTGCCTTTCCAAGTTGCTTGGTTGGCCAAAAAGGGCGTATGCGTTTTTTCCTGAATATATTCAGGAAAAAACGCATACGCCCTTTTTGGCCAAGGGCAACATTGTCTACGTTTTGCCGCTTTTCATGTGCTTTAAAGGCGATTCGAATGTACCTCCTGAAATCTGTTTCCTGCAATTCTGCCTTGCTTCCAAATCCTCTTCGTTGCCTTCCCTCAATATATTTGGGGATGAGAGTTATCATTTATAACTCTGCAGGTTTGTGAATTTCAGTGCCCCTGAGCTCCGTTTTTCCACTCGCTTTTTTGGGAGCTGGCCGCAAAAGCGCAGGACTGCTTCAGGCCCTATTCTGGTTCCGGGGGGGCAGGCTGAGCCTGTGGTTAATTCTTCCTCCTGATGGGAAACTAGAGTGACCTGTGCCTGTCCCAACACCTAGAGCTAGTCTCTCATTGGTTCCCCCTCCTTCTGTTCATCCTCAGGACAAATTGCAACCTGTACGGAACAGGAGGTTAAAGGTGCTGCTGATTCTCCAAGGAGCGAGATTGCTAGTAAAGCGGCTGTAATGGCCACCCCGAGCACAAGGAGATGAGAAATGGGGTGCGTTTTAGAAAACTTCCCCGGTCACACGGTGTACCAACTTCTGGGTTTCTCATGCATGTTTTCGATGTAGGAAGAGGCCCTTGAACCTGGAGATTTGGGACCCACGGGATGGGTACCACGCAGTATTACTTTAAAGGGTCTGTGTTTGCTCATCGAACCTTACCAAACCTCTCAGCCCCAAGAGTGTCCACCCTTATGTCTCATCCAGCTGTGTGTCTACATATGGTCAATTCAGGTTGCATCACAGCCCCTGAACGAATTTTGTAAGAATTTCTCTTTCACTGTCTTTGTTTCATGGGTTTTTAAAAGTAATTTATTTTTATAATCGGGTTTAGCTGCTTTTCACTGCTGTGTTTATGTCGCTTTACACCCACTTGACTCACTTACAGAGAGATATCAATCTATAGGTTTTAAGATTCTTAAGAGTCAGATATATTCTTGTGCGGTGAATAGGGGGTGTTGAGTCCAGTTCACTGAGCAAGGAGTAGGTCTTGTCTATTACATATTGGGTTTATGGAACGGTATCTGAGCTAATTTGAAACCCTTGTTTTATGCATCACCCCACCTCCCGTTTCCCGTTCAGCAGCCATAGTGTGTTTTCTAAATGTGTGACTCTGTTCTGTTTTGTAATTCAGTTCAAGTGTAGGGATTTTAACATTCCCTCTATAAGTGTTAGATTGTGATAAGTATCTATTTCTGTGTGACTTATTTCACTTAGAATCGTCGTACCTAAATCCATTCATCATGCTGCTACTAGCATTATAACATTGATTTCATGGCTGAGTGATATTCCATTGTACATACGGACCACAACTTCTTTATCTATTTTTCTCTTTCCTGGGATATTTAAGGTGTAATAAAGTGGAGGTTGTTGTCAACAGAGCAGCCCTAATCTTCGGGGTGCCTCTGTCTTGCTGCTTTTTAGTTTTCCCAATTTATACGCCCATGAATGGAAGGGCCCTATTCTCTCTAAGCTGTGTTTTTTAGATATTTCAGGACACACCGTACACTTCTCCAGAGTGGCTGTTGGCAATTTACATCCCGCCCATCAGCGTAGCAAGGCTCCCATTTCTCCATGGCCTGTCCTGCATTTCTGGTTTTGACACTTTTTTCAGCATGACCATTTTGACCGATGGGAAACGAGACATCTTTGTAGCGCTGATTTGCCTTTCCAGGTTGCTTGGTTGGCCAAAAAGGGCGTATGCGTTTTTTCCTGAATATATTCAGGAAAAAACGCATACGCCCTTTTTGGCCAAGGGCAACATTGTCGACGTTTTGCCGCTTTTCATGTGCTTTAAAGGCGATTCGAATGTACCTCCTGAAATCTGTTTCCTGCAATTTTGCCTTGCTTTCAAATCCTCTTCGTTGCCTTCCCTCAATATATTTGGGGATGAGAGTTATCATTTATAACTCTGCAGGTTTGTGAATTGCAGTGCCCCTGAGCTCCGTTTTTCCACTCGCTTTTTTGGGAGCTGGCCGCAAAAGCGCAGGATTGCTTCAGGCCCTATTCTGGTTCCGGGGGGGGGCAGGCTGAGCCTGTGGTTAATTCTTCCTACTGATGGGAAACTAGAGTGACCTGTGCCTTTCCCAACACCTAGAGCTAGTCTCTCATTGGTTCCCCCTCCTTCTGTTCATCCTCAGGACAAATTGCAACCTGTATGGAACAGGAGGTTAAAGGTGCTGCTGATTCTCCAAGGAGGGAGATTGCTAGTAAAGCGGCTGTAATGGCCACCCCGAGCACAAGGAGATGAGAAATGAGGTGCGTTTTAGAAACCTTTCCCGGTCACACGGTGTACCAACTTCTGGGTTTCTCATGCATGTTTTCGATGTAGGAAGAGGCCCTTGAACCTGGAGATTTGGGACCCATGGGATGGGTACCACGCAGTATTACTTTAAAGGGTCTGTGTTTGCTCACCGAACCTCAACAAACCTCTCAGCCCCAAGAGTGTCCACCCTTATGTCTCATCCAGCTGTGTGTCTACATATGGTCAATTAAGGTTGCATCACAGCCCCTGAACGAATTTTGTAAGAATTTCTCTTTCACTGTCTTTGTTTCATGGGTTTTTAAAAGTAATTTATTTTTATAATGGGGTTTAGCTGCTTTTCACTGCTGTGTTTATGCCGCTTTACACCCACTTGACTCACTTACAGAGAGATATCAATCCATAGGTTTTAAGATTCTTAAGAGTCAGATATATTCTTGTGCGGTGAATAGGGGGTGTTGAGTCCAGTTCACTGAGCAAGGAGTAGGTCTTGTCTATTACATGTTGGGTTTATGGAACGGTATCTGAGCTAATTTGAAACCCTTGTTTTATGCATCACCCCACCTCACCTTTCCCGTTCAGCAGCCATAGTGTGTTTTCTAAATGTGTGACTCTGTTCTGTTTTGTAATTCAGTTCAAGTGTAGGGATTTTAACATTCCCTCTATAAGTGTTAGATTATGATAAGTGTCTTTTTCTGTGTGACTTATTTCACTTAGAATCGTCGTACCTAAATCCATTCATCATGCTGCTACTAGCATTATAACATTGATTTCATGGCTGAGTGATATTCCATTGTACATACGGACCACAACTTCTTTATCCATTTTTCTCTTTCCTGGGATATTTAAGGTGTAATAAAGTGGAGGTTGTTGTCAACAGAGCAGCCCTAATCTTCGGGGTGCCTCTGTCTTGCTGCTTTTTAGTTTTCCCAATTTATACGGCCATGAATGGAAGGGCCCTATTCTCTCTAAGCTGTGTTTTTTAGATATTTCAGGACACACCGTACACTTCTCCAGAGTGGCTGTTGGCAATTTACATCCCGCCCATCAGCGTAGCAAGGCTCCCATTTCTCCATGGCCTGTCCTGCATTTCTGGTTTTGACACTTTTTTCAGCATGACCATTTTGACCGATGGGAAACGAGACATCTTTGTAGCGCTGATTTGCCTTTCCAGGTTGCTTGGTTGGCCAAAAAGGGCGTATGCGTTTTTTCCTGAATATATTCAGGAAAAAACGCATACGCCCTTTTTGGCCAAGGGCAACATTGTCGACGTTTTGCCGCTTTTCATGTGCTTTAAAGGCGATTCGAATGTACCTCCTGAAATCTGTTTCCTGCAATTCTGCCTTGCTTTCAAATCCTCTTCGTTGCCTTCCCTCAATATATTGGGGGATGAGAGTTATCATTTATAACTCTGCAGGTTTGTGAATTGCAGTGCCCCTGAGCTCCGTTTTTCCACTCGCTTTTTTGGGAGCTGGCCGCAAAAGAGCAGGACTGCTTCAGGCCCTATTCTGGTTCCGGGGGGGCAGGCTGAACCTGTGGTTAATTCTTCCTCCTGATGGGAAAATAGAATGACCTGTGCCTGTCCCAACACCTAGAGCTAGTCTCTCATTGGTTCCCGCTCCTTCTGTTCATCCTCAGGACAAATTGCAACCTGTACGGAACAGGAGGTTAAAGGTGCTGCTGATTCTCCAAGGAGGGAGATTGCTAGTAAAGCGGCTGTAATGGCCACCCCGAGCCCAAGGAGATGAGAAATGGGGTGCGTTTTAGAAACCTTTCCCGGTCACACGGTGTACCAACTTCTGGGTTTCTCATGCATGTTTTCGATGTAGGAAGATGCCCTTGAACCTGGAGATTTGGGACCCATGGGATGGGTACCACGCAGTATTACTTTAAAGGGTCTGTGTTTGCTCACCCAACCTCACCAAACCTCTCAGCCCCAAGAGTGTCCACCCTTATGTCTCATCCAGCTGTGTGTCTACATATGGTCAATTAAGGTTGCATCACAGCCCCTGAACGAATTTTGTAAGAATTTCTCTTTCACTGTCTTTGTTTCATGGGTTTTTAAAAGTAATTTATTTTATAATGGGGTTTAGCTGCTTTTCACTGCTGTGTTTATGTCGCTTTATACCCACTTGACTCACTTTCAGAGAGATATCAAACCATAGGTTTTAAGATTCTTAAGAGTCAGATATATTCTTGTGCGGTGAATAGGGGGTGTTGAGTCCAGTTCACTGAGCAAGGAGTAGGTCTTGTCTATTACATGTTGGGTTTATGGAACGGTATCTGAGCTAATTTGAAACCCTTGTTTTATGCATCACCCCACCTCACCTTTCCCGTTCAGCAGCCATAGTGTGTTTTCTAAATGTGTGACTCTGTTCTGTTTTGTAATTCAGTTCAAGTGTAGGGATTTTAACATTCCCTCTATAAGTGTTAGATTATGATAAGTGTCTTTTTCTGTGTGACTTATTTCACTTAGAATCGTCGTACCTAAATCCATTCATCATGCTGCTACTAGCATTATAACATTGATTTCATGGCTGAGTGATATTCCATTGTACATACGGACCACAACTTCTTTATCCATTTTTCTCTTTCCTGGGATATTTAAGGTGTAATAAAGTGGAGGTTGTTGTCCACAGAGCAGCCCTAATCTTCGGGGTGCCTCTGTCTTGCTGCTTTTTAGTTTTCCCAATTTATACGCCCATGAATGGAAGGGCCCTAGTCTCTCTAAGCTGTGTTTTTTAGATATTTCAGGACACACCGTACACTTCTCCAGAGTGGCTGTTGGCAATTTACATCCCGCCCATCAGCGTAGCAAGGCTCCCATTTCTCCATGGCCTGTCCTGCATTTCTGGTTTTGACACTTTTTTCACCATGACCATTTTGACCGATGGGAAACGAGACTTCTTTGTAGCGCTGATTTACCTTTCCAGGTTGCTTGGTTGGCCAAAAAGGGCGTATGCGTTTTTTCCTGAATATATTCAGGAAAAAACGCATACGCCCTTTTTGGCCAAGGGCAACATTGTCGACGTTTTGCCGCTTTTCATGTGCTTTAAAGGCGATTCGAATGTACCTCCTGAAATCTGTTTCCTGCAATTCTGCCTTGCTTTCAAATCCTCTTCGTTGCCTTCCCTCAATATATTTGGGGATGAGAGTTATCATTTATAACTCTGCAGGTTTGTGAATTGCAGTGCCCCTGAGCTCCGTTTTTCCACTCGCTTTTTTGGGAGCTGGCCGCAAAAGCGCAGGACTGCTTCAGGCCCTATTCTGGTTCCGGGGGGGCAGGCTGAGCCTGTGGTTAATTCTTCCTCCTGATGGGAAACTAGAGTGACCTGTGCCTTTCCCAACACCTAGAGCTAGTCTCTCATTGGTTCCCCCTCCTTCTGTTCATCCTCAGGACAAATTGCAACGTGTACGGAACAGGAGGTTAAAGGTGCTGCTGATTCTCCAAGGAGGGAGATTGCTAGTAAAGCGGCTGTAATGGCCACCCCGAGCACAAGAAGATGAGAAATGAGGTGCGTTTTAGAAACCTTTCCCGGTCACACGGTGTACCAACTTCTGGGTTTCTCATGCATGTTTTCGATGTAGGAAGAGGCCCTTGAACCTGGAGATTTGGGACCCATGGGATGGGTACCACGCAGAATTACTTTAAAGGGTCTGTGTTTGCTCACCGAACCTCAACAAACCTCTCAGCCCCAAGAGTGTCCACCCTTATGTCTCATCCAGCTGTGTGTCTACATATGGTCAATTAAGGTTGCATCACAGCCCCTGAACGAATTTTGTAAGAATTTCTCTTTCACTGTCTTTGTTTCATGGGTTTTTAAAAGTAATTTATTTTTATAATGGGGTTTAGCTGCTTTTCACTGCTGTGTTTATGCCGCTTTACACCCACTTGACTCACTTACAGAGAGATATCAATCCATAGGTTTTAAGATTCTTAAGAGTCAGATATATTCTTGTGCGGTGAATAGGGGGTGTTGAGTCCAGTTCACTGAGCAAGGAGTAGGTCTTGTCTATTACATGTTGGGTTTATGGAACGGTATCTGAGCTAATTTGAAACCCTTGTTTTATGCATCACCCCACCTCACCTTTCCCGTTCAGCAGCCATAGTGTGTTTTCTAAATGTGTGACTCTGTTCTGTTTTGTAATTCAGTTCAAGTGTAGGGATTTTAACATTCCCTCTATAAGTGTTAGATTATGATAAGTGTCTTTTTCTGTGTGACTTATTTCACTTAGAATCGTCGTACCTAAATCCATTCATCATGCTGCTACTAGCATTATAACATTGATTTCATGGCTGAGTGATATTCCATTGTACATACGGACCACAACTTCTTTATCCATTTTTCTCTTTCCTGGGATATTTAAGGTGTAATAAAGTGGAGGTTGTTGTCAACAGAGCAGCCCTAATCTTCGGGGTGCCTCTGTCTTGCTGCTTTTTAGTTTTCCCAATTTATACGGCCATGAATGGAAGGGCCCTATTCTCTCTAAGCTGTGTTTTTTAGATATTTCAGGACACACCGTACACTTCTCCAGAGTGGCTGTTGGCAATTTACATCCCGCCCATCAGCGTAGCAAGGCTCCCATTTCTCCATGGCCTGTCCTGCATTTCTGGTTTTGACACTTTTTTCAGCATGACCATTTTGACCGATGGGAAACGAGACATCTTTGTAGCGCTGATTTGCCTTTCCAGGTTGCTTGGTTGGCCAAAAAGGGCGTATGCGTTTTTTCCTGAATATATTCAGGAAAAAACGCATACGCCCTTTTTGGCCAAGGGCAACATTGTCGACGTTTTGCCGCTTTTCATGTGCTGTAAAGGCGATTCGAATGTACCTCCTGAAATCTGTTTCCTGCAATTCTGCCTTGCTTTCAAATCCTCTTCGTTGCCTTCCCTCAATATATTGGGGGATGAGAGTTATCATTTATAACTCTGCAGGTTTGTGAATTGCAGTGCCCCTGAGCTCCGTTTTTCCACTCGCTTTTTTGGGAGCTGGCCGCAAAAGAGCAGGACTGCTTCAGGCCCTATTCTGGTTCCGGGGGGGCAGGCTGAACCTGTGGTTAATTCTTCCTCCTGATGGGAAAATAGAATGACCTGTGCCTGTCCCAACACCTAGAGCTAGTCTCTCATTGGTTCCCGCTCCTTCTGTTCATCCTCAGGACAAATTGCAACCTGTACGGAACAGGAGGTTAAAGGTGCTGCTGATTCTCCAAGGAGGGAGATTGCTAGTAAAGCGGCTGTAATGGCCACCCCGAGCCCAAGGAGATGAGAAATGGGGTGCGTTTTAGAAACCTTTCCCGGTCACACGGTGTACCAACTTCTGGGTTTCTCATGCATGTTTTCGATGTAGGAAGATGCCCTTGAACCTGGAGATTTGGGACCCATGGGATGGGTACCACGCAGTATTACTTTAAAGGGTCTGTGTTTGCTCACCCAACCTCACCAAACCTCTCAGCCCCAAGAGTGTCCACCCTTATGTCTCATCCAGCTGTGTGTCTACATATGGTCAATTAAGGTTGCATCACAGCCCCTGAACGAATTTTGTAAGAATTTCTCTTTCACTGTCTTTGTTTCATGGGTTTTTAAAAGTAATTTATTTTATAATGGGGTTTAGCTGCTTTTCACTGCTGTGTTTATGTCGCTTTATACCCACTTGACTCACTTTCAGAGAGATATCAAACCATAGGTTTTAAGATTCTTAAGAGTCAGATATATTCTTGTGCGGTGAATAGGGGGTGTTGAGTCCAGTTCACTGAGCAAGGAGTAGGTCTTGTCTATTACATGTTGGGTTTATGGAACGGTATCTGAGCTAATTTGAAACCCTTGTTTTATGCATCACCCCACCTCACCTTTCCCGTTCAGCAGCCATAGTGTGTTTTCTAAATGTGTGACTCTGTTCTGTTTTGTAATTCAGTTCAAGTGTAGGGATTTTAACATTCCCTCTATAAGTGTTAGATTATGATAAGTGTCTTTTTCTGTGTGACTTATTTCACTTAGAATCGTCGTACCTAAATCCATTCATCATGCTGCTACTAGCATTATAACATTGATTTCATGGCTGAGTGATATTCCATTGTACATACGGACCACAACTTCTTTATCCATTTTTCTCTTTCCTGGGATATTTAAGGTGTAATAAAGTGGAGGTTGTTGTCCACAGAGCAGCCATAATCTTCGGGGTGCCTCTGTCTTGCTGCTTTTTAGTTTTCCCAATTTATACGCCCATGAATGGAAGGGCCCTAGTCTCTCTAAGCTGTGTTTTTTAGATATTTCAGGACACACCGTACACTTCTCCAGAGTGGCTGTTGGCAATTTACATCCCGCCCATCAGCGTAGCAAGGCTCCCATTTCTCCATGGCCTGTCCTGCATTTCTGGTTTTGACACTTTTTTCACCATGACCATTTTGACCGATGGGAAACGAGACTTCTTTGTAGCGCTGATTTACCTTTCCAGGTTGCTTGGTTGGCCAAAAAGGGCGTATGCGTTTTTTCCTGAATATATTCAGGAAAAAACGCATACGCCCTTTTTGGCCAAGGGCAACATTGTCGACGTTTTGCCGCTTTTCATGTGCTTTAAAGGCGATTCGAATGTACCTCCTGAAATCTGTTTCCTGCAATTCTGCCTTGCTTTCAAATCCTCTTCGTTGCCTTCCCTCAATATATTTGGGGATGAGAGTTATCATTTATAACTCTGCAGGTTTGTGAATTTCAGTGCCCCTGAGCTCCGTTTTTCCACTCGCTTTTTTGGGAGCTGGCCGCAAAAGCGCAGGACTGCTTCAGGCCCTATTCTGGTTCCGGGGGGGGGCAGGCTGAGCCTGTGGTTAATTCTTCCTACTGATGGGAAACTAGAGTGACCTGTGCCTTTCCCAACACCTAGAGCTAGTCTCTCATTGGTTCCCCCTCCTTCTGTTCATCCTCAGGACAAATTGCAACCTGTACGGAACAGGAGGTTAAAGGTGCTGCTGATTCTCCAAGGAGGGAGATTGCTAGTAAAGCGGCTGTAATGGCCACCCCGAGCACAAGGAGATGAGAAATGAGGTGCGTTTTAGAAACCTTTCCCGGTCACACGGTGTACCAACTTCACGGTTTCTCATGCATGTTTTCGATGTAGGAAGAGGCCCTTGAACCTGGAGATTTGGGACCCATGGGATGAGTACCACGCAGTATTACTTTAAAGGGTCTGTGTTTGCTCACCGAACCTCAACAAACCTCTCAGCCCCAAGAGTGTCCACCCTTATGTCTCATCCAGCTGTGTGTCTACATATGGTCAATTAAGGTTGCATCACAGCCCCTGAACGAATTTTGTAAGAATTTCTCTTTCACTGTCTTTGTTTCATGGGTTTTTAAAAGTAATTTATTTTTATAATGGGGTTTAGCTGCTTTTCACTGCTGTGTTTATGCCGCTTTACACCCACTTGACTCACTTACAGAGAGATATCAATCCATAGGTTTTAAGATTCTTAAGAGTCAGATATATTCTTGTGCGGTGAATAGGGGGTGTTGAGTCCAGTTCACTGAGCAAGGAGTAGGTCTTGTCTATTACATGTTGGGTTTATGGAACGGTATCTGAGCTAATTTGAAACCCTTGTTTTATGCATCACCCCACCTCACCTTTCCCGTTCAGCAGCCATAGTGTGTTTTCTAAATGTGTGACTCTGTTCTGTTTTGTAATTCAGTTCAAGTGTAGGGATTTTAACATTCCCTCTATAAGTGTTAGATTATGATAAGTGTCTTTTTCTGTGTGACTTATTTCACTTAGAATCGTCGTACCTAAATCCATTCATCATGCTGCTACTAGCATTATAACATTGATTTCATGGCTGAGTGATATTCCATTGTACATACGGACCACAACTTCTTTATCCATTTTTCTCTTTCCTGGGATATTTAAGGTGTAATAAAGTGGAGGTTGTTGTCAACAGAGCAGCCCTAATCTTCGGGGTGCCTCTGTCTTGCTGCTTTTTAGTTTTCCCAATTTATACGCCCATGAATGGAAGGGCCCTATTCTCTCTAAGCTGTGTTTTTTAGATATTTCAGGACACACCGTACACTTCTCCAGAGTGGCTGTTGGCAATTTACATCCCGCCCATCAGCGTAGCAAGGCTCCCATTTCTCCATGGCCTGTCCTGCATTTCTGGTTTTGACACTTTTTTCAGCATGACCATTTTGACCGATGGGAAACGAGACATCTTTGTAGCGCTGATTTGCCTTTCCAGGTGGCTTGGTTGGCCAAAAAGGGCGTATGCGTTTTTTCCTGAATATATTCAGGAAAAAACGCATACGCCCTTTTTGGCCAAGGGCAACATTGTCGACGTTTTGCCGCTTTTCATGTGCTTTAAAGGCGATTCGAATGTACCTCCTGAAATCTGTTTCCTGCAATTTTGCCTTGCTTTCAAATCCTCTTCGTTGCCTTCCCTCAATATATTTGGGGATGAGAGTTATCATTTATAACTCTGCAGTTTGGTGAATTGCAGTGCCCCTGAGCTCCGTTTTTCCACTCGCTTTTTTGGGAGCTGGCCGCAAAAGCGCAGGATTGCTTCAGGCCCTATTCTGGTTCCGGGGGGGGCAGGCTGAGCCTGTGGTTAATTCTTCCTACTGATGGGAAACTAGAGTGACCTGTGCCTTTCCCAACACCTAGAGCTAGTCTCTCATTGGTTCCCCCTCCTTCTGTTCATCCTCAGGACAAATTGCAACCTGTACGGAACAGGAGGTTAAAGGTGCTGCTGATTCTCCAAGGAGGGAGATTGCTAGTAAAGCGGCTGTAATGGCCATCCCGAGCACAAGGAGATGAGAAATGAGGTGCGTTTTAGAAACCTTTCCCGGTCACACGGTGTACCAACTTCTGGGTTTCTCATGCATGTTTTCGATGTAGGAAGAGGCCCTTGAACCTGGAGATTTGGGACCCATGGGATGAGTACCACGCAGTATTACTTTAAAGGGTCTGTGTTTGCTCACCGAACCTCAACAAACCTCTCAGCCCCAAGAGTGTCCACCCTTATGTCTCATCCAGCTGTGTGTCTACATATGGTCAATTAAGGTTGCATCACAGCCCCTGAACGAATTTTGGAAGAATTTCTCTTTCACTGTCTTTGTTTCATGGGTTTTTAAAAGTAATTTATTTTTATAATGGGGTTTAGCTGCTTTTCACTGCTGTGTTTATGCCGCTTTACACCCACTTGACTCACTTACAGAGAGATATCAATCCATAGGTTTTAAGATTCTTAAGAGTCAGATATATTCTTGTGCGGTGAATAGGGGGTGTTGAGTCCAGTTCACTGAGCAAGGAGTAGGTCTTGTCTATTACATGTTGGGTTTATGGAACGGTATCTGAGCTAATTTGAAACCCTTGTTTTATGCATCACCCCACCTCACCTTTCCCGTTCAGCAGCCATAGTGTGTTTTCTAAATGTGTGACTCTGTTCTGTTTTGTAATTCAGTTCAAGTGTAGGGATTTTAACATTCCCTCTATAAGTGTTAGATTATGATAAGTGTCTTTTTCTGTGTGACTTATTTCACTTAGAATCGTCGTACCTAAATCCATTCATCATGCTGCTACTAGCATTATAACATTGATTTCATGGCTGAGTGATATTCCATTGTACATACGGACCACAACTTCTTTATCCATTTTTCTCTTTCCTGGGATATTTAAGGTGTAATAAAGTGGAGGTTGTTGTCAACAGAGCAGCCCTAATCTTCGGGGTGCCTCTGTCTTGCTGCTTTTTAGTTTTCCCAATTTATACGCCCATGAATGGAAGGGCCCTATTCTCTCTAAGCTGTGTTTTTTAGATATTTCAGGACACACCGTACACTTCTCCAGAGTGGCTGTTGGCAATTTACATCCCGCCCATCAGCGTAGCAAGGCTCCCATTTCTCCATGGCCTGTCCTGCATTTCTGGTTTTGACACTTTTTTCAGCATGACCATTTTGACCGATGGGAAACGAGACATCTTTGTAGCGCTGATTTGCCTTTCCAGGTGGCTTGGTTGGCCAAAAAGGGCGTATGCGTTTTTTCCTGAATATATTCAGGAAAAAACGCATACGCCCTTTTTGGCCAAGGGCAACATTGTCGACGTTTTGCCGCTTTTCATGTGCTTTAAAGGCGATTCGAATGTACCTCCTGAAATCTGTTTCCTGCAATTCTGCCTTGCTTTCAAATCCTCTTCGTTGCCTTCCCTCAATATATTTGGGGATGAGAGTTATCATTTATAACTCTGCAGGTTTGTGAATTTCAGTGCCCCTGAGCTCCGTTTTTCCACTCGCTTTTTTGGGAGCTGGCCGCAAAAGCGCAGGACTGCTTCAGGCCCTATTCTGGTTCCGGGGGGGGCAGGCTGAGCCTGTGGTTAATTCTTCCTACTGATGGGAAACTAGAGTGACCTGTGCCTTTCCCAACACCTAGAGCTAGTCTCTCATTGGTTCCCCCTCCTTCTGTTCATCCTCAGGACAAATTGCAACCTGTACGGAACAGGAGGTTAAAGGTGCTGCTGATTCTCCAAGGAGGGAGATTGCTAGTAAAGCGGCTGTAATGGCCACCCCGAGCACAAGGAGATGAGAAATGAGGTGCGTTTTAGAAACCTTTCCCGGTCACACGGTGTACCAACTTCACGGTTTCTCATGCATGTTTTCGATGTAGGAAGAGGCCCTTGAACCTGGAGATTTGGGACCCATGGGATGAGTACCACGCAGTATTACTTTAAAGGGTCTGTGTTTGCTCACCGAACCTCAACAAACCTCTCAGCCCCAAGAGTGTCCACCCTTATGTCTCATCCAGCTGTGTGTCTACATATGGTCAATTAAGGTTGCATCACAGCCCCTGAACGAATTTTGTAAGAATTTCTCTTTCACTGTCTTTGTTTCATGGGTTTTTAAAAGTAATTTATTTTTATAATGGGGTTTAGCTGCTTTTCACTGCTGTGTTTATGCCGCTTTACACCCACTTGACTCACTTACAGAGAGATATCAATCCATAGGTTTTAAGATTCTTAAGAGTCAGATATATTCTTGTGCGGTGAATAGGGGGTGTTGAGTCCAGTTCACTGAGCAAGGAGTAGGTCTTGTCTATTACATGTTGGGTTTATGGAACGGTATCTGAGCTAATTTGAAACCCTTGTTTTATGCATCACCCCACCTCACCTTTCCCGTTCAGCAGCCATAGTGTGTTTTCTAAATGTGTGACTCTGTTCTGTTTTGTAATTCAGTTCAAGTGTAGGGATTTTAACATTCCCTCTATAAGTGTTAGATTATGATAAGTGTCTTTTTCTGTGTGACTTATTTCACTTAGAATCGTCGTACCTAAATCCATTCATCATGCTGCTACTAGCATTATAACATTGATTTCATGGCTGAGTGATATTCCATTGTACATACGGACCACAACTTCTTTATCCATTTTTCTCTTTCCTGGGATATTTAAGGTGTAATAAAGTGGAGGTTGTTGTCAACAGAGCAGCCCTAATCTTCGGGGTGCCTCTGTCTTGCTGCTTTTTAGTTTTCCCAATTTATACGCCCATGAATGGAAGGGCCCTATTCTCTCTAAGCTGTGTTTTTTAGATATTTCAGGACACACCGTACACTTCTCCAGAGTGGCTGTTGGCAATTTACATCCCGCCCATCAGCGTAGCAAGGCTCCCATTTCTCCATGGCCTGTCCTGCATTTCTGGTTTTGACACTTTTTTCAGCATGACCATTTTGACCGATGGGAAACGAGACATCTTTGTAGCGCTGATTTGCCTTTCCAGGTGGCTTGGTTGGCCAAAAAGGGCGTATGCGTTTTTTCCTGAATATATTCAGGAAAAAACGCATACGCCCTTTTTGGCCAAGGGCAACATTGTCGACGTTTTGCCGCTTTTCATGTGCTTTAAAGGCGATTCGAATGTACCTCCTGAAATCTGTTTCCTGCAATTTTGCCTTGCTTTCAAATCCTCTTCGTTGCCTTCCCTCAATATATTTGGGGATGAGAGTTATCATTTATAACTCTGCAGTTTGGTGAATTGCAGTGCCCCTGAGCTCCGTTTTTCCACTCGCTTTTTTGGGAGCTGGCCGCAAAAGCGCAGGATTGCTTCAGGCCCTATTCTGGTTCCGGGGGGGGCAGGCTGAGCCTGTGGTTAATTCTTCCTACTGATGGGAAACTAGAGTGACCTGTGCCTTTCCCAACACCTAGAGCTAGTCTCTCATTGGTTCCCCCTCCTTCTGTTCATCCTCAGGACAAATTGCAACCTGTACGGAACAGGAGGTTAAAGGTGCTGCTGATTCTCCAAGGAGGGAGATTGCTAGTAAAGCGGCTGTAATGGCCATCCCGAGCACAAGGAGATGAGAAATGAGGTGCGTTTTAGAAACCTTTCCCGGTCACACGGTGTACCAACTTCTGGGTTTCTCATGCATGTTTTCGATGTAGGAAGAGGCCCTTGAACCTGGAGATTTGGGACCCATGGGATGAGTACCACGCAGTATTACTTTAAAGGGTCTGTGTTTGCTCACCGAACCTCAACAAACCTCTCAGCCCCAAGAGTGTCCACCCTTATGTCTCATCCAGCTGTGTGTCTACATATGGTCAATTAAGGTTGCATCACAGCCCCTGAACGAATTTTGGAAGAATTTCTCTTTCACTGTCTTTGTTTCATGGGTTTTTAAAAGTAATTTATTTTTATAATGGGGTTTAGCTGCTTTTCACTGCTGTGTTTATGCCGCTTTACACCCACTTGACTCACTTACAGAGAGATATCAATCCATAGGTTTTAAGATTCTTAAGAGTCAGATATATTCTTGTGCGGTGAATAGGGGGTGTTGAGTCCAGTTCACTGAGCAAGGAGTAGGTCTTGTCTATTACATGTTGGGTTTATGGAACGGTATCTGAGCTAATTTGAAACCCTTGTTTTATGCATCACCCCACCTCACCTTTCCCGTTCAGCAGCCATAGTGTGTTTTCTAAATGTGTGACTCTGTTCTGTTTTGTAATTCAGTTCAAGTGTAGGGATTTTAACATTCCCTCTATAAGTGTTAGATTATGATAAGTGTCTTTTTCTGTGTGACTTATTTCACTTAGAATCGTCGTACCTAAATCCATTCATCATGCTGCTACTAGCATTATAACATTGATTTCATGGCTGAGTGATATTCCATTGTACATACGGACCACAACTTCTTTATCCATTTTTCTCTTTCCTGGGATATTTAAGGTGTAATAAAGTGGAGGTTGTTGTCAACAGAGCAGCCCTAATCTTCGGGGTGCCTCTGTCTTGCTGCTTTTTAGTTTTCCCAATTTATACGCCCATGAATGGAAGGGCCCTATTCTCTCTAAGCTGTGTTTTTTAGATATTTCAGGACACACCGTACACTTCTCCAGAGTGGCTGTTGGCAATTTACATCCCGCCCATCAGCGTAGCAAGGCTCCCATTTCTCCATGGCCTGTCCTGCATTTCTGGTTTTGACACTTTTTTCAGCATGACCATTTTGACCGATGGGAAACGAGACATCTTTGTAGCGCTGATTTGCCTTTCCAGGTGGCTTGGTTGGCCAAAAAGGGCGTATGCGTTTTTTCCTGAATATATTCAGGAAAAAACGCATACGCCCTTTTTGGCCAAGGGCAACATTGTCGACGTTTTGCCGCTTTTCATGTGCTTTAAAGGCGATTCGAATGTACCTCCTGAAATCTGTTTCCTGCAATTTTGCCTTGCTTTCAAATCCTCTTCGTTGCCTTCCCTCAATATATTTGGGGATGAGAGTTATCATTTATAACTCTGCAGGTTGGTGAATTGCAGTGCCCCTGAGCTCCGTTTTTCCACTCGCTTTTTTGGGAGCTGGCCGCAAAAGCGCAGGATTGCTTCAGGCCCTATTCTGGTTCCGGGGGGGGCAGGCTGAGCCTGTGGTTAATTCTTCCTACTGATGGGAAACTAGAGTGACCTGTGCCTTTCCCAACACCTAGAGCTAGTCTCTCATTGGTTCCCCCTCCTTCTGTTCATCCTCAGGACAAATTGCAACCTGTACGGAACAGGAGGTTAAAGGTGCTGCTGATTCTCCAAGGAGGGAGATTGCTAGTAAAGCGGCTGTAATGGCCACCCCGAGCACAAGGAGATGAGAAATGAGGTGCGTTTTAGAAACCTTTCCCGGTCACACGGTGTACCAACTTCAGGGTTTCTCATGCATGTTTTCGATGTAGGAAGAGGCCCTTGAACCTGGAGATTTGGGACCCATGGGATGAGTACCACGCAGTATTACTTTAAAGGGTCTGTGTTTGCTCACCGAACCTCAACAAACCTCTCAGCCCCAAGAGTGTCCACCCTTATGTCTCATCCAGCTGTGTGTCTACATATGGTCAATTAAGGTTGCATCACAGCCCCTGAACGAATTTTGGAAGAATTTCTCTTTCACTGTCTTTGTTTCATGGGTTTTTAAAAGTAATTTATTTTTATAATGGGGTTTAGCTGCTTTTCACTGCTGTGTTTATGCCGCTTTACACCCACTTGACTCACTTACAGAGAGATATCAATCCATAGGTTTTAAGATTCTTAAGAGTCAGATATATTCTTGTGCGGTGAATAGGGGGTGTTGAGTCCAGTTCACTGAGCAAGGAGTAGGTCTTGTCTATTACATGTTGGGTTTATGGAACGGTATCTGAGCTAATTTGAAACCCTTGTTTTATGCATCACCCCACCTCACCTTTCCCGTTCAGCAGCCATAGTGTGTTTTCTAAATGTGTGACTCTGTTCTGTTTTGTAATTCAGTTCAAGTGTAGGGATTTTAACATTCCCTCTATAAGTGTTAGATTATGATAAGTGTCTTTTTCTGTGTGACTTATTTCACTTAGAATCGTCGTACCTAAATCCATTCATCATGCTGCTACTAGCATTATAACATTGATTTCATGGCTGAGTGATATTCCATTGTACATACGGACCACAACTTCTTTATCCATTTTTCTCTTTCCTGGGATATTTAAGGTGTAATAAAGTGGAGGTTGTTGTCAACAGAGCAGCCCTAATCTTCGGGGTGCCTCTGTCTTGCTGCTTTTTAGTTTTCCCAATTTATACGCCCATGAATGGAAGGGCCCTATTCTCTCTAAGCTGTGTTTTTTAGATATTTCAGGACACACCGTACACTTCTCCAGAGTGGCTGTTGGCAATTTACATCCCGCCCATCAGCGTAGCAAGGCTCCCACTTCTCCATGGCCTGTCCTGCATTTCTGGTTTTGACACTTTTTTCAGCATGACCATTTTGACCGATGGGAAACGAGACATCTTTGTAGCGCTGATTTGCCTTTCCAGGTTGCTTGGTTGGCCAAAAAGGGCGTATGCGTTTTTTCCTGAATATATTCAGGAAAAAACGCATACGCCCTTTTTGGCCAAGGGCAACATTGTCGACGTTTTGCCGCTTTTCATGTGCTTTAAAGGCGATTCGAATGTACCTCCTGAAATCTGTTTCCTGCAATTCTGCCTTGCTTTCAAATCCTCTTCGTTGCCTTCCCTCAATATATTTGGGGATGAGAGTTATCATTTATACCTCTGCAGGTTTGTGAATTGCAGTGCCCCTGAGCTCCATTTTTCCACTCGCTTTTTTGGGAGCTGGCCGCAAAAGCGCAGGACTGCTTCAGGCCCTATTCTGGTTCTGGGGGGGCAGGCTGAGCCTGTGGTTAATTCTTCCTCCTGATGGGAAACTAGAGTGACCTGTGCCTGTCCCAACACCTAGAGCTAGTCTCTCATTGGTTCCCCCTCCTTCTGTTCATCCTCAGGACAAATTGCAACCTGTACGGAACAGGAGGTTAAAGGTGCTGCTGATTCTCCAAGGAGGGAGATTGCTAGTAAAGCGGCTGTAATGGCCACCCCGAGCACAAGGAGATGAGAAATGAGGTGCGTTTTAGAAACCTTTCCCGGTCACACTGTGTACCAACTTCTGGGTTTCTCATGCATGTTTTCGATGTAAGAAGAGGCCCTTGAACCTGGAGATTTGGGACCCATGGGATGGGTACCACGCAGTATTACTTTAAAGGGTCTGTGTTTGCTTACCGAACCTCAACAAACCTCTCAGCCCCAAGAGTGTCCACCCTTATGTCTCATCCAGCTGTGTGTCTACATATGGTCAATTCAGGTTGCATCACAGACCCTGAACGAGTTTTGTAAGAATTTCTCTTTCACTGTCTTTGTTTCATGGGTTTTTAAAAGTAATTTATTTTATAATGGGGTTTAGCTGCTTTTCACTGCTGTGTTTATGTCGCTTTATACCCACTTGACTCACTTTCAGAGAGATATCAAACCATAGGTTTTAAGATTCTTAAGAGTCAGATATATTCTTGTGCGGTGAATAGGGGGTGTTGAGTCCAGTTCACTGAGCAAGGAGTAGGTCTTGTCTATTACATGTTGGGTTTATGGAACGGTATCTGAGCTAATTTGAAACCCTTGTTTTATGCATCACCCCACCTCCCCTTTCCCGTTCAGCAGCCATAGTGTGTTTTCTAAATGTGTGACTCTGTTCTGTTTTGTAATTCAGTTCAAGTGTAGGGATTTTAACATTCCCTGTATAAGTGTTAGATTATGATAAGTGTCTTTTTCTGTGTGACTTATTTCACTTAGAATCGTCGTACCTAAATCCATTCATCCTGCTGCTACTAGCATTATAACATTGATTTCATGGCTGAGTGATATTCCATTGTACATACCGACCACCACTTCTTTATCCATTTTTCTCTTTCCTGGGATATTTAAGGTGTAATAAAGTGGAGGTTGTTGTCCACAGAGCAGCCCTAATCTTCGGGGTGCCTCTGTCTTGCTGCTTTTTAGTTTTCCCAATTTATACGCCCATGAATGGAAGGGCCCTATTCTCTCTAAGCTGTGTTTTTTAGATATTTCAGGACACACCGTACACTTCTCCAGAGTGGCTGTTGGCAATTTACATCCCGCCCATCAGCGTAGCAAGGCTCCCATTTCTCCATGGCCTGTCCTGCATTTCTGGTTTTGACACTTTTTTCAGCATGACCATTTTGACCGATGGGAAACGAGACATCTTTGTAGCGCTGATTTGCCTTTCCAGGTGGCTTGGTTGGCCAAAAAGGGCGTATGCGTTTTTTCCTGAATATATTCAGGAAAAAACGCATACGCCCTTTTTGGCCAAGGGCAACATTGTCGACGTTTTGCCGCTTTTCATGTGCTTTAAAGGCGATTCGAATGTACCTCCTGAAATCTGTTTCCTGCAATTTTGCCTTGCTTTCAAATCCTCTTCGTTGCCTTCCCTCAATATATTTGGGGATGAGAGTTATCATTTATAACTCTGCAGTTTGGTGAATTGCAGTGCCCCTGAGCTCCGTTTTTCCACTCGCTTTTTTGGGAGCTGGCCGCAAAAGCGCAGGATTGCTTCAGGCCCTATTCTGGTTCCGGGGGGGGCAGGCTGAGCCTGTGGTTAATTCTTCCTACTGATGGGAAACTAGAGTGACCTGTGCCTTTCCCAACACCTAGAGCTAGTCTCTCATTGGTTCCCCCTCCTTCTGTTCATCCTCAGGACAAATTGCAACCTGTACGGAACAGGAGGTTAAAGGTGCTGCTGATTCTCCAAGGAGGGAGATTGCTAGTAAAGCGGCTGTAATGGCCATCCCGAGCACAAGGAGATGAGAAATGAGGTGCGTTTTAGAAACCTTTCCCGGTCACACGGTGTACCAACTTCTGGGTTTCTCATGCATGTTTTCGATGTAGGAAGAGGCCCTTGAACCTGGAGATTTGGGACCCATGGGATGAGTACCACGCAGTATTACTTTAAAGGGTCTGTGTTTGCTCACCGAACCTCAACAAACCTCTCAGCCCCAAGAGTGTCCACCCTTATGTCTCATCCAGCTGTGTGTCTACATATGGTCAATTAAGGTTGCATCACAGCCCCTGAACGAATTTTGGAAGAATTTCTCTTTCACTGTCTTTGTTTCATGGGTTTTTAAAAGTAATTTATTTTTATAATGGGGTTTAGCTGCTTTTCACTGCTGTGTTTATGCCGCTTTACACCCACTTGACTCACTTACAGAGAGATATCAATCCATAGGTTTTAAGATTCTTAAGAGTCAGATATATTCTTGTGCGGTGAATAGGGGGTGTTGAGTCCAGTTCACTGAGCAAGGAGTAGGTCTTGTCTATTACATGTTGGGTTTATGGAACGGTATCTGAGCTAATTTGAAACCCTTGTTTTATGCATCACCCCACCTCACCTTTCCCGTTCAGCAGCCATAGTGTGTTTTCTAAATGTGTGACTCTGTTCTGTTTTGTAATTCAGTTCAAGTGTAGGGATTTTAACATTCCCTCTATAAGTGTTAGATTATGATAAGTGTCTTTTTCTGTGTGACTTATTTCACTTAGAATCGTCGTACCTAAATCCATTCATCATGCTGCTACTAGCATTATAACATTGATTTCATGGCTGAGTGATATTCCATTGTACATACGGACCACAACTTCTTTATCCATTTTTCTCTTTCCTGGGATATTTAAGGTGTAATAAAGTGGAGGTTGTTGTCAACAGAGCAGCCCTAATCTTCGGGGTGCCTCTGTCTTGCTGCTTTTTAGTTTTCCCAATTTATACGCCCATGAATGGAAGGGCCCTATTCTCTCTAAGCTGTGTTTTTTAGATATTTCAGGACACACCGTACACTTCTCCAGAGTGGCTGTTGGCAATTTACATCCCGCCCATCAGCGTAGCAAGGCTCCCATTTCTCCATGGCCTGTCCTGCATTTCTGGTTTTGACACTTTTTTCAGCATGACCATTTTGACCGATGGGAAACGAGACATCTTTGTAGCGCTGATTTGCCTTTCCAGGTGGCTTGGTTGGCCAAAAAGGGCGTATGCGTTTTTTCCTGAATATATTCAGGAAAAAACGCATACGCCCTTTTTGGCCAAGGGCAACATTTTCGACGTTTTGCCGCTTTTCATGTGCTTTAAAGGCGATTCGAATGTACCTCCTGAAATCTGTTTCCTGCAATTTTGCCTTGCTTTCAAATCCTCTTCGTTGCCTTCCCTCAATATATTTGGGGATGAGAGTTATCATTTATAACTCTGCAGGTTGGTGAATTGCAGTGCCCCTGAGCTCCGTTTTTCCACTCGCTTTTTTGGGAGCTGGCCGCAAAAGCGCAGGATTGCTTCAGGCCCTATTCTGGTTCCGGGGGGGGCAGGCTGAGCCTGTGGTTAATTCTTCCTACTGATGGGAAACTAGAGTGACCTGTGCCTTTCCCAACACCTAGAGCTAGTCTCTCATTGGTTCCCCCTCCTTCTGTTCATCCTCAGGACAAATTGCAACCTGTACGGAACAGGAGGTTAAAGGTGCTGCTGATTCTCCAAGGAGGGAGATTGCTAGTAAAGCGGCTGTAATGGCCACCCCGAGCACAAGGAGATGAGAAATGAGGTGCGTTTTAGAAACCTTTCCCGGTCACACGGTGTACCAACTTCAGGGTTTCTCATGCATGTTTTCGATGTAGGAAGAGGCCCTTGAACCTGGAGATTTGGGACCCATGGGATGAGTACCACGCAGTATTACTTTAAAGGGTCTGTGTTTGCTCACCGAACCTCAACAAACCTCTCAGCCCCAAGAGTGTCCACCCTTATGTCTCATCCAGCTGTGTGTCTACATATGGTCAATTAAGGTTGCATCACAGCCCCTGAACGAATTTTGGAAGAATTTCTCTTTCACTGTCTTTGTTTCATGGGTTTTTAAAAGTAATTTATTTTTATAATGGGGTTTAGCTGCTTTTCACTGCTGTGTTTATGCCGCTTTACACCCACTTGACTCACTTACAGAGAGATATCAATCCATAGGTTTTAAGATTCTTAAGAGTCAGATATATTCTTGTGCGGTGAATAGGGGGTGTTGAGTCCAGTTCACTGAGCAAGGAGTAGGTCTTGTCTATTACATGTTGGGTTTATGGAACGGTATCTGAGCTAATTTGAAACCCTTGTTTTATGCATCACCCCACCTCACCTTTCCCGTTCAGCAGCCATAGTGTGTTTTCTAAATGTGTGACTCTGTTCTGTTTTGTAATTCAGTTCAAGTGTAGGGATTTTAACATTCCCTCTATAAGTGTTAGATTATGATAAGTGTCTTTTTCTGTGTGACTTATTTCACTTAGAATCGTCGTACCTAAATCCATTCATCATGCTGCTACTAGCATTATAACATTGATTTCATGGCTGAGTGATATTCCATTGTACATACGGACCACAACTTCTTTATCCATTTTTCTCTTTCCTGGGATATTTAAGGTGTAATAAAGTGGAGGTTGTTGTCAACAGAGCAGCCCTAATCTTCGGGGTGCCTCTGTCTTGCTGCTTTTTAGTTTTCCCAATTTATACGCCCATGAATGGAAGGGCCCTATTCTCTCTAAGCTGTGTTTTTTAGATATTTCAGGACACACCGTACACTTCTCCAGAGTGGCTGTTGGCAATTTACATCCCGCCCATCAGCGTAGCAAGGCTCCCACTTCTCCATGGCCTGTCCTGCATTTCTGGTTTTGACACTTTTTTCAGCATGACCATTTTGACCGATGGGAAACGAGACATCTTTGTAGCGCTGATTTGCCTTTCCAGGTTGCTTGGTTGGCCAAAAAGGGCGTATGCGTTTTTTCCTGAATATATTCAGGAAAAAACGCATACGCCCTTTTTGGCCAAGGGCAACATTGTCGACGTTTTGCCGCTTTTCATGTGCTTTAAAGGCGATTCGAATGTACCTCCTGAAATCTGTTTCCTGCAATTCTGCCTTGCTTTCAAATCCTCTTCGTTGCCTTCCCTCAATATATTTGGGGATGAGAGTTATCATTTATACCTCTGCAGGTTTGTGAATTGCAGTGCCCCTGAGCTCCATTTTTCCACTCGCTTTTTTGGGAGCTGGCCGCAAAAGCGCAGGACTGCTTCAGGCCCTATTCTGGTTCTGGGGGGGCAGGCTGAGCCTGTGGTTAATTCTTCCTCCTGATGGGAAACTAGAGTGACCTGTGCCTGTCCCAACACCTAGAGCTAGTCTCTCATTGGTTCCCCCTCCTTCTGTTCATCCTCAGGACAAATTGCAACCTGTACGGAACAGGAGGTTAAAGGTGCTGCTGATTCTCCAAGGAGGGAGATTGCTAGTAAAGCGGCTGTAATGGCCACCCCGAGCACAAGGAGATGAGAAATGAGGTGCGTTTTAGAAACCTTTCCCGGTCACACTGTGTACCAACTTCTGGGTTTCTCATGCATGTTTTCGATGTAAGAAGAGGCCCTTGAACCTGGAGATTTGGGACCCATGGGATGGGTACCACGCAGTATTACTTTAAAGGGTCTGTGTTTGCTTACCGAACCTCAACAAACCTCTCAGCCCCAAGAGTGTCCACCCTTATGTCTCATCCAGCTGTGTGTCTACATATGGTCAATTCAGGTTGCATCACAGACCCTGAACGAGTTTTGTAAGAATTTCTCTTTCACTGTCTTTGTTTCATGGGTTTTTAAAAGTAATTTATTTTATAATGGGGTTTAGCTGCTTTTCACTGCTGTGTTTATGTCGCTTTATACCCACTTGACTCACTTTCAGAGAGATATCAAACCATAGGTTTTAAGATTCTTAAGAGTCAGATATATTCTTGTGCGGTGAATAGGGGGTGTTGAGTCCAGTTCACTGAGCAAGGAGTAGGTCTTGTCTATTACATGTTGGGTTTATGGAACGGTATCTGAGCTAATTTGAAACCCTTGTTTTATGCATCACCCCACCTCCCCTTTCCCGTTCAGCAGCCATAGTGTGTTTTCTAAATGTGTGACTCTGTTCTGTTTTGTAATTCAGTTCAAGTGTAGGGATTTTAACATTCCCTGTATAAGTGTTAGATTATGATAAGTGTCTTTTTCTGTGTGACTTATTTCACTTAGAATCGTCGTACCTAAATCCATTCATCCTGCTGCTACTAGCATTATAACATTGATTTCATGGCTGAGTGATATTCCATTGTACATACCGACCACCACTTCTTTATCCATTTTTCTCTTTCCTGGGATATTTAAGGTGTAATAAAGTGGAGGTTGTTGTCCACAGAGCAGCCCTAATCTTCGGGGTGCCTCTGTCTTGCTGCTTTTTAGTTTTCCCAATTTATACGCCCATGAATGGAAGGGCCCTATTCTCTCTAAGCTGTGTTTTTTAGATATTTCAGGACACACCGTACACTTCTCCAGAGTGGCTGTTGGCAATTTACATCCCGCCCATCAGCGTAGCAAGGCTCCCATTTCTCCATGGCCTGTCCTGCATTTCTGGTTTTGACACTTTTTTCAGCATGACCATTTTGACCGATGGGAAACGAGACATCTTTGTGGCGCTGATTTGCCTTTCCAGGTGGCTTGGTTGGCCAAAAAGGGCGTATGCGTTTTTTCCTGAATATATTCAGGAAAAAACGCATACGCCCTTTTTGGCCAAGGGCAACATTGTCGACGTTTTGCCGCTTTTCATGTGCTTTAAAGGCGATTCGAATGTATCTCCTGAAATCTGTTTCCTGCAATTCTGCCTTGCTTTCAAATCCTCTTCGTTGCCTTCCCTCAATATATTTGGGGATGAGAGTTATCATTTATAACTCTGCAGGTTTGTGAATTGCAGTGCCCCTGAGCTCCGTTTTTCCACTCGCTTTTTTGGGAGCTGGCCGCAAAAGCGCAGGACTGCTTCAGGCCCTATTCTGGTTCCAGGGGGGCAGGCTGAACCTGTGGTTAATTCTTCCTCCTGATGGGAAAATAGAATGACCTGTGCCTGTCCCAACACCTAGAGCTAGTCTCTCATTGGTTCCCGCTCCTTCTGTTCATCCTCAGGACAAATTGCAACCTGTACGGAACAGGAGGTTAAAGGTGCTGCTGATTCTCCAAGGAGGGAGATTGCTAGTAAAGCGGCTGTAATGGCCACCCCGAGCCCAAGGAGATGAGAAATGAGGTGCGTTTTAGAAACCTTTCCCGGTCACACGGTGTACCAACTTCTGGGTTTCTCATGCATGTTTTCGATGTAGGAAGAGGCCCTTGAATCTGGAGCTTTGGGACCCATGGGATGGGTACCACGCAGTATTACTTTAAAGGGTCTGTGTTTGATCAACGAACCTCAACAAACCTCTCAGCCCCAAGAGTGTCCACCCTTATGTCTCATCCAGCTGTGTGTCTACATATGGTCAATTCAGGTTGCATCACAGACCCTGAACGAGTTTTGTAAGAATTTCTCTTTCACTGTCTTTGTTTCATGGGTTTTTAAAAGTAATTTATTTTATAATGGGGTTTAGCTGCTTTTCACTGCTGTGTTTATGTCGCTTTATACCCACTTGACTCACTTTCAGAGAGATATCAAACCATAGGTTTTAAGATTCTTAAGAGTCAGATATATTCTTGTGCGGTGAATAGGGGGTGTTGAGTCCAGTTCACTGAGCAAGGAGTAGGTCTTGTCTATTACATGTTGGGTTTATGGAACGGTATCTGAGCTAATTTGAAACCCTTGTTTTATGCATCACCCCACCTCACCTTTCCCGTTCAGCAGCCATAGTGTGTTTTCTAAATGTGTGACTCTGTTCTGTTTTGTAATTCAGTTCAAGTGTAGGGATTTTAACATTCCCTCTATAAGTGTTAGATTATGATAAGTGTCTTTTTCTGTGTGACTTATTTCACTTAGAATCGTCGTACCTAAATCCATTCATCATGCTGCTACTAGCATTATAACATTGATTTCATGGCTGAGTGATATTCCATTGTACATACGGACCACAACTTCTTTATCCATTTTTCTCTTTCCTGGGATATTTAAGGTGTAATAAAGTGGAGGTTGTTGTCCACAGAGCAGCCCTAATCTTCGGGGTGCCTCTGTCTTGCTGCTTTTTAGTTTTCCCAATTTATACGCCCATGAATGGAAGGGCCCTAGTCTCTCTAAGCTGTGTTTTTTAGATATTTCAGGACACACCGTACACTTCTCCAGAGTGGCTGTTGGCAATTTACATCCCGCCCATCAGCGTAGCAAGGCTCCCATTTCTCCATGGCCTGTCCTGCATTTCTGGTTTTGACACTTTTTTCACCATGACCATTTTGACCGATGGGAAACGAGACTTCTTTGTAGCGCTGATTTACCTTTCCAGGTTGCTTGGTTGGCCAAAAAGGGCGTATGCGTTTTTTCCTGAATATATTCAGGAAAAAACGCATACGCCCTTTTTGGCCAAGGGCAACATTGTCGACGTTTTGCCGCTTTTCATGTGCTTTAAAGGCGATTCGAATGTACCTCCTGAAATCTGTTTCCTGCAATTCTGCCTTGCTTTCAAATCCTCTTCGTTGCCTTCCCTCAATATATTTGGGGATGAGAGTTATCATTTATAACTCTGCAGGTTTGTGAATTGCAGTGCCCCTGAGCTCCGTTTTTCCACTCGCTTTTTTGGGAGCTGGCCGCAAAAGCGCAGGACTGCTTCAGGCCCTATTCTGGTTCCGGGGGGGCAGGCTGAGCCTGTGGTTAATTCTTCCTCCTGATGGGAAACTAGAGTGACCTGTGCCTTTCCCAACACCTAGAGCTAGTCTCTCATTGGTTCCCCCTCCTTCTGTTCATCCTCAGGACAAATTGCAACGTGTACGGAACAGGAGGTTAAAGGTGCTGCTGATTCTCCAAGGAGGGAGATTGCTAGTAAAGCGGCTGTAATGGCCACCCCGAGCACAAGGAGATGAGAAATGAGGTGCGTTTTAGAAACCTTTCCCGGTCACACGGTGTACCAACTTCTGGGTTTCTCATGCATGTTTTCGATGTAGGAAGAGGCCCTTGAACCTGGAGATTTGGGACCCATGGGATGGGTACCACGCAGAATTACTTTAAAGGGTCTGTGTTTGCTCACCGAACCTCAACAAACCTATCAGCCCCAAGAGTGTCCACCCTTATGTCTCATCCAGCTGTGTGTCTACATATGGTCAATTCAGGTTGCATCACAGCCCCTGAACGAATTTTGTAAGAATTTCTCTTTCACTGTCTTTGTTTCATGGGTTTTTAAAAGTAATTTATTTTTATAATGGAGTTTAGCTGCTTTTCACTGCTGTGTTTATGCCGCTTTACACCCACTTGACTCACTTACAGAGAGATATCAATCCATAGGTTTTAAGATTCTTAAGAGTCAGATATATTCTTGTGCGGTGAATAGGGGGTGTTGAGTCCAGTTCACTGAGCAAGGAGTAGGTCTTGTCTATTACATGTTGGGTTTATGGAACGGTATCTGAGCTAATTTGAAACCCTTGTTTTATGCATCACCCCACCTCACCTTTCCCGTTCAGCAGCCATAGTGTGTTTTCTAAATGGTGACTCTGTTCTGTTTTGTAATTCAGTTCAAGTGTAGGGATTTTAACATTCCCTCTATAAGTGTTAGATTATGATAAGTGTCTTTTTCTGTGTGACTTATTTCACTTAGAATCGTCGTACCTAAATCCATTCATCATGCTGCTACTAGCATTATAACATTGATTTCATGGCTGAGTGATATTCCATTGTACATACGGACCACAACTTCTTTATCCATTTTTCTCTTTCCTGGGATTTTTAAGGTGTAATAAAGTGGAGGTTGTTGTCAACAGAGCAGCCCTAATCTTCGGGGTGCCTCTGTCTTGCTGCTTTTTAGTTTTCCCAATTTATACGCCCATGAATGGAAGGGCCCTATTCTCTCTAAGCTGTGTTTTTTAGATATTTCAGGACACACCGTACACTTCTCCAGAGTGGCTGTTGGCAATTTACATCCCGCCCATCAGCGTAGCAAGGCTCCCATTTCTCCATGGCCTGTCCTGCATTTCTGGTTTTGACACTTTTTTCAGCATGACCATTTTGACCGATGGGAAACGAGACATCTTTGTAGCGCTGATTTGCCTTTCCAGGTGGCTTGGTTGGCCAAAAAGGGCGTATGCGTTTTTTCCTGAATATATTCAGGAAAAAACGCATACGCCCTTTTTGGCCAAGGGCAACATTGTCGACGTTTTGCCGCTTTTCATGTGCTTTAAAGGCGATTCGAATGTACCTCCTGAAATCTGTTTCCTGCAATTCTGCCTTGCTTTCAAATCCTCTTCGTTGCCTTCCCTCAATATATTGGGGGATGAGAGTTATCATTTATAACTCTGCAGGTTTGTGAATTTCAGTGCCCCTGAGCTCCGTTTTTCCACTCGCTTTTTTGGGAGCTGGCCGCAAAAGCGCAGGACTGCTTCAGGCCCTATTCTGGTTCCGGGGGGGCAGGCTGAGCCTGTGGTTAATTCTTCCTCCTGATGGGAAACTAGAGTGACCTGTGCCTTTCCCAACACCTAGAGCTAGTCTCTCATTGGTTCCCCCTCCTTCTGTTCATCCTCAGGACAAATTGCAACCTGTATGGAACAGGAGGTTAAAGGTGCTGCTGATTCTCCAAGGAGGGAGATTGCTAGTAAAGCGGCTGTAATGGCCACCCCGAGCACAAGGAGATGAGAAATGAGGTGCGTTTTAGAAACCTTTCCCGGTCACACGGTGTACCAACTTCTGGGTTTCTCATGCATGTTTTCGATGTAGGAAGAGGCCCTTGAACCTGGAGATTTGGGACCCATGGGATGGGTACCACGCAGTATTACTTTAAAGGGTCTGTGTTTGCTCACCGAACCTCAACAAACCTCTCAGCCCCAAGAGTGTCCACCCTTATGTCTCATCCAGCTGTGTGTCTACATATGGTCAATTCAGGTTGCATCACAGCCCCTGAACGAGTTTTGTAAGAATTTCTCTTTCACTGTCTTTGTTTCATGGGTTTTTAAAAGTAATTTATTTTATAATGGGGTTTAGCTGCTTTTCACTGCTGTGTTTATGTCGCTTTATACCCACTTGACTCACTTTCAGAGAGATATCAAACCATAGGTTTTAAGATTCTTAAGAGTCAGATATATTCTTGTGCGGTGAATAGGGGGTGTTGAGTCCAGTTCACTGAGCAAGGAGTAGGTCTTGTCTATTACATGTTGGGTTTATGGAACGGTATCTGAGCTAATTTGAAACCCTTGTTTTATGCATCACCCCACCTCCCCTTTCCCGTTCAGCAGCCATAGTGTGTTTTCTAAATGTGTGACTCTGTTCTGTTTTGTAATTCAGTTCAAGTGTAGGGATTTTAACATTCCCTCTATAAGTGTTAGATTATGATAAGTGTCTTTTTCTGTGTGACTTATTTCACTTAGAATCGTCGTACCTAAATCCATTCATCCTGCTGCTACTAGCATTATAACATTGATTTCATGGCTGAGTGATATTCCATTGTACATACGGACCACAACTTCTTTATCCATTTTTCTCTTTCCTGGGATATTTAAGGTGTAATAAAGTGGAGGTTGTTGTCCACAGAGCAGCCCTAATCTTCGGGGTGCCTCTGTCTTGCTGCTTTTTAGTTTTCCCAATTTATACGCCCATGAATGGAAGGGCCCTATTCTCTCTAAGCTGTGTTTTTTAGATATTTCAGGACACACCGTACACTTCTCCAGAATGGCTGTTGAAAATTTACATCCCGCCCATCAGCGTAGCAAGGCTCCCACTTCTCCATGGCCTGTCCTGCATTTCTGGTTTTGACACTTTTTTCAGCATGACCATTTTGACCGATGGGAAACGAGACATCTTTGTAGCGCTGATTTGCCTTTCCAGGTTGCTTGGTTGGCCAAAAAGGGCGTATGCGTTTTTTCCTGAATATATTCAGGAAAAAACGCATACGCCCTTTTTGGCCAAGGGCAACATTGTCGACGTTTTGCCGCTTTTCATGTGCTTTAAAGGCGATTCGAATGTACCTCCTGAAATCTGTTTCCTGCAATTCTGCCTTGCTTTCAAATCCTCTTCGTTGCCTTCCCTCAATATATTTGGGGATGAGAGTTATCATTTATAACTCTGCAGGTTTGTGAATTGCAGTGCCCCTGAGCTCCGTTTTTCCACTCGCTTTTTTGGGAGCTGGCCGCAAAAGCGCAGGACTGCTTCAGGCCCTATTCTGGTTCTGGGGGGGCAGGCTGAGCCTGTGGTTAATTCTTCCTCCTGATGGGAAACTAGAGTGACCTGTGCCTTTCCCAACACCTAGAGCTAGTCTCTCATTGGTTCCCCCTCCTTCTGTTCATCCTCAGGACAAATTGCAACCTGTACGGAACAGGAGGTTAAAGGTGCTGCTGATTCTCCAAGGAGGGAGATTGCTAGTAAAGCGGCTGTAATGGCCATCCCGAGCACAAGGAGATGAGAAATGAGGTGCGTTTTAGAAACCTTTCCCGGTCACACGGTGTACCAACTTCTGGGTTTCTCATGCATGTTTTCGATGTAGGAAGAGGCCCTTGAACCTGGAGATTTGGGACCCATGGGATGAGTACCACGCAGTATTACTTTAAAGGGTCTGTGTTTGCTCACCGAACCTCAACAAACCTCTCAGCCCCAAGAGTGTCCACCCTTATGTCTCATCCAGCTGTGTGTCTACATATGGTCAATTCAGGTTGCATCACAGCCCCTGAACGAATTTTGGAAGAATTTCTCTTTCACTGTCTTTGTTTCATGGGTTTTTAAAAGTAATTTATTTTTATAATGGGGTTTAGCTGCTTTTCACTGCTGTGTTTATGCCGCTTTACACCCACTTGACTCACTTACAGAGAGATATCAATCCATAGGTTTTAAGATTCTTAAGAGTCAGATATATTCTTGTGCGGTGAATAGGGGGTGTTGAGTCCAGTTCACTGAGCAAGGAGTAGGTCTTGTCTATTACATGTTGGGTTTATGGAACGGTATCTGAGCTAATTTGAAACCCTTGTTTTATGCATCACCCCACCTCACCTTTCCCGTTCAGCAGCCATAGTGTGTTTTCTAAATGTGTGACTCTGTTCTGTTTTGTAATTCAGTTCAAGTGTAGGGATTTTAACATTCCCTCTATAAGTGTTAGATTATGATAAGTGTCTTTTTCTGTGTGACTTATTTCACTTAGAATCGTCGTACCTAAATCCATTCATCTTGCTGCTACTAGCATTATAACATTGATTTCATGGCTGAGTGATATTCCATTGTACATACGGACCACAACTTCTTTATCCATTTTTCTCTTTCCTGGGATATTTAAGGTGTAATAAAGTGGAGGTTGTTGTCAACAGAGCAGCCCTAATCTTCGGGGTGCCTCTGTCTTGCTGCTTTTTAGTTTTCCCAATTTATACGCCCATGAATGGAAGGGCCCTATTCTCTCTAAGCTGTGTTTTTTAGATATTTCAGGACACACCGTACACTTCTCCAGAGTGGCTGTTGGCAATTTACATCCCGCCCATCAGGGTAGCAAGGCTCCCATTTCTCCATGGCCTGTCCTGCATTTCTGGTTTTGACACTTTTTTCAGCATGACCATTTTGACCGATGGGAAACGAGACATCTTTGTAGCGCTGATTTGCCTTTCCAGGTGGCTTGGTTGGCCAAAAAGGGCGTATGCGTTTTTTCCTGAATATATTCAGGAAAAAACGCATACGCCCTTTTTGGCCAAGGGCAACATTGTCGACGTTTTGCCGCTTTTCATGTGCTTTAAAGGCGATTCGAATGTACCTCCTGAAATCTGTTTCCTGCAATTCTGCCTTGCTTTCAAATCCTCTTCGTTGCCTTCCCTCAATATATTTGGGGATGAGAGTTATCATTTATAACTCTGCAGGTTTGTGAATTGCAGTGCCCCTGAGCTCCGTTTTTCCACTCGCTTTTTTGGGAGCTGGCCGCAAAAGCGCAGGACTGCTTCAGGCCCTATTCTGGTTCCGGGGGGGCAGGCTGAGCCTTTGGTTAATTCTTCCTCCTGATGGGAAACTAGAGTGACCTGTGCCTTTCCCAACACCTAGAGCTAGTCTCTCATTGGTTCCCCCTCCTTCTGTTCATCCTCAGGACAAATTGCAACCTGTACGGAACAGGAGGTTAAAGGTGCTGCTGATTCTCCAAGGAGGGAGATTGCTAGTAAAGCGGCTGTAATGGCCACCCCGAGCACAAGGAGATGAGAAATGAGGTGCGTTTTAGAAACCTTTCCCGGTCACACGGTGTACCAACTTCTGGGTTTCTCATGCATGTTTTCGATGTAGGAAGAGGCCCTTGAACCTGGAGATTTGGGACCCATGGGATGGGTACCACGCAGTATTACTTTAAAGGGTCTGTGTTTGCTCACCGAACCTCAACAAACCTCTCAGCCCCAAGAGTGTCCACCCTTATGTCTCATCCAGCTGTGTGTCTACATATGGTCAATTCAGGTTGCATCACAGCCCCTGAACGAGTTTTGTAAGAATTTCTCTTTCACTGTCTTTGTTTCATGGGTTTTTAAAAGTAATTTATTTTATAATGGGGTTTAGCTGCTTTTCATTGCTGTGTTTATGCCGCTTTATACCCACTTGACTCACTTTCAGAGAGATATCAAACCATAGGTTTTAAGATTCTTAAGAGTCAGATATATTCTTGTGCGGTGAATAGGGGGTGTTGAGTCCAGTTCACTGAGCAAGGAGTAGGTCTTGTCTATTACATGTTGGTTTATGGAACGGTATCTGAGCTAATTTGAAACCCTTGTTTTATGCATCACCCCACCTCACCTTTCCCGTTCAGCAGCCATAGTGTGTTTTCTAAATGTGTGACTCTGTTCTGTTTTGTAATTCAGTTCAAGTGTAGGGATTTTAACATTCCCTCTATAAGTGTTAGATTATGATAAGTGTCTTTTTCTGTGTGACTTATTTCACTTAGAATCGTCGTACCTAAATCCATTCATCATGCTGCTACTAGCATTATAACATTGATTTCATGGCTGAGTGATATTCCATTGTACATACGGACAACAACTTCTTTATCCATTTTTCTCTTTCCTGGGATATTTAAGGTGTAATAAAGTGGAGGTTGTTGTCAACAGAGCAGCCCTAATCTTCGGGGTGCCTCTGTCTTGCTGCTTTTTAGTTTTCCCAATTTATACGCCCATGAATGGAAGGGCCCTATTCTCTCTAAGCTGTGTTTTTTAGATATTTCAGGACACACCGTACACTTCTCCAGAGTGGCTGTTGGCAATTTACATCCCGCCCATCAGCGTAGCAAGGCTCCCATTTCTCCATGGCCTGTCCTGCATTTCTGGTTTTGACACTTTTTTCAGCATGACCATTTTGACCGATGGGAAACGAGACATCTTTGTAGCGCTGATTTGCCTTTCCAGGTTGCGTGGTTGGCCAAAAAGGGCGTATGCGTTTTTTCATGAATAAATTCTTACAAAATTCGTTCAGGGGCTGTGATGCAACCTGAATTGACCATATGTAGACACACAGCTGGATGAGACATAAGGGTGGACACTCTTGGGGCTGAGAGCTTTGGTGAGGTTGGGTGAGCAAACACAGACCCTTTAAAGTAATACTGCGTGGTACCCATCCCATGGGTCCCAAATCTCCAGGTTCAAGGGCATCTTCCTACATCGAAAACATGCATGAGAAACCCAGAAGTTGGTACACCGTGTGACCGGGAAAGGTTTGTAAAACGCACCTCATTTCTCATCTCCTTGTGCTCGGGGTGGCCATTACAGCCGCTTTACTAGCAATCTCCCTCCTTGGAGAATCAGCAGCACCTTTAAACTCCTGTTCCATACAGGTTGCAATTTGTCCTGAGGATGAACAGAAGGAGGGGGAACCAATGAGAGACTAGCTCTAGGTGTTGGGACAGGCACAGGTCACTCTATTTTCCCATCAGGATTAAGAATTAACCACAGGCTCAACCTGCCCCCCCCGGAACCAGAATAGGGCCTGAAGCAATCCTGCACTTTTGCGGCCAGTTCCCAAAAAAGCGAGTGGAAAAACGGAGCTCCTGGGAACTGCAATTCACAAACCTGCAGAGTTATAAATGATAACTCTCATCCCCAAATATATTGAGGGAAGGCAACGAAGAGGATTTGAAAGCAAGGCAGAATTGCAGGAAACAGATTTCAGGAGGTACATTCGAATCGCCTTTAAAGCACATGAAAAGCGGCAAAACGTCCACAATGTTGCCCTTGGCCAAAAAGGGCGTATGCGTTTTTTCCTGAATATATTCAGGAAAAAACGCATACGCCCTTTTTGGCCAACCAAGCCACCTGGAAAGGCAAATCAGTGCTACAAAGAAGTCTCGTTTCCCATCGGTCAAAATGGTCATGCTGAAAAAAGTGTCAAAACCAGAAATGCAGGACAGGCCATGGAGAAATGGGAGCCTTGCTACGCTGATGGGCGGGATGTAAATTGCCAACAGCCACTCTGGAGAAGTGTACGGTGTGTCCTGAAATATCTAAAAAACACAGCTTAGAGAGAATAGGGCACTTCCATTCATGGGCGTATAAATTGGGAAAACTAAAAAGCAGCAAGACAGAGGCAACCCGAAGATTAGGGCTGCTCTGTTGACAACAACCTCCACTTTATTACACCTTAAATATCCCAGGAAAGAGAAAAATGGATAAAGAAGTTGTGGTCCGTATGTACAATGGAATATCACTCAGCCATGAAATCAATGTTATAATGTTAGTAGCAGCATGATGAATGGATTTAGGTACGACGATTCTAAGTGAAATAAGTCACACAGAAAAAGACACTTATCACAATCTAACACTTATAGAGGGAATGTTAAAATCCCTACACTTGAACTGAATTACAAAACAGAACAGAGTCACACATTTAGAAAACACATTATGGCTGCTGAACGGGAAAGGTGAGGTGGGGTGATGCATAAAACAAGGGTTTCAAATTAGCTCAGATACCGTTCCATAAACCCAACATGTAATAGACAAGACCTACTCCTTGCTCAGTGAACTGGACTCAACACCCCCTTTTCACTACATAAGAATATATCTGACTAGTAAGAATCTTAAAACCTATGGATTGATATCTCTCTGTAAGTGAATCAAGTGGGTGTAAAGCGGCATAATCACAGCAGTGAAAAGCAGCTAAACCCCATTATAAAAATAAATTACTTTTAAAAACCCATGAAACAAAGACAGTGAAAGAGAAATTCTTACAAAATTCGTTCAGGGGCTGTGATGCAACCTGAATTGACCATATGTAGACACACAGCTGGATGAGACATAAGGGTGGACACTCTTGGGGCTGAGAGCTTTGGTGAGGTTGGGTGAGCAAACACAGACCCTTTCAAGTAATACTGCGTGGTACCCATCCCATGGGTCCCAAATCTCCAGGTTCAAGGGCATCTTCCTACATCGAAAACATGCATGAGAAACCCAGAAGTTGCTACACCGGGTGACCGGGAAAGGTTTCTAAAACGCACCTCATTTCTCATCTCCTTGTGCTCGGGGTGGCCATTACAGCCGCTTTACTAGCAATCTCCCTCCTTGGAGAATCAGCAGCACCTTTAAACTCCTGTTCCATACAGGTTGCAATTTGTCCTGATGATGAACAGAAGGAGGGGGAACCAATGAGAGACTAGCTCTAGGTGTTGGGACAGGCACAGGTCACTCTATTTTCCCATCAGGAGGAAGAATTAACCACAGGCTCAACCTGCCCACCCGGAACCAAAATAGGGCCTGAAGCAATCCTGCGCTTTTGCGGCCAGTTCCCAAAAAAGCGAGTGGAAAAACGGAGCTCCTGGGAACTGCAATTCACAAACCTGCAGAGTTATAAATGATAACTCTCATCCCCAAATATATTGAGGGAAGGCAACGAAGAGGATTTGACAGCTAGGCAGAATTGCAGGAAACAGATTTCAGGAGGTACATTCGAATCGCCTTTAAAGCACATGAAAAGCGGAGAAATGCTGCCGCCTTGTGGCCGTTTCCCGCAAGAGCGGCTTTTAACCCACAGCTAATGGTCACTTAACATTCACGAGGACTCAGGGCTGTAAAGACACCTGCCCTCAACATTGAGCTGAGGTAGGGAATGGATTAAAAAATTCAAAACAGGCAAATGTTTCAAGGAGATAGTAGGAAGAGGTAAATTTTACTCACCGTCTTTTTTAAAAAAGGAAAATGGATAAAAGCTCAACCTCAGGAAGTATTAGACTCATGCAATCTAATCTACAAAAAGGTTTCAACTCACACCAGTCGACTGACCATCAGCAGAAGGTCTACAAACAATAAATGCTGAAGGGGTTTTAGAGAACTGTGTACCCTCTAGCTGCTGGTGAGATGTAAAGTGGTTAACAGCCAATGATGAGAACAGAAAGGAGCTGCGTTTGAAAGTAAAAATTGAGGTACCATTCAATCCAGCAGGTGCACCACTGGGCCTCTCACCTGAGAAGACCAGAATCGAGAAGACCCGGGCTGCAAAAGCTGCACTGCAGCCTTATTGACAATAGACAAGACAGTGAAACAACCAAAATGTCCATCCACAGGTGAATGGATAAAGAAGAGGCGGTCCATGTACACAATGGAATATTAGCCGTGCAAAACAGTGAAACACTGCTCTTTGAGGCACCACACATGAGCCTGGAGATAATCACAAAACATGAGGTAAGTCGGAAAGCAAGAGACCTATATTCTATGATATCAGTTATAGGCGTTATCTAATAACTGACACAAATCAACATATTTCCACAGAGAAAGGCACTCACAGACTTAGAAAAAAAAACTATGCTTATCTAAAAGGAAAGGTGGGGGGATTGGATAAATGAAGATTAGCGTTACCATATGTATACAAATACATATTATATACATATATCCAAAAGACCCGCCATATAGCAAGGGAGGTCTACGGAACACGCTGTAATAATTTACATGGGAAGAGGATCTCGACATATATAGATATATAAAATGTGTAGTTGAACCAGAGTGTGTACACCTTGGACAAACAACATTCTAAACATTACCCCAATTTAAAAAATTAAAACAACGAACTAGAAGTAATGAGACATAAACTTATGGGGGGTTTTCCTGACACATTCCATTCAAATTTACAAGCTAGGAAAACCACTTCCAGAACGGCTCTGCTGCCCTAGTAACCAGATTTGGTAATGGAGAAATGCTCCTGCCTTGTGGCCGATTCGTACACCGGCAGCTTAAACCCAGTGCTAATGGCTACTAAATATTGACACACATTGCAGGCCTGTAAATGACACCTGCCTTCAAAAAAATACCCTGGGGACGAAAATCCACCAGAATATTAAAAAGAGGGCCATCTTCCAACAAGATAATTTCAAGAGGTATATTGTACTCACACTTTGTTTTTATACCAGAATAGAAAAACGCCTGGAAAAATGATAAATTTTAGGAATTTTTAAGGACATGCAAGCCCAATTTACCAAAACCTATCAGCTCACACCAGGCAGAATGTCCATCAGCAAAAATGCTGCAAACAATAAATGCTGAAGGGGTTGTGGAGCAATGTGTACCCACAGCTCTAAGGGGGACGTGGGAAGAGCCACTAATGAAAACACAATGGAGGTGCTTTGAAAAGGTAAACATTGAGCTACCAGTGAACCAAGCATACCATCTGCTGGGCCTATCACCTGAGAAAATGAGAATCAAAAAGTCACAGGCTGGCAAACCTGTACGCCAGCAATATTTACCATAGTCAACACTTGGAAGCAACAGAAATGCCCATCAACAGAGGAATGCACCAAGAAGAAGTGGTCCTTGTATACAATGGAGTATTACTCCAGTAAAATATATCAATTAAATTTAAAAAACAAACAAATGTAAGGAGACATCAGCATTTGTGGGTTTATCCGAGCACATTCCACTCTAATTTATAACCGAAGAACACCACTGGCGGGTAGGACTGTTTCCCAAGTACCAGCATGGGGAACGTAGAAAGGCTGCCACCCTCTGGCCGTTACCTGCAAAAGCAGCTTTACAGCCTGGGCTAATGGTCACTTCATATGAACAAGTACTGCAGGGCTGTAAATGAAACCTGTCCTCAAAATGTCTTGAGGAAGGTAATGGTTAAAATATTTCAAAATGGGACACATACTTTCAGAAAACACTTTGAAGTACTAAGCCGTAATCACAGCTGGATAAATAAAAAGGACACGCCTTAAAGCTCAATTTCAACGGATTATGAGACACATGCAAATTCAACCACAAAGAGGTATCAGCTCACACCAGTCAGAATAACCATCAGCAAAAAACTACAAAGAATAAATGCTGAAGGTGCTGTGGAGAAATGCATACCCTCAACTTTAAGTGGGACGTAACCTGGAAAGAGCCACTAAAGAGAACAGAATGGAGGTGCCTTTAAAAGGTTAAAGCTGAGCTACCATATGATCCAGTAGACCTATACCTGGACCTATAACCTAAGAAGACAGAATTGGAAAGACACAGGCAGGCAAATCTGCATTGCATAGTATTACAATAGACAAGATACGGAAGTAACCAAAAAGTCCACCGACAGATGGGTGGACAAAGAAGAACTGCTACATGTACACATGGAATATGAGCTAGCGAAAAAATGAAACAATGCCATCTGCAGCACCATAGATGAGTCTAGAAGTAATCACGCAACTTGGAGTAAGTGAGAAAGCGAAAGACACATATCCTATCATATCACATATAGGTGTTACCTAAAAATTGACACAGACGAAGATATTTCCACAGAGAAAGGCAATCACAGATTCAGTACAAAAACTTATGGTTCACCAAATGGAAAGGTGTGAGGATTGGATACATCACCATATTGAGGTGAACAGAGATATACAAACACACGTGAAACGTATAATCACCAAAGACCTACAGAATACCAAGAGAAGACGACTCAACATTGTGTCCTAACCTACATGGGAAAAGATTCCAAAGAAGAATAGATATATGTATATGTGTGAAGGAACCACATCTTGCACACCTAGAACAAACAAACCATTGTAATCGAATTTGCTGTGATAAAGAATAAAAATTGTGTTAAAAATACGAACAAGAAGTAATGACACATATACTTAAAGGGCTTTTTCCTGGCACATTCCATTGTAATTTACAACCTAGAACACGATTTCCATTAAGGCTCTGTTGCCCTAGTGACCAGATTTGGTAAAGGAGAAATGCTGCCGCCTTGTGGCCGTTTCCCGCAAGAGCAGCTTTAAACCCACAGCTAATGGTCACTTGACATTCACAAGGACTCAGGGCTGTAAAGGACACCTGCCGTCAAAAATTGTGCTCCGGTAGGGAATGGACACAAAAATTCAAAACAGGCAAATGTTTCAAGAAGATACTCTGAAGAGGTAAGTATTCCTCACTCTCTTTAAACAAAAAAACAGGAAAATGGATAAAAGCTCAACCTCAGGAATTATTAGACTCATGCAATCTAATCAACCAAAAGGTTTCAACTCACACCTGTCGACTGACCGTCAGCAAAAAGTCTACAAACAATAAATGCTGATGGGGTTGTAGAGAACTCTGTAACCTCTAGGTGCTGGTGAGATGTAAAGTGGTTAACAGCCAATAATGAGTACAGAAAGGAACTGCGTTTAAAAGTAAAAACTGAGGTACCATTCATGCCAGCAGGCACACCACTGGGCCTCTCACCTGAGAAGACCAGAATCGAAAAGACACAGGCTGCAAAAGCTGCACTGCAGCCTTATTCAAAATAGCCAAGACAGTGAAGCTACCAAAATGTCCATCAACAGGTGAATGGACAAAGAAGAAGGAGTCCATGTACACAATGGAATATTAGCCATGGAAAACAGTGAAACACTGCTCTTTGAGGCACCACACATGAGCCTGGAGATAATCACAAAACATGAGGTAAGTCGGAAAGCAAAAGACCTATATCCTATGATATCCCTTATAGGCGTTATCTAATAACAGACACAAATGAACATATTTCCACAGAGAAAGACACTCACAGACTTAGAAAACCAACTATGCTCATCTAAAAGGAAAGGTAGGGGGAATGGAGAAATGAGATTAGTGTTACTATACATATCCAAACACATATTATATACATATTTCAAAAAGGCCGACCATATAGCAAGGGAGGTCTACAGAACACTCTGTTATATTTTACATGGGAAGAGGATCTGTAGAGTAGACATATATAATGTACAAATGAACCAGATTGTGTACCCCTAGGACAAACAATATTCTAGTCTTTACCCCGATTAAAAAAATTAACAAAAACAAGAAGTAATGAGACCTAAACTTATGGGGGTTTCTCCTGGCACATTCCATTCTAATTTACAACCTAGGAACACGACTTCCAGAAAGGCTCTGCTGCCCTAGTACCCAGATTTGGGAATGGAGAAATGCTGCCTCCTTGTGGCCATTTCCCACAACAGCAGCTTTAAACCCACTGCTAAAGGTCACTAAATATTCACCAACTTGCAATTCTCTAAATGACACCTGCCCTCCAAATAAATCCTGGGATCAAAAATGCAGTAAAAATTTCAAAAGAGGGCAACCTTCCAAGAAGACAATTTCAAGAGGTATATTGTACTCACAGTTTTATCTTTTAAGAGAAAAGAAAAAGGTGTGGGAAAATGATGTATTTTAGGAATTTTCAAAGACATGCAAACCCAAATTACAAAAACCTATCAGCTCACAGCAGTCAGAATGGCCATCAGCAAAAAATGTTTCAAAAAATAAATGCTGAAGGGATTGTGGAGGAATGCGTACACTCAGCTCTAAGGGGGACGTGGTAAGAGCCACTAACGAAAACACAATGGAAGTGCCTTGAAAAGGTAAACATTGAGCTACCCGTCAATCAGTCATACCCACTGCTGGGCCTATCTCTTGAGAAAATGAGAATCAAAACGTCACAGGCTGGCAATCCTGCACTCCAGCCATATTTACCATAGCCAACATTTGGAAGCAATGAAAATGTCCATCAACAGAGGAATGCACCAAGAAGAACTGTTCCATGTACACAGTGGAATATTACTCCAATACTAAATATAAGTTAAATTTAAAAGACAGACATAAGTAAGGAGACATCAGCATTTGTGGGTTTATTCAGGCACATTCCACTCTAATTTATAACCGAGGAACACCACTGGCCGGAAGGTCTGTTTCCCTAGTACCAGCGTGGGGAACGTAGAAAGACTGCCGCCCTCTGGCTGTTATCTGTAAACGCAGGCTTAAGCCTGTGCTAATGGTCACCGCAAAATGTCTTGAGGGAGGTAATGGCCAAAAAATTTTAACACATACTTTAAGAAAACACTTTGAAGAACTAAGCTGTACTCACAGCCTGAAAAATGAAAAGGTCCTGCCTTAAAGCTCAGTTTTAACGGATCATGAGACACATGCAAATTCAACCACAAAGACGTAGCAGCTCACACCAGTCAGAATTACCATCAGTAAAAAACTACAAAGAATAAATGCTGAAGGTGCTGTGGAGAAATGCAAACCCTCAACTTTAAGTGGGATGTAACCTGGAAAGAGCCACTAAAGAGAACAGAGTGCAGGTGTCTTTAAGAGGTAAACATTGAGCTACCGTATGATCCAGAGGCTTATTCCTGGACCTATAACCTAAGAAGACAGAATTGGAAAGAAAGAGGCAGGCAAATCTGCATTGCACAGTATTACAATAGCCAAGATATGGAAGTCACCAAAAAGTCCACCGACAGATGGGTGGACAAAGAAGAACTGCTACATGTACAGATGGATTATGAGCTAGCGATAAAATGAAACAATGCCATTTGCAGCACCATAGATGAGTCTAGAAGTAATCACGCAACTTTTAGTAAGTGACAAAGCGAAAGACACATATCCTACCATATCAGTTACAGGTGTTACCTACGAATTGATTCCAACGAAGATATATCCACGGAGAAAGGCAATCACAGATTCAGTACAAAAACGTATGGTTCACCAAATGGAAAGGTGTGAGGGTTGGACACGTTACTATATTGGGGTTAACAGACATATAAAAACACATGTGAAATATATAATCACCAAAGACGTACGCAATTCCAAGAGAAGACTACTCAACACTGTGTCATAACCTACATGGGAAATGGATCCGAAGAAGAATAGATATATGTATATGTATGAAAGAACCACATCTTGCACACCTAGAACAAACAAAACATTGTAATCAAATTTGCTGTGATTAAAAACTAAAAATTAAATTAAAAATACGAACACGAAGTAATGAGACATAACTTTAAAAGGCTTTTTCCTGGCACATTCCATTGTAATTTATAACCTAGAACACGACTTCCACTAAGGCTCTGTTGCCCTAGTGACCAGATTTGGTAAAGGAGAAATGCTGCCGCCTTGTGGCCGTTTCCCGCAAGAGCGGCTTTTAACCCACAGCTAATGGTCACTTAACATTCACAAGGACTCAGGGCTGTAAAGACACCTGCCCTCAAAATTGTGCTGAGGTGGGGAATGGATGAAAAAATTCTAAACAGGCAAATGTTTCGAGGAGATAGTATGAAGAGGCAAATTTTACTCACCGTCTTTTTAAGAAAAGGAAAATGGATAAAAGCTCAACCTCAGGAAGTATTAGACTCATGCAATCTAATCTACAAAAAGGTTTCAACTCACACCAGTCGACTGACCATCAGCAAAAGGTCTACAAACAATAAATGCTGAAGGGGTTTTAGAGAACTGTGTCCCCTCTAGCTGCTGGTGAGATGTAAAGTGTTTAAGAGCCAATGATGAGAACAGAAAGGAGCTGTGTTTGAAAGTAAAAATTGAGGTACCATTCAAACCAGCAGGTGCACCCCTGGGCCTCTCACCGGAGAAGACCAGAATCGAGCAGACCAGGGCTGCAAAAGCTGCACTGCAGCCTTATTCACAATAGACAAGACAGTGAAGCAACCAAAATGTCCATCCACAGGTGAATGCATAAAGAAGAAGTGGTTCATGTACCAAATGGAATATTAGTCGTGGAAAACAGTGCAACCCTGCTCTGTGAGGCACCACAAATGAGCCTGGAGATAATCACAAAACATGAGGTAAGTTGGAAATCAAGAGACCTATATTCTATGATATCACTTATAGGCGTTATCTAATAACTGACACAAATCAACATATTTCCACAGAGAAAGGCACTCACAGACTTAGAAAACAAACTAATGGTTAACCAAAATGAAAGGTGGGAGGATGGATAAATGAGGATTAAGGGGCTAATATACATATACTAATATATGTTAAATGTCTATAAACGTATAACATATAAACTATATGAATTATATAATCACCAATACATATAAAGTATATAATGACAAAACAACTACCAAATACCAAGGGAGGTCTACTCAACATTCTGTAATAACATACATGTTAACAAGATCCGAAGATGAACAGACATATGTATGAATCACTGAGCAGATTCTGTACAGCCAGACAATCACAACACTCTAATCAAATCTACTCCAGTAATAAATATAAATTAAATTTAAAAAACAAACATAAGTAAGGAGACATAACCTTCTGAGGGCTTGCCCCAGCACATTCCACTCTAATTTACAACCTCGCAACACTACCTCCAGGAAGATTCTGTTGCCCTAGTAACAAGAGTTGAGAACGTAATAATGCTGCCGCCTTGTGGCTGTTTTGCACAACAGCGGCTTTTAACCCAGTGCTAATGGTTACTTAACAGTCACAAGGCCTGCAGGGCTGTAAATGACACCTGCCCTCCAAAAATGCCCTGGGGTAGGGAATAGGCAAAAAATTCAACACATGATAAATTTGTCAAGAAGTCAATATGAAGAGGGAAGTTGTACTCACTCTTTAAGAAATAAAAGGAAAAGAAAAAAACAGAACATGCCTAAAGCTCAGTATAAGGAATTAGTAGCCACATTCAAATCCAACCTCCAGAATGGTTTCATCTCACACCAGTCAAATGACCATCAGCAAAAAGTCTACAAACTATAAATGCTGAAAGGGTTTTAGAGAACTGTGTACCTTCTAGCTGCTGGTGGGATGAAAAGTGATATCAGAACTAATGAAAACTGAACGGAGCTGCTTTAAAAGGAAAAAACTGAGCTACCATATGATGCGGCAGTGCACCTTTTGGACATATAACCTAAGACCAACAGAATCGGAAAGACACAGGCAGGCAAATGTGCACTGCAGCAATACTGAAATAGCCAAGACATGGAAGCAAAAAGAAGGTCCATAAACAAATGAATAGACAAAGAAGAAGTGGTATATGGACACATTGGAATATGAGTCACGAAAAAAAATAAAAGAAAGGCATAGGCAGCACCACAGATGAGCCCAGAGATAATCACACAACGTGAAGTAAGTCAGAATGCGAGAGATAAATGTCCTAGGATATCACTTATGTCATCTGAAAATTCATAAATTGAACATATTTCCACAGAGAAAGACAATGTCACATTGAGAAGACACACTTATGGTTAAGCCAAAGAAAAGGTGTGAGGAATGGATAAATTAGGATATTGGGGCTAACAAACATATACTAATACATATAAAATATATCTTCCCCAAAGACCTATGGAATACCAAGAGTGGTCTACTCAACACTCTGTAATAACCTACATGGAAAAGGACCCAAAGATCAATAGATATATATATATGTGTGAATGAACAAGATTCTGTTCACCCAGAACAAAACACATTTTTCAATCAAATTTCCTCTGTTAAAAACTACAACTTAAAGACACAAACAAGAATTAAGGAGGCTAAACCTTACAGGGGTTTGTCCGGGCACATTCCACTCCAATCTGCAACCAAAAAGAGCAACTTGCAGCAGGGTTCTGTTTCCCTAGCAAGCAGAGTTGACAACGTGGAAATGCTGCCACCCTAAGGCCGTTTCCTCAAACAGCAGCTTTCAATCTACTGCTAATGGTCACTAATATTCACAAGGACTGCAGGGCTGTAAATGACTCATGCCCTCAAAAAATGTCCTGGGCTTGGGAATGGCCAAAAAATTTCACAACACGGAAAACTTTTCAAGAAAACAGTTTGAAGAGGTAAGTGTTACTCACTCTGTTATTTAAAAAAAAGAAGAACATGGATAAAAGCTCAATATCAGGAATTATTGGTTGGATGCAAATCCAAACTACAAAAAGATTTCGCCACCCAGTATTCAAAATGCCATCCGTAAAATGTCTACAAACAATGAATGTTGACGGGTTAGTGGAGAAAGGCATACCCACTATGCTGCTGGTTAGATGTAAACTGGTAACAGCTAATCATGAGAACAGAATGGAGCTGCATTTAAAAGGTAAAAACTGAGCTACCATATCTTGCAGCTGAGCCCCTAGTGGGCCTATACCCTAAGAAGACCAGAATCGGAAAGGCAGAGACAGGAAAACCTGCACTGCAGCCATATTTACAATAGCCAAGACAGGCAAGCAAACAAAATGTCCATCAACAGATAAATGGACAAAGAAGAAGCGGTATACGTTCCCAATGGAATAGTAGCCTCGGGAAAAAAATGAACAGTGCCGTTTCCAGGAGTGCAGATGAGCCTAGAAGTAATCATATTGGGTTAAGTGAATCAAAAGGGAATGACAAATATCCTATGGTATCGTTTATACATGTTATCCTAAGATTGCTACCAATGAACATATTTCCAAAGAAAAAGACACTCACAGACTTATAAAACAAACTAATGGTTAACCAAAATGAAAGGTGGGAGGATGGATAAATTAGGATTATGGGGCTAACATACATATACTAATATATGTTAAATGTCTATAAACATATAACATATAAACTATATGAATTGTAAAGTCACCAATACATATAAAATATATAATGACAAAACACCTATCAAATACCAAGCGAGGTCTACTCAACATTCTGTAATAACATACATGGTAACCGGATCCGAAGATGAACAGACATATGTATGTATCATTGAGCAGATTCTGTACAGCCAGACAATCACAACACTCTAATCAAATTTACTCCGGTAAGAAATATAAATTAAATTTTAAACACAAACATAAGTAAGGAGACACAACCTTCTGAGGGCTTGCCCTAGCACATTCCACTCTAAATTACGACCTCGCAACACTACCTCCAGGAAGACACTGTTGCCCTAGTAACAACAGTTGGGAACGTAATAATGTTGCCGCCTTGTGGCTGTTTCCCACAACAGCAGCTTTAAACCCAGTGCTAATGGTGGCTTAATAGTCACAAGGCCTGCAGGGCTGCAAATGACACCTGCCCTCCAAAAATGCCCTGGGGTAGGGAATAGGCAAGAAAATTCAACACATGACAAAATTGTCAAGAAGGCAATATGAAGAGGGAAGTTGTACTCACTCTTTAAGAAAAAAAAGGAAAAGAAAATGCAGGACATGCCTAAAGCTCAGTATAAGGAATTAGTAGCCACATGCAAATCCAACCTCCAGAATGGTTTCATCTCACACCAGTCAAATGACCATCAGCAAAAAGTCTACAAACTATAAACACTGAAGGGGTTTTAGAGAACTGTGTACCTTCTAGCTGCTGGTGGGATGTAAAGTGGTATCAGCACTAATGAAAACTGAACGGAGCTGCTTTAAAAGGAAAAAATTGAGCTACCATATGATGCGGCAGGGCACCTTTTGGGCCTCTAACCTAAGACCAACAGAATCGGAAAGACAGAGGCAGACAAATGTGCACTGCAGCAATATTGAAGTAGCCAAGACATGGAAGCAAAAAAAGGGTCCATAAACAAATGAATGGACAAAGAAGAAATGGTATATGGACACATTGGAATATTAGTCACGAAAAAAAATAAAAGAATGGCATAGGCAGCACCACAGATGAGCCTAGAGATAATCACACAATGTGAAGTAAGTCAGAATGCGAGAGACAAATGTCCTAGGATATCACTTATGTCATCTGAAAATTCATAAATTGAACATATTTCCACAGAGAAAGACAATGTCACATTGAGAAGACACACTTATGGTTAAGCCAAAGAAAAGGTGTGAGGAATGGATAAATTAGGATATTGGGGCTAACAAACATATACTAATACATATAAAATATATCTTCCCCAAAGACCTATGGAATACCAAGAGTGGTCTACTCAACACTCTGTAATAACCTACATGGAAAAGGACCCAAAGATTAATAGATACATGTGTATGTGTGAATGAACAAGATTCTGTTCAACCAGAGCAAAAGACACTTTTCAATCAAATTTCCTCTGATAAAAACTACAACTTAAAGACACAAACAAGAATTAAGGAGGCTAAACCTTACAGGGGTTTGTCTGGGCACATTCCACTCTAATCTGCAACTAAAAAGCGCAACTTGCAGCAGGGTTCTATTTCCCTAGCAAGCAGAGTTGACAACGTAGAAATGCTGCCACCCTAAGGACGTTTCCTCAAACAGCAGCTTTCAATCTACTGCTAATGGTCACTAATATTCACAAGGACTGCAGGGCTGTAAATGACTCATGCCCTCAAAAAATGTCCTGGGGTTGGGAATGTCCAAAAAAGTTCACAACATGGAAAACTTTTCAAGAAAACAGTTTGAAGAGGTAAGTGTTACTCACTCTGTTATTTAAAAAAAAGAAGAACATGGATAAAAGCTCAATATCAGGAATTATTGGTTGGATGCAAATCCAAACTACAAAAAGATTTCGCCACCCAGTATTCAAATTGCCATCCGAAAAATGTCTACAAACAATGAATGTTGACGGGTTAGTGGAGAAAGGCATACCCACTATGCTGCTGGTTGGATGTAAACTGGTAACAGCTAATCATGAGAACAGAATGGAGCTGCATTTAAAAGGTAAAAACTGAGCTACCATATCTTGCAGCTGAGCCCCTAATGGGCCTATACCCTAAGAAGACCAGAATCGGAAAGGCAGAGACAGGAAAACCTGCACTGCAGCCATATTTACAATAGCCAAGACAGGCAAGCAAACAAAATGTCCATCAACAGATAAATGGACAAAGAAGAAGCGGTATACGTACCGAATGGAATAGTAGCCTCAGGAAAAAAATGAACAGTGCCATTTTCAGGAGTGCAGATGAGCCTAGAAGTAATCATATTGGGTTAAGTAAGTCAAAAGGGAATGACAAATATCCTATGGTATCGTTTATACATGTTATCCTAAGATTGCTACCAATGAACATATTTCCAAAGAAAAAGACACTCACAGACTTATAAAACAAACTAATGGTTAACCAAAATGAAAGGTGGGAGGATGGATAAATTAGGATTATGGGGCTAACATACATATACTAATATATGTTAAATGTCTATAAACATATAACATATAAACTATATGAATTGTAAAGTCACCAATACATATAAAATATATAATGACAAAACACCTATCAAATACCAAGCGAGGTCTACTCAACATTCTGTAATAACATACATGGTAACCGGATCTGAAGATGAACAGACATATGTATGTATCATTGAGCAGATTCTGTACAGCCAGACAATCACAACACTCTAATCAAATTTACTCCGGTAAGAAATATAAATTAAATTTTAAACACAAACATAAGTAAGGAGACACAACCTTCTGAGGGCTTGCCCCAGCACATTCCACTCTAAATTACGACCTCGCAACACTACCTCCAGGAAGACACTGTTGCCTTAGTAACAACAATTGGGAACGTAATAATGCTGCTGCCTTGTGGCTGTTTCCCACAACAGCAGCTTTAAACCCAGTGCTAATGGTGGCTTAATAGTCACAAGGCCTGCAGGGCTGCAAATGACACCTGCCCTCCAAAAATGCCCTGGGGTAGGGAATAGGCAAGAAAATTCAACACATGACAAATTTGTCAAGAAGTCAATATGAAGAGGGAAGTTGTACTCACTCTTTAAGAAAAAAAAGGAAAAGAAAATGCAGGACATGCCTAAAGCTCAGTATAAGGAATTAGTAGCCACATGCAAATCCAACCTCCAGAATGGTTTCATCTCACACCAGTCAAATGACCATCAGCAAAATGTCTACAAACTGTAAATGTTGAAGGGGTTTTAGAGAACTGTGTACCTTCTATCTGCTGGTGGGACGTAAAGTGGTATCAGCACTAACGAAAACTGCACGGAGCTGCTTTAAATGGTAAAAATTGAGCTACAATATGATGCGGCAGCGCACCTTTTGGGCCTATATCCTAAGACCACCAGAATCAGAAAGACAGAGGCAGGCAAATGTGCACTGCAGCAATATTGAAGTAGCCAAGACATGGAAGCAAAAAAAGGTCCATAAACAAATGAATGGATAAAGAAGTGGTGTATGGACACATTGGAATATTAGTCACGAAAAAAATAAAAGAATGGCATAGGCAGCACCACAGATGAGCCTAGAGATAATCACACAACGTGAAGTAAGTCAGAATGCGAGAGACAAATGTCCTAGGATATCACTTATGTCATCTGAAAATTCATAAAAATGAACATATTTCCACAGAGACAGACAATCTCACATTGAGAAAACACACTTAAGGTTAAGCCAAAGAAAAATTGTGAGGAATGGATAAAATAGGATATTGGGGTTAGCAAACATATACTAATACATATAAAATATATCATCCCCAAAAACCTATGGAATACCAAGAGTGGTCAACTGAACACTCTGTAATAATCGACATGGAAAAGGACCCAAAGATCAATAGATATATGTATATGTGTAAATGAACAAGATTCTGTTCACCCAGAACAAATTCAATCAAATTTTTCAATCAAATTTTTCAATCAAATTTCCTCTGATAAAAACTACAACTTAAAGACACAAACAAGAATTAAGGAGGCTAAACCTTACGGGGGTTTGTCCTGGCATATTCCACTCTAATCTGCAACCAAAAAGCACAACTTGCAGCAAGGTTCTGTTTCCCTAGCAAGCAGAGTAGGCAACGTGGAAATGCTGCCACCCTAAGGCCGTTTCCTCAAACAGCAGCTTTCAATCTACTGCTAATGGTCACTAATATTCACAAGGACTGCAGGGCTGTAAATGACTCATGCCCTCAAAAAATGTCCTGGGCTTGGGAATGGCCAAAAAAGTACACAACACGGAAAATTTTTCAAGAAAACAGTTTGAAGAGGTAAGTGTTACTCACTCTGTTATTTAAAAAAAAAGAAGAACATGGATAAAAGCTCAATATCAGAAATTATTGGTTGGATGGAAATCCAAACTACAAAAAGATTTCGCCACCCAGCATTCAAAATGCCATCCATAAAACGTCTACAAACAATGAATGCTGACGGGTTAGTGGAGAAAGGCATACCCACTATGCTGTTGGTTGGATGTAAATTGGTAACAGCTAATCATGAGAACAGAATGGAGCTGCATTTAAAAGGTAAAAACTGAGCTACCATATCTTGCAGCTGAGCCCCTAATGGGCCTATACCCTAAGAAGACCAGAATCGGAAAGGCAGAGACAGGAAAACCTGCACTGCAGCCATATTTACAATAGCCAAGACAGGCAAGCAAACAAAATGCCCATCAACAGATAAATGGACAAAGAAGAAGCGGTATACGTACCGAATGGAATAGTAGCCTCGGGAAAAAAATGAACAGTGCCATTTTCAGGAGTACAGATGAGCCTAGAAGTAATCATATTGGGTTAAGTAAGTCAAAAGGGAATGACAAATATCCTATGGTATCGTTTATACATGTTATCCTAAGATTGCTACCAATGAACATATTTCCAAAGAAAAAGACACTCACAGACTTATAAAACAAACTAATGGTTAACCAAAATGAAAGGTGGGAGGACGGATAAATTAGGATTATGGGGTTAACATACATATACTAATGTATGTTAAATGTCTATAAACATATAACATATAAACTATATGAATTATATAATCACCAATACATATAAAATATATAATGACAAAACTACCACCAAATACAAAGGTAGGTCTACTCAACATTCTGTAATAACATACATGGTAAGAGGATCCGAAGATGAACAGACATATGTATGTATCATTGAGCAGATTCTGTACAGCCAGACAATCACAACACTCTAATCAAATTTACTCCAGTAAGAAATAGAAATTAAATTTAAAAAACAAACATAAGTAAGGAGACATAACCTTCTGAGGGCTTGCCCCAGCACATTCCACTCTAATTTACAACCTCGCAACACTACCTCCAGGAAGATTCTGTTGCCCTAGTAACAAGAGTTGAGAACGTAATAATGCTGCCGCCTTGTGGCTGTTTCGCACAACAGCAGCTTTAAACCCAGTGCTAATGGTTACTTAATAGTCACAAGGCCTGCAGGGCTGTAAATGACACCTGTCCTACAAAAATGCCCTGGGGTAGGGAATAGGCAAGAAAATTCAACACATGACAAATTTGTCAAGAAGTCAATATGAAGAGGGAAGTTGTACTCACTCTTTAAGAAAAGAAAGGAAAAGAAAAAAACAGAACATGCCTAAAGCTCAGTATACGGAATTAGTAGCCACATGCAAATCCAACCTCCAGAAAGGTTTCAGCTCACACCAGTCAAATGACCATCAGCAAAAAGTCTACAAATTATAAATGCTGAAGGGGTTTTAGAGCACTGTGTACCTTCTAGCTGCTGGTGGGATGTAAAGTGGTATCAGCACTAACGAAAACTGAACGGAGCTGCTTTAAAAGGTAAAAATTGAGCTACCATATGATGCAGCAGGGCACCTTTTGGGCCTATAACCTAAGACCACCAGATTCGGAAAGACAGAGGCAGGCAAATGTGCACTGCAGCAATATTGAAATAGTAGCCAAGAAATGGAAGCAAAAAAAAGGTCCATAAACAAATGAATGGATAAAGAAGAAGTGGAATATGGACACATTGGAATATTAGTCACGAAAAAAAAAAATAAAAGAAAGGCATAGGCAGCACCACAGATGAGCCTAGAGATAATCACACAACATGAAGTAAGTCAGAATGTGAGAGACAAATGTCCTAGGATATCACTTATGACATCTGACAATTCATAAAAATGAACATGTTTCCACAGAGAAAGACAATCTCACATTGAGAAGACAAACTTATGGTTAAGCTAATAAAAGGTGTGAGGAATGGATAAATTAGGATATTGGGGTTAACAAACATATACTAATACATATAAAATATATAATCCCCAAAGAACTATTGAATACCAAGAGTGGTCAACTGAACACTCTGTAATAATCGACATGGAAAAGGACCCAAAGATCAACTGATATATATATATATGTGTAAATGAACAAGATTCTGTTCACCCAGAACAAAAGACATTTTTCAATCAAATGTCCTCGGACAAAAACTACAACTTAAAGACACAAACAAGAATTAAGGAGGCTAAACCTTATGGGGGTTTTTCCTGGCACATTCCACTCTAATCTGCAACCAGAAAGCACAACTTGCAGCAAGGTTCTGTTTCCCTAGCAAGCAGAGTTGGCAACGTAGAAATGCTGCCACCCAAAGGCCGTTTCCTCAAACAGCAGCTTTCAATCTACTGCTAATGGTCACTAATATTCACAAGGACTGCAGGGCTGTAAGTGACTCATGCCCTCAAAAAATGTCCTGGCGTTGGGAATGGTCAAAAAAGTTCACAACACGGAAAACTTTTCAAGAAAACAGTTTGAAGAGGTAAGTGTTACTCACTCTGTTATTTAAAAAAAAGAAGAACATGGATAAAAGCTCAGTATCAGGAATTATTGGTTGGATGCAAATCCAAACTACAAAAAGATTTCGCCACTCAGTATTAAAATGCCATCCGTAAAACGCCTACAAACAATGAATGCTGACGGGTTAGTGGAGAAAGGCATACCCACTATGCTGTTGGTTGGATGTAAATTGGTAACAGCTAATCATGAGAACAGAATGGAGCTGCATTTAAAAGGTAGAAACTGAGCTACCATATGTTGCGGCCGATCCCCTAATGGGCCTATACCCTAAGAAGACCAGAATCGGAAAGGCACAGACAGGAAAACATGCACTGCAGCCATATTTACAATAGCCAAGACAGGCAAGCAAACAAAATGTCCATCAACAGATAAATGGACAAAGAAGAAGCGGTATACGTGCCCAATGGAATAGTAGCTTCGGGAAAAAAATGAACAGTGCCGTTTTCAGGAGTGCAGATGAGCCTAGAAATAATTGGGTAAGTAATTGGGTAAAGTAAGTCAAAAGGGAATGACAAATATCCTATGGTATCGTTTATACATGTTATCCTAAGATTGCTACCAATGAACATATTTCCACAGAAAAACACTCTCACAGACTTATAAAACAAACTAATAGTTAACCAAAATGAAAGGTGGGAGGATGGATAAATTAGGATTATGGGGCTAACATACATACACTAATGTATGTTAAATGTCTATAAACATATAACATATAAACTATATGAATTATATAATCACCAATACATATAAAATATATAATGACAAAATACCTACCAAATACCAAGGGAGGTCTACTCAGCATTCTGTAATAACATACATGGTAACAGGATCCGAAGATGAACAGACATATGTATGAATCATTGAGCAGATTCTGTACAGCCAGACAATCACAACACTCTAATCAAATTTTCTCCTATATGAAATATAAATTAAATTTTAAAAACAAACATAAGTAAGGAGACATAACCTTCTGAGGGCTTGCCCCAGCACATTCCACTCTAATTTACAACCTTGGAACACTACCTCCAGGAAGACTCTGTTGCCCTAGTAACAAGAGTTGAGAACGTAATAATGCTGCCACCTTGTGGCTGTTTCGCACAACAGCAGCTTTAAACCCAGTGCTAATGGTTGCTTAATAGTCACAAGGCCTGCAGGGCTGTAAATGACACCTGCCCTCAAAAAATGCCCTGGGATAGGGAATAGGCAAGAAAATTCAACACATTACAAATTTTTCAAGAAGTCAATATGAAGAGGGAAGTTGTACTTACTCGTTAAGAAAAGAAAGGAAAAGAAGAAGCAGAACATGCCTAAAGCTTAGTATAAGGAATTAGTAGCCACATGCAAATCCAACCTCCAGAATGGTTTCAGCTCACACCAGTCAAATGACCATCAGCAAAAATTCTACAAACTATAAATGCTGAAGGGGTTTTAGAAAACTGTGTACCCTCTAGCTGCTGGTGAGATGTAAAGTGGTTAACAGACAATAAAGAGAACAGAAAGGAGCTGCATTTAAAAGGAAAAATTGAGGTACCATTCAATCCAGCACTTGCACCTATGGGCCTCTCACCTGAGAAGACCAGAGTCAAGAAGACCCGGGCTGCAAAAGCTGCAGTGCAGCCTTATTCACAATAGACAAGACAGTGAAGCAACCAAAATGTCCATCAACAGATGAAGGGATAAAGAAATGGTCCATGTACACAATGAATACTAGCCATGGAAAACAATGAAACACTGCTCTTTTAGGCACCATAGATGATCTTGGAGATAATCACAGAACATGAGGTAAGTCGGAAAGCAAAAGTCCTATATCCTATGATATCACTTATAGGCGTTATCTAATAACTGACACAAATGAACATATTTCCACAGAGAAAGTCAATCACAGACTTATTAAAATAAACTATGCTTATTTAAAAGGAAAGGTGGGGTTAATGGATAAATGAAGATTAGTGTTACCATATGTATACAAATACATATTATATACATATATCAAAAAGACCGACCATATAGCAAGGGAGGTTTACGGAACACTCTGTAATAATTTACATGGGAAGAGACTCTCTACTTAAATAGATATATTTAATGTGTAAATGAACCAGAGTGTGTACACCTTGGACAAGCAACATTCTAACCATTTCCCCAATTTTAAAAATTAAAACAACGAACTAGGAGTAATGAGACATAAACTTATGGGGGGTTTTCCTGGCACATTCCATTCAAATTTACAACCTAGGTAAACGACTTCCAGAACGGCTCTGCTGCCCTCGTACCCAGATTTGGGAATGGGGAAATGCTGCATGATTGTGGCCGTTTCCCACAACAGCAGCTTTAAACCCACTGCAAAAGGTCACTAAATATTCACCAATTGCAGTTCTGTAAATGACACCTGCCCTCCAAAAAATACTGAGGTTGAAAATCGACCAAAAAATTCAAGAGTGCAACCTTCCAAAAAGACAATTTGAAGAAGTATATTGTACTCACACTTTTTTTCCTTTTTTTCTTTTAACAGAAAAGAAAAAGGCGTGGACAAATGATGAATTTTAGGAATATTTACAGACATGTAAACCCAAATTACAAAAACCTATCAGCTCACACCAGTCAGAATGGCCATCAACAAAAATGCTGCAAACAATAAATGCTGATGTGATTGTGGACAAATGCGTACCCTCGATTCTAAGGGGGACGTGGTAAGAGCCACTAATGAAAGCACAATTGAGGTGCCTTGAAAAGGTAAACATTGAGCTACCATACCAGTCAATCAATCATACCCACTGCTGGGTCCATCACCTGAGAAAATGAAAATCAAAAATCACAGGCTGGCAATCCTGCACTCCAGCAATATTTACCATAGGCAACATTTGGAAGCAACGAAAATGTCCATCAACAGAGGAATGCACCAAGAAGAAGTGGTCCATGTATACAATGGAATATTAGCCATGGAAAACATTGAAGCACTGCTCTTTGAGGCACCATAGATGAGCCTGGAGATAATCACAAAACATGAAGTAGGTTGGAAAGCAAAAGACCTATATCCTATAATATCACTTATGGCATTATCTAATAACTGACACAAATGAACATTTTTCCAAAGAGAAAGACACTCACAGGCTTAGAAAACAAACTATGCTCATCTAAAAGGAAAGGAGGGGGGAATTTATAAATGAAGATTAGTGTTAGTATACGTATACAAATACATACTATATACATATATCAAAAAGCCAGACCATATATTAAGGGGGTCTACGGAACACTCTGTACTATTTTACATGGGAAGAGGATCTGTACATGAATAGATATATATAATGTACAAATGAACCAGATTGTGTACACTTAGGACAAACAATACTCTAATCTTCACTCCGATTAAAAAAATGAACAAAACCAAGAAGTAATGAGACATAAACTTATCGGGGTATCTCCTGACACATTCCATTCTAATTTACAACCTAGGAACATGACTTCCGGAAAGGCTCTTGCCCTAGTATCCAGATTTGGGAATGGAGAAAGTCTACCTCATTGTAGCCGTTTCCCGCAACAGCAGCTTTAAACCCATTGATTAAGGTCACTACATATTCACAAAACTTGCAGGCCTGTAAATGACACCTACCCTCCAAAACAATCCTGGGGTTGAAAATTGACCGAAAAATTCAAAAGAGGGCAACGTTCCAAGAAGACAATTTCAAGAGGTATATTGTACTCACACTTTTTTCTTTTTTTTAAACAGAAAAGAAAAAGGCGTGGAAAAATGATGAATTTTAGAAATTTTAATGATATGCATACCCATATTACAAAAACCTATCAGCTCACAGCAGTCAGAATGGCCATTAGGAAAAATCCTGCAAAAATTAAATGCTGAAGCGATTGTGGAGAAATGCGTACCCTCGGTTGTAAGGGGGGGGGCATGTAAAGAGCCACTAATGAAAACACAATGTAGGTGCTTTGAAAAGGGAAACTTTGAGCTACCAGTCAATCAATCACAGCCACTGCTGGGCCTATCACCTGAGAAAATGAGAATCAAAAAGTCACAGGCTGGCAAGCCTGTACGTCAGCAATATTTAACATAGTCAACACTTGGAAGCAACAAAAATGTCCATCAACAGAGGAATGCACCAAGAAGAAGTGGTCCTTGTATACAGTGGAGTATTACTCCAGTAAAAAATATCAATTAAATTTAAAAAACAAACAAATGTAAGGAGACATCAGCGTTTGTGGGTTTATCTGAGCACATTCCACTTTAATTTATAACCGAGGAACACCACTGGCGGGTAGGTCTGTTTCCCAAGTACCAGCGTGGGGAACGTAGAAAGGCTGCCACCCTCTGGCTGTTACCTGCAAAAGCAGCTTTACAGCCTGGGCTAATGGTCACTTCATATGAACAAGTACTGCAGGGCTGTAAATGAAACCTGCCCTCAAAATGTCTTGAGGGAGGTAATGGCCAAAAATTTTCAAAATGTGACACATACTTAAGAAAACACTTTGAAGATCTAAGCTGTAATCACAGTTTGATAAATAAAAAGGACATGCTTTAAAGCTCAATTTCAACAGATTATGGGACACATGCAAATTCAACCACAAAGAGGTCTCAGCTCGCACCTGTCAGAATAACCATCAGCAAGAGAACTACAAACAATAAATATTGAAGGTGTTTTGGAGAAATGCATACCCTCAACTTTAAGTGGGACGTAACCTGGAAAGAGCAACTAATGAGAACTGAATGGTGGTGCCTTTAAAATGTACACACTGAGCTACCATATGATACAGCAAGCCCACTCCTTGTCCTATAACATAAGAAGATAAAACTGGAAAGACACAGGCAAGCAAATGTGCATTGCAGCAGTATTACAATAGCCAAGACATGGACGCAACCAAAAAGTCCATCAAGAGGTGCGTGGTCAAAGAAGAACTGGTACACGTACAGATGGAATATTAGCCAGAGAAAAAAATGAAACAATGCCATTTGCAGCACCATGTATCATTCTTGTGGTAATCAGGTAAATTGTACTAAGTCAGAAAGCAAAAGACACATATCCTATAATATCACTTATAGGTCTTAGCTAAAAATTGATACCAATGAAGATATTTCCACAGAGAAATGCAATCACAGATTCATTAACTAAGCTTATGGTTCACCAAATGGAAAGGTGTGAGGATTGGATACATTAGGATATTGGGGTTAAGATAGATATAGAAACACATGTGAAATATGTAATCACCAAAGACCTATGTAATACCAAGAGAAGATTACTCAACAGTGTGTCATAACCTACATGGGAAAATGATCCAAAGAAGAATAGATATATGTATATGTTTAAAAGAATCACATCTTGCACACCTAGAAGAAACAAAACATTTTAATCAAATTTGCTCAGATAAAAATTAAAAATTAAATTAAAAAAAGAACAAGAAGTAATGAGACATAAACTTAAGGGGCTTTTTGCTGACACATTGTATTCTAATTTCCAACCAGAACATGACTTCCATTAAGGCTCTGTCATCACTAATAAAGCAGCTTTATAAGCAATGTTGAAGATAGCTTAAAAGAAGTCTCACTAATTATTGATAGTAACAAGAAAACAAAGTAAAGTAAAAATCTCACTGCAAAAAGTATACATAGAGTAAGGATAGTAGATCAAACACTTATTAAACTTCTGTAAAGAATAAAAGACAACAGTAGTATGTTTTTTTAAAAAGAGAGGGCCCAAATAAACCTGAAATGAAAGAGATGATGTTACAACAGACACCACAGAAATACAAAGTATCCTAAGATACACACAGCGTAACTCAGGGCTCAGACTGGACAGAACCCACTCTCCAGTCCCCTGTACATGACCTACAGGAGCCTCAGGAACTGAGGAGGGGGTCCCTGAGGAGAGGCTCAAGATAGAATATGGTAGGCATTAACATGGCTGCATTCATCTTAAACATGCCTGAACTACATTCACACGAGATGATTTTGTCCTGTATGTACATTGGCACCTCTAGTCGGAACTGCAGATCTTTGGCTTCATCACCTCTACTGACAGCATTAGCTTCACCTGCTGTGGATCGTCTCTTATAGGATTTCTAGAACCACAAAACATCGAAGCTTCACAGGACCCAGAGTCTGTGCGACTCCACGCAGAGTCTCAGAGTCTCAAGTCCACTCAGATACTCCACTCTTGGAGGGCACACACAAAGTAGTGTGCACATCAGGACCCAGGGGAAGGAGCAGTGACCCTGTAAGAGAATGACCAGAACTACCTGCTAGTTTTAGAGGGTCTCCTGCAGAGGCAGGTGCTGGCTGTGGCTGTGGCTCACCATGAGGACAACGACACTGGCAGCAGAAGTTCTGGGAAATACTCCTTGGTGTGAGCCCTCCCAGAGTCCACCATTAGCCCTACCAAGAGCAAGGTAGGCTCCAGTGCTGGCTTGCCTCAGGCCAAACAACCAACAGGGAGGGAACCCAGCCCCATGCATCAGCAGACAAGCGGATTAAACTTTTTTATTAAAGTTTTATTTAATCCACAGACAAGCGGATTAAAGCTCTGCCCACCAAAGCAACACCCAGCTCTACCCACCACCAGTCCCTCCCATCAGGAAGCTTGCACAAGCCTCTAAGATAGACTCATCCACTGGAGAGCAGACAGCAGAAGCAAGAAGAACTACAATTCTGAAGCCTGTGGAAGGAAAACCACATTCACAGAAAGATAGACAAAATGAAAAGGCAGAGGACTTTATACCAGATCAAGGAACAAGATAAAACCCCAGAAAAAAAACGAAATGAGGTGGAGATAGGGAACCTCCCAGAAAAAGAATTCCAAATAATGATAGTGAAGATGATCCAAGACCTTGGAAAAAGAATGGAGGCAAAGTTCGAGAAGATGCAAGAAATGCTTAACAAAGACCTAGAAGAATTAAGGAACAAACACCTAGAAGAATTAAAGAACAAACAAACAGAGGTGAATAATATAATAACTGAAATGAAAAATACACTAGAAGGAATCAGTAGCAGAATAACTGTGGCAGAAGAACGGATAAGTGACCTGGAAGACAGAAAGGTGGAAATCACTGTCATGGAACAGAATAAAGAAAAAGAATGAAAATAAATGAAGACACCCTAAGAGTCCTCTGGGACAACATTAAACGCAACAACATTCACATTATAGGGGTCCCAGAAGGAGAAGAGAGAGAGAAAGGACCCAAGAATATATTTGAAGAGATTATAGTCAAAAACTTCCCTAGCATGGGAACAGAAATAGCCAGCCAAGTCCAGGAAGTGCAGAGAGTCCCAGGCAGGATAAACCAAAGGAGAAAAATGCCAAGACACATAGTAACCAAATTGACAACAATTAAAGACAAAGAAAAATTATTGAAAGCAACAAGGGAAAAATGACAAATAACATACAAGGGAACTCCCATAACAGCTGATTTCTCAGCAGAAAATCTACAAGCCAGAATGGAGTGGCATGATAAATTTAAAGTGATGAAAGGGAAGAACCTACAACCAAGAGTACTCCACCCAGCAAGGATCTCATTCAGATTTCACAGAGAAATCAAAAGTCCTACAGACAAGCAAAAGCTAAGAGAATTCAGCACCATGAAACCAGCTCTACACCAAATGCTAAAGGAACTTCTCTAAGTGGGAAACACAAGAGAAGAAAAGGACCCACCAAGACAAACCCGTAACAATTAAGAAAATAGTAATAGGAACATTCGTATCGATAATTACCTTAAAAATGAATGGACTAAATGTTCCAACCAAAAGACACAGGCTCTCTGAATGGAAACAAAAACAAGACCCATATATATGCTGTCTACAAGAGACCCATTTCAGACCTAGGGACACATACAGACTGAAAGTGAGGCGATGGAAAAATATATTCTATGCAAATGAAAATCAAAAGAAAGCTGGAGTAGCAATACTCATATCAGATAAAATAGATTTTAAAATAAAGAATGTTACAAGAGGCAAGGAAAGACACTACATAATGGTCAAGGGATCAATCCAAGAAGAAGATATAACAATTATAAATATATATGTACCCAACATAGGAGCACCTCAATATATAAGGCAACTGCTAACAGCTAAAAAAGAGGAAATCGACAGTAACACAGTAATAGCGGGGGACTTTAACAGCTCACTTACACCAGTGGAGATCATCCAGACAGAAAATTAATAAGGAAACACAAGCTTTAAATGACACAATAGACCAGATAGAGTTAATTGATATAGGACATTCCATCCAAAAACAGCAGATTACACGTTCTTCTCAACTGCACACGGAACATTCTCCAGGAGAGATCACATCTTGGGTCACAAAAAAGCCTCAGTAAATTTAAGAAAACTGAAATCATATAAAGAAGCTGTTCTGACCAAAATGCTATGAGATTAGAAATCAATTACAGGGAAAAAACCGTAAAAAACACAAACACATGGAGGCTAAACAATACGTTACTAAATAACCAAGAGATCACTGAAGAAATAAAAGACGAAATCAAAAACTACCTAGAGACAAAATGACAACAAAAACACGATGATCCAAAACCTATGGGATGCAGCAAAAACAGTTCTAAGAGGGAAGTTTATAGCAATACAAGCCTACCTCAAGAAACAAGAAAAATCTCAAATAAACAATCTAACCTTACACCTAGAGGAACTAGAGAAAGAAGAACAAAACCCAAAGTTAGTAGAAGGAAAGGAATCATAAAGATCAGAGCAGGAATAAATGAAATAGAAACAAAGAAAACGAAAGCAAAGATCAATAAAACTAAAAGCTGGTTCTTTGACAAGATAAACAAAAATGATAAACCTTTAGCCAGACTCAAGAAAAAGAGGGAGAGGACTCAAATCAACAAAATTAGAAGTGAAAAAGGAGAAGTTACAACAGACACCACAGGAATACAAAGCATCCTAAGAGACTACTACAAGCAACTCTATGCCAATAAAATGGACAACCTGGAAGAAATGGACAAATTCTTAGAAAGGGATAACCTTCCAAGACTGAATCAGGAAGAAATAGAAAATATGAACAAACCTATCACAAGCAATGAAATTGAAACTGTGATTAAAAATCTTCCAACAAACAAAAGTCCAGAACCAGATGGCATCACAGGTGAATTCTATCAAATATTTAGAGAAGAGCTAACACCCAACCTTCTCAAATTCTTCAAAACAATTGCAGGGGAAGGAACACTCCCAAACTCATTCTATGAGACCACCATCACCCTGATACCAAAACCAGACAAAGATACTACAAGGAAAGAAAATTATAGACCAATATCACTGATGAATATAGATGTAAAAATCCTCAACAAAATACTAGCAAACAGAATCGAACAACACATTAAAAGGATCATACACCATGATCAAGTGGGGTTTATCCCAGGGATGCAAGGATTCTTCAATATACACAAATCAATGTGATACACCATATTAACAAGTTGTAGAATAAAACCATATGATCATCTCAATAGATGCAGGAAAAGATTTTGAGAAAATTCAACACCCATTTATGATAAAAACTCTGCAGAGTGTGGGCATAGAGGGAAACTACCTCAACATAATAAAGACCATATATGACAAACCCACAGCAAACAGCATTCTCAATGGTGAAAAACTGAAAGCATTTCCTCTAAGATCAGCAACAAGACGAGGATGTCCACTCTCACCACTACTATTTGACATAGCTTTGGAAGTCCTAGCCATGGCAATCAGAGAAGAAAAAGAAATAAAAGGAATACAAAAAGGAAAAGAAGAAGTAAAATTGTCACTGTTTGCAGATGACATCATATCATAGATAGAGAATCCTAAAGATGCCACCAGAAAACCACTGGAGTTAATCAATGAATTTGGTAAAGTTGCAGGATACAAAATTAATGCACAGAAATTGCTTGCATTCCTATACACTAACAATGAAAGATCAGAAAGAGAAATTAAGGAAACAATCCCATTACCACTGCAACAAAAAGAATAAAATACCTAGGAATAAACCTAACTAAGGAAGTAAAAGCCCTGTACTCAGAAAACTATAAGACACTGATGAAAGAAATCAAAGATGATATAAACAGATGGAGACATACACCATGTTCTTGGATTAGAAGAATCAATATTGTGAAAAAGACTATACTACCCAAAGCAATCTACAGATTCAATGCAATCACTATCAAAATACCTTTGGCATTTTCTACAGAACTAGAAAAAAATCTTAAAATTTGTAGGGAGACACAAAAGACCCCGGATAGCCAAAGCAGTCTTGAGGTGAAAAAAAAAAAGAGCTGGAGGAATCAGACTTACAGACTTCAGACTATATTACAAAGCTACAGTAATCAAGATAATAATGGTACTGACACAAAAACAGAAATAGAGATCAATAGAACAGGATAGAAAGCACAGAGATAAACCCACGTACCTATGGTTAACTAATCTATGACAAAGGAGGCAAGGGTATACAATGGAGAAAAGACAGTGTCTTCAGTAAGTGGTGCTGGGAAAACTGGACAGCTACATGTAAAAGAATGAAATTAGAACACTCCCTAACACCATACACAAACATAAACTCCAAATGGATTAGAGACCTAAATGTAAGACCAGCCACTATAAAACTCTTAGAGGAAAACATAAGCAGAACAGTCTATGACAAAAATCACAGCAAGATCCTTCTTTGACGCACCTCCTAGATAAATGGAAATAAAAACAAAAATTAAAAAATGGGATCTAATGAAACTTAAAATATTTTGCAAAGCAAAGGAAAACATAAGCAAGATGAAAAGACAACCATCAGAATGGGAGAAAATATTTTCAAATGAAGCAAACGGCAAAGGATTAATCTCCGAAAAGCAGCTCATGTAGCTCAATATCACAAAACCAAACAACCCAATCCAAACATGGGCAGAAGACCTAAATAGACATTTCTCCAAAGAAGATATACAGATTGCCAACAAACACATGAAAGAATGCTCAACATCACTGATCATTAGAGAAATGCAAATCGAAATTACAATGAGGTATCATCACACACAGGTAAGAATGGCCATCATCAAAAAAATCTACAAACAATAAATGCTGCAGAGGTGTGCAAAAAAGGGAACCCTCTTGCACCATTGGTGGGAGTGTAAATTGATACAGCCACTATCGAGAACAGTATGGAGGTTCCTTAAAAAACTAAAAATAGAACTACCATATGACACAGCAATCCCACTAGTGGGCATATACCTGGAGAAAACCATAATTCAAAAAGAGTCATGTTCCACAATGTTCATTGCAGCTCTATTTGCAATAGCCAGGACATGGAAGCAACCTAAGTGTCCATCAAGTGATGAATGGGTAAAAAAGATATTGCACATCTTCAATATAAAATGGAATATTACTCAGCCATAAAAAGAAATGAAATTGAGTTATTTGTAGTGAGATGGATGGACCTAGAGTCTGTCCTACAGAGTGAAGTAAGTCAGAAAGAGAAAAACAAATACTGTATGCTAACACATATATATGGAATCTAAAAGAAAAAAAGTTTATGAAGAACCTAGGGGCAGGAAAAGATTAAGGACACAGACGTAGAGAAAGGACTTGAGGATACGGGGAGGGGGAAGGGTAAGCTGGGACAAAGTGAGAGAGTGGTATGGACTTATATACACTACCAAATGTAAAATTGATAGCTACTGGGAAACAGCCACATAGCACAGGGAGATCAGCTCGGTGCTTTGTGACCACCTAAAGGGGTGGGAAAAGGGAGTGAGAGGGAGGTGAAAGAGGGAGGGGATATGGTGTTATATGTATACGTATAGCTGATTCACTTTTTTATACAGCAGAAACTAACACACAATTGTAAAGCAATTATACTCCAATAAAGATGTAAAAGAAAAAAAAAGAAAGCCCAGAGACAAACCTACAAACCTATGGTCCACTAATCTATGACAAAGGAGGCAAGGATATACAATGGAGAAAAGACAGTCTCTTCAATAAGTGGTGCTGGGAAAAATGGACAGCTACATGTAAAAGAATGAAATAAGAACACTCCCTAACACCATACACAAAAAATAAACTCAAGATGGATTAGAGACCAAAATGTAAGACCTGACACTATAAAACTCTTAGAGGAAAACATAGGAAGAATACTCTTTGACGTAAATCACAGCAAGATCTTTTTTGATCCACCTCCTAGAGTAATGGAATAAAAAACAAAAATAAACAAATGGGAGCAAATGAAACCTAAAAGCTTTTGGAAAGCAAAGGAAACTACAAACAAGACGAAAAGACAACCCTCAGAATAGGAGAAAATATTTGCAAATGAATCAATGGACAAAGGATTAATCTCCAATATATATAAACAGCTCATGCAGCTCAACAGTAAAAAAACAAACCCAATCCCAAAATGGGCAGATGACGTAAATAGACATTTGCCCCAAGAAGACATACAGATGGCCACGAAGCACATGAAAAGCTGCTCAACATCACTAATTATTAGAGGAATATAAACCAAAACTACAATGAGGTATCACCTCACACAAGTTAGAATGGGCATCATCAGAAAATCTACAAACAACAAATGCTGGAGAGGGTGTGGAGAAAAGGGAACCCTCTTACACTATTTGTGAGAATGTAAATTGATACAGTCACTATGGAGAACAGTATGGAGGTTCCTTAAAAAACTAAAAATAGAATTACCATATGACCCAGCAATCCCACTACTGGGCATATACCCAGAGAAAACCATAATTCAAAAAGACACATTCAGCACAATGTTCATTGCAGCACTATTTACAATAACCAGGTCATGGAAGCAACCTAAATGCCCATAGACAGACAAATGGAAAAGATGTGGTACATATATAAAATGGAATATTACTCATCCATAAAAAGGAATGAAATTGGGTCATTTGTAGAGACGTGGATAGATCTAGAGACTGTCATACAAAGTGAAGTAAGTCAGAAAGAGAAAAACAAATATCGTATATTAACGCATACATGTGGAACCTAGAAAAATGGTACAGATGAACCGGTTTGCAAGGCAGAAATAGAGACACAGATGTAGAGAACAAATGTATGGACACCAAAGGGGGAAAGTGGCAGGGTGGTGGTGGTGGGATGAATTGCGAGCCTGGGATTGACACATATACACTTATATGTATAAAATAGATAACCAATAAGAACCTGCTGTATAAAAAAATGAATAAAATAAAATTAAAAAATTAAAAAATAAATAATATTTAAAAAAATAAAACAGAAAAAAAGTTCTGTCCTTCCCATAGACATATTTATATGAATGAATTATTTCCATGCTTATATCTATAAATACAAAAAGAGGAATAAAACCTACCTTGAACCAAAAAAGAAAAAAAAACAGAACCCACTGGCCATACAGAGGAAAATCCTATCAGGGCACTTGCTCCAGTGGTAAACAATTCTGAATTTGGTCAGAGGTGGGGAATCGTCTCCCATGCAGCCAGCAGCCCCCACGCAAGGAGCGTCCTCATTGCAAAGCTGGGGGACCGTGAGGAGGCGTCTCTGAGTAAACGTGAACTGAGCCCGAGGCCAGCTGCTTCTGAACTTTTCCCACCCTTCCCAGGTAAAACTCCTGAATGTGTGCAAAGACTTTAAAGCCTAGAGGAAGGGGCTTGGAGTCACACCAGCGACAGCACGCAGGCCGACTTGGTGCCTGCAGGCCAGCCAGGACGGTCCTGGCCCCGGGCGCTCTTCTGGAAGCTTTCCATTTCCCTGCCTGAGGTACCCCTCCTGTCCTGGCCCCCACTGCTTTTTTCCTTCCTCACCTGTGCCCGGGGAGAAATTCCAGCAGCAGGTATGGGTGACACATCCTCTTCTTTAGCAGGTGGCAGCCCGGCAACTCCTGCAGAAAGTCCAACAGAGCCCCACTCACACGGGGCCACCCATAGAGCTGTGGGTCCTACTCCCTCCCACCAGCCCAATCCCGAGACTGCTGACGGGACAGACAATATGGCGTCAGGCACAGCTGCAGAGGCTTTTGCTGCCTGGAGGGGTGTTTATATTGACCTCAACCCAGGCACACCTGGGAAGGGCTGGCCGGCCGGGTCAGGCTGCCCAGGTCAGCCAATCCTCGCCCCTCAGGGGCTCAGAGTTGCAGAAAATGGGCCTTGCTGCACCGGCCAGATCCAAGGAACAGGTGTAGGGTCCCGAGAGTCAGCATAGACAAGGGGCGGCAGCCCTGGCTTGTTTTCTAATCATTTTATCTGGTCCATGAGTGGGAGACAACTTCAAGAAGACCCTCTCCTAATGAGAGGAACCCAGGAGTCAGGGAGAGGAGGGGTGGTGGGTGGAGACAGAGGCCTGGTGCCCCGGCTGCAGTGGAAGCCCCCGGAAGACCAGGCGGAGGGAGGCGGCACAGAGTGAAGCCCAGGGTCACAGACCTGTCGGAGCTGCTGTCTGTTAGTTCAAGCCCTGCTCTGAGGTGCTCTGTGTCAGCTCTGAGCAACAGGTGTGCTGGGGGTGCTCTGCAATGAGGGCTATGTGCACGGTTCCTGTGTGCCCAGCCCTGCCGGGGTACCTGCCCAGGGGAGCTCCATATCCAGGGAGGGGCCTGCCCACGAGAGCCCCGTGAGCTGCTGGGTACCTGCCCAGGTGAGTTCCATATCCTGGGAGGGGCCTGACCACGAGAGCCCCATGGGCTGCTGGGTACCTGCACAGGTGAGCTCCATATCCTGGGAGGGGCCTGACCACGAGAGCCCCGTGGGCTGCTGGGGACCTGGTAAAGGACGCCAGGACAGTCAGTGAAGCCACAGAGGATATACATCCAGTAGTTCCTAATTCCTACACCCTGCTGGTCATTCTACCATCCACCAGGACATGCTATTCTGTATTAGACTTCAATGATGCCTTCTTCTGTATTCCATTAGTCCCAGAGTCACAAGAAAGTTTGGCTGTGAGTGGCAGGACTCAACATACAACAAAAACAATACTGCTGGGACGTCCTGCCCCAGGGCTTCAAAAATACCCACACCATCTTTGGGGAAACGTTAGCTAAAGCCCTAAAAGATCTACCTCTGGAGAAGGGAACCCTCCTTCAATATGCAGACGACATCCTGATCGCCAGCCCTACTAAGGAGGCCTCTGAACTTCCTAGCCAATAAAAGATAGAAGGTGTCCAAGAAAAAGGCTCAAATATCACAGACTAAGGTGACCTGCCTGGGCTTCATTCTCACAGAAGATCAGAGAAGCCCAGCCCAGGAAAGGGAAGAAGCCATTTGCAGCCTCACCCTTCCTAAAACTAGAAGACAGCTTAGTGGTTCCTGGGGAGACCGGGGTTTGCTGCATCTGGATCCCTAAATACAGTCTAATAGCTGGGCCTCTATATGAAACACTGAAAGGAAAAGATGATGATTCTTTTGAATAGAATCCAGAAGCAGCCTTTCAAGAATGGAAAGAGCAGTCAATTCAGACCCTTGCCCTGGACCTCCCTAATTTAGCTAAACCCTTTGATCTTTACATTCCTGGTTGAAGGCAAATCGCCCTTGGAGTATTAGTGCAAAAACTGGGACCACTTGAAATGGAACAACGCAAGAATGCCCTCCAGGCATTGGCCAGCCACCCCATCCGACCAGGATACTGGGGGTATCTAAAAACCTGGAAAGCGAGCAGCCCACAAGCCAGCTCCCTCCTAAGGGAAAAGGACGCCACTTGGTGATCCTAACCACCCACCATGCCCTGAAGTTGCAGGGATCGCTCCGTGGGCACAATGACCTCGAGTGAGGAGGCCCTCCAACTCCAACCTCCAGAGAGAAAACCTGGGGCAACAGTTCCCCATGACGACTCGTGTGACCATCACTTGACCTGGAGCTTCTCTCAGAAAACCACAAGAGTGTACCCCAAGAGAGCAGACTATTGCTTGCAGGACTTACTGAACCCAGAGCGGAGCTAATAAACTTGGCAGGGGACCCGTAAATAAGGCTGCCAACATAGAAAAGCCTACAGACACCACGGTGACGGCAGCCAATGAGACCGACTGTACTCCTGGTTACTTCAAAAGGCCATTGACTGAGTGGCCGTCATGGTCCTGGATCACCACCGGCCCTGGACTGTCTGGGAGTTGAGGAAGCAGGGTTCTGACACCTGGTGCTGTTTGTCCGTTAATTCAGTGGCCTAACTGAAGAAAGCGCAGACTACTGGTCAGAGCATCTAGGCTGGCAGAAACCGTCAGCCTAAGGGGGCCGAACCAATGTGGAACAGGGTAAAACCGGCCCCCCCAGCGTCCCTGCGCATCTCTTTCCTGGACTCTTAAAGGTCATTAGAATCTATAAAACTTCCAATGCTGGTGCTCAGGTGGACAAGCAGTGAGGGAGGAGGCCTGGGGACAATCAACCTCACCTGGAGGCTGCTGGGGAGAAGTCCTGCCCCTCCCCCCAGGTATGAGGACACCTAACTCAGCACGAAGCATTTACAGAAGAGGTGTCTGCACCCTCAGCGCCCCAAGAATGTGGAATGGGACAAGAGGCAGAGGAGGGGTTTGTCACCGGCAAAGCCCATTAAAAATTCCTGGGAGATAAAAATAGAATCTGGGCAATAAAATAAAGTCTAACCTTTTTTTCCTTTGTGCTTTGTCTAATTTCACTTGCTCCTAGGTTTCCACAGGCAGAGGTCCCACACCCGGCACTTCAGACCCAATTTCCTAGTGCAAAATGTCTGGGCCGACACCTCAGCTCGCGGGACCCCATGCAGAGCAGACTCCGCAACACAGAGCCTGAGCTCCAGCCAACCCGGCCCTCAATAGCTCCGCCCCGTCCCTCCCGCTGACTCTGACGGGATCCCTACACAGCAGCCTGGCCCACAGCCCGCGGGGGAGCGCACGCTACCACCTCTCCATTCTCTGATCAAAATATAAAGTTTTCCTTTGCTTCTGAACCAAAGTCAGTCTCGATCTGTTGGCTCCAATGACACTGGGCAGGGGGACCCTTGTTGGGGCCCACTCTGCAGGATCAGTAACAGAATTTGAGAACACTGTAACTTCAATAAACAGATGTGTGAGCCAAACTGTAATTAACATAGAGCAGTGTATAAGTCCCGTGTAAAATAAGATGTTTCTAACACTTCCATTTGATATTTCCATCACTTTATTATAAGCAAGTTCAGTGGAAGGGTTTGTCTTATTTGTCAGGTCAACATTAGAGAAATGCAGTGATTTCTTTCCAAGGATGTACATCTAATAATCTTGGCTGAAGTTTCAATCTTGTTTTGAATGATTTTCCATTGAAAATGATACCTCTCTTTCAGCTACTAGATTTCTGAGAAGTATAAAATCAATCTTATATTTTTTTATTACCAAAGGGGAAAGGTGGGAGGAGGGATAAATTAACAGTTTCAGATTAACATATACACACTGCTATGTGTAAAATATATCATCAACAGGGAACTACTGTATAGCACAGGGAACTATACTCAATATTTTGTAATAACCCCTAAGTGGAAATAATTTGAAAAACAATAGATATTTATATCAACATCATCTATCAACTACAGATAAAATGGAACCTAAAGGAGGCCGATGGTGAGCATTTCTGACCCTGAAGACTTCAATCATCTAAAGTTCGGACTCTGCCTATGGCGCAAGTCCCTTAATGAATATACATGTACCAGTAGCTTAAAAATTCCCCAGACTGGGGTTCGTAATGACACTGATTTGGAAAAATCCCTGGTGTTCTCCTTACATACATGAGACCTTTCATACAGCTAAAAAATGCCTGTGACACCCAGAAGATGGTGCACGGTTGGATCAGGAAGATTTTGGAAAAGGCACCTCATTTCCTAATCTCCTGGTTGTCGGGTTCACCCCTCCAGCCCCTTTCCTAACACTCTGCACACTTGAGGATGTCAGCACCTTCAACATCCTGTTGCACAGAGTTTGGAATTTGTCCAGAGGATGAAGGTGAAGGAGGAGAAACAATGAGAGACAAGCCCTAGATTTTCGGAAAGGCACACTTTCCACTTTGGCCACTTCGGTACACCTTAAATATGCCAGGAAAGAGAAAAATGGATAAAGATGTTGTGGTACTTACGTACAATGGAATATCACTCAGCCATGAAATCAATGTCACAAGGCTATTAGCAGCATGCTGAGTGGATTTACGTACGATGTTTCTAAGTGAAATAAGTCACACAGAGAAAGACACTTATCATAAGATATCACTTATAGAGGGAATGTAAAAATCGCTACCCATGACCTGAATTACAAAACAGAAGAGAGTCACACATTTAGAAAACACACTATGACTGCTTAACGGGAAAGGTGAGGTGGGGCGAGGCATAAAACAAGGGTTTGAAATTAGCACAGATACCGTTCCATAAACCAAATATGTAAAAGACAAGCCCTACTCTTTGATCAGGGAACTGGACTCCACACCACATATCCGACGCACAAAAATATATCTGACTACTAAGAATCTTAAAACCTATGTATTGATATCTCTCTGTAAGTAAATCAACTGGGAGTAAAACGGCATAAACACAGCAGTGAAAATCAGCTAAACCCCTTTATAAAAATAAATTTCAAAAATAAAACAACAAAGACATTGAAAGAGAGAGAAATCCTTACAGAGTACGTTCAGGGGCTTTGAAGAAACCTGGATTCACCATATCTAGACCCAAAGCTGGATGAGACATAAGGCTGGACACTCTTGGGGCTGAGAGATTTGGTGAGGTTGGGTGAGCAAACGAAGACCCTTTAAAGTAATACTGCGTGATACCCATTCCATGTGTCCCAAATCTCGAGGTTCAAGGGCATCTTCCTACATCGAAAACACGCATGAGAAACCCAGAAGATGGTACACCATGTGATCGGGAAAGGTTTCTAAAACGCACCTCATTTCTCATCTCCTTGTGCTCGGGTTCACCATTCCAGCCGCTTTACTAGCAATCTCCCTCCTTGGAGAATCAGCACCTTTAACCTCCTGTTCCGTACAGGTTACAAATTGTCCTGAGGATGAACGTGAAGAGGGGGAACCCATGAGAGACTAGCTCTAGGTGTTGGGACAGGCACAGGTCACTCTATTTTCCCATCAGGAAGAAGAATTAACCACAGGCTCAGCCTGCCCCACAGAACCAGAATAGGGCCTGAAGCAATCCTGCGGTTTTGCGGCCTGCTCCAAAAAAAGCCAGTTGAAAAATGGAGCTCAGGGGCACTGCAATTCACAAACCTGCAGAGGTATAAATTATAACACTCGTCCAATAATATATTGAGGGAAGGCAACGAAGAGGATCTGAGAGCAAGGCAGAATTGCAGGAAACAGATTTCAGGAGGTAGATACAAATCGCCTTTAGAGCACATGAAAAGCGGCAAAACCTCGACAATGATGCAATTGGCCAAAAAGGGCGTATGCGTTTTTTCCTGAATATATTCAGGGAAAAACGCATACGCCCTTTTTGGCCAACCAAGCAAGCCGGAAAGGCAAATCAGCACTACAAAGAAGTCTCATTTCCCATCGGTCCAAAGGGCCATCCTAAAAAAGTGTAAAAACAAGAAGTGCAGGACAGGCCAGGGAGAAAAGGGAGCCTTGTTAGGCTAATGTGCGGGATGTAAATTGCCAACCTCCACTCGAGAGAACTGTATGGTGTTTCCCAGAACATCTAAAAAACACAGCTAGACAGCATTGGGCACTTCCACTCATGGGCGTATAAAATGGGAAATCTAAAAATCAACAAGACACGGGCACCCCAAATTTTAGGGCTGCTCTGTTTACAAGAAACTCCACTTCGGTACACCTTAAATATGCCAGGAAATAGAAAAATGGATAAAGAAGTTGTGGTACTTATGAACAATAGAATATCACTCAGCCATGAAATCAATGTCATAAGGCTAGTAGCAGCATGCTGAATGGATGTACATACCATGTTTCTAAGTGAAATAAGTCACAGAGTAAAAGACACTTATCATAAGATATCACTTGTAAAAAGAAAGTAAAAATCGCTACCCATGACCTGAATTACAAAACAAAACAGAGTCACACATTTAGAAAACACACTATGGCTGCTTAACGGGAAAGGTGAGGTGCAGCGAGGCATAAAACAAGAGTTTGAAATTAGCACAGATACCATTCCATAAAACAAATATGTAACAGACAAGCCTTACTCCTTGCTCAGTGAACTGGACTCAACACCCCCTATTCACCGCACAAGAATATATCTGACTAGTAAGAATCCTAAAACCTATGAATTGATATCTCTGTGTAAGTGAGTCAAGTGGGTGTAAAGCGGCATAAACACAGCAGTGAAAAGCAGCTAAACCCCATTATAAAAATAAATTACTTTTAAAAACCCATGAACCAAAGACAGTGAAAGAGAGAGAAATTCCTACAAAATTCGTTCAGGGGCTGTGATGCAACCTGGAATGACCATATCTAGACCCACAGCTGGATGAGACATAAGGGTGGACACTCTTGGGGCTGAGAGGTTTGGTGAGGTTGGGTGAGCAAACGCAGACCCTTTCAAGTAATACTGCGTGGTACCCAACCCGTGGGTCCCAAATCTCCAGGTTCAAGGGCATCATCCTACATCGAAAACATGCACGAGAAAGCCAGAAGATGGTACACCGTGTGATCGGGAAAGGTTTCTAAACCGCACCTCATTTCTCATCTCCTTGTGCTCGGGTTCGCCATTCCAGCCGCTTTACTAGCAATCTCCCTCCTTGGAGAATCAGCACCTTTAACCTCCTGTTCCGTACAGGTTGCAATTTGTCCTGAGGATGAATGGGAAGAGGGGGAACCAATGAGAGACTAGCTCTAGGTGTTGGGACAGGCACAGGTCACTCTATTTTTCAATCAGGAAGAAGCATTAGCCACAGGCTCAGCCTGCCCCCCGGAACCAGAAGAGGGCCAGAAGCAATCCTGTGCTTTTGTGGCCAGCTCCCAAAAAAGCGAGTTGAAAAATGGAGCTCAGGGGCACTGCAATTCACAAACCTGCAGACTTATAAATGATAACTCTCGTCACAAATATATTGAGGGAAGGCAACGAAGAGGATTTGAAAGCAAAGCAGAATTGCAGGAAACAGATTTCAGGAGGTACATTCGAATCGCCTTTAAAGCACATGAAAAGCGGCAAAAAGTCTACAATGTTGCCCTTGGCCAAAAAGGGCGTATGCGTTTTTTCCTGAATATATTCAGGAAAAAACGCATACGCCCTTTTTGGCCAACCAAGCAACCTGGAAAGGCAAATCAGCGCTACAAAGAAGCCTCGCTTCCCATCGGTCAAGAGGGCCATGCTGAAAAAAGTGTCAAAACCAGAAATGCAGGACAGGCCATGGAGAAGTGGGAGCCTTACTACGCTGATGGGCGGGATGTAAATTGCCAACAGCCACTCTGGAGGAGTGTACGGTGTGTCCTGGAACATCTAAAAAACACAGCTTAGAGCGCATAGGGCACTTCCACTCATGGGCGTATAAATTGGGAAAACTAAAAATCAGCAAGACACAGGCACCCCAAAGTGTAGGGCTGCTCTGTTGCCAAGAATCTCCACTTCGTTACACCTTAAATATCCCAGGAAAGAGAAAAATGGATAAAGAAACTGTGCTCCTTATGTACAATGGAATATCACTCAGCCGTGAAATCAATGCCATAAGGCTAGTAGCAGCATGATGAGTGGATTTAGGTACGACGATTCTAAGTGAAATAAGTCACACAGAAAAAGACACTTATCATGAGATATCACTTATAGAGGGAATGTAAAAATCGCTACAGTTGAACTGAATTAAAAAACAGAACAGAGTCACACATTTAGAAATCACACTATGGCTGCTGAACGGGAAACGTGAGGTGGGGAGATGCATAAAACAAGGGTTTCAAATTAGCTCAGATACCGTTCCATAAACCCAATATGTAATAGACAAGACCTACTCCTTGCTCAGTGAACTGGACTCAACACCCCCTATTCACCACACAAGAATATATCTGACTAGTAAGAAACCTAAAACCTATGTATTGATATCTCTGTGTAAGTGAGTCAAGTGGGTGTAAAGCGGCATAAACACAGCAGTGAAAAGCAGCTAAACCCCATTAGAAAAATAAATTACTTTTAAAAACCCATGAACCAAAGACAGTGAAAGAGAGAGAAATTCCTACACAATTCGTTCAGGGGCTGTGATGCAACCTGGAATGACCATATCTAGACCCACAGCTGGATGAGACATAAGGGTGGACACTCTTAGGGCTGAGAGGTTTGGTGAGGTTGGGTGAGCAAACGCAGACCCTTTCAAGTAATACTGCGTGGTACCCATCTCGTGGGTCCCAAATCTCCAGGTTCAAGGGCATCTTCCTACATCAAAAACATGAACGAGAAACCCAGAAGATGGTACACCGTGTGATCGGGAAAGGTTTCTAAACCGCACCTCATTTCTCATCTCCTTGCGCTCGGATTCGCCAATCCAACCACTTTACTAGCAATCTCCCTCCTTGGAGAATCAGCACCTTTAATCTCCTGTTCCGTACAGGTTGCATTTTGTCCTGAGGATGAACGGGAAGAGGGGGAACCAATGAGAGACTAGCTCTAGGTGTTGGGACAGGCACAGGTCACTCTATTTTTCCATCAGGAAGAAGCATTAGCCACAGGCTCAGCCTGCCCCCCGGAACCAGAAGAGGGCCAGAAGCAATCCTGTGCTTTTGTGGCCAGCTCCCAAAAAAGCGAGTTGAAAAATGGAGCTCAGGAGCACTGCAATTCACAAACCTGCAGAGTTATAAATGATAACTCTCGTCCACAAATATTTTGAGGGAAGGCAACGAAGAGGATTTGAAAGCAAGGCAAAATTGCAGGAAACAGATTTCAGGAGGTAGATTCGAATCGCCTTTAAAGCACATGAAAAGCGGCAAAACGTCGACAATGTTGCCCTTGGCCAAAAAGGGCGTATGCGTTTTTTCCTGAATATATTCAGGAAAAAACGCATACGCCCTTTTTGGCCAACCATGCAACCTGGAAAGGCAAATCAGCGCTACAAAGAAGCCTCGCTTCCCATCGGTCAAGAGGGCCATGCTGAAAAAAGTGTCAACACCAGAAATGCAGGACAGGCCATGGAGAAGTGGGAGCCTTGCTACGCTGATGGGCGGGATGTAAATTGCCAACAGCCACTCTGGAGAAGTGTACGGTGTGTCCAGGAACATCTAAAAAACACAGCTTAGAGCGCATAGGGCACTTCCACTCATGGGCGTATAAATTGGGAAAACTAGAAATCAGCAAGAGACAGGCACCCCAAAATTTAGGGCTGCTCTGTTGGCAAGAACCTCCACTTCGTTACACCTTAAATATCCCAGGAAAGAGAAAAATGGATAAAGAAACTGTGCTCCTTATGTACAATGGAATATCACTCAGCCGTGAAATCAATGCCATAAGGCTAGTAGCAGCATGATGAGTGGATTTAGGTACGACGATTCTAAGTGAAATAAGTCACACAGAAAAAGACACTTATCATGAGATATCACTTATAGAGGGAATGTAAAAATCGCTACACTTGAACTGAATTACAAAACAGAACAGAGTCACACATTTAGAAATCACACTATGGCTGCTGAACGGGAAACGTGAGGTGGGGAGATGCCTAAAACAAGGGTTTCAAATTAGCTCAGATACTGTTCCATAAACCCAATATGTAATAGACAAGACCTACTCCTTGCTCAGTGAACTGGACTCAACACCCCCTATTCACCGCCCAAGAATATATCTGACTAGTAAGAAACCTAAAACCTATGTATTGATATCTCAGTGTAAGTGAGTCAAGTGGGTGTAAAGCGGCATAAACACAGCAGTGAAAAGCAGCTAAACCCCATTAGAAAAATAAATTACTTTTAAAAACCCATGAACCAAAGACAGTGAAAGAGAGAGAAATTCCTACAAAATTCTTTCAGGGGCTGTGATGCAACCTGGAATGACCATATCTAGACCCACAGCTGGATGAGACATAAGGGTGGACACTCTTGGGGCTGAGAGGTTTGGTGAGGTTGGGTGAGCAAACGCAGACCCTTTCAAGTAATACTGCGTGGTACCCATCTCGTGGGTCCCAAATCTCCAGGTTCAAGGGCATCTTCCTACATCAAAAACATGCACGAGAAACCCAGAAGATGGTACACCGTGTGATCGGGAAAGGTTTCTAAAACGCACCTCATTTCTCATCTCCTTGGTCTCGGGTACGCCATTTCAGCCTCTTTACTAGCAATCTCCCTCCTTGGAGAATCAGCACCTTTAACCTCCTGTTCTGTACAGGTTGCAATTTGTCCTGAGGATGAACGGGAAGAGGGGGAACCAATGAGAGACTAGCTCTAGGTGTTGGGACAGGCACAGGTCACTCTATTTTCCCATCAGGAAGAAGCATTAGCCACAGGCTCAGCCTGCCCCCCGGAACGAGAATAGGGCCAGAAGCAATCCTGTGCTTTTGCGGCCAGCTCCCAAAAAAGCGAGTTGAAAAATGGAGCTCAGGGGCACTGCAATTCACAAACCTGCAGAGTTATAAATGATAACTCTCGTCCACAAATATATTGAGGGAAGGCAACGAAGAGGATTTGAAAGCAAGGCAGAATTGCAGGAAACAAACTTCAGGAGGTAGATTCGAATTGCCTTTAAAGCACATGAAAAGCGGCAAAACGTCGACAATGTTGCCCTTGGCCAAAAAGGGCGTATGCGTTTTTTCCTGAATATATTCAGGAAAAAACGCATACGCCCTTTTTGGCCAACCAAGCCACCTGGAAAGGCAAATCAGCGCTACAAAGAAGCCTCGCTTCCCATCGGTCAAGAGGGCCATGCTGAAAAAAGTGTCAAAACCAGAAATGCAGGACAGGCAATGGAGAAGTGGGAGCCTTGCTACGCTGATGGGCGGGAAGTAAATTGCCAACAGTCACTCTGGAGAAGTGTACGGTGTGTCCTGGAACATCTAAAAAACACAGCTTAGAGCACATAGGGCACTTCCACTCATGGGCGTATAAATTGGGAAAACTAAAAATCAGCAAGACACAGGCACCACAAAGTTTAGGGCTGCTCTGTTGGCAAGAACCTCCACTTCGTTACACCTTAAATATCCCAGGAAAGAGAAAAATGGATAAAGAAACTGTGCTCCTTATGTACAATGGAATATCACTCAGCCGTGAAATCAATGCCATAAGGCTAGTAGCAGCATGATGAGTGGATTTAGGTACGACGATTCTAAGTGAAATAAGTCACACAGAAAAAGACACTTATCATGAGATATCACTGATAGAGGGAATGTAAAAATCGCTACACTTGAACTGAATTACAAAACAGAACAGAGTCACACATTTAGAAATCACACTATGGCTGCTGAACGGGAAACGTGAGGTGGGGAGATGCCTAAAACAAGGGTTTCAAATTAGCTCAGATACCGTTCCATAAACCCAATATGTAATAGACAAGACCTACTCCTTGCTCAGTGAACTGGACTCAACACCCCCTATTCACCGCACAAGAATATATCTGACTAGTAAGAATCCTAAAACCTATGTATTGATATCTCTGTGTAAGTGAGTCAAGTGGGTGTAAAGCGGCATAAACACAGCAGTGAAAAGCAGCTAAACCCCATTAGAAAAATAAATTACTTTTAAAAACCCATGAACCAAAGACAGTGAAAGAGAGAGAAATTCCTACAAAATTCGTTCAGGGGCTGTGATGCAACCTGGAATGACCATATCTAGACCCACAGCTGGATGAGACATAAGGGTGGACACTCTTGGGGCTGAGAGGTTTGGTGAGGTTGGGTGAGCAAACGCAGACCCTTTCAAGTAATACTGCGTGGTACCCATCTCGTGGGTCCCAAATCTCCAGGTTCAAGGGCATCTTCCTACATCGAAAAAATGCACGAGAAACCCAGAAGATGGTACACCGAGTGATCGGGAAAGGTTTCTAAAACGCACCTCATTTCTCATCTCCTTGGTCTCGGGTACGCCATTTCAGCCGCTTTACTAGCAACCTCCCTCCTTGGAGAATCAGCACCTTTAACCTCCTGTTCCGTACAGGTTGCAATTTGTCCTGAGGATGAACGGGAAGAGGGGGAACCAATGAGAGACTAGCTCTAGGTGTTGGGACAGGCACAGGTCACTCTATTTTCCCATCAGGAAGAGGCATTAGCCACAGGCTCAGCCTGACCCCGGAACCAGAAGAGGGCCAGAAGCAATCCTGTGCTTTTGCGGCCAGCTCCCAAAAAAGCGAGTTGAAAAATGGAGCTCAGGGGCACTGCAATTCACAAACCTGCAGAGTTATAAATGATAACTCTCGTCCACAAATATATTGAGGGAAGGCAACGAAGAGGATTTGAAAGCAAGGCAGAATTGCAGGAAACAGACTTCAGGAGGTAGATTCGAATCGCCTTTAAAGCACATGAAAAGCGGCAAAACGTCGACAATGTTGCCCTTGGCCAAAAAGGGCGTATGCGTTTTTTCCTGAATATATTCAGGAAAAAACGCATACGCCCTTTTTGGCCAACCAAGCAACCTGGAAAGGCAAATCAGCGCTACAAAGAAGCCTCGCTTCCCATCGGTCAAGAGGGCCATGCTGAAAAAAGTGTCAAAACCAGAAATGCAGGACAGGCCATGGAGAAGTGGGAGCCTTGCTACGCTGATGGGCGGGATGTAAATTGCCAACAGCCACTCTGGAGAAGTGTACGGTGTGTCCTTGAACATCTAAAAAACACAGCTTAGAGAGCATAGGGCACTTCCACTCATGGGCGTATAAATTGGGAAAACTAAAAATCAGCAAGACACAGGCACCCCAAAGTTTAGGGCTGCTCTGTTGGCAAGAACCTCCACTTCGTTACACCTTAAATATCCCAGGAAAGAGAAAAATGGATAAAGAAACTGTGCTCCTTATGTACAATGGAATATCACTCAGCCATGAAATCAATGCCATAAGGCTAGTAGCAGCATGATGAGTGGATTTAGGTACGACGATTCTAAGTGAAATAAGTCACACAGAAAAAGACACTTATCATGAGATATCACTTATAGAGGGAATGTAAAAATCGCTACACTTGAACTGAATTACAAAACAGAACAGAGTCACACATTTAGAAATCACACTATGGCTGCTGAACGGGAAACGTGAGGTGGGGAGATGCCTAAAACAAGGGTTTCAAATTAGCTCAGATACCGTTCCATAAACCCAATATGTAATAGACAAGACCTACTCCTTGCTCAGTGAACTGGACTCAACACCCCCTATTCACCGCACAAGAATATATCTGACTAGTAAGAATCCTAAAACCTATGTATTGATATCTCTGTGTAAGTGAGTCAAGTGGGTGTAAAGCGGCATAAACACAGCAGTGAAAAGCAGCTAAACCCCATTAGAAAAATAAATTACTTTTAAAAACCCATGAACCAAAGACAGTGAAAGAGAGAGAAATTCCTACACAATTCGTTCAGGGGCTGTGATGCAACCTGGAATGACCATATCTAGACCCACAGCTGGATGAGACATAAGGGTGGACACTCTTGGGGCTGAGAGGTTTGGTGAGGTTGGGTGAGCAAACGCAGACCCTTTCAAGTAATACTGCGTGGTACCCATCTCGTGGGTCCCAAATCTCCAGGTTCAAGGGCATCTTCCTACATCGAAAAAATGCACGAGAAACCCAGAAGATGGTACACCGTGTGATCGGGAAAGGTTTCTAAAACGCACCTCATTTCTCATCTCCTTGGTCTCGGGTACGCCATTTCAGCCGCTTTACTAGCAACCTCCCTCCTTAGAGAATCAGCACCTTTAACCTCCTGTTCCGTACAGGTTGCAATTTGTCCTGAGGATGAACGGGAAGAGGGGGAACCAATGAGAGACTAGCTCTAGGTGTTGGGACAGGCACAGGTCACTCTATTTTCCCATCAGGAAGAAGCATTAGCCACAGGCTCAGCCTGCCCCCCGGAACGAGAATAGGGCCAGAAGCAATCCTGTGCTTTTGCGGCCAGCTCCCAAAAAAGCGAGTTGAAAAATGGAGCTCAGGGGCACTGCAATTCACAAACCTGCAGAGTTATAAATGATAACTCTCGTCCACAAATATATTGAGGGAAGGCAACGAAGAGGATTTGAAAGCAAGGCAGAATTGCAGGAAACAGACTTCAGGAGGTAGATTCGAATCGCCTTTAAAGCACATGAAAAGCGGCAAAAAGGCGACAATGTTGCCCTTGGCCAAAAAGGGCGTATGCGTTTTTTCCTGAATATATTCAGGAAAAAACGCATACGCCCTTTTTGGCCAACCAAGCAACCTGGAAAGGCAAATCAGCGCTACAAAGAAGCCTCGCTTCCCATCGGTCAAGAGGGCCATGCTGAAAAAAGTGTCAAAACCAGAAATGCAGGACAGGCCATGGAGAAGTGGGAGACTTGCTACGCTGATGGGCGGGAAGTAAATTGCCAACAGTCACTCTGGAGAAGTGTACGGTGTGTCCTGGAACATCTAAAAAACACAGCTTAGAGCGCATAGGGCACTTCCACTCATGGGCGTATAAATTGGGAAAACTAAAAATCAGCAAGACACAGGCACCACAAAGTTTAGGGCTGCTCTGTTGGCAAGAACCTCCACTTCGTTACACCTTAAATATCCCAGGAAAGAGAAAAATGGATAAAGAAACTGTGCTCCTTATGTACAATGGAATATCACTCAGCCGTGAAATCAATGCCATAAGGCTAGTAGCAGCATGATGAGTGGATTTAGGTACGACGATTCTAAGTGAAATAAGTCACACAGAAAAAGACACTTATCATGAGATATCACTTATAGAGGGAATGTAAAAATCGCTACACTTGAACTGAATTACAAAACAGAACAGAGTCACACATTTAGAAATCACACTATGGCTGCTGAACGGGAAACGTGAGGTGGGGAGATGCCTAAAACAAGGGTTTCAAATTAGCTCAGATACCGTTCCATAAACCCAATATGTAATAGACAAGACCTACTCCTTGCTCAGTGAACTGGACTCAACACCCCCTATTCACCGCACAAGAATATATCTGACTAGTAAGAATCCTAAAACCTATGTATTGATATCTCTGTGTAAGTGAGTCAAGTGGGTGTAAAGCGGCATAAACACAGCAGTGAAAAGCAGCTAAACCCCATTAGAAAAATAAATTACTTTTAAAAACCCATGAACCAAAGACAGTGAAAGAGAGAGAAATTCCTACAAAATTCGTTCAGGGGCTGTGATGCAACCTGGAATGACCATATCTAGACCCACAGCTGGATGAGACATAAGGGTGGACACTCTTGGGGCTGAGAGGTTTGGTGAGGTTGGGTGAGCAAACGCAGACCCTTTCAAGTAATACTGCGTGGTACCCATCTCGTGGGTCCCAAATCTCCAGGTTCAAGGGCATCTTCCTACATCAAAAACATGCACGAGAAACCCAGAAGATGGTACACCGTGTGATCGGGAAAGGTTTCTAAAACGCACCTCATTTCTCATCTCCTTGGTCTCGGGTACGCCATTTCAGCCGCTTTACTAGCAATCTCCCTCCTTGGAGAATCAGCACCTTTAACCTCCTGTTCTGTACAGGTTGCAATTTGTCCTGAGGATGAACGGGAAGAGGGGGAACCAATGAGAGACTAGCTCTAGGTGTTGGGACAGGCACAGGTCACTCTATTTTCCCATCAGGAAGAAGCATTAGCCACAGGCTCAGCCTGCCCCCCGGAACGAGAATAGGGCCAGAAGCAATCCTGTGCTTTTGCGGCCAGCTCCCAAAAAAGCGAGTTGAAAAATGGAGCTCAGGGGCACTGCAATTCACAAACCTGCAGAGTTATAAATGATAACTCTCGTCCACAAATATATTGAGGGAAGGCAACGAAGAGGATTTGAAAGCAAGGCAGAATTGCAGGAAACAGACTTCAGGAGGTAGATTCGAATCGCCTTTAAAGCACATGAAAAGCGGCAAAACGTCGACAATGTTGCCCTTGGCCAAAAAGGGCGTATGCGTTTTTTCCTGAATATATTCAGGAAAAAACGCATACGCCCTTTTTGGCCAACCAAGCAACCTGGAAAGGCAAATCAGCGCTACAAAGAAGCCTGGCTTCCCATCGGTCAAGAGGGCCATGCTGAAAAGAGTGTCAAAACCAGAAATGCAGGACAAGCCATGGAGAAGTGGGAGCCTTGCTACGCTGACGGGCGGGATGTAAATTGCCAACAGCCACTCTGGAGAAGCGTACGGTGTGTCCTGGAACATCTAAAAAACACAGCTTAGAGAGCATAGGGCACTTCCACTCATGGGTGTATAAATTGGGAAAACTAAAAATCAGCAAGACACAGGCACCCCAAAGTTTAGGGCTGCTCTGTTGGCAAGAACCTCCACTTCGTTACACCTTAAATATTCCAGGAAAGAGAAAAATGGATAAAGAAACTGTGCTCCTTATGTACAATGGAATATCACTCAGCCGTGAAATCAATGCCATAAGGCTAGTAGCAGCATGATGAGTGGATTTAGGTACGACGATTCTAAGTGAAATAAGTCACACAGAAAAAGACACTTATCATGAGATATCACTTATAGAGGGAATGTAAAAATCGCTACACTTGAACTGAATTACAAAACAGAACAGAGTCACACATTTAGAAATCACACTATGGCTGCTGAACGGGAAACGTGAGGTGGGGAGATGCCTAAAACAAGGGTTTCAAATTAGCTCAGATACCGTTCCATAAACCCAATATGTAATAGACAAGACCTACTCCTTGCTCAGTGAACTGGACTCAACACCCCCTATTCACCGCACAAGAATATATCTGACTAGTAAGAATCCTAAAACCTATGTATTGGTATCTCTGTGTAAGTGAGTCAAGTGGGTATAAAGCGGCATAAACACAGCAGTGAAAAGCAGCTAAACCCCATTAGAAAAATAAATTACTTTTAAAAACCCATGAACCAAAGACAGTGAAAGAGAGAGAAATTCCTACAAAATTCGTTCAGGGGCTGTGATGCAACCTGGAATGACCATATCTAGACCCACAGCTGGATGAGACATAAGGGTGGACACTCTTGGGGCTGAGAGGTTTGGTGAGGTTGGGTGAGCAAACGCAGACCCTTTCAAGTAATACTGCGTGGTACCCATCTCGTGGGTCCCAAATCTCCAGGTTCAAGGGCATCTTCCTACATCGAAAAAATGCACGAGAAACCCAGAAGATGGTACACCGTGTGATCGGGAAAGGTTTCTAAAACGCACCTCATTTCTCATCTCCTTGGTCTCGGGTACGCCATTTCAGCCGCTTTACTAGCAATCTCCCTCCTTGGAGAATCAGCACCTTTAACCTCCTGTTCTGTACAGGTTGCAATTTGTCCTGAGGATGAACGGGAAGAGGGGGAACCAATGAGAGACTAGCTCTAGGTGTTGGGACAGGCACAGGTCACTCTATTTTCCCATCAGGAAGAAGCATTAGCCACAGGCTCAGCCTGCCCCCCGGAACGAGAATAGGGCCAGAAGCAATCCTGTGCTTTTGCGGCCAGCTCCCAAAAAAGCGAGTTGAAAAATGGAGCTCAGGGGCACTGCAATTCACAAACCTGCAGAGTTATAAATGATAACTCTCGTCCACAAATATATTGAGGGAAGGCAACGAAGAGGATTTGAAAGCAAGGCAGAATTGCAGGAAACAGATTTCAGGAGGTAGATTCGAATCGCCTTTAAAGCACATGAAAAGCGGCAAAACGTCGACAATGTTGCCCTTGGCCAAAAAGGGCGTATGCGTTTTTTCCTGAATATATTCAGGAAAAAACGCATATGCCCTTTTTGGCCAACCAAGCCACCTGGAAAGGCAAATCAGCGCTACAAAGAAGCCTCGCTTCCCATCGGTCAAGAGGGCCATGCTGAAAAAAGTGTCAAAACCAGAAATGCAGGACAGGCCATGGAGAAGTGGAAGCCTTGCTACGCTGATGGGCGGGAAGTAAATTGCCAACAGTCACTCTGGAGAAGTGTACGATGTGTCCTGGAACATCTAAAAAACACAGCTTAGAGCGCATAGGGCACTTCCACTCATGGGCGTATAAATTGGGAAAACTAAAAATCAGCAAGACACAGGCACCCAAAAGTTTAGGGCTGCTCTGTTGGCAAGAACCTCCACTTCGTTACACCTTAAATATCCCAGGAAAGAGAAAAATGGATAAAGAAACTGTGCTCCTTATGTACAATGGAATATCACTCAGCCGTGAAATCAATGCCATAAGGCTAGTAGCAGCATGATGAGTGGATTTAGGTACGACGATTCTAAGTGAAATAAGTCACACAGAAAAAGACACTTATCATGAGATATCACTTATAGAGGGAATGTAAAAATCGCTACACTTGAACTGAATTACAAAACAGAACAGAGTCACACATTTAGAAATCACACTATGGCTGCTGAACGGGAAACGTGAGGTGGGGAGATGCCTAAAACAAGGGTTTCAAATTAGCTCAGATACCGTTCCATAAACCCAATATGTAATAGACAAGACCTACTCCTTGCTCAGTGAACTGGACTCAACACCCCCTATTCACCGCACAAGAATATATCTGACTAGTAAGAATCCTAAAACCTATGTATTGATATCTCTGTGTAAGTGAGTCAAGTGGGTGTAAAGCGGCATAAACACAGCAGTGAAAAGCAGCTAAACCCCATTAGAAAAATAAATTACTTTTAAAAACCCATGAACCAAAGACAGTGAAAGAGAGAGAAATTCCTACAAAATTCGTTCAGGGGCTGTGATGCAACCTGGAATGACCATATCTAGACCCACAGCTGGATGAGACATAAGGGTGGACACTCTTGGGGCTGAGAGGTTTGGTGAGGTTGGGTGAGCAAACGCAGACCCTTTCAAGTAATACTGCGTGGTACCCATCTCGTGGGTCCCAAATCTCCAGGTTCAAGGGCATCTTCCTACATCGAAAACATGCACGAGAAACCCAGAAGATGGTACACCGTGTGATCGGGAAAGGTTTCTAAAACGCACCTCATTTCTCATCTCCTTGGTCTCGGGTACGCCATTTCAGCCTCTTTACTAGCAATCTCCCTCCTTGGAGAATCAGCACCTTTAACCTCCTGTTCTGTACAGGTTGCAATTTGTCCTGAGGATGAACGGGAAGAGGGGGAACCAATGAGAGACTAGCTCTAGGTGTTGGGACAGGCACAGGTCACTCTATTTTCCCATCAGGAAGAAGCATTAGCCACAGGCTCAGCCTGCCCCCCGGAACGAGAATAGGGCCAGAAGCAATCCTGTGCTTTTGCGGCCAGCTCCCAAAAAAGCGAGTTGAAAAATGGAGCTCAGGGGCACTGCAATTCACAAACCTGCAGAGTTATAAATGATAACTCTCGTCCACAAATATATTGAGGGAAGGCAACGAAGAGGATTTGAAAGCAAGGCAGAATTGCAGGAAACAGACTTCAGGAGGTAGATTCGAATCGCCTTTAAAGCACATGAAAAGCAGCAAAACGTCGACAATGTTGCCCTTGGCCAAAAAGGGCGTATGCGTTTTTTCCTGAATATATTCAGGAAAAAACGCATACGCCCTTTTTGGCCAACCAAGCAACCTGGAAAGGCAAATCAGCGCTACAAAGAAGCCTCGCTTCCCATCGGTCAAGAGGGCCATGCTGAAAAGAGTGTCAAAACCAGAAATGCAGGACAAGCCATGGAGAAGTGGGAGCCTTGCTACGCTGACGGGCGGGATGTAAATTGCCAACAGCCACTCTGGAGAAGCGTACGGTGTGTCCTGGAACATCTAAAAAACACAGCTTAGAGAGCATAGGGCACTTCCACTCATGGGTGTATAAATTGGGAAAACTAAAAATCAGCAAGACACAGGCACCCCAAAGTTTAGGGCTGCTCTGTTGGCAAGAACCTCCACTTCGTTACACCTTAAATATCCCAGGAAAGAGAAAAATGGATAAAGAAACTGTGCTCCTTATGTACAATGGAATATCACTCAGCCGTGAAATCAATGCCATAAGGCTAGTAGCAGCATGATGAGTGGATTTAGGTACGACGATTCTAAGTGAAATAAGTCACACAGAAAAAGACACTTATCATAAGATATCACTTATACAGGGAAGGTAAAAATCGCTACACTTGAACTGAATTACAAAACAGAACAGAGTCACACATTTAGAAATCACACTATGGCTGCTGAACGGGAAAGGGGAGGTGGGGTGACACATAAAAGAAGGGTTTCAAATTAGCTCAGATACCGTTCCATAAACCCAATATGTAATAGACAAGACCTACTCCTTGCTCAGTGAACTGGACTCAACACCCCCTATTCACCGCACAAGAATATATCTGACTAGTAAGAATCCTAAAACCTATGTATTGATATCTCTGTGTAAGTGAGTCAAGTGGGTGTAAAGCGGCATAAACACAGCAGTGAAAAGCAGCTAAACCCCATTAGAAAAATAAATTACTTTTAAAAACCCATGAACCAAAGACAGTGAAAGAGAGAGAAATTCCTACACAATTCGTTCAGGGGCTGTGATGCAACCTGGAATGACCATATCTAGACCCACAGCTGGATGAGACATAAGGGTGGACACTCTTGGGGCTGAGAGGTTTGGTGAGGTTGGGTGAGCAAACGCAGACCCTTTCAAGTAATACTGCGTGGTACCCATCTCGTGGGTCCCAAATCTCCAGGTTCAAGGGCATCTTCCTACATCGAAAAAATGCACGAGAAACCCAGAAGATGGTACACCGTGTGATCGGGAAAGGTTTCTAAAACGCACCTCATTTCTCATCTCCTTGGTCTCGGGTACGCCATTTCAGCCGCTTTACTAGCAATCTCCCTCCTTGGAGAATCAGCACCTTTAACCTCCTGTTCTGTACAGGTTGCAATTTGTCCTGAGGATGAACGGGAAGAGGGGGAACCAATGAGAGACTAGCTCTAGGTGTTGGGACAGGCACAGGTCACTCTATTTTCCCATCAGGAAGAAGCATTAGCCACAGGCTCAGCCTGCCCCCCGGAACGAGAATAGGGCCAGAAGCAATCCTGTGCTTTTGCGGCCAGCTCCCAAAAAAGCGAGTTGAAAAATGGAGCTCAGGGGCACTGCAATTCACAAACCTGCAGAGTTATAAATGATAACTCTCGTCCACAAATATATTGAGGGAAGGCAACGAAGAGGATTTGAAAGCAAGGCAGAATTGCAGGAAACAGATTTCAGGAGGTAGATTCGAATCGCCTTTAAAGCACATGAAAAGCGGCAAAACGTCGACAATGTTGCCCTTGGCCAAAAAGGGCGTATGCGTTTTTTCCTGAATATATTCAGGAAAAAACGCATATGCCCTTTTTGGCCAACCAAGCCACCTGGAAAGGCAAATCAGCGCTACAAAGAAGCCTCGCTTCCCATCGGTCAAGAGGGCCATGCTGAAAAAAGTGTCAAAACCAGAAATGCAGGACAGGCCATGGAGAAGTGGAAGCCTTGCTACGCTGATGGGCGGGAAGTAAATTGCCAACAGTCACTCTGGAGAAGTGTACGATGTGTCCTGGAACATCTAAAAAACACAGCTTAGAGCGCATAGGGCACTTCCACTCATGGGTGTATAAATTGGGAAAACTAAAAATCAACAAGACACAGGCACCCCAAAGTTTAGGGCTGCTCTGTTGGCAAGAACCTCCACTTCGTTACACCTTAAATATCCCAGGAAAGAGAAAAACGGATAAAGAAACTGTGCTCCTTATGTACAATGGAATATCACTCAGCCGTGAAATCAATGCCATAAGGCTAGTAGCAGCATGATGAGTGGATTTAGGTACGACGATTCTAAGTGAAATAAGTCACACAGAAAAAGACACTTATCATGAGATATCACTTATAGAGGGAATGTAAAAATCGCTACACTTGAACTGAATTACAAAACAGAACAGAGTCACACATTTAGAAATCACACTATGGCTGCTGAACGGGAAACGTGAGGTGGGGAGATGCCTAAAACAAGGGTTTCAAATTAGCTCAGATACCGTTCCATAAACCCAATATGTAATAGACAAGACCTACTCCTTGCTCAGTGAACTGGACTCAACACCCCCTATTCACCGCACAAGAATATATCTGACTAGTAAGAATCCTAAAACCTATGTATTGATATCTCTGTGTAAGTGAGTCAAGTGGGTGTAAAGCGGCATAAACACAGCAGTGAAAAGCAGCTAAACCCCATTAGAAAAATAAATTACTTTTAAAAACCCATGAACCAAAGACAGTGAAAGAGAGAGAAATTCCTACACAATTCGTTCAGGGGCTGTGATGCAACCTGGAATGACCATATCTAGACCCACAGCTGGATGAGACATAAGGGTGGACACTCTTGGGGCTGAGAGGTTTGGTGAGGTTGGGTGAGCAAACGCAGACCCTTTCAAGTAATACTGCGTGGTACCCATCTCGTGGGTCCCAAATCTCCAGGTTCAAGGGCATCTTCCTACATCAAAAACATGCACGAGAAACCCAGAAGATGGTACACCGTGTGATCGGGAAAGGTTTCTAAAACGCACCTCATTTCTCATCTCCTTGGTCTCGGGTACGCCATTTCAGCCGCTTTACTAGCAACCTCCCTCCTTGGAGAATCAGCACCTTTAACCTCCTGTTCCGTACAGGTTGCAATTTGTCCTGAGGATGAACGGGAAGAGGGGGAACCAATGAGAGATTAGCTCTAGGTGTTGGGACAGGCACAGGTCACTCTATTTTTCCATCAGGAAGAAGCATTGGCCACAGGCTCAGCCTGACCCCGGAACGAGAATAGGGCCAGAAGCAATCCTGTGCTTTTGCGGCCAGCTCCCAAAAAAGCGAGTTGAAAAATGGAGCTCAGGGGCACTGCAATTCACAAACCTGCAGAGTTATAAATGATAACTCTCGTCCACAAATATATTGAGGGAAGGCAACGAAGAGGATTTGAAAGCAAGGCAGAATTGCAGGAAACAGACTTCAGGAGGTAGATTCGAATCGCCTTTAAAGCACATGAAAAGCGGCAAAACGGCGACAATGTTGCCCTTGGCCAAAAAGGGCGTATGCGTTTTTTCCTGAATATATTCAGGAAAAAACGCATACGCCCTTTTTGGCCAACCAAGCAACCTGGAAAGGCAAATCAGCGCTACAAAGAAGCCTCGCTTCCCATCGGTCAAGAGGGCCATGCTGAAAAAAGTGTCAAAACCAGAAATGCAGGACAGGCCATGGAGAAGTGGGAGCCTTGCTACGCTGATGGGCGGGAAGTAAATTGCCAACAGTCACTCTGGAGAAGTGTACGGTGTGTCCTGGAACATCTAAAAAACACAGCTTAGAGCGCATAGGGCACTTCCACTCATGGGCGTATAAATTGGGAAAAGTAAAAATCAGCAAGACACAGGCACCCCAAAGTTTAGGGCTGCTCTGTTGGCAAGAACCTCCACTTCGTTACACCTTAAATATCCCAGGAAAGAGAAAAATGGATAAAGAAACTGTGCTCCTTATGTACAATGGAATATCACTCAGCCGTGAAATCAATGCCATAAGGCTAGTAGCAGCATGATGAGTGGATTTAGGTACGACGATTCTAAGTGAAATAAGTCACACAGAAAAAGACACTTATCATGAGATATCACTTATAGAGGGAATGTAAAAATCGCTACACTTGAACTGAATTACAAAACAGAACAGAGTCACACATTTAGAAATCACACTATGGCTGCTGAACGGGAAACGTGAGGTGGGGAGATGCCTAAAACAAGGGTTTCAAATTAGCTCAGATACCGTTCCATAAACCCAATATGTAATAGACAAGACCTACTCCTTGCTCAGTGAACTGGACTCAACACCCCCTATTCACCGCACAAGAATATATCTGACTAGTAAGAATCCTAAAACCTATGTATTGATATCTCTGTGTAAGTGAGTCAAGTGGGTGTAAAGCGGCATAAACACAGCAGTGAAAAGCAGCTAAACCCCATTAGAAAAATAAATTACTTTTAAAAACCCATGAACCAAAGACAGTGAAAGAGAGAGAAATTCCTACACAATTCGTTCAGGGGCTGTGATGCAACCTGGAATGACCATATCTAGACCCACAGCTGGATGAGACATAAGGGTGGACACTCTTGGGGCTGAGAGGTTTGGTGAGGTTGGGTGAGCAAACGCAGACCCTTTCAAGTAATACTGCGTGGTACCCATCTCGTGGGTCCCAAATCTCCAGGTTCAAGGGCATCTTCCTACATCAAAAACATGCACGAGAAACCCAGAAGATGGTACACCGTGTGATCGGGAAAGGTTTCTAAAACGCACCTCATTTCTCATCTCCTTGGTCTCGGGTACGCCATTTCAGCCTCTTTACTAGCAATCTCCCTCCTTGGAGAATCAGCACCTTTAACCTCCTGTTCTGTACAGGTTGCAATTTGTCCTGAGGATGAACGGGAAGAGGGGGAACCAATGAGAGACTAGCTCTAGGTGTTGGGACAGGCACAGGTCACTCTATTTTCCCATCAGGAAGAAGCATTAGCCACAGGCTCAGCCTGCCCCCCGGAACGAGAATAGGGCCAGAAGCAATCCTGTGCTTTTGCGGCCAGCTCCCAAAAAAGCGAGTTGAAAAATGGAGCTCAGGGGCACTGCAATTCACAAACCTGCAGAGTTATAAATGATAACTCTCGTCCACAAATATATTGAGGGAAGGCAACGAAGAGGATTTGAAAGCAAGGCAGAATTGCAGGAAACAGACTTCAGGAGGTAGATTCGAATCGCCTTTAAAGCACATGAAAAGCAGCAAAACGTCGACAATGTTGCCCTTGGCCAAAAAGGGCGTATGCGTTTTTTCCTGAATATATTCAGGAAAAAACGCATACGCCCTTTTTGGCCAACCAAGCAACCTGGAAAGGCAAATCAGCGCTACAAAGAAGCCTCGCTTCCCATCGGTCAAGAGGGCCATGCTGAAAAGAGTGTCAAAACCAGAAATGCAGGACAAGCCATGGAGAAGTGGGAGCCTTGCTACGCTGACGGGCGGGATGTAAATTGCCAACAGCCACTCTGGAGAAGCGTACGGTGTGTCCTGGAACATCTAAAAAACACAGCTTAGAGAGCATAGGGCACTTCCACTCATGGGTGTATAAATTGGGAAAACTAAAAATCAGCAAGACACAGGCACCCCAAAGTTTAGGGCTGCTCTGTTGGCAAGAACCTCCACTTCGTTACACCTTAAATATCCCAGGAAAGAGAAAAATGGATAAAGAAACTGTGCTCCTTATGTACAATGGAATATCACTCAGCCGTGAAATCAATGCCATAAGGCTAGTAGCAGCATGATGAGTGGATTTAGGTACGACGATTCTAAGTGAAATAAGTCACACAGAAAAAGACACTTATCATAAGATATCACTTATACAGGGAAGGTAAAAATCGCTACACTTGAACTGAATTACAAAACAGAACAGAGTCACACATTTAGAAATCACACTATGGCTGCTGAACGGGAAAGGGGAGGTGGGGTGACACATAAAAGAAGGGTTTCAAATTAGCTCAGATACCGTTCCATAAACCCAATATGTAATAGACAAGACCTACTCCTTGCTCAGTGAACTGGACTCAACACCCCCTATTCACCGCACAAGAATATATCTGACTAGTAAGAATCCTAAAACCTATGTATTGATATCTCTGTGTAAGTGAGTCAAGTGGGTGTAAAGCGGCATAAACACAGCAGTGAAAAGCAGCTAAACCCCATTAGAAAAATAAATTACTTTTAAAAACCCATGAACCAAAGACAGTGAAAGAGAGAGAAATTCCTACACAATTCGTTCAGGGGCTGTGATGCAACCTGGAATGACCATATCTAGACCCACAGCTGGATGAGACATAAGGGTGGACACTCTTGGGGCTGAGAGGTTTGGTGAGGTTGGGTGAGCAAACGCAGACCCTTTCAAGTAATACTGCGTGGTACCCATCTCGTGGGTCCCAAATCTCCAGGTTCAAGGGCATCTTCCTACATCGAAAAAATGCACGAGAAACCCAGAAGATGGTACACCGTGTGATCGGGAAAGGTTTCTAAAACGCACCTCATTTCTCATCTCCTTGGTCTCGGGTACGCCATTTCAGCCGCTTTACTAGCAATCTCCCTCCTTGGAGAATCAGCACCTTTAACCTCCTGTTCTGTACAGGTTGCAATTTGTCCTGAGGATGAACGGGAAGAGGGGGAACCAATGAGAGACTAGCTCTAGGTGTTGGGACAGGCACAGGTCACTCTATTTTCCCATCAGGAAGAAGCATTAGCCACAGGCTCAGCCTGCCCCCCGGAACGAGAATAGGGCCAGAAGCAATCCTGTGCTTTTGCGGCCAGCTCCCAAAAAAGCGAGTTGAAAAATGGAGCTCAGGGGCACTGCAATTCACAAACCTGCAGAGTTATAAATGATAACTCTCGTCCACAAATATATTGAGGGAAGGCAACGAAGAGGATTTGAAAGCAAGGCAGAATTGCAGGAAACAGATTTCAGGAGGTAGATTCGAATCGCCTTTAAAGCACATGAAAAGCGGCAAAACGTCGACAATGTTGCCCTTGGCCAAAAAGGGCGTATGCGTTTTTTCCTGAATATATTCAGGAAAAAACGCATATGCCCTTTTTGGCCAACCAAGCCACCTGGAAAGGCAAATCAGCGCTACAAAGAAGCCTCGCTTCCCATCGGTCAAGAGGGCCATGCTGAAAAAAGTGTCAAAACCAGAAATGCAGGACAGGCCATGGAGAAGTGGAAGCCTTGCTACGCTGATGGGCGGGAAGTAAATTGCCAACAGTCACTCTGGAGAAGTGTACGATGTGTCCTGGAACATCTAAAAAACACAGCTTAGAGCGCATAGGGCACTTCCACTCATGGGTGTATAAATTGGGAAAACTAAAAATCAACAAGACACAGGCACCCCAAAGTTTAGGGCTGCTCTGTTGGCAAGAACCTCCACTTCGTTACACCTTAAATATCCCAGGAAAGAGAAAAACGGATAAAGAAACTGTGCTCCTTATGTACAATGGAATATCACTCAGCCGTGAAATCAATGCCATAAGGCTAGTAGCAGCATGATGAGTGGATTTAGGTACGACGATTCTAAGTGAAATAAGTCACACAGAAAAAGACACTTATCATGAGATATCACTTATAGAGGGAATGTAAAAATCGCTACACTTGAACTGAATTACAAAACAGAACAGAGTCACACATTTAGAAATCACACTATGGCTGCTGAACGGGAAACGTGAGGTGGGGAGATGCCTAAAACAAGGGTTTCAAATTAGCTCAGATACCGTTCCATAAACCCAATATGTAATAGACAAGACCTACTCCTTGCTCAGTGAACTGGACTCAACACCCCCTATTCACCGCACAAGAATATATCTGACTAGTAAGAATCCTAAAACCTATGTATTGATATCTCTGTGTAAGTGAGTCAAGTGGGTGTAAAGCGGCATAAACACAGCAGTGAAAAGCAGCTAAACCCCATTAGAAAAATAAATTACTTTTAAAAACCCATGAACCAAAGACAGTGAAAGAGAGAGAAATTCCTACACAATTCGTTCAGGGGCTGTGATGCAACCTGGAATGACCATATCTAGACCCACAGCTGGATGAGACATAAGGGTGGACACTCTTGGGGCTGAGAGGTTTGGTGAGGTTGGGTGAGCAAACGCAGACCCTTTCAAGTAATACTGCGTGGTACCCATCTCGTGGGTCCCAAATCTCCAGGTTCAAGGGCATCTTCCTACATCAAAAACATGCACGAGAAACCCAGAAGATGGTACACCGTGTGATCGGGAAAGGTTTCTAAAACGCACCTCATTTCTCATCTCCTTGGTCTCGGGTACGCCATTTCAGCCGCTTTACTAGCAACCTCCCTCCTTGGAGAATCAGCACCTTTAACCTCCTGTTCCGTACAGGTTGCAATTTGTCCTGAGGATGAACGGGAAGAGGGGGAACCAATGAGAGATTAGCTCTAGGTGTTGGGACAGGCACAGGTCACTCTATTTTTCCATCAGGAAGAAGCATTGGCCACAGGCTCAGCCTGACCCCGGAACGAGAATAGGGCCAGAAGCAATCCTGTGCTTTTGCGGCCAGCTCCCAAAAAAGCGAGTTGAAAAATGGAGCTCAGGGGCACTGCAATTCACAAACCTGCAGAGTTATAAATGATAACTCTCGTCCACAAATATATTGAGGGAAGGCAACGAAGAGGATTTGAAAGCAAGGCAGAATTGCAGGAAACAGACTTCAGGAGGTAGATTCGAATCGCCTTTAAAGCACATGAAAAGCGGCAAAACGGCGACAATGTTGCCCTTGGCCAAAAAGGGCGTATGCGTTTTTTCCTGAATATATTCAGGAAAAAACGCATACGCCCTTTTTGGCCAACCAAGCAACCTGGAAAGGCAAATCAGCGCTACAAAGAAGCCTCGCTTCCCATCGGTCAAGAGGGCCATGCTGAAAAAAGTGTCAAAACCAGAAATGCAGGACAGGCCATGGAGAAGTGGGAGCCTTGCTACGCTGATGGGCGGGAAGTAAATTGCCAACAGTCACTCTGGAGAAGTGTACGGTGTGTCCTGGAACATCTAAAAAACACAGCTTAGAGCGCATAGGGCACTTCCACTCATGGGCGTATAAATTGGGAAAAGTAAAAATCAGCAAGACACAGGCACCCCAAAGTTTAGGGCTGCTCTGTTGGCAAGAACCTCCACTTCGTTACACCTTAAATATCCCAGGAAAGAGAAAAATGGATAAAGAAACTGTGCTCCTTATGTACAATGGAATATCACTCAGCCGTGAAATCAATGCCATAAGGCTAGTAGCAGCATGATGAGTGGATTTAGGTACGACGATTCTAAGTGAAATAAGTCACACAGAAAAAGACACTTATCATGAGATATCACTTATAGAGGGAATGTAAAAATCGCTACACTTGAACTGAATTACAAAACAGAACAGAGTCACACATTTAGAAATCACACTATGGCTGCTGAACGGGAAACGTGAGGTGGGGAGATGCCTAAAACAAGGGTTTCAAATTAGCTCAGATACCGTTCCATAAACCCAATATGTAATAGACAAGACCTACTCCTTGCTCAGTGAACTGGACTCAACACCCCCTATTCACCGCACAAGAATATATCTGACTAGTAAGAATCCTAAAACCTATGTATTGATATCTCTGTGTAAGTGAGTCAAGTGGGTGTAAAGCGGCATAAACACAGCAGTGAAAAGCAGCTAAACCCCATTAGAAAAATAAATTACTTTTAAAAACCCATGAACCAAAGACAGTGAAAGAGAGAGAAATTCCTACACAATTCGTTCAGGGGCTGTGATGCAACCTGGAATGACCATATCTAGACCCACAGCTGGATGAGACATAAGGGTGGACACTCTTGGGGCTGAGAGGTTTGGTGAGGTTGGGTGAGCAAACGCAGACCCTTTCAAGTAATACTGCGTGGTACCCATCTCGTGGGTCCCAAATCTCCAGGTTCAAGGGCATCTTCCTACATCAAAAACATGCACGAGAAACCCAGAAGATGGTACACCGTGTGATCGGGAAAGGTTTCTAAAACGCACCTCATTTCTCATCTCCTTGGTCTCGGGTACGCCATTTCAGCCGCTTTACTAGCAATCTCCCTCCTTGGAGAATCAGCACCTTTAACCTCCTGTTCTGTACAGGTTGCAATTTGTCCTGAGGATGAACGGGAAGAGGGGGAACCAATGAGAGACTAGCTCTAGGTGTTGGGACAGGCACAGGTCACTCTATTTTCCCATCAGGAAGAAGCATTAGCCACAGGCTCAGCCTGCCCCCCGGAACGAGAATAGGGCCAGAAGCAATCCTGTGCTTTTGCGGCCAGCTCCCAAAAAAGCGAGTTGAAAAATGGAGCTCAGGGGCACTGCAATTCACAAACCTGCAGAGTTATAAATGATAACTCTCGTCCACAAATATATTGAGGGAAGGCAACGAAGAGGATTTGAAAGCAAGGCAGAATTGCAGGAAACAGACTTCAGGAGGTAGATTCGAATCGTCTTTAAAGCACATGAAAAGCGGCAAAACGTCGACAATGTTGCCCTTGGCCAAAAAGGGCGTATGCGTTTTTTCCTGAATATATTCAGGAAAAAACGCATACGCCCTTTTTGGCCAACCAAGCCACCTGGAAAGGCAAATCAGCGCTACAAAGAAGCCTCGCTTCCCATCGGTCAAGAGGGCCATGCTGAAAAGAGTGTCAAAACCAGAAATGCAGGACAAGCCATGGAGAAGTGGGAGCCTTGCTACGCTGACGGGCGGGATGTAAATTGCCAACAGCCACTCTGGAGAAGCGTACGGTGTGTCCTGGAACATCTAAAAAACACAGCTTAGAGAGCATAGGGCACTTCCACTCATGGGTGTATAAATTGGGAAAACTAAAAATCAGCAAGACACAGGCACCCAAAAGTTTAGGGCTGCTCTGTTGGCAAGAACCTCCACTTTGTTACACCTTATATATCCCAGGAAAGAGAAAAATGGATAAAGAAACTGTGCTCCTTATGTACAATGGAATATCACTCGGCCGTGAAATCAATGCCATAAGGCTAGTAGCAGCATGATGAGTGGATTTAGGTACGACGATTCTAAGTGAAATAAGTCACACAGAAAAAGACACTTATCATGAGATATCACTTATAGAGGGAATGTAAAAATCGCTACACTTGAACTGAATTACAAAACAGAACAGAGTCACACATTTAGAAATCACACTATGGCTGCTGAACAGGAAAGGGGAGGTGGGGTGACGCATAAAAGAAGGGTTTCATATTAGCTCAGATACCGTTCCATAAACCCAATATGTAATAGACAAGACCTACTCCTTGCTCAGTGAACTGGACTCAACACCCCCTATTCACCGCACAAGAATATATCTGACTAGTAAGAATCCTAAAACCTATGTATTGGTATCTCTGTGTAAGTGAGTCAAGTGGGTATAAAGCGGCATAAACACAGCAGTGAAAAGCAGCTAAACCCCATTAGAAAAATAAATTACTTTTAAAAACCCATGAACCAAAGACAGTGAAAGAGAGAGAAATTCCTACACAATTCGTTCAGGGGCTGTGATGCAACCTGGAATGACCATATCTAGACCCACAGCTGGATGAGACATAAGGGTGGACACTCTTGGGGCTGAGAGGTTTGGTGAGGTTGGGTGAGCAAACGCAGACCCTTTCAAGTAATACTGCGTGGTACCCATCTCGTGGGTCCCAAATCTCCAGGTTCAAGGGCATCTTCCTACATCAAAAACATGCACGAGAAACCCAGAAGATGGTACACCGTGTGATCGGGAAAGGTTTCTAAAACGCACCTCATTTCTCATCTCCTTGGTCTCGGGTACGCCATTTCAGCCGCTTTACTAGCAATCTCCCTCCTTGGAGAATCAGCACCTTTAACCTCCTGTTCTGTACAGGTTGCAATTTGTCCTGAGGATGAACGGGAAGAGGGGGAACCAATGAGAGACTAGCTCTAGGTGTTGGGACAGGCACAGGTCACTCTATTTTCCCATCAGGAAGAAGCATTAGCCACAGGCTCAGCCTGCCCCCCGGAACGAGAATAGGGCCAGAAGCAATCCTGTGCTTTTGCGGCCAGCTCCCAAAAAAGCGAGTTGAAAAATGGAGCTCAGGGGCACTGCAATTCACAAACCTGCAGAGTTATAAATGATAACTCTCGTCCACAAATATATTGAGGGAAGGCAACGAAGAGGATTTGAAAGCAAGGCAGAATTGCAGGAAACAGACTTCAGGAGGTAGATTCGAATCGCCTTTAAAGCACATGAAAAGCGGCAAAACGGCGACAATGTTGCCCTTGGCCAAAAAGGGCGTATGCGTTTTTTCCTGAATATATTCAGGAAAAAACGCATACGCCCTTTTTGGCCAACCAAGCAACCTGGAAAGGCAAATCAGCGCTACAAAGAAGCCTCGCTTCCCATCGGTCAAGAGGGCCATGCTGAAAAAAGTGTCAAAACCAGAAATGCAGGACAGGCCATGGAGAAGTGGGAGCCTTGCTACGCTGATGGGCGGGAAGTAAATTGCCAACAGTCACTCTGGAGAAGTGTACGGTGTGTCCTGGAACATCTAAAAAACACAGCTTAGAGCGCATAGGGCACTTCCACTCATGGGCGTATAAATTGGGAAAAGTAAAAATCAGCAAGACACAGGCACCCCAAAGTTTAGGGCTGCTCTGTTGGCAAGAACCTCCACTTCGTTACACCTTAAATATCCCAGGAAAGAGAAAAATGGATAAAGAAACTGTGCTCCTTATGTACAATGGAATATCACTCAGCCGTGAAATCAATGCCATAAGGCTAGTAGCAGCATGATGAGTGGATTTAGGTACGACGATTCTAAGTGAAATAAGTCACACAGAAAAAGACACTTATCATGAGATATCACTTATAGAGGGAATGTAAAAATCGCTACACTTGAACTGAATTACAAAACAGAACAGAGTCACACATTTAGAAATCACACTATGGCTGCTGAACGGGAAACGTGAGGTGGGGAGATGCCTAAAACAAGGGTTTCAAATTAGCTCAGATACCGTTCCATAAACCCAATATGTAATAGACAAGACCTACTCCTTGCTCAGTGAACTGGACTCAACACCCCCTATTCACCGCACAAGAATATATCTGACTAGTAAGAATCCTAAAACCTATGTATTGATATCTCTGTGTAAGTGAGTCAAGTGGGTGTAAAGCGGCATAAACACAGCAGTGAAAAGCAGCTAAACCCCATTAGAAAAATAAATTACTTTTAAAAACCCATGAACCAAAGACAGTGAAAGAGAGAGAAATTCCTACACAATTCGTTCAGGGGCTGTGATGCAACCTGGAATGACCATATCTAGACCCACAGCTGGATGAGACATAAGGGTGGACACTCTTGGGGCTGAGAGGTTTGGTGAGGTTGGGTGAGCAAACGCAGACCCTTTCAAGTAATACTGCGTGGTACCCATCTCGTGGGTCCCAAATCTCCAGGTTCAAGGGCATCTTCCTACATCAAAAACATGCACGAGAAACCCAGAAGATGGTACACCGTGTGATCGGGAAAGGTTTCTAAAACGCACCTCATTTCTCATCTCCTTGGTCTCGGGTACGCCATTTCAGCCGCTTTACTAGCAATCTCCCTCCTTGGAGAATCAGCACCTTTAACCTCCTGTTCTGTACAGGTTGCAATTTGTCCTGAGGATGAACGGGAAGAGGGGGAACCAATGAGAGACTAGCTCTAGGTGTTGGGACAGGCACAGGTCACTCTATTTTCCCATCAGGAAGAAGCATTAGCCACAGGCTCAGCCTGCCCCCCGGAACGAGAATAGGGCCAGAAGCAATCCTGTGCTTTTGCGGCCAGCTCCCAAAAAAGCGAGTTGAAAAATGGAGCTCAGGGGCACTGCAATTCACAAACCTGCAGAGTTATAAATGATAACTCTCGTCCACAAATATATTGAGGGAAGGCAACGAAGAAGATTTGAAAGCAAGGCAGAATTGCAGGAAACAGACTTCAGGAGGTAGATTCGAATCGCCTTTAAAGCACATGAAAAGCAGCAAAACGTCGACAATGTTGCCCTTGGCCAAAAAGGGCGTATGCGTTTTTTCCTGAATATATTCAGGAAAAAACGCATACGCCCTTTTTGGCCAACCAAGCAATCTGGAAAGGCAAATCAGCGCTACAAAGAAGCCTCGCTTCCCATCGGTCAAGAGGGCCATGCTGAAAAGAGTGTCAAAACCAGAAATGCAGGACAAGCCATGGAGAAGTGGGAGCCTTGCTACGCTGACGGGCGGGATGTAAATTGCCAACAGCCACTCTGGAGAAGCGTACGGTGTGTCCTGGAACATCTAAAAAACACAGCTTAGAGAGCATAGGGCACTTCCACTCATGGGTGTATAAATTGGGAAAACTAAAAATCAGCAAGACACAGGCACCCCAAAGTTTAGGGCTGCTCTGTTGGCAAGAACCTCCACTTCGTTACACCTTAAATATCCCAGGAAAGAGAAAAATGGATAAAGAAACTGTGCTCCTTATGTACAATGGAATATCACTCAGCCGTGAAATCAATGCCATAAGGCTAGTAGCAGCATGATGAGTGGATTTAGGTACGACGATTCTAAGTGAAATAAGTCACACAGAAAAAGACACTTATCATAAGATATCACTTATACAGGGAAGGTAAAAATCGCTACACTTGAACTGAATTACAAAACAGAACAGAGTCACACATTTAGAAATCACACTATGGCTGCTGAACGGGAAAGGGGAGGTGGGGTGACGCATAAAAGAAGGGTTTCAAATTAGCTCAGATACCGTTCCATAAACCCAATATGTAATAGACAAGACCTACTCCTTGCTCAGTGAACTGGACTCAACACCCCCTATTCACCGCACAAGAATATATCTGACTAGTAAGAATCCTAAAACCTATGTATTGGTATCTCTGTGTAAGTGAGTCAAGTGGGTATAAAGCGGCATAAACACAGCAGTGAAAAGCAGCTAAACCCCATTAGAAAAATAAATTACTTTTAAAAACCCATGAACCAAAGACAGTGAAAGAGAGAGAAATTCCTACACAATTCGTTCAGGGGCTGTGATGCAACCTGGAATGACCATATCTAGACCCACAGCTGGATGAGACATAAGGGTGGACACTCTTGGGGCTGAGAGGTTTGGTGAGGTTGGGTGAGCAAACGCAGACCCTTTCAAGTAATACTGCGTGGTACCCATCTCGTGGGTCCCAAATCTCCAGGTTCAAGGGCATCTTCCTACATCAAAAACATGCACGAGAAACCCAGAAGATGGTACACCGTGTGATCGGGAAAGGTTTCTAAAACGCACCTCATTTCTCATCTCCTTGGTCTCGGGTACGCCATTTCAGCCGCTTTACTAGCAATCTCCCTCCTTGGAGAATCAGCACCTTTAACCTCCTGTTCTGTACAGGTTGCAATTTGTCCTGAGGATGAACGGGAAGAGGGGGAACCAATGAGAGACTAGCTCTAGGTGTTGGGACAGGCACAGGTCACTCTATTTTCCCATCAGGAAGAAGCATTAGCCACAGGCTCAGCCTGCCCCCCGGAACGAGAATAGGGCCAGAAGCAATCCTGTGCTTTTGCGGCCAGCTCCCAAAAAAGCGAGTTGAAAAATGGAGCTCAGGGGCACTGCAATTCACAAACCTGCAGAGTTATAAATGATAACTCTCGTCCACAAATATATTGAGGGAAGGCAACGAAGAGGATTTGAAAGCAAGGCAGAATTGCAGGAAACAGACTTCAGGAGGTAGATTCGAATCGCCTTTAAAGCACATGAAAAGCGGCAAAACGGCGACAATGTTGCCCTTGGCCAAAAAGGGCGTATGCGTTTTTTCCTGAATATATTCAGGAAAAAACGCATACGCCCTTTTTGGCCAACCAAGCAACCTGGAAAGGCAAATCAGCGCTACAAAGAAGCCTCGCTTCCCATCGGTCAAGAGGGCCATGCTGAAAAAAGTGTCAAAACCAGAAATGCAGGACAGGCCATGGAGAAGTGGGAGCCTTGCTACGCTGATGGGCGGGAAGTAAATTGCCAACAGTCACTCTGGAGAAGTGTACGGTGTGTCCTGGAACATCTAAAAAACACAGCTTAGAGCGCATAGGGCACTTCCACTCATGGGCGTATAAATTGGGAAAAGTAAAAATCAGCAAGACACAGGCACCCCAAAGTTTAGGGCTGCTCTGTTGGCAAGAACCTCCACTTCGTTACACCTTAAATATCCCAGGAAAGAGAAAAATGGATAAAGAAACTGTGCTCCTTATGTACAATGGAATATCACTCAGCCGTGAAATCAATGCCATAAGGCTAGTAGCAGCATGATGAGTGGATTTAGGTACGACGATTCTAAGTGAAATAAGTCACACAGAAAAAGACACTTATCATGAGATATCACTTATAGAGGGAATGTAAAAATCGCTACACTTGAACTGAATTACAAAACAGAACAGAGTCACACATTTAGAAATCACACTATGGCTGCTGAACGGGAAACGTGAGGTGGGGAGATGCCTAAAACAAGGGTTTCAAATTAGCTCAGATACCGTTCCATAAACCCAATATGTAATAGACAAGACCTACTCCTTGCTCAGTGAACTGGACTCAACACCCCCTATTCACCGCACAAGAATATATCTGACTAGTAAGAATCCTAAAACCTATGTATTGATATCTCTGTGTAAGTGAGTCAAGTGGGTGTAAAGCGGCATAAACACAGCAGTGAAAAGCAGCTAAACCCCATTAGAAAAATAAATTACTTTTAAAAACCCATGAACCAAAGACAGTGAAAGAGAGAGAAATTCCTACACAATTCGTTCAGGGGCTGTGATGCAACCTGGAATGACCATATCTAGACCCACAGCTGGATGAGACATAAGGGTGGACACTCTTGGGGCTGAGAGGTTTGGTGAGGTTGGGTGAGCAAACGCAGACCCTTTCAAGTAATACTGCGTGGTACCCATCTCGTGGGTCCCAAATCTCCAGGTTCAAGGGCATCTTCCTACATCAAAAACATGCACGAGAAACCCAGAAGATGGTACACCGTGTGATCGGGAAAGGTTTCTAAAACGCACCTCATTTCTCATCTCCTTGGTCTCGGGTACGCCATTTCAGCCGCTTTACTAGCAATCTCCCTCCTTGGAGAATCAGCACCTTTAACCTCCTGTTCTGTACAGGTTGCAATTTGTCCTGAGGATGAACGGGAAGAGGGGGAACCAATGAGAGACTAGCTCTAGGTGTTGGGACAGGCACAGGTCACTCTATTTTCCCATCAGGAAGAAGCATTAGCCACAGGCTCAGCCTGCCCCCCGGAACGAGAATAGGGCCAGAAGCAATCCTGTGCTTTTGCGGCCAGCTCCCAAAAAAGCGAGTTGAAAAATGGAGCTCAGGGGCACTGCAATTCACAAACCTGCAGAGTTATAAATGATAACTCTCGTCCACAAATATATTGAGGGAAGGCAACGAAGAAGATTTGAAAGCAAGGCAGAATTGCAGGAAACAGACTTCAGGAGGTAGATTCGAATCGCCTTTAAAGCACATGAAAAGCAGCAAAACGTCGACAATGTTGCCCTTGGCCAAAAAGGGCGTATGCGTTTTTTCCTGAATATATTCAGGAAAAAACGCATACGCCCTTTTTGGCCAACCAAGCAATCTGGAAAGGCAAATCAGCGCTACAAAGAAGCCTCGCTTCCCATCGGTCAAGAGGGCCATGCTGAAAAGAGTGTCAAAACCAGAAATGCAGGACAAGCCATGGAGAAGTGGGAGCCTTGCTACGCTGACGGGCGGGATGTAAATTGCCAACAGCCACTCTGGAGAAGCGTACGGTGTGTCCTGGAACATCTAAAAAACACAGCTTAGAGAGCATAGGGCACTTCCACTCATGGGTGTATAAATTGGGAAAACTAAAAATCAGCAAGACACAGGCACCCCAAAGTTTAGGGCTGCTCTGTTGGCAAGAACCTCCACTTCGTTACACCTTAAATATCCCAGGAAAGAGAAAAATGGATAAAGAAACTGTGCTCCTTATGTACAATGGAATATCACTCAGCCGTGAAATCAATGCCATAAGGCTAGTAGCAGCATGATGAGTGGATTTAGGTACGACGATTCTAAGTGAAATAAGTCACACAGAAAAAGACACTTATCATAAGATATCACTTATACAGGGAAGGTAAAAATCGCTACACTTGAACTGAATTACAAAACAGAACAGAGTCACACATTTAGAAATCACACTATGGCTGCTGAACGGGAAAGGGGAGGTGGGGTGACGCATAAAAGAAGGGTTTCAAATTAGCTCAGATACCGTTCCATAAACCCAATATGTAATAGACAAGACCTACTCCTTGCTCAGTGAACTGGACTCAACACCCCCTATTCACCGCACAAGAATATATCTGACTAGTAAGAATCCTAAAACCTATGTATTGGTATCTCTGTGTAAGTGAGTCAAGTGGGTATAAAGCGGCATAAACACAGCAGTGAAAAGCAGCTAAACCCCATTAGAAAAATAAATTACTTTTAAAAACCCATGAACCAAAGACAGTGAAAGAGAGAGAAATTCCTACAAAATTCGTTCAGGGGCTGTGATGCAACCTGGAATGACCATATCTAGACCCACAGCTGGATGAGACATAAGGGTGGACACTCTTGGGGCTGAGAGGTTTGGTGAGGTTGGGTGAGCAAACGCAGACCCTTTCAAGTAATACTGCGTGGTACCCATCTCGTGGGTCCCAAATCTCCAGGTTCAAGGGCATCTTCCTACATCGAAAAAATGCACGAGAAACCCAGAAGATGGTACACCGTGTGATCGGGAAAGGTTTCTAAAACGCACCTCATTTCTCATCTCCTTGGTCTCGGGTACGCCATTTCAGCCGCTTTACTAGCAATCTCCCTCCTTGGAGAATCAGCACCTTTAACCTCCTGTTCTGTACAGGTTGCAATTTGTCCTGAGGATGAACGGGAAGAGGGGGAACCAATGAGAGACTAGCTCTAGGTGTTGGGACAGGCACAGGTCACTCTATTTTCCCATCAGGAAGAAGCATTAGCCACAGGCTCAGCCTGCCCCCCGGAACGAGAATAGGGCCAGAAGCAATCCTGTGCTTTTGCGGCCAGCTCCCAAAAAAGCGAGTTGAAAAATGGAGCTCAGGGGCACTGCAATTCACAAACCTGCAGAGTTATAAATGATAACTCTCGTCCACAAATATATTGAGGGAAGGCAACGAAGAGGATTTGAAAGCAAGGCAGAATTGCAGGAAACAGATTTCAGGAGGTAGATTCGAATCGCCTTTAAAGCACATGAAAAGCGGCAAAACGTCGACAATGTTGCCCTTGGCCAAAAAGGGCGTATGCGTTTTTTCCTGAATATATTCAGGAAAAAACGCATACGCCCTTTTTGGCCAACCAAGCCACCTGGAAAGGCAAATCAGCGCTACAAAGAAGCCTCGCTTCCCATCGGTCAAGAGGGCCATGCTGAAAAAAGTGTCAAAACCAGAAATGCAGGACAGGCCATGGAGAAGTGGAAGCCTTGCTACGCTGATGGGCGGGAAGTAAATTGCCAACAGTCACTCTGGAGAAGTGTACGATGTGTCCTGGAACATCTAAAAAACACAGCTTAGAGCGCATAGGGCACTTCCACTCATGGGCGTATAAATTGGGAAAACTAAAAATCAGCAAGACACAGGCACCCCAAAGTTTAGGGCTGCTCTGTTGGCAAGAACCTCCACTTCGTTACACCTTAAATATCCCAGGAAAGAGAAAAATGGATAAAGAAACTGTGCTCCTTATGTACAATGGAATATCACTCAGCCGTGAAATCAATGCCATAAGGCTAGTAGCAGCATGATGAGTGGATTTAGGTACGACGATTCTAAGTGAAATAAGTCACACAGAAAAAGACACTTATCATGAGATATCACTTATAGAGGGAATGTAAAAATCGCTACACTTGAACTGAATTACAAAACAGAACAGAGTCACACATTTAGAAATCACACTATGGCTGCTGAACGGGAAACGTGAGGTGGGGAGATGCCTAAAACAAGGGTTTCAAATTAGCTCAGATACCGTTCCATAAACCCAATATGTAATAGACAAGACCTACTCCTTGCTCAGTGAACTGGACTCAACACCCCCTATTCACCGCACAAGAATATATCTGACTAGTAAGAATCCTAAAACCTATGTATTGATATCTCTGTGTAAGTGAGTCAAGTGGGTGTAAAGCGGCATAAACACAGCAGTGAAAAGCAGCTAAACCCCATTAGAAAAATAAATTACTTTTAAAAACCCATGAACCAAAGATAGTGAAAGAGAGAGAAATTCCTACACAATTCGTTCAGGGGCTGTGATGCAACCTGGAATGACCATATCTAGACCCACAGCTGGATGAGACATAAGGGTGGACACTCTTGGGGCTGAGAGGTTTGGTGAGGTTGGGTGAGCAAACGCAGACCCTTTCAAGTAATACTGCGTGGTACCCATCTCGTGGGTCCCAAATCTCCAGGTTCAAGGGCATCTTCCTACATCGAAAACATGCACGAGAAACCCAGAAGATGGTACACCGTGTGATCGGGAAAGGTTTCTAAAACGCACCTCATTTCTCATCTCCTTGGTCTCGGGTACGCCATTTCAGCCGCTTTACTAGCAACCTCCCTCCTTGGAGAATCAGCACCTTTAACCTCCTGTTCCGTACAGGTTGCAATTTGTCCTGAGGATGAACGGGAAGAGGGGGAACCAATGAGAGACTAGCTCTAGGTGTTGGGACAGGCACAGGTCACTCTATTTTTCCATCAGGAAGAAGCATTGGCCACAGGCTCAGCCTGACCCCGGAACGAGAATAGGGCCAGAAGCAATCCTGTGCTTTTGCGGCCAGCTCCCAAAAAAGCGAGTTGAAAAATGGAGCTCAGGGGCACTGCAATTCACAAACCTGCAGAGTTATAAATGATAACTCTCGTCCACAAATATATTGAGGGAAGGCAACGAAGAGGATTTGAAAGCAAGGCAGAATTGCAGGAAACAGACTTCAGGAGGTAGATTCGAATCGTCTTTAAAGCACATGAAAAGCGGCAAAACGTCGACAATGTTGCCCTTGGCCAAAAAGGGCGTATGCGTTTTTTCCTGAATATATTCAGGAAAAAACGCATACGCCCTTTTTGGCCAACCAAGCAACCTGGAAAGGCAAATCAGCGCTACAAAGAAGCCTCGCTTCCCATCGGTCAAGAGGGCCATGCTGAAAAGAGTGTCAAAACCAGAAATGCAGGACAAGCCATGGAGAAGTGGGAGCCTTGCTACGCTGACGGGCGGGATGTAAATTGCCAACAGCCACTCTGGAGAAGCGTACGGTGTGTCCTGGAACATCTAAAAAACACAGCTTAGAGAGCATAGGGCACTTCCACTCATGGGTGTATAAATTGGGAAAACTAAAAATCAGCAAGACACAGGCACCCCAAAGTTTAGGGCTGCTCTGTTGGCAAGAACCTCCACTTCGTTACACCTTAAATATCCCAGGAAAGAGAAAAATGGATAAAGAAACTGTGCTCCTTATGTACAATGGAATATCACTCAGCCGTGAAATCAATGCCATAAGGCTAGTAGCAGCATGATGAGTGGATTTAGGTACGACGATTCTAAGTGAAATAAGTCACACAGAAAAAGACACTTATCATAAGATATCACTTATACAGGGAAGGTAAAAATCGCTACACTTGAACTGAATTACAAAACAGAACAGAGTCACACATTTAGAAATCACACTATGGCTGCTGAACGGGAAAGGGGAGGTGGGGTGACGCATAAAAGAAGGCTTTCAAATTAGCTCAGATACCGTTCCATAAACCCAATATGTAATAGACAAGACCTACTCCTTGCTCAGTGAACTGGACTCAACACCCCCTATTCACCGCACAAGAATATATCTGACTAGTAAGAATCCTAAAACCTATGTATTGGTATCTCTGTGTAAGTGAGTCAAGTGGGTATAAAGCGGCATAAACACAGCAGTGAAAAGCAGCTAAACCCCATTAGAAAAATAAATTACTTTTAAAAACCCATGAACCAAAGACAGTGAAAGAGAGAGAAATTCCTACAAAATTCGTTCAGGGGCTGTGATGCAACCTGGAATGACCATATCTAGACCCACAGCTGGATGAGACATAAGGGTGGACACTCTTGGGGCTGAGAGGTTTGGTGAGGTTGGGTGAGCAAACGCAGACCCTTTCAAGTAATACTGCGTGGTACCCATCTCGTGGGTCCCAAATCTCCAGGTTCAAGGGCATCTTCCTACATCGAAAAAATGCACGAGAAACCCAGAAGATGGTACACCGTGTGATCGGGAAAGGTTTCTAAAACGCACCTCATTTCTCATCTCCTTGGTCTCGGGTACGCCATTTCAGCCGCTTTACTAGCAATCTCCCTCCTTGGAGAATCAGCACCTTTAACCTCCTGTTCTGTACAGGTTGCAATTTGTCCTGAGGATGAACGGGAAGAGGGGGAACCAATGAGAGACTAGCTCTAGGTGTTGGGACAGGCACAGGTCACTCTATTTTCCCATCAGGAAGAAGCATTAGCCACAGGCTCAGCCTGCCCCCCGGAACGAGAATAGGGCCAGAAGCAATCCTGTGCTTTTGCGGCCAGCTCCCAAAAAAGCGAGTTGAAAAATGGAGCTCAGGGGCACTGCAATTCACAAACCTGCAGAGTTATAAATGATAACTCTCGTCCACAAATATATTGAGGGAAGGCAACGAAGAGGATTTGAAAGCAAGGCAGAATTGCAGGAAACAGATTTCAGGAGGTAGATTCGAATCGCCTTTAAAGCACATGAAAAGCGGCAAAACGTCGACAATGTTGCCCTTGGCCAAAAAGGGCGTATGCGTTTTTTCCTGAATATATTCAGGAAAAAACGCATATGCCCTTTTTGGCCAACCAAGCCACCTGGAAAGGCAAATCAGCGCTACAAAGAAGCCTCGCTTCCCATCGGTCAAGAGGGCCATGCTGAAAAAAGTGTCAAAACCAGAAATGCAGGACAGGCCATGGAGAAGTGGAAGCCTTGCTACGCTGATGGGCGGGAAGTAAATTGCCAACAGTCACTCTGGAGAAGTGTACGATGTGTCCTGGAACATCTAAAAAACACAGCTTAGAGCGCATAGGGCACTTCCACTCATGGGCGTATAAATTGGGAAAACTAAAAATCAGCAAGACACAGGCACCCCAAAGTTTAGGGCTGCTCTGTTGGCAAGAACCTCCACTTCGTTACACCTTAAATATCCCAGGAAAGAGAAAAATGGATAAAGAAACTGTGCTCCTTATGTACAATGGAATATCACTCAGCCGTGAAATCAATGCCATAAGGCTAGTAGCAGCATGATGAGTGGATTTAGGTACGACGATTCTAAGTGAAATAAGTCACACAGAAAAAGACACTTATCATGAGATATCACTTATAGAGGGAATGTAAAAATCGCTACACTTGAACTGAATTACAAAACAGAACAGAGTCACACATTTAGAAATCACACTATGGCTGCTGAACGGGAAACGTGAGGTGGGGAGATGCCTAAAACAAGGGTTTCAAATTAGCTCAGATACCGTTCCATAAACCCAATATGTAATAGACAAGACCTACTCCTTGCTCAGTGAACTGGACTCAACACCCCCTATTCACCGCACAAGAATATATCTGACTAGTAAGAATCCTAAAACCTATGTATTGATATCTCTGTGTAAGTGAGTCAAGTGGGTGTAAAGCGGCATAAACACAGCAGTGAAAAGCAGCTAAACCCCATTAGAAAAATAAATTACTTTTAAAAACCCATGAACCAAAGACAGTGAAAGAGAGAGAAATTCCTACAAAATTCGTTCAGGGGCTGTGATGCAACCTGGAATGACCATATCTAGACCCACAGCTGGATGAGACATAAGGGTGGACACTCTTGGGGCTGAGAGGTTTGGTGAGGTTGGGTGAGCAAACGCAGACCCTTTCAAGTAATACTGCGTGGTACCCATCTCGTGGGTCCCAAATCTCCAGGTTCAAGGGCATCTTCCTACATCGAAAACATGCACGAGAAACCCAGAAGATGGTACACCGTGTGATCGGGAAAGGTTTCTAAAACGCACCTCATTTCTCATCTCCTTGGTCTCGGGTACGCCATTTCAGCCGCTTTACTAGCAACCTCCCTCCTTGGAGAATCAGCACCTTTAACCTCCTGTTCCGTACAGGTTGCAATTTGTCCTGAGGATGAACGGGAAGAGGGGGAACCAATGAGAGACTAGCTCTAGGTGTTGGGACAGGCACAGGTCACTCTATTTTTCCATCAGGAAGAAGCATTGGCCACAGGCTCAGCCTGACCCCGGAACGAGAATAGGGCCAGAAGCAATCCTGTGCTTTTGCGGCCAGCTCCCAAAAAAGCGAGTTGAAAAATGGAGCTCAGGGGCACTGCAATTCACAAACCTGCAGAGTTATAAATGATAACTCTCGTCCACAAATATATTGAGGGAAGGCAACGAAGAGGATTTGAAAGCAAGGCAGAATTGCAGGAAACAGACTTCAGGAGGTAGATTCGAATCGCCTTTAAAGCACATGAAAAGCGGCAAAACGGCGACAATGTTGCCCTTGGCCAAAAAGGGCGTATGCGTTTTTTCCTGAATATATTCAGGAAAAAACGCATACGCCCTTTTTGGCCAACCAAGCAACCTGGAAAGGCAAATCAGCGCTACAAAGAAGCCTCGCTTCCCATCGGTCAAGAGGGCCATGCTGAAAAAAGTGTCAAAACCAGAAATGCAGGACAGGCCATGGAGAAGTGGGAGCCTTGCTACGCTGATGGGCGGGAAGTAAATTGCCAACAGTCACTCTGGAGAAGTGTACGGTGTGTCCTGGAACATCTAAAAAACACAGCTTAGAGCGCATAGGGCACTTCCACTCATGGGCGTATAAATTGGGAAAAGTAAAAATCAGCAAGACACAGGCACCCCAAAGTTTAGGGCTGCTCTGTTGGCAAGAACCTCCACTTCGTTACACCTTAAATATCCCAGGAAAGAGAAAAATGGATAAAGAAACTGTGCTCCTTATGTACAATGGAATATCACTCAGCCGTGAAATCAATGCCATAAGGCTAGTAGCAGCATGATGAGTGGATTTAGGTACGACGATTCTAAGTGAAATAAGTCACACAGAAAAAGACACTTATCATGAGATATCACTTATAGAGGGAATGTAAAAATCGCTACACTTGAACTGAATTACAAAACAGAACAGAGTCACACATTTAGAAATCACACTATGGCTGCTGAACGGGAAACGTGAGGTGGGGAGATGCCTAAAACAAGGGTTTCAAATTAGCTCAGATACCGTTCCATAAACCCAATATGTAATAGACAAGACCTACTCCTTGCTCAGTGAACTGGACTCAACACCCCCTATTCACCGCACAAGAATATATCTGACTAGTAAGAATCCTAAAACCTATGTATTGATATCTCTGTGTAAGTGAGTCAAGTGGGTGTAAAGCGGCATAAACACAGCAGTGAAAAGCAGCTAAACCCCATTAGAAAAATAAATTACTTTTAAAAACCCATGAACCAAAGACAGTGAAAGAGAGAGAAATTCCTACACAATTCGTTCAGGGGCTGTGATGCAACCTGGAATGACCATATCTAGACCCACAGCTGGATGAGACATAAGGGTGGACACTCTTGGGGCTGAGAGGTTTGGTGAGGTTGGGTGAGCAAACGCAGACCCTTTCAAGTAATACTGCGTGGTACCCATCTCGTGGGTCCCAAATCTCCAGGTTCAAGGGCATCTTCCTACATCAAAAACATGCACGAGAAACCCAGAAGATGGTACACCGTGTGATCGGGAAAGGTTTCTAAAACGCACCTCATTTCTCATCTCCTTGGTCTCGGGTACGCCATTTCAGCCTCTTTACTAGCAATCTCCCTCCTTGGAGAATCAGCACCTTTAACCTCCTGTTCTGTACAGGTTGCAATTTGTCCTGAGGATGAACGGGAAGAGGGGGAACCAATGAGAGACTAGCTCTAGGTGTTGGGACAGGCACAGGTCACTCTATTTTCCCATCAGGAAGAAGCATTAGCCACAGGCTCAGCCTGCCCCCCGGAACGAGAATAGGGCCAGAAGCAATCCTGTGCTTTTGCGGCCAGCTCCCAAAAAAGCGAGTTGAAAAATGGAGCTCAGGGGCACTGCAATTCACAAACCTGCAGAGTTATAAATGATAACTCTCGTCCACAAATATATTGAGGGAAGGCAACGAAGAGGATTTGAAAGCAAGGCAGAATTGCAGGAAACAGACTTCAGGAGGTAGATTCGAATCGCCTTTAAAGCACATGAAAAGCAGCAAAACGTCGACAATGTTGCCCTTGGCCAAAAAGGGCGTATGCGTTTTTTCCTGAATATATTCAGGAAAAAACGCATACGCCCTTTTTGGCCAACCAAGCAACCTGGAAAGGCAAATCAGCGCTACAAAGAAGCCTCGCTTCCCATCGGTCAAGAGGGCCATGCTGAAAAGAGTGTCAAAACCAGAAATGCAGGACAAGCCATGGAGAAGTGGGAGCCTTGCTACGCTGACGGGCGGGATGTAAATTGCCAACAGCCACTCTGGAGAAGCGTACGGTGTGTCCTGGAACATCTAAAAAACACAGCTTAGAGAGCATAGGGCACTTCCACTCATGGGTGTATAAATTGGGAAAACTAAAAATCAGCAAGACACAGGCACCCCAAAGTTTAGGGCTGCTCTGTTGGCAAGAACCTCCACTTCGTTACACCTTAAATATCCCAGGAAAGAGAAAAATGGATAAAGAAACTGTGCTCCTTATGTACAATGGAATATCACTCAGCCGTGAAATCAATGCCATAAGGCTAGTAGCAGCATGATGAGTGGATTTAGGTACGACGATTCTAAGTGAAATAAGTCACACAGAAAAAGACACTTATCATAAGATATCACTTATACAGGGAAGGTAAAAATCGCTACACTTGAACTGAATTACAAAACAGAACAGAGTCACACATTTAGAAATCACACTATGGCTGCTGAACGGGAAAGGGGAGGTGGGGTGACACATAAAAGAAGGGTTTCAAATTAGCTCAGATACCGTTCCATAAACCCAATATGTAATAGACAAGACCTACTCCTTGCTCAGTGAACTGGACTCAACACCCCCTATTCACCGCACAAGAATATATCTGACTAGTAAGAATCCTAAAACCTATGTATTGATATCTCTGTGTAAGTGAGTCAAGTGGGTGTAAAGCGGCATAAACACAGCAGTGAAAAGCAGCTAAACCCCATTAGAAAAATAAATTACTTTTAAAAACCCATGAACCAAAGACAGTGAAAGAGAGAGAAATTCCTACACAATTCGTTCAGGGGCTGTGATGCAACCTGGAATGACCATATCTAGACCCACAGCTGGATGAGACATAAGGGTGGACACTCTTGGGGCTGAGAGGTTTGGTGAGGTTGGGTGAGCAAACGCAGACCCTTTCAAGTAATACTGCGTGGTACCCATCTCGTGGGTCCCAAATCTCCAGGTTCAAGGGCATCTTCCTACATCGAAAAAATGCACGAGAAACCCAGAAGATGGTACACCGTGTGATCGGGAAAGGTTTCTAAAACGCACCTCATTTCTCATCTCCTTGGTCTCGGGTACGCCATTTCAGCCGCTTTACTAGCAATCTCCCTCCTTGGAGAATCAGCACCTTTAACCTCCTGTTCTGTACAGGTTGCAATTTGTCCTGAGGATGAACGGGAAGAGGGGGAACCAATGAGAGACTAGCTCTAGGTGTTGGGACAGGCACAGGTCACTCTATTTTCCCATCAGGAAGAAGCATTAGCCACAGGCTCAGCCTGCCCCCCGGAACGAGAATAGGGCCAGAAGCAATCCTGTGCTTTTGCGGCCAGCTCCCAAAAAAGCGAGTTGAAAAATGGAGCTCAGGGGCACTGCAATTCACAAACCTGCAGAGTTATAAATGATAACTCTCGTCCACAAATATATTGAGGGAAGGCAACGAAGAGGATTTGAAAGCAAGGCAGAATTGCAGGAAACAGATTTCAGGAGGTAGATTCGAATCGCCTTTAAAGCACATGAAAAGCGGCAAAACGTCGACAATGTTGCCCTTGGCCAAAAAGGGCGTATGCGTTTTTTCCTGAATATATTCAGGAAAAAACGCATATGCCCTTTTTGGCCAACCAAGCCACCTGGAAAGGCAAATCAGCGCTACAAAGAAGCCTCGCTTCCCATCGGTCAAGAGGGCCATGCTGAAAAAAGTGTCAAAACCAGAAATGCAGGACAGGCCATGGAGAAGTGGAAGCCTTGCTACGCTGATGGGCGGGAAGTAAATTGCCAACAGTCACTCTGGAGAAGTGTACGATGTGTCCTGGAACATCTAAAAAACACAGCTTAGAGCGCATAGGGCACTTCCACTCATGGGTGTATAAATTGGGAAAACTAAAAATCAACAAGACACAGGCACCCCAAAGTTTAGGGCTGCTCTGTTGGCAAGAACCTCCACTTCGTTACACCTTAAATATCCCAGGAAAGAGAAAAACGGATAAAGAAACTGTGCTCCTTATGTACAATGGAATATCACTCAGCCGTGAAATCAATGCCATAAGGCTAGTAGCAGCATGATGAGTGGATTTAGGTACGACGATTCTAAGTGAAATAAGTCACACAGAAAAAGACACTTATCATGAGATATCACTTATAGAGGGAATGTAAAAATCGCTACACTTGAACTGAATTACAAAACAGAACAGAGTCACACATTTAGAAATCACACTATGGCTGCTGAACGGGAAACGTGAGGTGGGGAGATGCCTAAAACAAGGGTTTCAAATTAGCTCAGATACCGTTCCATAAACCCAATATGTAATAGACAAGACCTACTCCTTGCTCAGTGAACTGGACTCAACACCCCCTATTCACCGCACAAGAATATATCTGACTAGTAAGAATCCTAAAACCTATGTATTGATATCTCTGTGTAAGTGAGTCAAGTGGGTGTAAAGCGGCATAAACACAGCAGTGAAAAGCAGCTAAACCCCATTAGAAAAATAAATTACTTTTAAAAACCCATGAACCAAAGACAGTGAAAGAGAGAGAAATTCCTACACAATTCGTTCAGGGGCTGTGATGCAACCTGGAATGACCATATCTAGACCCACAGCTGGATGAGACATAAGGGTGGACACTCTTGGGGCTGAGAGGTTTGGTGAGGTTGGGTGAGCAAACGCAGACCCTTTCAAGTAATACTGCGTGGTACCCATCTCGTGGGTCCCAAATCTCCAGGTTCAAGGGCATCTTCCTACATCAAAAACATGCACGAGAAACCCAGAAGATGGTACACCGTGTGATCGGGAAAGGTTTCTAAAACGCACCTCATTTCTCATCTCCTTGGTCTCGGGTACGCCATTTCAGCCGCTTTACTAGCAACCTCCCTCCTTGGAGAATCAGCACCTTTAACCTCCTGTTCCGTACAGGTTGCAATTTGTCCTGAGGATGAACGGGAAGAGGGGGAACCAATGAGAGATTAGCTCTAGGTGTTGGGACAGGCACAGGTCACTCTATTTTTCCATCAGGAAGAAGCATTGGCCACAGGCTCAGCCTGACCCCGGAACGAGAATAGGGCCAGAAGCAATCCTGTGCTTTTGCGGCCAGCTCCCAAAAAAGCGAGTTGAAAAATGGAGCTCAGGGGCACTGCAATTCACAAACCTGCAGAGTTATAAATGATAACTCTCGTCCACAAATATATTGAGGGAAGGCAACGAAGAGGATTTGAAAGCAAGGCAGAATTGCAGGAAACAGACTTCAGGAGGTAGATTCGAATCGCCTTTAAAGCACATGAAAAGCGGCAAAACGGCGACAATGTTGCCCTTGGCCAAAAAGGGCGTATGCGTTTTTTCCTGAATATATTCAGGAAAAAACGCATACGCCCTTTTTGGCCAACCAAGCAACCTGGAAAGGCAAATCAGCGCTACAAAGAAGCCTCGCTTCCCATCGGTCAAGAGGGCCATGCTGAAAAAAGTGTCAAAACCAGAAATGCAGGACAGGCCATGGAGAAGTGGGAGCCTTGCTACGCTGATGGGCGGGAAGTAAATTGCCAACAGTCACTCTGGAGAAGTGTACGGTGTGTCCTGGAACATCTAAAAAACACAGCTTAGAGCGCATAGGGCACTTCCACTCATGGGCGTATAAATTGGGAAAAGTAAAAATCAGCAAGACACAGGCACCCCAAAGTTTAGGGCTGCTCTGTTGGCAAGAACCTCCACTTCGTTACACCTTAAATATCCCAGGAAAGAGAAAAATGGATAAAGAAACTGTGCTCCTTATGTACAATGGAATATCACTCAGCCGTGAAATCAATGCCATAAGGCTAGTAGCAGCATGATGAGTGGATTTAGGTACGACGATTCTAAGTGAAATAAGTCACACAGAAAAAGACACTTATCATGAGATATCACTTATAGAGGGAATGTAAAAATCGCTACACTTGAACTGAATTACAAAACAGAACAGAGTCACACATTTAGAAATCACACTATGGCTGCTGAACGGGAAACGTGAGGTGGGGAGATGCCTAAAACAAGGGTTTCAAATTAGCTCAGATACCGTTCCATAAACCCAATATGTAATAGACAAGACCTACTCCTTGCTCAGTGAACTGGACTCAACACCCCCTATTCACCGCACAAGAATATATCTGACTAGTAAGAATCCTAAAACCTATGTATTGATATCTCTGTGTAAGTGAGTCAAGTGGGTGTAAAGCGGCATAAACACAGCAGTGAAAAGCAGCTAAACCCCATTAGAAAAATAAATTACTTTTAAAAACCCATGAACCAAAGACAGTGAAAGAGAGAGAAATTCCTACACAATTCGTTCAGGGGCTGTGATGCAACCTGGAATGACCATATCTAGACCCACAGCTGGATGAGACATAAGGGTGGACACTCTTGGGGCTGAGAGGTTTGGTGAGGTTGGGTGAGCAAACGCAGACCCTTTCAAGTAATACTGCGTGGTACCCATCTCGTGGGTCCCAAATCTCCAGGTTCAAGGGCATCTTCCTACATCAAAAACATGCACGAGAAACCCAGAAGATGGTACACCGTGTGATCGGGAAAGGTTTCTAAAACGCACCTCATTTCTCATCTCCTTGGTCTCGGGTACGCCATTTCAGCCGCTTTACTAGCAACCTCCCTCCTTGGAGAATCAGCACCTTTAACCTCCTGTTCCGTACAGGTTGCAATTTGTCCTGAGGATGAACGGGAAGAGGGGGAACCAATGAGAGACTAGCTCTAGGTGTTGGGACAGGCACAGGTCACTCTATTTTTCCATCAGGAAGAAGCATTGGCCACAGGCTCAGCCTGACCCCGGAACGAGAATAGGGCCAGAAGCAATCCTGTGCTTTTGCGGCCAGCTCCCAAAAAAGCGAGTTGAAAAATGGAGCTCAGGGGCACTGCAATTCACAAACCTGCAGAGTTATAAATGATAACTCTCGTCCACAAATATATTGAGGGAAGGCAACGAAGAGGATTTGAAAGCAAGGCAGAATTGCAGGAAACAGACTTCAGGAGGTAGATTCGAATCGCCTTTAAAGCACATGAAAAGCGGCAAAACGGCGACAATGTTGCCCTTGGCCAAAAAGGGCGTATGCGTTTTTTCCTGAATATATTCAGGAAAAAACGCATACGCCCTTTTTGGCCAACCAAGCAACCTGGAAAGGCAAATCAGCGCTACAAAGAAGCCTCGCTTCCCATCGGTCAAGAGGGCCATGCTGAAAAAAGTGTCAAAACCAGAAATGCAGGACAGGCCATGGAGAAGTGGGAGCCTTGCTACGCTGATGGGCGGGAAGTAAATTGCCAACAGTCACTCTGGAGAAGTGTACGGTGTGTCCTGGAACATCTAAAAAACACAGCTTAGAGCGCATAGGGCACTTCCACTCATGGGCGTATAAATTGGGAAAAGTAAAAATCAGCAAGACACAGGCACCCCAAAGTTTAGGGCTGCTCTGTTGGCAAGAACCTCCACTTCGTTACACCTTAAATATCCCAGGAAAGAGAAAAATGGATAAAGAAACTGTGCTCCTTATGTACAATGGAATATCACTCAGCCGTGAAATCAATGCCATAAGGCTAGTAGCAGCATGATGAGTGGATTTAGGTACGACGATTCTAAGTGAAATAAGTCACACAGAAAAAGACACTTATCATGAGATATCACTTATAGAGGGAATGTAAAAATCGCTACACTTGAACTGAATTACAAAACAGAACAGAGTCACACATTTAGAAATCACACTATGGCTGCTGAACGGGAAACGTGAGGTGGGGAGATGCCTAAAACAAGGGTTTCAAATTAGCTCAGATACCGTTCCATAAACCCAATATGTAATAGACAAGACCTACTCCTTGCTCAGTGAACTGGACTCAACACCCCCTATTCACCGCACAAGAATATATCTGACTAGTAAGAATCCTAAAACCTATGTATTGATATCTCTGTGTAAGTGAGTCAAGTGGGTGTAAAGCGGCATAAACACAGCAGTGAAAAGCAGCTAAACCCCATTAGAAAAATAAATTACTTTTAAAAACCCATGAACCAAAGACAGTGAAAGAGAGAGAAATTCCTACACAATTCGTTCAGGGGCTGTGATGCAACCTGGAATGACCATATCTAGACCCACAGCTGGATGAGACATAAGGGTGGACACTCTTGGGGCTGAGAGGTTTGGTGAGGTTGGGTGAGCAAACGCAGACCCTTTCAAGTAATACTGCGTGGTACCCATCTCGTGGGTCCCAAATCTCCAGGTTCAAGGGCATCTTCCTACATCAAAAACATGCACGAGAAACCCAGAAGATGGTACACCGTGTGATCGGGAAAGGTTTCTAAAACGCACCTCATTTCTCATCTCCTTGGTCTCGGGTACGCCATTTCAGCCGCTTTACTAGCAATCTCCCTCCTTGGAGAATCAGCACCTTTAACCTCCTGTTCTGTACAGGTTGCAATTTGTCCTGAGGATGAACGGGAAGAGGGGGAACCAATGAGAGACTAGCTCTAGGTGTTGGGACAGGCACAGGTCACTCTATTTTCCCATCAGGAAGAAGCATTAGCCACAGGCTCAGCCTGCCCCCCGGAACGAGAATAGGGCCAGAAGCAATCCTGTGCTTTTGCGGCCAGCTCCCAAAAAAGCGAGTTGAAAAATGGAGCTCAGGGGCACTGCAATTCACAAACCTGCAGAGTTATAAATGATAACTCTCGTCCACAAATATATTGAGGGAAGGCAACGAAGAGGATTTGAAAGCAAGGCAGAATTGCAGGAAACAGACTTCAGGAGGTAGATTCGAATCGTCTTTAAAGCACATGAAAAGCGGCAAAACGTCGACAATGTTGCCCTTGGCCAAAAAGGGCGTATGCGTTTTTTCCTGAATATATTCAGGAAAAAACGCATACGCCCTTTTTGGCCAACCAAGCCACCTGGAAAGGCAAATCAGCGCTACAAAGAAGCCTCGCTTCCCATCGGTCAAGAGGGCCATGCTGAAAAGAGTGTCAAAACCAGAAATGCAGGACAAGCCATGGAGAAGTGGGAGCCTTGCTACGCTGACGGGCGGGATGTAAATTGCCAACAGCCACTCTGGAGAAGCGTACGGTGTGTCCTGGAACATCTAAAAAACACAGCTTAGAGAGCATAGGGCACTTCCACTCATGGGTGTATAAATTGGGAAAACTAAAAATCAGCAAGACACAGGCACCCAAAAGTTTAGGGCTGCTCTGTTGGCAAGAACCTCCACTTTGTTACACCTTATATATCCCAGGAAAGAGAAAAATGGATAAAGAAACTGTGCTCCTTATGTACAATGGAATATCACTCGGCCGTGAAATCAATGCCATAAGGCTAGTAGCAGCATGATGAGTGGATTTAGGTACGACGATTCTAAGTGAAATAAGTCACACAGAAAAAGACACTTATCATGAGATATCACTTATAGAGGGAATGTAAAAATCGCTACACTTGAACTGAATTACAAAACAGAACAGAGTCACACATTTAGAAATCACACTATGGCTGCTGAACAGGAAAGGGGAGGTGGGGTGACGCATAAAAGAAGGGTTTCATATTAGCTCAGATACCGTTCCATAAACCCAATATGTAATAGACAAGACCTACTCCTTGCTCAGTGAACTGGACTCAACACCCCCTATTCACCGCACAAGAATATATCTGACTAGTAAGAATCCTAAAACCTATGTATTGGTATCTCTGTGTAAGTGAGTCAAGTGGGTATAAAGCGGCATAAACACAGCAGTGAAAAGCAGCTAAACCCCATTAGAAAAATAAATTACTTTTAAAAACCCATGAACCAAAGACAGTGAAAGAGAGAGAAATTCCTACACAATTCGTTCAGGGGCTGTGATGCAACCTGGAATGACCATATCTAGACCCACAGCTGGATGAGACATAAGGGTGGACACTCTTGGGGCTGAGAGGTTTGGTGAGGTTGGGTGAGCAAACGCAGACCCTTTCAAGTAATACTGCGTGGTACCCATCTCGTGGGTCCCAAATCTCCAGGTTCAAGGGCATCTTCCTACATCAAAAACATGCACGAGAAACCCAGAAGATGGTACACCGTGTGATCGGGAAAGGTTTCTAAAACGCACCTCATTTCTCATCTCCTTGGTCTCGGGTACGCCATTTCAGCCGCTTTACTAGCAATCTCCCTCCTTGGAGAATCAGCACCTTTAACCTCCTGTTCTGTACAGGTTGCAATTTGTCCTGAGGATGAACGGGAAGAGGGGGAACCAATGAGAGACTAGCTCTAGGTGTTGGGACAGGCACAGGTCACTCTATTTTCCCATCAGGAAGAAGCATTAGCCACAGGCTCAGCCTGCCCCCCGGAACGAGAATAGGGCCAGAAGCAATCCTGTGCTTTTGCGGCCAGCTCCCAAAAAAGCGAGTTGAAAAATGGAGCTCAGGGGCACTGCAATTCACAAACCTGCAGAGTTATAAATGATAACTCTCGTCCACAAATATATTGAGGGAAGGCAACGAAGAGGATTTGAAAGCAAGGCAGAATTGCAGGAAACAGACTTCAGGAGGTAGATTCGAATCGCCTTTAAAGCACATGAAAAGCGGCAAAACGGCGACAATGTTGCCCTTGGCCAAAAAGGGCGTATGCGTTTTTTCCTGAATATATTCAGGAAAAAACGCATACGCCCTTTTTGGCCAACCAAGCAACCTGGAAAGGCAAATCAGCGCTACAAAGAAGCCTCGCTTCCCATCGGTCAAGAGGGCCATGCTGAAAAAAGTGTCAAAACCAGAAATGCAGGACAGGCCATGGAGAAGTGGGAGCCTTGCTACGCTGATGGGCGGGAAGTAAATTGCCAACAGTCACTCTGGAGAAGTGTACGGTGTGTCCTGGAACATCTAAAAAACACAGCTTAGAGCGCATAGGGCACTTCCACTCATGGGTGTATAAATTGGGAAAAGTAAAAATCAGCAAGACACAGGCACCCCAAAGTTTAGGGCTGCTCTGTTGGCAAGAACCTCCACTTCGTTACACCTTAAATATCCCAGGAAAGAGAAAAATGGATAAAGAAACTGTGCTCCTTATGTACAATGGAATATCACTCAGCCGTGAAATCAATGCCATAAGGCTAGTAGCAGCATGATGAGTGGATTTAGGTACGACGATTCTAAGTGAAATAAGTCACACAGAAAAAGACACTTATCATGAGATATCACTTATAGAGGGAATGTAAAAATCGCTACACTTGAACTGAATTACAAAACAGAACAGAGTCACACATTTAGAAATCACACTATGGCTGCTGAACGGGAAACGTGAGGTGGGGAGATGCCTAAAACAAGGGTTTCAAATTAGCTCAGATACCGTTCCATAAACCCAATATGTAATAGACAAGACCTACTCCTTGCTCAGTGAACTGGACTCAACACCCCCTATTCACCGCACAAGAATATATCTGACTAGTAAGAATCCTAAAACCTATGTATTGATATCTCTGTGTAAGTGAGTCAAGTGGGTGTAAAGCGGCATAAACACAGCAGTGAAAAGCAGCTAAACCCCATTAGAAAAATAAATTACTTTTAAAAACCCATGAACCAAAGACAGTGAAAGAGAGAGAAATTCCTACACAATTCGTTCAGGGGCTGTGATGCAACCTGGAATGACCATATCTAGACCCACAGCTGGATGAGACATAAGGGTGGACACTCTTGGGGCTGAGAGGTTTGGTGAGGTTGGGTGAGCAAACGCAGACCCTTTCAAGTAATACTGCGTGGTACCCATCTCGTGGGTCCCAAATCTCCAGGTTCAAGGGCATCTTCCTACATCAAAAACATGCACGAGAAACCCAGAAGATGGTACACCGTGTGATCGGGAAAGGTTTCTAAAACGCACCTCATTTCTCATCTCCTTGGTCTCGGGTACGCCATTTCAGCCGCTTTACTAGCAATCTCCCTCCTTGGAGAATCAGCACCTTTAACCTCCTGTTCTGTACAGGTTGCAATTTGTCCTGAGGATGAACGGGAAGAGGGGGAACCAATGAGAGACTAGCTCTAGGTGTTGGGACAGGCACAGGTCACTCTATTTTCCCATCAGGAAGAAGCATTAGCCACAGGCTCAGCCTGCCCCCCGGAACGAGAATAGGGCCAGAAGCAATCCTGTGCTTTTGCGGCCAGCTCCCAAAAAAGCGAGTTGAAAAATGGAGCTCAGGGGCACTGCAATTCACAAACCTGCAGAGTTATAAATGATAACTCTCGTCCACAAATATATTGAGGGAAGGCAACGAAGAAGATTTGAAAGCAAGGCAGAATTGCAGGAAACAGACTTCAGGAGGTAGATTCGAATCGCCTTTAAAGCACATAAAAAGCAGCAAAACGTCGACAATGTTGCCCTTGGCCAAAAAGGGCGTATGCGTTTTTTCCTGAATATATTCAGGAAAAAACGCATACGCCCTTTTTGGCCAACCAAGCAATCTGGAAAGGCAAATCAGCGCTACAAAGAAGCCTCGCTTCCCATCGGTCAAGAGGGCCATGCTGAAAAGAGTGTCAAAACCAGAAATGCAGGACAAGCCATGGAGAAGTGGGAGCCTTGCTACGCTGACGGGCGGGATGTAAATTGCCAACAGCCACTCTGGAGAAGCGTACGGTGTGTCCTGGAACATCTAAAAAACACAGCTTAGAGAGCATAGGGCACTTCCACTCATGGGTGTATAAATTGGGAAAACTAAAAATCAGCAAGACACAGGCACCCCAAAGTTTAGGGCTGCTCTGTTGGCAAGAACCTCCACTTCGTTACACCTTAAATATCCCAGGAAAGAGAAAAATGGATAAAGAAACTGTGCTCCTTATGTACAATGGAATATCACTCAGCCGTGAAATCAATGCCATAAGGCTAGTAGCAGCATGATGAGTGGATTTAGGTACGACGATTCTAAGTGAAATAAGTCACACAGAAAAAGACACTTATCATAAGATATCACTTATACAGGGAAGGTAAAAATCGCTACACTTGAACTGAATTACAAAACAGAACAGAGTCACACATTTAGAAATCACACTATGGCTGCTGAACGGGAAAGGGGAGGTGGGGTGACGCATAAAAGAAGGGTTTCAAATTAGCTCAGATACCGTTCCATAAACCCAATATGTAATAGACAAGACCTACTCCTTGCTCAGTGAACTGGACTCAACACCCCCTATTCACCGCACAAGAATATATCTGACTAGTAAGAATCCTAAAACCTATGTATTGGTATCTCTGTGTAAGTGAGTCAAGTGGGTATAAAGCGGCATAAACACAGCAGTGAAAAGCAGCTAAACCCCATTAGAAAAATAAATTACTTTTAAAAACCCATGAACCAAAGACAGTGAAAGAGAGAGAAATTCCTACAAAATTCGTTCAGGGGCTGTGATGCAACCTGGAATGACCATATCTAGACCCACAGCTGGATGAGACATAAGGGTGGACACTCTTGGGGCTGAGAGGTTTGGTGAGGTTGGGTGAGCAAACGCAGACCCTTTCAAGTAATACTGCGTGGTACCCATCTCGTGGGTCCCAAATCTCCAGGTTCAAGGGCATCTTCCTACATCGAAAAAATGCACGAGAAACCCAGAAGATGGTACACCGTGTGATCGGGAAAGGTTTCTAAAACGCACCTCATTTCTCATCTCCTTGGTCTCGGGTACGCCATTTCAGCCGCTTTACTAGCAATCTCCCTCCTTGGAGAATCAGCACCTTTAACCTCCTGTTCTGTACAGGTTGCAATTTGTCCTGAGGATGAACGGGAAGAGGGGGAACCAATGAGAGACTAGCTCTAGGTGTTGGGACAGGCACAGGTCACTCTATTTTCCCATCAGGAAGAAGCATTAGCCACAGGCTCAGCCTGCCCCCCGGAACGAGAATAGGGCCAGAAGCAATCCTGTGCTTTTGCGGCCAGCTCCCAAAAAAGCGAGTTGAAAAATGGAGCTCAGGGGCACTGCAATTCACAAACCTGCAGAGTTATAAATGATAACTCTCGTCCACAAATATATTGAGGGAAGGCAACGAAGAGGATTTGAAAGCAAGGCAGAATTGCAGGAAACAGATTTCAGGAGGTAGATTCGAATCGCCTTTAAAGCACATGAAAAGCGGCAAAACGTCGACAATGTTGCCCTTGGCCAAAAAGGGCGTATGCGTTTTTTCCTGAATATATTCAGGAAAAAACGCATATGCCCTTTTTGGCCAACCAAGCCACCTGGAAAGGCAAATCAGCGCTACAAAGAAGCCTCGCTTCCCATCGGTCAAGAGGGCCATGCTGAAAAAAGTGTCAAAACCAGAAATGCAGGACAGGCCATGGAGAAGTGGAAGCCTTGCTACGCTGATGGGCGGGAAGTAAATTGCCAACAGTCACTCTGGAGAAGTGTACGATGTGTCCTGGAACATCTAAAAAACACAGCTTAGAGCGCATAGGGCACTTCCACTCATGGGCGTATAAATTGGGAAAACTAAAAATCAGCAAGACACAGGCACCCCAAAGTTTAGGGCTGCTCTGTTGGCAAGAACCTCCACTTCGTTACACCTTAAATATCCCAGGAAAGAGAAAAATGGATAAAGAAACTGTGCTCCTTATGTACAATGGAATATCACTCAGCCGTGAAATCAATGCCATAAGGCTAGTAGCAGCATGATGAGTGGATTTAGGTACGACGATTCTAAGTGAAATAAGTCACACAGAAAAAGACACTTATCATGAGATATCACTTATAGAGGGAATGTAAAAATCGCTACACTTGAACTGAATTACAAAACAGAACAGAGTCACACATTTAGAAATCACACTATGGCTGCTGAACGGGAAACGTGAGGTGGGGAGATGCCTAAAACAAGGGTTTCAAATTAGCTCAGATACCGTTCCATAAACCCAATATGTAATAGACAAGACCTACTCCTTGCTCAGTGAACTGGACTCAACACCCCCTATTCACCGCACAAGAATATATCTGACTAGTAAGAATCCTAAAACCTATGTATTGATATCTCTGTGTAAGTGAGTCAAGTGGGTGTAAAGCGGCATAAACACAGCAGTGAAAAGCAGCTAAACCCCATTAGAAAAATAAATTACTTTTAAAAACCCATGAACCAAAGATAGTGAAAGAGAGAGAAATTCCTACAAAATTCGTTCAGGGGCTGTGATGCAACCTGGAATGACCATATCTAGACCCACAGCTGGATGAGACATAAGGGTGGACACTCTTGGGGCTGAGAGGTTTGGTGAGGTTGGGTGAGCAAACGCAGACCCTTTCAAGTAATACTGCGTGGTACCCATCTCGTGGGTCCCAAATCTCCAGGTTCAAGGGCATCTTCCTACATCGAAAACATGCACGAGAAACCCAGAAGATGGTACACCGTGTGATCGGGAAAGGTTTCTAAAACGCACCTCATTTCTCATCTCCTTGGTCTCGGGTACGCCATTTCAGCCGCTTTACTAGCAACCTCCCTCCTTGGAGAATCAGCACCTTTAACCTCCTGTTCCGTACAGGTTGCAATTTGTCCTGAGGATGAACGGGAAGAGGGGGAACCAATGAGAGACTAGCTCTAGGTGTTGGGACAGGCACAGGTCACTCTATTTTTCCATCAGGAAGAAGCATTGGCCACAGGCTCAGCCTGACCCCGGAACGAGAATAGGGCCAGAAGCAATCCTGTGCTTTTGCGGCCAGCTCCCAAAAAAGCGAGTTGAAAAATGGAGCTCAGGGGCACTGCAATTCACAAACCTGCAGAGTTATAAATGATAACTCTCGTCCACAAATATATTGAGGGAAGGCAACGAAGAGGATTTGAAAGCAAGGCAGAATTGCAGGAAACAGACTTCAGGAGGTAGATTCGAATCGCCTTTAAAGCACATGAAAAGCGGCAAAATGGCGACAATGTTGCCCTTGGCCAAAAAGGGCGTATGCGTTTCTTCCTGAATATATTCAGGAAAAAACGCATACGCCCTTTTTGGCCAACCAAGCAACCTGGAAAGGCAAATCAGCGCTACAAAGAAGCCTCGCTTCCCATCGGTCAAGAGGGCCATGCTGAAAAAAGTGTCAAAACCAGAAATGCAGGACAGGCCATGGAGAAGTGGGAGCCTTGCTACGCTGATGGGCGGGAAGTAAATTGCCAACAGTCACTCTGGAGAAGTGTACGGTGTGTCCTGGAACATCTAAAAAACACAGCTTAGAGCGCATAGGGCACTTCCACTCATGGGCGTATAAATTGGGAAAAGTAAAAATCAGCAAGACACAGGCACCCCAAAGTTTAGGGCTGCTCTGTTGGCAAGAACCTCCACTTCGTTACACCTTAAATATCCCAGGAAAGAGAAAAATGGATAAAGAAACTGTGCTCCTTATGTACAATGGAATATCACTCAGCCGTGAAATCAATGCCATAAGGCTAGTAGCAGCATGATGAGTGGATTTAGGTACGACGATTCTAAGTGAAATAAGTCACACAGAAAAAGACACTTATCATAAGATATCACTTATACAGGGAAGGTAAAAATCGCTACACTTGAACTGAATTACAAAACAGAACAGAGTCACACATTTAGAAATCACACTATGGCTGCTGAACGGGAAAGGGGAGGTGGGGTGACGCATAAAAGAAGGGTTTCAAATTAGCTCAGATACCGTTCCATAAACCCAATATGTAATAGACAAGACCTACTCCTTGCTCAGTGAACTGGACTCAACACCCCCTATTCACCGCACAAGAATATATCTGACTAGTAAGAATCCTAAAACCTATGTATTGGTATCTCTGTGTAAGTGAGTCAAGTGGGTATAAAGCGGCATAAACACAGCAGTGAAAAGCAGCTAAACCCCATTAGAAAAATAAATTACTTTTAAAAACCCATGAACCAAAGACAGTGAAAGAGAGAGAAATTCCTACAAAATTCGTTCAGGGGCTGTGATGCAACCTGGAATGACCATATCTAGACCCACAGCTGGATGAGACATAAGGGTGGACACTCTTGGGGCTGAGAGGTTTGGTGAGGTTGGGTGAGCAAACGCAGACCCTTTCAAGTAATACTGCGTGGTACCCATCTCGTGGGTCCCAAATCTCCAGGTTCAAGGGCATCTTCCTACATCAAAAACATGCACGAGAAACCCAGAAGATGGTACACCGTGTGATCGGGAAAGGTTTCTAAAACGCACCTCATTTCTCATCTCCTTGGTCTCGGGTACGCCATTTCAGCCGCTTTACTAGCAATCTCCCTCCTTGGAGAATCAGCACCTTTAACCTCCTGTTCTGTACAGGTTGCAATTTGTCCTGAGGATGAACGGGAAGAGGGGGAACCAATGAGAGACTAGCTCTAGGTGTTGGGACAGGCACAGGTCACTCTATTTTCCCATCAGGAAGAAGCATTAGCCACAGGCTCAGCCTGCCCCCCGGAACGAGAATAGGGCCAGAAGCAATCCTGTGCTTTTGCGGCCAGCTCCCAAAAAAGCGAGTTGAAAAATGGAGCTCAGGGGCACTGCAATTCACAAACCTGCAGAGTTATAAATGATAACTCTCGTCCACAAATATATTGAGGGAAGGCAACGAAGAGGATTTGAAAGCAAGGCAGAATTGCAGGAAACAGACTTCAGGAGGTAGATTCGAATCGTCTTTAAAGCACATGAAAAGCGGCAAAACGTCGACAATGTTGCCCTTGGCCAAAAAGGGCGTATGCGTTTTTTCCTGAATATATTCAGGAAAAAACGCATACGCCCTTTTTGGCCAACCAAGCAACCTGGAAAGGCAAATCAGCGCTACAAAGAAGCCTCGCTTCCCATCGGTCAAGAGGGCCATGCTGAAAAGAGTGTCAAAACCAGAAATGCAGGACAAGCCATGGAGAAGTGGGAGCCTTGCTACGCTGACGGGCGGGATGTAAATTGCCAACAGCCACTCTGGAGAAGCGTACGGTGTGTCCTGGAACATCTAAAAAACACAGCTTAGAGAGCATAGGGCACTTCCACTCATGGGTGTATAAATTGGGAAAACTAAAAATCAGCAAGACACAGGCACCCCAAAGTTTAGGGCTGCTCTGTTGGCAAGAACCTCCACTTCGTTACACCTTAAATATCCCAGGAAAGAGAAAAATGGATAAAGAAACTGTGCTCCTTATGTACAATGGAATATCACTCAGCCGTGAAATCAATGCCATAAGGCTAGTAGCAGCATGATGAGTGGATTTAGGTACGACGATTCTAAGTGAAATAAGTCACACAGAAAAAGACACTTATCATAAGATATCACTTATACAGGGAAGGTAAAAATCGCTACACTTGAACTGAATTACAAAACAGAACAGAGTCACACATTTAGAAATCACACTATGGCTGCTGAACGGGAAAGGGGAGGTGGGGTGACGCATAAAAGAAGGCTTTCAAATTAGCTCAGATACCGTTCCATAAACCCAATATGTAATAGACAAGACCTACTCCTTGCTCAGTGAACTGGACTCAACACCCCCTATTCACCGCACAAGAATATATCTGACTAGTAAGAATCCTAAAACCTATGTATTGGTATCTCTGTGTAAGTGAGTCAAGTGGGTATAAAGCGGCATAAACACAGCAGTGAAAAGCAGCTAAACCCCATTAGAAAAATAAATTACTTTTAAAAACCCATGAACCAAAGACAGTGAAAGAGAGAGAAATTCCTACAAAATTCGTTCAGGGGCTGTGATGCAACCTGGAATGACCATATCTAGACCCACAGCTGGATGAGACATAAGGGTGGACACTCTTGGGGCTGAGAGGTTTGGTGAGGTTGGGTGAGCAAACGCAGACCCTTTCAAGTAATACTGCGTGGTACCCATCTCGTGGGTCCCAAATCTCCAGGTTCAAGGGCATCTTCCTACATCGAAAAAATGCACGAGAAACCCAGAAGATGGTACACCGTGTGATCGGGAAAGGTTTCTAAAACGCACCTCATTTCTCATCTCCTTGGTCTCGGGTACGCCATTTCAGCCGCTTTACTAGCAATCTCCCTCCTTGGAGAATCAGCACCTTTAACCTCCTGTTCTGTACAGGTTGCAATTTGTCCTGAGGATGAACGGGAAGAGGGGGAACCAATGAGAGACTAGCTCTAGGTGTTGGGACAGGCACAGGTCACTCTATTTTCCCATCAGGAAGAAGCATTAGCCACAGGCTCAGCCTGCCCCCCGGAACGAGAATAGGGCCAGAAGCAATCCTGTGCTTTTGCGGCCAGCTCCCAAAAAAGCGAGTTGAAAAATGGAGCTCAGGGGCACTGCAATTCACAAACCTGCAGAGTTATAAATGATAACTCTCGTCCACAAATATATTGAGGGAAGGCAACGAAGAGGATTTGAAAGCAAGGCAGAATTGCAGGAAACAGATTTCAGGAGGTAGATTCGAATCGCCTTTAAAGCACATGAAAAGCGGCAAAACGTCGACAATGTTGCCCTTGGCCAAAAAGGGCGTATGCGTTTTTTCCTGAATATATTCAGGAAAAAACGCATACGCCCTTTTTGGCCAACCAAGCCACCTGGAAAGGCAAATCAGCGCTACAAAGAAGCCTCGCTTCCCATCGGTCAAGAGGGCCATGCTGAAAAAAGTGTCAAAACCAGAAATGCAGGACAGGCCATGGAGAAGTGGAAGCCTTGCTACGCTGATGGGCGGGAAGTAAATTGCCAACAGTCACTCTGGAGAAGTGTACGATGTGTCCTGGAACATCTAAAAAACACAGCTTAGAGCGCATAGGGCACTTCCACTCATGGGCGTATAAATTGGGAAAAGTAAAAATCAGCAAGACACAGGCACCCCAAAGTTTAGGGCTGCTCTGTTGGCAAGAACCTCCACTTCGTTACACCTTAAATATCCCAGGAAAGAGAAAAATGGATAAAGAAACTGTGCTCCTTATGTACAATGGAATATCACTCAGCCGTGAAATCAATGCCATAAGGCTAGTAGCAGCATGATGAGTGGATTTAGGTACGACGATTCTAAGTGAAATAAGTCACACAGAAAAAGACACTTATCATGAGATATCACTTATAGAGGGAATGTAAAAATCGCTACACTTGAACTGAATTACAAAACAGAACAGAGTCACACATTTAGAAATCACACTATGGCTGCTGAACGGGAAACGTGAGGTGGGGAGATGCCTAAAACAAGGGTTTCAAATTAGCTCAGATACCGTTCCATAAACCCAATATGTAATAGACAAGACCTACTCCTTGCTCAGTGAACTGGACTCAACACCCCCTATTCACCGCACAAGAATATATCTGACTAGTAAGAATCCTAAAACCTATGTATTGATATCTCTGTGTAAGTGAGTCAAGTGGGTGTAAAGCGGCATAAACACAGCAGTGAAAAGCAGCTAAACCCCATTAGAAAAATAAATTACTTTTAAAAACCCATGAACCAAAGACAGTGAAAGAGAGAGAAATTCCTACACAATTCGTTCAGGGGCTGTGATGCAACCTGGAATGACCATATCTAGACCCACAGCTGGATGAGACATAAGGGTGGACACTCTTGGGGCTGAGAGGTTTGGTGAGGTTGGGTGAGCAAACGCAGACCCTTTCAAGTAATACTGCGTGGTACCCATCTCGTGGGTCCCAAATCTCCAGGTTCAAGGGCATCTTCCTACATCGAAAAAATGCACGAGAAACCCAGAAGATGGTACACCGTGTGATCGGGAAAGGTTTCTAAAACGCACCTCATTTCTCATCTCCTTGGTCTCGGGTACGCCATTTCAGCCGCTTTACTAGCAACCTCCCTCCTTGGAGAATCAGCACCTTTAACCTCCTGTTCCGTACAGGTTGCAATTTGTCCTGAGGATGAACGGGAAGAGGGGGAACCAATGAGAGACTAGCTCTAGGTGTTGGGACAGGCACAGGTCACTCTATTTTCCCATCAGGAAGAAGCATTAGCCACAGGCTCAGCCTGACCCCGGAACGAGAATAGGGCCAGAAGCAATCCTGTGCTTTTGCGGCCAGCTCCCAAAAAAGCGAGTTGAAAAATGGAGCTCAGGGGCACTGCAATTCACAAACCTGCAGAGTTATAAATGATAACTCTCGTCCACAAATATATTGAGGGAAGGCAACGAAGAGGATTTGAAAGCAAGGCAGAATTGCAGGAAACAGACTTCAGGAGGTAGATTCGAATCGCCTTTAAAGCACATGAAAAGCGGCAAAACGGCGACAATGTTGCCCTTGGCCAAAAAGGGCGTATGCGTTTTTTCCTGAATATATTCAGGAAAAAACGCATACGCCCTTTTTGGCCAACCAAGCAACCTGGAAAGGCAAATCAGCGCTACAAAGAAGCCTCGCTTCCCATCGGTCAAGAGGGCCATGCTGAAAAAAGTGTCAAAACCAGAAATGCAGGACAGGCCATGGAGAAGTGGGAGCCTTGCTACGCTGATGGGCGGGAAGTAAATTGCCAACAGTCACTCTGGAGAAGTGTACGGTGTGTCCTGGAACATCTAAAAAACACAGCTTAGAGCGCATAGGGCACTTCCACTCATGGGCGTATAAATTGGGAAAAGTAAAAATCAGCAAGACACAGGCACCCCAAAGTTTAGGGCTGCTCTGTTGGCAAGAACCTCCACTTCGTTACACCTTAAATATCCCAGGAAAGAGAAAAATGGATAAAGAAACTGTGCTCCTTATGTACAATGGAATATCACTCAGCCGTGAAATCAATGCCATAAGGCTAGTAGCAGCATGATGAGTGGATTTAGGTACGACGATTCTAAGTGAAATAAGTCACACAGAAAAAGACACTTATCATGAGATATCACTTATAGAGGGAATGTAAAAATCGCTACACTTGAACTGAATTACAAAACAGAACAGAGTCACACATTTAGAAATCACACTATGGCTGCTGAACGGGAAAGGGGAGGTGGGGTGACGCATAAAAGAAGGGTTTCAAATTAGCTCAGATACCGTTCCATAAACCCAATATGTAATAGACAAGACCTACTCCTTGCTCAGTGAACTGGACTCAACACCCCCTATTCACCGCACAAGAATATATCTGACTAGTAAGAATCCTAAAACCTATGTATTGGTATCTCTGTGTAAGTGAGTCAAGTGGGTATAAAGCGGCATAAACACAGCAGTGAAAAGCAGCTAAACCCCATTAGAAAAATAAATTACTTTTAAAAACCCATGAACCAAAGACAGTGAAAGAGAGAGAAATTCCTACAAAATTCGTTCAGGGGCTGTGATGCAACCTGGAATGACCATATCTAGACCCACAGCTGGATGAGACATAAGGGTGGACACTCTTGGGGCTGAGAGGTTTGGTGAGGTTGGGTGAGCAAACGCAGACCCTTTCAAGTAATACTGCGTGGTACCCATCTCGTGGGTCCCAAATCTCCAGGTTCAAGGGCATCTTCCTACATCAAAAACATGCACGAGAAACCCAGAAGATGGTACACCGTGTGATCGGGAAAGGTTTCTAAAACGCACCTCATTTCTCATCTCCTTGGTCTCGGGTACGCCATTTCAGCCGCTTTACTAGCAATCTCCCTCCTTGGAGAATCAGCACCTTTAACCTCCTGTTCTGTACAGGTTGCAATTTGTCCTGAGGATGAACGGGAAGAGGGGGAACCAATGAGAGACTAGCTCTAGGTGTTGGGACAGGCACAGGTCACTCTATTTTCCCATCAGGAAGAAGCATTAGCCACAGGCTCAGCCTGCCCCCCGGAACGAGAATAGGGCCAGAAGCAATCCTGTGCTTTTGCGGCCAGCTCCCAAAAAAGCGAGTTGAAAAATGGAGCTCAGGGGCACTGCAATTCACAAACCTGCAGAGTTATAAATGATAACTCTCGTCCACAAATATATTGAGGGAAGGCAACGAAGAGGATTTGAAAGCAAGGCAGAATTGCAGGAAACAGACTTCAGGAGGTAGATTCGAATCGTCTTTAAAGCACATGAAAAGCGGCAAAACGTCGACAATGTTGCCCTTGGCCAAAAAGGGCGTATGCGTTTTTTCCTGAATATATTCAGGAAAAAACGCATACGCCCTTTTTGGCCAACCAAGCAACCTGGAAAGGCAAATCAGCGCTACAAAGAAGCCTCGCTTCCCATCGGTCAAGAGGGCCATGCTGAAAAGAGTGTCAAAACCAGAAATGCAGGACAAGCCATGGAGAAGTGGGAGCCTTGCTACGCTGACGGGCGGGATGTAAATTGCCAACAGCCACTCTGGAGAAGCGTACGGTGTGTCCTGGAACATCTAAAAAACACAGCTTAGAGAGCATAGGGCACTTCCACTCATGGGTGTATAAATTGGGAAAACTAAAAATCAGCAAGACACAGGCACCCCAAAGTTTAGGGCTGCTCTGTTGGCAAGAACCTCCACTTCGTTACACCTTAAATATCCCAGGAAAGAGAAAAATGGATAAAGAAACTGTGCTCCTTATGTACAATGGAATATCACTCAGCCGTGAAATCAATGCCATAAGGCTAGTAGCAGCATGATGAGTGGATTTAGGTACGACGATTCTAAGTGAAATAAGTCACACAGAAAAAGACACTTATCATAAGATATCACTTATACAGGGAAGGTAAAAATCGCTACACTTGAACTGAATTACAAAACAGAACAGAGTCACACATTTAGAAATCACACTATGGCTGCTGAACGGGAAAGGGGAGGTGGGGTGACGCATAAAAGAAGGCTTTCAAATTAGCTCAGATACCGTTCCATAAACCCAATATGTAATAGACAAGACCTACTCCTTGCTCAGTGAACTGGACTCAACACCCCCTATTCACCGCACAAGAATATATCTGACTAGTAAGAATCCTAAAACCTATGTATTGGTATCTCTGTGTAAGTGAGTCAAGTGGGTATAAAGCGGCATAAACACAGCAGTGAAAAGCAGCTAAACCCCATTAGAAAAATAAATTACTTTTAAAAACCCATGAACCAAAGACAGTGAAAGAGAGAGAAATTCCTACAAAATTCGTTCAGGGGCTGTGATGCAACCTGGAATGACCATATCTAGACCCACAGCTGGATGAGACATAAGGGTGGACACTCTTGGGGCTGAGAGGTTTGGTGAGGTTGGGTGAGCAAACGCAGACCCTTTCAAGTAATACTGCGTGGTACCCATCTCGTGGGTCCCAAATCTCCAGGTTCAAGGGCATCTTCCTACATCGAAAAAATGCACGAGAAACCCAGAAGATGGTACACCGTGTGATCGGGAAAGGTTTCTAAAACGCACCTCATTTCTCATCTCCTTGGTCTCGGGTACGCCATTTCAGCCGCTTTACTAGCAATCTCCCTCCTTGGAGAATCAGCACCTTTAACCTCCTGTTCTGTACAGGTTGCAATTTGTCCTGAGGATGAACGGGAAGAGGGGGAACCAATGAGAGACTAGCTCTAGGTGTTGGGACAGGCACAGGTCACTCTATTTTCCCATCAGGAAGAAGCATTAGCCACAGGCTCAGCCTGCCCCCCGGAACGAGAATAGGGCCAGAAGCAATCCTGTGCTTTTGCGGCCAGCTCCCAAAAAAGCGAGTTGAAAAATGGAGCTCAGGGGCACTGCAATTCACAAACCTGCAGAGTTATAAATGATAACTCTCGTCCACAAATATATTGAGGGAAGGCAACGAAGAGGATTTGAAAGCAAGGCAGAATTGCAGGAAACAGATTTCAGGAGGTAGATTCGAATCGCCTTTAAAGCACATGAAAAGCGGCAAAACGTCGACAATGTTGCCCTTGGCCAAAAAGGGCGTATGCGTTTTTTCCTGAATATATTCAGGAAAAAACGCATACGCCCTTTTTGGCCAACCAAGCCACCTGGAAAGGCAAATCAGCGCTACAAAGAAGCCTCGCTTCCCATCGGTCAAGAGGGCCATGCTGAAAAAAGTGTCAAAACCAGAAATGCAGGACAGGCCATGGAGAAGTGGAAGCCTTGCTACGCTGATGGGCGGGAAGTAAATTGCCAACAGTCACTCTGGAGAAGTGTACGATGTGTCCTGGAACATCTAAAAAACACAGCTTAGAGCGCATAGGGCACTTCCACTCATGGGCGTATAAATTGGGAAAAGTAAAAATCAGCAAGACACAGGCACCCCAAAGTTTAGGGCTGCTCTGTTGGCAAGAACCTCCACTTCGTTACACCTTAAATATCCCAGGAAAGAGAAAAATGGATAAAGAAACTGTGCTCCTTATGTACAATGGAATATCACTCAGCCGTGAAATCAATGCCATAAGGCTAGTAGCAGCATGATGAGTGGATTTAGGTACGACGATTCTAAGTGAAATAAGTCACACAGAAAAAGACACTTATCATGAGATATCACTTATAGAGGGAATGTAAAAATCGCTACACTTGAACTGAATTACAAAACAGAACAGAGTCACACATTTAGAAATCACACTATGGCTGCTGAACGGGAAACGTGAGGTGGGGAGATGCCTAAAACAAGGGTTTCAAATTAGCTCAGATACCGTTCCATAAACCCAATATGTAATAGACAAGACCTACTCCTTGCTCAGTGAACTGGACTCAACACCCCCTATTCACCGCACAAGAATATATCTGACTAGTAAGAATCCTAAAACCTATGTATTGATATCTCTGTGTAAGTGAGTCAAGTGGGTGTAAAGCGGCATAAACACAGCAGTGAAAAGCAGCTAAACCCCATTAGAAAAATAAATTACTTTTAAAAACCCATGAACCAAAGACAGTGAAAGAGAGAGAAATTCCTACACAATTCGTTCAGGGGCTGTGATGCAACCTGGAATGACCATATCTAGACCCACAGCTGGATGAGACATAAGGGTGGACACTCTTGGGGCTGAGAGGTTTGGTGAGGTTGGGTGAGCAAACGCAGACCCTTTCAAGTAATACTGCGTGGTACCCATCTCGTGGGTCCCAAATCTCCAGGTTCAAGGGCATCTTCCTACATCGAAAAAATGCACGAGAAACCCAGAAGATGGTACACCGTGTGATCGGGAAAGGTTTCTAAAACGCACCTCATTTCTCATCTCCTTGGTCTCGGGTACGCCATTTCAGCCGCTTTACTAGCAACCTCCCTCCTTGGAGAATCAGCACCTTTAACCTCCTGTTCCGTACAGGTTGCAATTTGTCCTGAGGATGAACGGGAAGAGGGGGAACCAATGAGAGACTAGCTCTAGGTGTTGGGACAGGCACAGGTCACTCTATTTTCCCATCAGGAAGAAGCATTAGCCACAGGCTCAGCCTGACCCCGGAACGAGAATAGGGCCAGAAGCAATCCTGTGCTTTTGCGGCCAGCTCCCAAAAAAGCGAGTTGAAAAATGGAGCTCAGGGGCACTGCAATTCACAAACCTGCAGAGTTATAAATGATAACTCTCGTCCACAAATATATTGAGGGAAGGCAACGAAGAGGATTTGAAAGCAAGGCAGAATTGCAGGAAACAGACTTCAGGAGGTAGATTCGAATCGCCTTTAAAGCACATGAAAAGCGGCAAAACGGCGACAATGTTGCCCTTGGCCAAAAAGGGCGTATGCGTTTTTTCCTGAATATATTCAGGAAAAAACGCATACGCCCTTTTTGGCCAACCAAGCAACCTGGAAAGGCAAATCAGCGCTACAAAGAAGCCTCGCTTCCCATCGGTCAAGAGGGCCATGCTGAAAAAAGTGTCAAAACCAGAAATGCAGGACAGGCCATGGAGAAGTGGGAGCCTTGCTACGCTGATGGGCGGGAAGTAAATTGCCAACAGTCACTCTGGAGAAGTGTACGGTGTGTCCTGGAACATCTAAAAAACACAGCTTAGAGCGCATAGGGCACTTCCACTCATGGGCGTATAAATTGGGAAAAGTAAAAATCAGCAAGACACAGGCACCCCAAAGTTTAGGGCTGCTCTGTTGGCAAGAACCTCCACTTCGTTACACCTTAAATATCCCAGGAAAGAGAAAAATGGATAAAGAAACTGTGCTCCTTATGTACAATGGAATATCACTCAGCCGTGAAATCAATGCCATAAGGCTAGTAGCAGCATGATGAGTGGATTTAGGTACGACGATTCTAAGTGAAATAAGTCACACAGAAAAAGACACTTATCATGAGATATCACTTATAGAGGGAATGTAAAAATCGCTACACTTGAACTGAATTACAAAACAGAACAGAGTCACACATTTAGAAATCACACTATGGCTGCTGAACGGGAAACGTGAGGTGGGGAGATGCCTAAAACAAGGGTTTCAAATTAGCTCAGATACCGTTCCATAAACCCAATATGTAATAGACAAGACCTACTCCTTGCTCAGTGAACTGGACTCAACACCCCCTATTCACCGCACAAGAATATATCTGACTAGTAAGAATCCTAAAACCTATGTATTGATATCTCTGTGTAAGTGAGTCAAGTGGGTGTAAAGCGGCATAAACACAGCAGTGAAAAGCAGCTAAACCCCATTAGAAAAATAAATTACTTTTAAAAACCCATGAACCAAAGACAGTGAAAGAGAGAGAAATTCCTACACAATTCGTTCAGGGGCTGTGATGCAACCTGGAATGACCATATCTAGACCCACAGCTGGATGAGACATAAGGGTGGACACTCTTGGGGCTGAGAGGTTTGGTGAGGTTGGGTGAGCAAACGCAGACCCTTTCAAGTAATACTGCGTGGTACCCATCTCGTGGGTCCCAAATCTCCAGGTTCAAGGGCATCTTCCTACATCGAAAACATGCACGAGAAACCCAGAAGATGGTACACCGTGTGATCGGGAAAGGTTTCTAAAACGCACCTCATTTCTCATCTCCTTGGTCTCGGGTACGCCATTTCAGCCGCTTTACTAGCAACCTCCCTCCTTGGAGAATCAGCACCTTTAACCTCCTGTTCCGTACAGGTTGCAATTTGTCCTGAGGATGAACGGGAAGAGGGGGAACCAATGAGAGACTAGCTCTAGGTGTTGGGACAGGCACAGGTCACTCTATTTTTCCATCAGGAAGAAGCATTGGCCACAGGCTCAGCCTGACCCCGGAACGAGAATAGGGCCAGAAGCAATCCTGTGCTTTTGCGGCCAGCTCCCAAAAAAGCGAGTTGAAAAATGGAGCTCAGGGGCACTGCAATTCACAAACCTGCAGAGTTATAAATGATAACTCTCGTCCACAAATATATTGAGGGAAGGCAACGAAGAGGATTTGAAAGCAAGGCAGAATTGCAGGAAACAGACTTCAGGAGGTAGATTCGAATCGCCTTTAAAGCACATGAAAAGCGGCAAAACGGCGACAATGTTGCCCTTGGCCAAAAAGGGCGTATGCGTTTTTTCCTGAATATATTCAGGAAAAAACGCATACGCCCTTTTTGGCCAACCAAGCAACCTGGAAAGGCAAATCAGCGCTACAAAGAAGCCTCGCTTCCCATCGGTCAAGAGGGCCATGCTGAAAAAAGTGTCAAAACCAGAAATGCAGGACAGGCCATGGAGAAGTGGGAGCCTTGCTACGCTGATGGGCGGGAAGTAAATTGCCAACAGTCACTCTGCAGAAGTGTCCGGTGTGTCCTGGAACATCTAAAAAACACAGCTTAGAGCGCTTAGGGCACTTCCACTCATGGGCGTATAAATTGGGAAAAGTAAAAATCAGCAAGACACAGGCACCCCAAAGTTTAGGGCTGCTCTGTTGGCAAGAACCTCCACTTCGTTACACCTTAAATATCCCAGGAAAGAGAAAAATGGATAAAGAAACTGTGCTCCTTATGTACAATGGAATATCACTCAGCCGTGAAATCAATGCCATAAGGCTAGTAGCAGCATGATGAGTGGATTTAGGTACGACGATTCTAAGTGAAATAAGTCACACAGAAAAAGACACTTATCATGAGATATCACTTATAGAGGGAATGTAAAAATCGCTACACTTGAACTGAATTACAAAACAGAACAGAGTCACACATTTAGAAATCACACTATGGCTGCTGAACGGGAAACGTGAGGTGGGGAGATGCCTAAAACAAGGGTTTCAAATTAGCTCAGATACCGTTCCATAAACCCAATATGTAATAGACAAGACCTACTCCTTGCTCAGTGAACTGGACTCAACACCCCCTATTCACCGCACAAGAATATATCTGACTAGTAAGAATCCTAAAACCTATGTATTGATATCTCTGTGTAAGTGAGTCAAGTGGGTGTAAAGCGGCATAAACACAGCAGTGAAAAGCAGCTAAACCCCATTAGAAAAATAAATTACTTTTAAAAACCCATGAACCAAAGACAGTGAAAGAGAGAGAAATTCCTACAAAATTCGTTCAGGGGCTGTGATGCAACCTGGAATGACCATATCTAGACCCACAGCTGGATGAGACATAAGGGTGGACACTCTTGGGGCTGAGAGGTTTGGTGAGGTTGGGTGAGCAAACGCAGACCCTTTCAAGTAATACTGCGTGGTACCCATCTCGTGGGTCCCAAATCTCCAGGTTCAAGGGCATCTTCCTACATCAAAAACATGCACGAGAAACCCAGAAGATGGTACACCGTGTGATCGGGAAAGGTTTCTAAAACGCACCTCATTTCTCATCTCCTTGGTCTCGGGTACGCCATTTCAGCCGCTTTACTAGCAATCTCCCTCCTTGGAGAATCAGCACCTTTAACCTCCTGTTCTGTACAGGTTGCAATTTGTCCTGAGGATGAACGGGAAGAGGGGGAACCAATGAGAGACTAGCTCTAGGTGTTGGGACAGGCACAGGTCACTCTATTTTCCCATCAGGAAGAAGCATTAGCCACAGGCTCAGCCTGCCCCCCGGAACGAGAATAGGGCCAGAAGCAATCCTGTGCTTTTGCGGCCAGCTCCCAAAAAAGCGAGTTGAAAAATGGAGCTCAGGGGCACTGCAATTCACAAACCTGCAGAGTTATAAATGATAACTCTCGTCCACAAATATATTGAGGGAAGGCAACGAAGAGGATTTGAAAGCAAGGCAGAATTGCAGGAAACAGACTTCAGGAGGTAGATTCGAATCGTCTTTAAAGCACATGAAAAGCGGCAAAACGTCGACAATGTTGCCCTTGGCCAAAAAGGGCGTATGCGTTTTTTCCTGAATATATTCAGGAAAAAACGCATACGCCCTTTTTGGCCAACCAAGCAACCTGGAAAGGCAAATCAGCGCTACAAAGAAGCCTCGCTTCCCATCGGTCAAGAGGGCCATGCTGAAAAGAGTGTCAAAACCAGAAATGCAGGACAAGCCATGGAGAAGTGGGAGCCTTGCTACGCTGACGGGCGGGATGTAAATTGCCAACAGCCACTCTGGAGAAGCGTACGGTGTGTCCTGGAACATCTAAAAAACACAGCTTAGAGAGCATAGGGCACTTCCACTCATGGGTGTATAAATTGGGAAAACTAAAAATCAGCAAGACACAGGCACCCCAAAGTTTAGGGCTGCTCTGTTGGCAAGAACCTCCACTTCGTTACACCTTAAATATCCCAGGAAAGAGAAAAATGGATAAAGAAACTGTGCTCCTTATGTACAATGGAATATCACTCAGCCGTGAAATCAATGCCATAAGGCTAGTAGCAGCATGATGAGTGGATTTAGGTACGACGATTCTAAGTGAAATAAGTCACACAGAAAAAGACACTTATCATAAGATATCACTTATACAGGGAAGGTAAAAATCGCTACACTTGAACTGAATTACAAAACAGAACAGAGTCACACATTTAGAAATCACACTATGGCTGCTGAACGGGAAAGGGGAGGTGGGGTGACGCATAAAAGAAGGGTTTCAAATTAGCTCAGATACCGTTCCATAAACCCAATATGTAATAGACAAGACCTACTCCTTGCTCAGTGAACTGGACTCAACACCCCCTATTCACCGCACAAGAATATATCTGACTAGTAAGAATCCTAAAACCTATGTATTGGTATCTCTGTGTAAGTGAGTCAAGTGGGTATAAAGCGGCATAAACACAGCAGTGAAAAGCAGCTAAACCCCATTAGAAAAATAAATTACTTTTAAAAACCCATGAACCAAAGACAGTGAAAGAGAGAGAAATTCCTACAAAATTCGTTCAGGGGCTGTGATGCAACCTGGAATGACCATATCTAGACCCACAGCTGGATGAGACATAAGGGTGGACACTCTTGGGGCTGAGAGGTTTGGTGAGGTTGGGTGAGCAAACGCAGACCCTTTCAAGTAATACTGCGTGGTACCCATCTCGTGGGTCCCAAATCTCCAGGTTCAAGGGCATCTTCCTACATCGAAAAAATGCACGAGAAACCCAGAAGATGGTACACCGTGTGATCGGGAAAGGTTTCTAAAACGCACCTCATTTCTCATCTCCTTGGTCTCGGGTACGCCATTTCAGCCGCTTTACTAGCAATCTCCCTCCTTGGAGAATCAGCACCTTTAACCTCCTGTTCTGTACAGGTTGCAATTTGTCCTGAGGATGAACGGGAAGAGGGGGAACCAATGAGAGACTAGCTCTAGGTGTTGGGACAGGCACAGGTCACTCTATTTTCCCATCAGGAAGAAGCATTAGCCACAGGCTCAGCCTGCCCCCCGGAACGAGAATAGGGCCAGAAGCAATCCTGTGCTTTTGCGGCCAGCTCCCAAAAAAGCGAGTTGAAAAATGGAGCTCAGGGGCACTGCAATTCACAAACCTGCAGAGTTATAAATGATAACTCTCGTCCACAAATATATTGAGGGAAGGCAACGAAGAGGATTTGAAAGCAAGGCAGAATTGCAGGAAACAGATTTCAGGAGGTAGATTCGAATCGCCTTTAAAGCACATGAAAAGCGGCAAAACGTCGACAATGTTGCCCTTGGCCAAAAAGGGCGTATGCGTTTTTTCCTGAATATATTCAGGAAAAAACGCATACGCCCTTTTTGGCCAACCAAGCCACCTGGAAAGGCAAATCAGCGCTACAAAGAAGCCTCGCTTCCCATCGGTCAAGAGGGCCATGCTGAAAAAAGTGTCAAAACCAGAAATGCAGGACAGGCCATGGAGAAGTGGAAGCCTTGCTACGCTGATGGGCGGGAAGTAAATTGCCAACAGTCACTCTGGAGAAGTGTACGATGTGTCCTGGAACATCTAAAAAACACAGCTTAGAGCGCATAGGGCACTTCCACTCATGGGCGTATAAATTGGGAAAAGTAAAAATCAGCAAGACACAGGCACCCCAAAGTTTAGGGCTGCTCTGTTGGCAAGAACCTCCACTTCGTTACACCTTAAATATCCCAGGAAAGAGAAAAATGGATAAAGAAACTGTGCTCCTTATGTACAATGGAATATCACTCAGCCGTGAAATCAATGCCATAAGGCTAGTAGCAGCATGATGAGTGGATTTAGGTACGACGATTCTAAGTGAAATAAGTCACACAGAAAAAGACACTTATCATGAGATATCACTTATAGAGGGAATGTAAAAATCGCTACACTTGAACTGAATTACAAAACAGAACAGAGTCACACATTTAGAAATCACACTATGGCTGCTGAACGGGAAACGTGAGGTGGGGAGATGCCTAAAACAAGGGTTTCAAATTAGCTCAGATACCGTTCCATAAACCCAATATGTAATAGACAAGACCTACTCCTTGCTCAGTGAACTGGACTCAACACCCCCTATTCACCGCACAAGAATATATCTGACTAGTAAGAATCCTAAAACCTATGTATTGATATCTCTGTGTAAGTGAGTCAAGTGGGTGTAAAGCGGCATAAACACAGCAGTGAAAAGCAGCTAAACCCCATTAGAAAAATAAATTACTTTTAAAAACCCATGAACCAAAGACAGTGAAAGAGAGAGAAATTCCTACACAATTCGTTCAGGGGCTGTGATGCAACCTGGAATGACCATATCTAGACCCACAGCTGGATGAGACATAAGGGTGGACACTCTTGGGGCTGAGAGGTTTGGTGAGGTTGGGTGAGCAAACGCAGACCCTTTCAAGTAATACTGCGTGGTACCCATCTCGTGGGTCCCAAATCTCCAGGTTCAAGGGCATCTTCCTACATCGAAAAAATGCACGAGAAACCCAGAAGATGGTACACCGTGTGATCGGGAAAGGTTTCTAAAACGCACCTCATTTCTCATCTCCTTGGTCTCGGGTACGCCATTTCAGCCGCTTTACTAGCAACCTCCCTCCTTGGAGAATCAGCACCTTTAACCTCCTGTTCCGTACAGGTTGCAATTTGTCCTGAGGATGAACGGGAAGAGGGGGAACCAATGAGAGACTAGCTCTAGGTGTTGGGACAGGCACAGGTCACTCTATTTTCCCATCAGGAAGAAGCATTAGCCACAGGCTCAGCCTGACCCCGGAACGAGAATAGGGCCAGAAGCAATCCTGTGCTTTTGCGGCCAGCTCCCAAAAAAGCGAGTTGAAAAATGGAGCTCAGGGGCACTGCAATTCACAAACCTGCAGAGTTATAAATGATAACTCTCGTCCACAAATATATTGAGGGAAGGCAACGAAGAGGATTTGAAAGCAAGGCAGAATTGCAGGAAACAGACTTCAGGAGGTAGATTCGAATCGCCTTTAAAGCACATGAAAAGCGGCAAAACGGCGACAATGTTGCCCTTGGCCAAAAAGGGCGTATGCGTTTTTTCCTGAATATATTCAGGAAAAAACGCATACGCCCTTTTTGGCCAACCAAGCAACCTGGAAAGGCAAATCAGCGCTACAAAGAAGCCTCGCTTCCCATCGGTCAAGAGGGCCATGCTGAAAAAAGTGTCAAAACCAGAAATGCAGGACAGGCCATGGAGAAGTGGGAGCCTTGCTACGCTGATGGGCGGGAAGTAAATTGCCAACAGTCACTCTGGAGAAGTGTACGGTGTGTCCTGGAACATCTAAAAAACACAGCTTAGAGCGCATAGGGCACTTCCACTCATGGGCGTATAAATTGGGAAAAGTAAAAATCAGCAAGACACAGGCACCCCAAAGTTTAGGGCTGCTCTGTTGGCAAGAACCTCCACTTCGTTACACCTTAAATATCCCAGGAAAGAGAAAAATGGATAAAGAAACTGTGCTCCTTATGTACAATGGAATATCACTCAGCCGTGAAATCAATGCCATAAGGCTAGTAGCAGCATGATGAGTGGATTTAGGTACGACGATTCTAAGTGAAATAAGTCACACAGAAAAAGACACTTATCATGAGATATCACTTATAGAGGGAATGTAAAAATCGCTACACTTGAACTGAATTACAAAACAGAACAGAGTCACACATTTAGAAATCACACTATGGCTGCTGAACGGGAAACGTGAGGTGGGGAGATGCCTAAAACAAGGGTTTCAAATTAGCTCAGATACCGTTCCATAAACCCAATATGTAATAGACAAGACCTACTCCTTGCTCAGTGAACTGGACTCAACACCCCCTATTCACCGCACAAGAATATATCTGACTAGTAAGAATCCTAAAACCTATGTATTGATATCTCTGTGTAAGTGAGTCAAGTGGGTGTAAAGCGGCATAAACACAGCAGTGAAAAGCAGCTAAACCCCATTAGAAAAATAAATTACTTTTAAAAACCCATGAACCAAAGACAGTGAAAGAGAGAGAAATTCCTACACAATTCGTTCAGGGGCTGTGATGCAACCTGGAATGACCATATCTAGACCCACAGCTGGATGAGACATAAGGGTGGACACTCTTGGGGCTGAGAGGTTTGGTGAGGTTGGGTGAGCAAACGCAGACCCTTTCAAGTAATACTGCGTGGTACCCATCTCGTGGGTCCCAAATCTCCAGGTTCAAGGGCATCTTCCTACATCGAAGACATGCACGAGAAACCCAGAAGATGGTACACCGTGTGATCGGGAAAGGTTTCTAAAACGCACCTCATTTCTCATCTCCTTGGTCTCGGGTACGCCATTTCAGCCGCTTTACTAGCAACCTCCCTCCTTGGAGAATCAGCACCTTTAACCTCCTGTTCCGTACAGGTTGCAATTTGTCCTGAGGATGAACGGGAAGAGGGGGAACCAATGAGAGACTAGCTCTAGGTGTTGGGACAGGCACAGGTCACTCTATTTTTCCATCAGGAAGAAGCATTGGCCACAGGCTCAGCCTGACCCCGGAACGAGAATAGGGCCAGAAGCAATCCTGTGCTTTTGCGGCCAGCTCCCAAAAAAGCGAGTTGAAAAATGGAGCTCAGGGGCACTGCAATTCACAAACCTGCAGAGTTATAAATGATAACTCTCGTCCACAAATATATTGAGGGAAGGCAACGAAGAGGATTTGAAAGCAAGGCAGAATTGCAGGAAACAGACTTCAGGAGGTAGATTCGAATCGCCTTTAAAGCACATGAAAAGCGGCAAAACGGCGACAATGTTGCCCTTGGCCAAAAAGGGCGTATGCGTTTTTTCCTGAATATATTCAGGAAAAAACGCATACGCCCTTTTTGGCCAACCAAGCAACCTGGAAAGGCAAATCAGCGCTACAAAGAAGCCTCGCTTCCCATCGGTCAAGAGGGCCATGCTGAAAAAAGTGTCAAAACCAGAAATGCAGGACAGGCCATGGAGAAGTGGGAGCCTTGCTACGCTGATGGGCGGGAAGTAAATTGCCAACAGTCACTCTGGAGAAGTGTACGGTGTGTCCTGGAACATCTAAAAAACACAGCTTAGAGCGCATAGGGCACTTCCACTCATGGGCGTATAAATTGGGAAAAGTAAAAATCAGCAAGACACAGGCACCCCAAAGTTTAGGGCTGCTCTGTTGGCAAGAACCTCCACTTCGTTACACCTTAAATATCCCAGGAAAGAGAAAAATGGATAAAGAAACTGTGCTCCTTATGTACAATGGAATATCACTCAGCCGTGAAATCAATGCCATAAGGCTAGTAGCAGCATGATGAGTGGATTTAGGTACGACGATTCTAAGTGAAATAAGTCACACAGAAAAAGACACTTATCATGAGATATCACTTATAGAGGGAATGTAAAAATCGCTACACTTGAACTGAATTACAAAACAGAACAGAGTCACACATTTAGAAATCACACTATGGCTGCTGAACGGGAAACGTGAGGTGGGGAGATGCCTAAAACAAGGGTTTCAAATTAGCTCAGATACCGTTCCATAAACCCAATATGTAATAGACAAGACCTACTCCTTGCTCAGTGAACTGGACTCAACACCCCCTATTCACCGCACAAGAATATATCTGACTAGTAAGAATCCTAAAACCTATGTATTGATATCTCTGTGTAAGTGAGTCAAGTGGGTGTAAAGCGGCATAAACACAGCAGTGAAAAGCAGCTAAACCCCATTAGAAAAATAAATTACTTTTAAAAACCCATGAACCAAAGACAGTGAAAGAGAGAGAAATTCCTACACAATTCGTTCAGGGGCTGTGATGCAACCTGGAATGACCATATCTAGACCCACAGCTGGATGAGACATAAGGGTGGACACTCTTGGGGCTGAGAGGTTTGGTGAGGTTGGGTGAGCAAACGCAGACCCTTTCAAGTAATACTGCGTGGTACCCATCTCGTGGGTCCCAAATCTCCAGGTTCAAGGGCATCTTCCTACATCAAAAACATGCACGAGAAACCCAGAAGATGGTACACCGTGTGATCGGGAAAGGTTTCTAAAACGCACCTCATTTCTCATCTCCTTGGTCTCGGGTACGCCATTTCAGCCGCTTTACTAGCAATCTCCCTCCTTGGAGAATCAGCACCTTTAACCTCCTGTTCTGTACAGGTTGCAATTTGTCCTGAGGATGAACGGGAAGAGGGGGAACCAATGAGAGACTAGCTCTAGGTGTTGGGACAGGCACAGGTCACTCTATTTTCCCATCAGGAAGAAGCATTAGCCACAGGCTCAGCCTGCCCCCCGGAACGAGAATAGGGCCAGAAGCAATCCTGTGCTTTTGCGGCCAGCTCCCAAAAAAGCGAGTTGAAAAATGGAGCTCAGGGGCACTGCAATTCACAAACCTGCAGAGTTATAAATGATAACTCTCGTCCACAAATATATTGAGGGAAGGCAACGAAGAGGATTTGAAAGCAAGGCAGAATTGCAGGAAACAGACTTCAGGAGGTAGATTCGAATCGTCTTTAAAGCACATGAAAAGCGGCAAAACGTCGACAATGTTGCCCTTGGCCAAAAAGGGCGTATGCGTTTTTTCCTGAATATATTCAGGAAAAAACGCATACGCCCTTTTTGGCCAACCAAGCAACCTGGAAAGGCAAATCAGCGCTACAAAGAAGCCTCGCTTCCCATCGGTCAAGAGGGCCATGCTGAAAAGAGTGTCAAAACCAGAAATGCAGGACAAGCCATGGAGAAGTGGGAGCCTTGCTACGCTGATGGGCGGGAAGTAAATTGCCAACAGTCACTCTGGAGAAGTGTACGATGTGTCCTGGAACATCTAAAAAACACAGCTTAGAGCGCATAGGGCACTTCCACTCATGGGCGTATAAATTGGGAAAACTAAAAATCAGCAAGACACAGGCACCCCAAAGTTTAGGGCTGCTCTGTTGGCAAGAACCTCCACTTCGTTACACCTTAAATATCCCAGGAAAGAGAAAAATGGATAAAGAAACTGTGCTCCTTATGTACAATGGAATATCACTCAGCCGTGAAATCAATGCCATAAGGCTAGTAGCAGCATGATGAGTGGATTTAGGTACGACGATTCTAAGTGAAATAAGTCACACAGAAAAAGACACTTATCATGAGATATCACTTATAGAGGGAATGTAAAAATCGCTACACTTGAACTGAATTACAAAACAGAACAGAGTCACACATTTAGAAATCACACTATGGCTGCTGAACGGGAAACGTGAGGTGGGGAGATGCCTAAAACAAGGGTTTCAAATTAGCTCAGATACCGTTCCATAAACCCAATATGTAATAGACAAGACCTACTCCTTGCTCAGTGAACTGGACTCAACACCCCCTATTCACCGCACAAGAATATATCTGACTAGTAAGAATCCTAAAACCTATGTATTGATATCTCTGTGTAAGTGAGTCAAGTGGGTGTAAAGCGGCATAAACACAGCAGTGAAAAGCAGCTAAACCCCATTAGAAAAATAAATTACTTTTAAAAACCCATGAACCAAAGACAGTGAAAGAGAGAGAAATTCCTACACAATTCGTTCAGGGGCTGTGATGCAACCTGGAATGACCATATCTAGACCCACAGCTGGATGAGACATAAGGGTGGACACTCTTGGGGCTGAGAGGTTTGGTGAGGTTGGGTGAGCAAACGCAGACCCTTTCAAGTAATACTGCGTGGTACCCATCTCGTGGGTCCCAAATCTCCAGGTTCAAGGGCATCTTCCTACATCGAAAACATGCACGAGAAACCCAGAAGATGGTACACCGTGTGATCGGGAAAGGTTTCTAAAACGCACCTCATTTCTCATCTCCTTGGTCTCGGGTACGCCATTTCAGCCGCTTTACTAGCAACCTCCCTCCTTGGAGAATCAGCACCTTTAACCTCCTGTTCCGTACAGGTTGCAATTTGTCCTGAGGATGAACGGGAAGAGGGGGAACCAATGAGAGACTAGCTCTAGGTGTTGGGACAGGCACAGGTCACTCTATTTTTCCATCAGGAAGAAGCATTGGCCACAGGCTCAGCCTGACCCCGGAACGAGAATAGGGCCAGAAGCAATCCTGTGCTTTTGCGGCCAGCTCCCAAAAAAGCGAGTTGAAAAATGGAGCTCAGGGGCACTGCAATTCACAAACCTGCAGAGTTATAAATGATAACTCTCGTCCACAAATATATTGAGGGAAGGCAACGAAGAGGATTTGAAAGCAAGGCAGAATTGCAGGAAACAGACTTCAGGAGGTAGATTCGAATCGCCTTTAAAGCACATGAAAAGCGGCAAAACGGCGACAATGTTGCCCTTGGCCAAAAAGGGCGTATGCGTTTTTTCCTGAATATATTCAGGAAAAAACGCATACGCCCTTTTTGGCCAACCAAGCAACCTGGAAAGGCAAATCAGCGCTACAAAGAAGCCTCGCTTCCCATCGGTCAAGAGGGCCATGCTGAAAAAAGTGTCAAAACCAGAAATGCAGGACAGGCCATGGAGAAGTGGGAGCCTTGCTACGCTGATGGGCGGGAAGTAAATTGCCAACAGTCACTCTGGAGAAGTGTCCGGTGTGTCCTGGAACATCTAAAAAACACAGCTTAGAGCGCTTAGGGCACTTCCACTCATGGGCGTATAAATTGGGAAAAGTAAAAATCAGCAAGACACAGGCACCCCAAAGTTTAGGGCTGCTCTGTTGGCAAGAACCTCCACTTCGTTACACCTTAAATATCCCAGGAAAGAGAAAAATGGATAAAGAAACTGTGCTCCTTATGTACAATGGAATATCACTCAGCCGTGAAATCAATGCCATAAGGCTAGTAGCAGCATGATGAGTGGATTTAGGTACGACGATTCTAAGTGAAATAAGTCACACAGAAAAAGACACTTATCATGAGATATCACTTATAGAGGGAATGTAAAAATCGCTACACTTGAACTGAATTACAAAACAGAACAGAGTCACACATTTAGAAATCACACTATGGCTGCTGAACGGGAAACGTGAGGTGGGGAGATGCCTAAAACAAGGGTTTCAAATTAGCTCAGATACCGTTCCATAAACCCAATATGTAATAGACAAGACCTACTCCTTGCTCAGTGAACTGGACTCAACACCCCCTATTCACCGCACAAGAATATATCTGACTAGTAAGAATCCTAAAACCTATGTATTGATATCTCTGTGTAAGTGAGTCAAGTGGGTGTAAAGCGGCATAAACACAGCAGTGAAAAGCAGCTAAACCCCATTAGAAAAATAAATTACTTTTAAAAACCCATGAACCAAAGACAGTGAAAGAGAGAGAAATTCCTACAAAATTCGTTCAGGGGCTGTGATGCAACCTGGAATGACCATATCTAGACCCACAGCTGGATGAGACATAAGGATGGACACTCTTGGGGCTGAGAGGTTTGGTGAGGTTGGGTGAGCAAACGCAGACCCTTTCAAGTAATACTGCGTGGTACCCATCTCGTGGGTCCCAAATCTCCAGGTTCAAGGGCATCTTCCTACATCAAAAACATGCACGAGAAACCCAGAAGATGGTACACCGTGTGATCGGGAAAGGTTTCTAAAACGCACCTCATTTCTCATCTCCTTGGTCTCGGGTACGCCATTTCAGCCGCTTTACTAGCAATCTCCCTCCTTGGAGAATCAGCACCTTTAACCTCCTGTTCTGTACAGGTTGCAATTTGTCCTGAGGATGAACGGGAAGAGGGGGAACCAATGAGAGACTAGCTCTAGGTGTTGGGACAGGCACAGGTCACTCTATTTTCCCATCAGGAAGAAGCATTAGCCACAGGCTCAGCCTGCCCCCCGGAAATAGAATAGGGCCAGAAGCAATCCTGTGCTTTTGCGGCCAGCTCCCAAAAAAGCGAGTTGAAAAATGGAGCTCAGGGGCACTGCAATTCACAAACCTGCAGAGTTATAAATGATAACTCTCGTCCACAAATATATTGAGGGAAGGCAACGAAGAGGATTTGAAAGCAAGGCAGAATTGCAGGAAACAGACTTCAGGAGGTAGATTCGAATCGTCTTTAAAGCACATGAAAAGCGGCAAAACGTCGACAATGTTGCCCTTGGCCAAAAAGGGCGTATGCGTTTTTTCCTGAATATATTCAGGAAAAAACGCATACGCCCTTTTTGGCCAACCAAGCAACCTGGAAAGGCAAATCAGCGCTACAAAGAAGCCTCGCTTCCCATCGGTCAAGAGGGCCATGCTGAAAAGAGTGTCAAAACCAGAAATGCAGGACAAGCCATGGAGAAGTGGGAGCCTTGCTACGCTGACGGGCGGGATGTAAATTGCCAACAGCCACTCTGGAGAAGCGTACGGTGTGTCCTGGAACATCTAAAAAACACAGCTTAGAGAGCATAGGGCACTTCCACTCATGGGTGTATAAATTGGGAAAACTAAAAATCAGCAAGACACAGGCACCCCAAAGTTTAGGGCTGCTCTGTTGGCAAGAACCTCCACTTCGTTACACCTTAAATATCCCAGGAAAGAGAAAAATGGATAAAGAAACTGTGCTCCTTATGTACAATGGAATATCACTCAGCCGTGAAATCAATGCCATAAGGCTAGTAGCAGCATGATGAGTGGATTTAGGTACGACGATTCTAAGTGAAATAAGTCACACAGAAAAAGACACTTATCATAAGATATCACTTATACAGGGAAGGTAAAAATCGCTACACTTGAACTGAATTACAAAACAGAACAGAGTCACACATTTAGAAATCACACTATGGCTGCTGAACGGGAAAGGGGAGGTGGGGTGACGCATAAAAGAAGGGTTTCAAATTAGCTCAGATACCGTTCCATAAACCCAATATGTAATAGACAAGACCTACTCCTTGCTCAGTGAACTGGACTCAACACCCCCTATTCACCGCACAAGAATATATCTGACTAGTAAGAATCCTAAAACCTATGTATTGATATCTCTGTGTAAGTGAGTCAAGTGGGTGTAAAGCGGCATAAACACAGCAGTGAAAAGCAGCTAAACCCCATTAGAAAAATAAATTACTTTTAAAAACCCATGAACCAAAGACAGTGAAAGAGAGAGAAATTCCTACACAATTCGTTCAGGGGCTGTGATGCAACCTGGAATGACCATATCTAGACCCACAGCTGGATGAGACATAAGGGTGGACACTCTTGGGGCTGAGAGGTTTGGTGAGGTTGGGTGAGCAAACGCAGACCCTTTCAAGTAATACTGCGTGGTACCCATCTCGTGGGTCCCAAATCTCCAGGTTCAAGGGCATCTTCCTACATCGAAAACATGCACGAGAAACCCAGAAGATGGTACACCGTGTGATCGGGAAAGGTTTCTAAAACGCACCTCATTTCTCATCTCCTTGGTCTCGGGTACGCCATTTCAGCCGCTTTACTAGCAACCTCCCTCCTTGGAGAATCAGCACCTTTAACCTCCTGTTCCGTACAGGTTGCAATTTGTCCTGAGGATGAACGGGAAGAGGGGGAACCAATGAGAGACTAGCTCTAGGTGTTGGGACAGGCACAGGTCACTCTATTTTTCCATCAGGAAGAAGCATTGGCCACAGGCTCAGCCTGACCCCGGAACGAGAATAGGGCCAGAAGCAATCCTGTGCTTTTGCGGCCAGCTCCCAAAAAAGCGAGTTGAAAAATGGAGCTCAGGGGCACTGCAATTCACAAACCTGCAGAGTTATAAATGATAACTCTCGTCCACAAATATATTGAGGGAAGGCAACGAAGAGGATTTGAAAGCAAGGCAGAATTGCAGGAAACAGACTTCAGGAGGTAGATTCGAATCGCCTTTAAAGCACATGAAAAGCGGCAAAACGGCGACAATGTTGCCCTTGGCCAAAAAGGGCGTATGCGTTTTTTCCTGAATATATTCAGGAAAAAACGCATACGCCCTTTTTGGCCAACCAAGCAACCTGGAAAGGCAAATCAGCGCTACAAAGAAGCCTCGCTTCCCATCGGTCAAGAGGGCCATGCTGAAAAAAGTGTCAAAACCAGAAATGCAGGACAGGCCATGGAGAAGTGGGAGCCTTGCTACGCTGATGGGCGGGAAGTAAATTGCCAACAGTCACTCTGCAGAAGTGTCCGGTGTGTCCTGGAACATCTAAAAAACACAGCTTAGAGCGCTTAGGGCACTTCCACTCATGGGCGTATAAATTGGGAAAAGTAAAAATCAGCAAGACACAGGCACCCCAAAGTTTAGGGCTGCTCTGTTGGCAAGAACCTCCACTTCGTTACACCTTAAATATCCCAGGAAAGAGAAAAATGGATAAAGAAACTGTGCTCCTTATGTACAATGGAATATCACTCAGCCGTGAAATCAATGCCATAAGGCTAGTAGCAGCATGATGAGTGGATTTAGGTACGACGATTCTAAGTGAAATAAGTCACACAGAAAAAGACACTTATCATGAGATATCACTTATAGAGGGAATGTAAAAATCGCTACACTTGAACTGAATTACAAAACAGAACAGAGTCACACATTTAGAAATCACACTATGGCTGCTGAACGGGAAACGTGAGGTGGGGAGATGCCTAAAACAAGGGTTTCAAATTAGCTCAGATACCGTTCCATAAACCCAATATGTAATAGACAAGACCTACTCCTTGCTCAGTGAACTGGACTCAACACCCCCTATTCACCGCACAAGAATATATCTGACTAGTAAGAATCCTAAAACCTATGTATTGATATCTCTGTGTAAGTGAGTCAAGTGGGTGTAAAGCGGCATAAACACAGCAGTGAAAAGCAGCTAAACCCCATTAGAAAAATAAATTACTTTTAAAAACCCATGAACCAAAGACAGTGAAAGAGAGAGAAATTCCTACAAAATTCGTTCAGGGGCTGTGATGCAACCTGGAATGACCATATCTAGACCCACAGCTGGATGAGACATAAGGGTGGACACTCTTGGGGCTGAGAGGTTTGGTGAGGTTGGGTGAGCAAACGCAGACCCTTTCAAGTAATACTGCGTGGTACCCATCTCGTGGGTCCCAAATCTCCAGGTTCAAGGGCATCTTCCTACATCAAAAACATGCACGAGAAACCCAGAAGATGGTACACCGTGTGATCGGGAAAGGTTTCTAAAACGCACCTCATTTCTCATCTCCTTGGTCTCGGGTACGCCATTTCAGCCGCTTTACTAGCAATCTCCCTCCTTGGAGAATCAGCACCTTTAACCTCCTGTTCTGTACAGGTTGCAATTTGTCCTGAGGATGAACGGGAAGAGGGGGAACCAATGAGAGACTAGCTCTAGGTGTTGGGACAGGCACAGGTCACTCTATTTTCCCATCAGGAAGAAGCATTAGCCACAGGCTCAGCCTGCCCCCCGGAACGAGAATAGGGCCAGAAGCAATCCTGTGCTTTTGCGGCCAGCTCCCAAAAAAGCGAGTTGAAAAATGGAGCTCAGGGGCACTGCAATTCACAAACCTGCAGAGTTATAAATGATAACTCTCGTCCACAAATATATTGAGGGAAGGCAACGAAGAGGATTTGAAAGCAAGGCAGAATTGCAGGAAACAGACTTCAGGAGGTAGATTCGAATCGTCTTTAAAGCACATGAAAAGCGGCAAAACGTCGACAATGTTGCCCTTGGCCAAAAAGGGCGTATGCGTTTTTTCCTGAATATATTCAGGAAAAAACGCATACGCCCTTTTTGGCCAACCAAGCAACCTGGAAAGGCAAATCAGCGCTACAAAGAAGCCTCGCTTCCCATCGGTCAAGAGGGCCATGCTGAAAAGAGTGTCAAAACCAGAAATGCAGGACAAGCCATGGAGAAGTGGGAGCCTTGCTACGCTGACGGGCGGGATGTAAATTGCCAACAGCCACTCTGGAGAAGCGTACGGTGTGTCCTGGAACATCTAAAAAACACAGCTTAGAGAGCATAGGGCACTTCCACTCATGGGTGTATAAATTGGGAAAACTAAAAATCAGCAAGACACAGGCACCCCAAAGTTTAGGGCTGCTCTGTTGGCAAGAACCTCCACTTCGTTACACCTTAAATATCCCAGGAAAGAGAAAAATGGATAAAGAAACTGTGCTCCTTATGTACAATGGAATATCACTCAGCCGTGAAATCAATGCCATAAGGCTAGTAGCAGCATGATGAGTGGATTTAGGTACGACGATTCTAAGTGAAATAAGTCACACAGAAAAAGACACTTATCATAAGATATCACTTATACAGGGAAGGTAAAAATCGCTACACTTGAACTGAATTACAAAACAGAACAGAGTCACACATTTAGAAATCACACTATGGCTGCTGAACGGGAAAGGGGAGGTGGGGTGACGCATAAAAGAAGGGTTTCAAATTAGCTCAGATACCGTTCCATAAACCCAATATGTAATAGACAAGACCTACTCCTTGCTCAGTGAACTGGACTCAACACCCCCTATTCACCGCACAAGAATATATCTGACTAGTAAGAATCCTAAAACCTATGTATTGGTATCTCTGTGTAAGTGAGTCAAGTGGGTATAAAGCGGCATAAACACAGCAGTGAAAAGCAGCTAAACCCCATTAGAAAAATAAATTACTTTTAAAAACCCATGAACCAAAGACAGTGAAAGAGAGAGAAATTCCTACAAAATTCGTTCAGGGGCTGTGATGCAACCTGGAATGACCATATCTAGACCCACAGCTGGATGAGACATAAGGGTGGACACTCTTGGGGCTGAGAGGTTTGGTGAGGTTGGGTGAGCAAACGCAGACCCTTTCAAGTAATACTGCGTGGTACCCATCTCGTGGGTCCCAAATCTCCAGGTTCAAGGGCATCTTCCTACATCGAAAAAATGCACGAGAAACCCAGAAGATGGTACACCGTGTGATCGGGAAAGGTTTCTAAAACGCACCTCATTTCTCATCTCCTTGGTCTCGGGTACGCCATTTCAGCCGCTTTACTAGCAATCTCCCTCCTTGGAGAATCAGCACCTTTAACCTCCTGTTCTGTACAGGTTGCAATTTGTCCTGAGGATGAACGGGAAGAGGGGGAACCAATGAGAGACTAGCTCTAGGTGTTGGGACAGGCACAGGTCACTCTATTTTCCCATCAGGAAGAAGCATTAGCCACAGGCTCAGCCTGCCCCCCGGAACGAGAATAGGGCCAGAAGCAATCCTGTGCTTTTGCGGCCAGCTCCCAAAAAAGCGAGTTGAAAAATGGAGCTCAGGGGCACTGCAATTCACAAACCTGCAGAGTTATAAATGATAACTCTCGTCCACAAATATATTGAGGGAAGGCAACGAAGAGGATTTGAAAGCAAGGCAGAATTGCAGGAAACAGATTTCAGGAGGTAGATTCGAATCGCCTTTAAAGCACATGAAAAGCGGCAAAACGTCGACAATGTTGCCCTTGGCCAAAAAGGGCGTATGCGTTTTTTCCTGAATATATTCAGGAAAAAACGCATACGCCCTTTTTGGCCAACCAAGCCACCTGGAAAGGCAAATCAGCGCTACAAAGAAGCCTCGCTTCCCATCGGTCAAGAGGGCCATGCTGAAAAAAGTGTCAAAACCAGAAATGCAGGACAGGCCATGGAGAAGTGGAAGCCTTGCTACGCTGATGGGCGGGAAGTAAATTGCCAACAGTCACTCTGGAGAAGTGTACGATGTGTCCTGGAACATCTAAAAAACACAGCTTAGAGCGCATAGGGCACTTCCACTCATGGGCGTATAAATTGGGAAAAGTAAAAATCAGCAAGACACAGGCACCCCAAAGTTTAGGGCTGCTCTGTTGGCAAGAACCTCCACTTCGTTACACCTTAAATATCCCAGGAAAGAGAAAAATGGATAAAGAAACTGTGCTCCTTATGTACAATGGAATATCACTCAGCCGTGAAATCAATGCCATAAGGCTAGTAGCAGCATGATGAGTGGATTTAGGTACGACGATTCTAAGTGAAATAAGTCACACAGAAAAAGACACTTATCATGAGATATCACTTATAGAGGGAATGTAAAAATCGCTACACTTGAACTGAATTACAAAACAGAACAGAGTCACACATTTAGAAATCACACTATGGCTGCTGAACGGGAAACGTGAGGTGGGGAGATGCCTAAAACAAGGGTTTCAAATTAGCTCAGATACCGTTCCATAAACCCAATATGTAATAGACAAGACCTACTCCTTGCTCAGTGAACTGGACTCAACACCCCCTATTCACCGCACAAGAATATATCTGACTAGTAAGAATCCTAAAACCTATGTATTGATATCTCTGTGTAAGTGAGTCAAGTGGGTGTAAAGCGGCATAAACACAGCAGTGAAAAGCAGCTAAACCCCATTAGAAAAATAAATTACTTTTAAAAACCCATGAACCAAAGACAGTGAAAGAGAGAGAAATTCCTACACAATTCGTTCAGGGGCTGTGATGCAACCTGGAATGACCATATCTAGACCCACAGCTGGATGAGACATAAGGGTGGACACTCTTGGGGCTGAGAGGTTTGGTGAGGTTGGGTGAGCAAACGCAGACCCTTTCAAGTAATACTGCGTGGTACCCATCTCGTGGGTCCCAAATCTCCAGGTTCAAGGGCATCTTCCTACATCGAAAAAATGCACGAGAAACCCAGAAGATGGTACACCGTGTGATCGGGAAAGGTTTCTAAAACGCACCTCATTTCTCATCTCCTTGGTCTCGGGTACGCCATTTCAGCCGCTTTACTAGCAACCTCCCTCCTTGGAGAATCAGCACCTTTAACCTCCTGTTCCGTACAGGTTGCAATTTGTCCTGAGGATGAACGGGAAGAGGGGGAACCAATGAGAGACTAGCTCTAGGTGTTGGGACAGGCACAGGTCACTCTATTTTCCCATCAGGAAGAAGCATTAGCCACAGGCTCAGCCTGACCCCGGAACGAGAATAGGGCCAGAAGCAATCCTGTGCTTTTGCGGCCAGCTCCCAAAAAAGCGAGTTGAAAAATGGAGCTCAGGGGCACTGCAATTCACAAACCTGCAGAGTTATAAATGATAACTCTCGTCCACAAATATATTGAGGGAAGGCAACGAAGAGGATTTGAAAGCAAGGCAGAATTGCAGGAAACAGACTTCAGGAGGTAGATTCGAATCGCCTTTAAAGCACATGAAAAGCGGCAAAACGGCGACAATGTTGCCCTTGGCCAAAAAGGGCGTATGCGTTTTTTCCTGAATATATTCAGGAAAAAACGCATACGCCCTTTTTGGCCAACCAAGCAACCTGGAAAGGCAAATCAGCGCTACAAAGAAGCCTCGCTTCCCATCGGTCAAGAGGGCCATGCTGAAAAAAGTGTCAAAACCAGAAATGCAGGACAGGCCATGGAGAAGTGGGAGCCTTGCTACGCTGATGGGCGGGAAGTAAATTGCCAACAGTCACTCTGGAGAAGTGTACGGTGTGTCCTGGAACATCTAAAAAACACAGCTTAGAGCGCATAGGGCACTTCCACTCATGGGCGTATAAATTGGGAAAAGTAAAAATCAGCAAGACACAGGCACCCCAAAGTTTAGGGCTGCTCTGTTGGCAAGAACCTCCACTTCGTTACACCTTAAATATCCCAGGAAAGAGAAAAATGGATAAAGAAACTGTGCTCCTTATGTACAATGGAATATCACTCAGCCGTGAAATCAATGCCATAAGGCTAGTAGCAGCATGATGAGTGGATTTAGGTACGACGATTCTAAGTGAAATAAGTCACACAGAAAAAGACACTTATCATGAGATATCACTTATAGAGGGAATGTAAAAATCGCTACACTTGAACTGAATTACAAAACAGAACAGAGTCACACATTTAGAAATCACACTATGGCTGCTGAACGGGAAACGTGAGGTGGGGAGATGCCTAAAACAAGGGTTTCAAATTAGCTCAGATACCGTTCCATAAACCCAATATGTAATAGACAAGACCTACTCCTTGCTCAGTGAACTGGACTCAACACCCCCTATTCACCGCACAAGAATATATCTGACTAGTAAGAATCCTAAAACCTATGTATTGATATCTCTGTGTAAGTGAGTCAAGTGGGTGTAAAGCGGCATAAACACAGCAGTGAAAAGCAGCTAAACCCCATTAGAAAAATAAATTACTTTTAAAAACCCATGAACCAAAGACAGTGAAAGAGAGAGAAATTCCTACACAATTCGTTCAGGGGCTGTGATGCAACCTGGAATGACCATATCTAGACCCACAGCTGGATGAGACATAAGGGTGGACACTCTTGGGGCTGAGAGGTTTGGTGAGGTTGGGTGAGCAAACGCAGACCCTTTCAAGTAATACTGCGTGGTACCCATCTCGTGGGTCCCAAATCTCCAGGTTCAAGGGCATCTTCCTACATCGAAAAAATGCACGAGAAACCCAGAAGATGGTACACCGTGTGATCGGGAAAGGTTTCTAAAACGCACCTCATTTCTCATCTCCTTGGTCTCGGGTACGCCATTTCAGCCGCTTTACTAGCAACCTCCCTCCTTGGAGAATCAGCACCTTTAACCTCCTGTTCCGTACAGGTTGCAATTTGTCCTGAGGATGAACGGGAAGAGGGGGAACCAATGAGAGACTAGCTCTAGGTGTTGGGACAGGCACAGGTCACTCTATTTTCCCATCAGGAAGAAGCATTAGCCACAGGCTCAGCCTGACCCCGGAACGAGAATAGGGCCAGAAGCAATCCTGTGCTTTTGCGGCCAGCTCCCAAAAAAGCGAGTTGAAAAATGGAGCTCAGGGGCACTGCAATTCACAAACCTGCAGAGTTATAAATGATAACTCTCGTCCACAAATATATTGAGGGAAGGCAACGAAGAGGATTTGAAAGCAAGGCAGAATTGCAGGAAACAGACTTCAGGAGGTAGATTCGAATCGCCTTTAAAGCACATGAAAAGCGGCAAAACGGCGACAATGTTGCCCTTGGCCAAAAAGGGCGTATGCGTTTTTTCCTGAATATATTCAGGAAAAAACGCATACGCCCTTTTTGGCCAACCAAGCAACCTGGAAAGGCAAATCAGCGCTACAAAGAAGCCTCGCTTCCCATCGGTCAAGAGGGCCATGCTGAAAAAAGTGTCAAAACCAGAAATGCAGGACAGGCCATGGAGAAGTGGGAGCCTTGCTACGCTGATGGGCGGGAAGTAAATTGCCAACAGTCACTCTGGAGAAGTGTACGGTGTGTCCTGGAACATCTAAAAAACACAGCTTAGAGCGCATAGGGCACTTCCACTCATGGGCGTATAAATTGGGAAAAGTAAAAATCAGCAAGACACAGGCACCCCAAAGTTTAGGGCTGCTCTGTTGGCAAGAACCTCCACTTCGTTACACCTTAAATATCCCAGGAAAGAGAAAAATGGATAAAGAAACTGTGCTCCTTATGTACAATGGAATATCACTCAGCCGTGAAATCAATGCCATAAGGCTAGTAGCAGCATGATGAGTGGATTTAGGTACGACGATTCTAAGTGAAATAAGTCACACAGAAAAAGACACTTATCATGAGATATCACTTATAGAGGGAATGTAAAAATCGCTACACTTGAACTGAATTACAAAACAGAACAGAGTCACACATTTAGAAATCACACTATGGCTGCTGAACGGGAAACGTGAGGTGGGGAGATGCCTAAAACAAGGGTTTCAAATTAGCTCAGATACCGTTCCATAAACCCAATATGTAATAGACAAGACCTACTCCTTGCTCAGTGAACTGGACTCAACACCCCCTATTCACCGCACAAGAATATATCTGACTAGTAAGAATCCTAAAACCTATGTATTGATATCTCTGTGTAAGTGAGTCAAGTGGGTGTAAAGCGGCATAAACACAGCAGTGAAAAGCAGCTAAACCCCATTAGAAAAATAAATTACTTTTAAAAACCCATGAACCAAAGACAGTGAAAGAGAGAGAAATTCCTACAAAATTCGTTCAGGGGCTGTGATGCAACCTGGAATGACCATATCTAGACCCACAGCTGGATGAGACATAAGGGTGGACACTCTTGGGGCTGAGAGGTTTGGTGAGGTTGGGTGAGCAAACGCAGACCCTTTCAAGTAATACTGCGTGGTACCCATCTCGTGGGTCCCAAATCTCCAGGTTCAAGGGCATCTTCCTACATCAAAAACATGCACGAGAAACCCAGAAGATGGTACACCGTGTGATCGGGAAAGGTTTCTAAAACGCACCTCATTTCTCATCTCCTTGGTCTCGGGTACGCCATTTCAGCCGCTTTACTAGCAATCTCCCTCCTTGGAGAATCAGCACCTTTAACCTCCTGTTCTGTACAGGTTGCAATTTGTCCTGAGGATGAACGGGAAGAGGGGGAACCAATGAGAGACTAGCTCTAGGTGTTGGGACAGGCACAGGTCACTCTATTTTCCCATCAGGAAGAAGCATTAGCCACAGGCTCAGCCTGCCCCCCGGAACGAGAATAGGGCCAGAAGCAATCCTGTGCTTTTGCGGCCAGCTCCCAAAAAAGCGAGTTGAAAAATGGAGCTCAGGGGCACTGCAATTCACAAACCTGCAGAGTTATAAATGATAACTCTCGTCCACAAATATATTGAGGGAAGGCAACGAAGAGGATTTGAAAGCAAGGCAGAATTGCAGGAAACAGACTTCAGGAGGTAGATTCGAATCGCCTTTAAAGCACATGAAAAGCAGCAAAACGTCGACAATGTTGCCCTTGGCCAAAAAGGGCGTATGCGTTTTTTCCTGAATATATTCAGGAAAAAACGCATACGCCCTTTTTGGCCAACCAAGCAACCTGGAAAGGCAAATCAGCGCTACAAAGAAGCCTCGCTTCCCATCGGTCAAGAGGGCCATGCTGAAAAGAGTGTCAAAACCAGAAATGCAGGACAAGCCATGGAGAAGTGGGAGCCTTGCTACGCTGACGGGCGGGATGTAAATTGCCAACAGCCACTCTGGAGAAGCGTACGGTGTGTCCTGGAACATCTAAAAAACACAGCTTAGAGAGCATAGGGCACTTCCACTCATGGGTGTATAAATTGGGAAAACTAAAAATCAGCAAGACACAGGCACCCCAAAGTTTAGGGCTGCTCTGTTGGCAAGAACCTCCACTTCGTTACACCTTAAATATCCCAGGAAAGAGAAAAATGGATAAAGAAACTGTGCTCCTTATGTACAATGGAATATCACTCAGCCGTGAAATCAATGCCATAAGGCTAGTAGCAGCATGATGAGTGGATTTAGGTACGACGATTCTAAGTGAAATAAGTCACACAGAAAAAGACACTTATCATAAGATATCACTTATACAGGGAAGGTAAAAATCGCTACACTTGAACTGAATTACAAAACAGAACAGAGTCACACATTTAGAAATCACACTATGGCTGCTGAACGGGAAAGGGGAGGTGGGGTGACGCATAAAAGAAGGGTTTCAAATTAGCTCAGATACCGTTCCATAAACCCAATATGTAATAGACAAGACCTACTCCTTGCTCAGTGAACTGGACTCAACACCCCCTATTCACCGCACAAGAATATATCTGACTAGTAAGAATCCTAAAACCTATGTATTGGTATCTCTGTGTAAGTGAGTCAAGTGGGTATAAAGCGGCATAAACACAGCAGTGAAAAGCAGCTAAACCCCATTAGAAAAATAAATTACTTTTAAAAACCCATGAACCAAAGACAGTGAAAGAGAGAGAAATTCCTACAAAATTCGTTCAGGGGCTGTGATGCAACCTGGAATGACCATATCTAGACCCACAGCTGGATGAGACATAAGGGTGGACACTCTTGGGGCTGAGAGGTTTGGTGAGGTTGGGTGAGCAAACGCAGACCCTTTCAAGTAATACTGCGTGGTACCCATCTCGTGGGTCCCAAATCTCCAGGTTCAAGGGCATCTTCCTACATCGAAGACATGCACGAGAAACCCAGAAGATGGTACACCGTGTGATCGGGAAAGGTTTCTAAAACGCACCTCATTTCTCATCTCCTTGGTCTCGGGTACGCCATTTCAGCCGCTTTACTAGCAATCTCCCTCCTTGGAGAATCAGCACCTTTAACCTCCTGTTCTGTACAGGTTGCAATTTGTCCTGAGGATGAACGGGAAGAGGGGGAACCAATGAGAGACTAGCTCTAGGTGTTGGGACAGGCACAGGTCACTCTATTTTCCCATCAGGAAGAAGCATTAGCCACAGGCTCAGCCTGCCCCCCGGAACGAGAATAGGGCCAGAAGCAATCCTGTGCTTTTGCGGCCAGCTCCCAAAAAAGCGAGTTGAAAAATGGAGCTCAGGGGCACTGCAATTCACAAACCTGCAGAGTTATAAATGATAACTCTCGTCCACAAATATATTGAGGGAAGGCAACGAAGAGGATTTGAAAGCAAGGCAGAATTGCAGGAAACAGACTTCAGGAGGTAGATTCGAATCGCCTTTAAAGCACATGAAAAGCAGCAAAACGTCGACAATGTTGCCCTTGGCCAAAAAGGGCGTATGCGTTTTTCCCTGAATATATTCAGGAAAAAACGCATACGCCCTTTTTGGCCAACCAAGCCACCTGGAAAGGCAAATCAGCGCTACAAAGAAGCCTCGCTTCCCATCGGTCAAGAGGGCCATGCTGAAAAGAGTGTCAAAACCAGAAATGCAGGACAAGCCATGGAGAAGTGGGAGCCTTGCTACGCTGATGGGCGGGAAGTAAATTGCCAACAGTCACTCTGGAGAAGTGTACGATGTGTCCTGGAACATCTAAGAAACACAGCTTAGAGCGCATAGGGCACTTCCACTCATGGGCGTATAAATTGGGAAAAGTAAAAATCAGCAAGACACAGGCACCCCAAAGTTTAGGGCTGCTCTGTTGGCAAGAACCTCCACTTCGTTACACCTTAAATATCCCAGGAAAGAGAAAAATGGATAAAGAAACTGTGCTCCTTATGTACAATGGAATATCACTCAGCCGTGAAATCAATGCCATAAGGCTAGTAGCAGCATGATGAGTGGATTTAGGTACGACGATTCTAAGTGAAATAAGTCACACAGAAAAAGACACTTATCATGAGATATCACTTATAGAGGGAATGTAAAAATCGCTACACTTGAACTGAATTACAAAACAGAACAGAGTCACACATTTAGAAATCACACTATGGCTGCTGAACGGGAAACGTGAGGTGGGGAGATGCCTAAAACAAGGGTTTCAAATTAGCTCAGATACCGTTCCATAAACCCAATATGTAATAGACAAGACCTACTCCTTGCTCAGTGAACTGGACTCAACACCCCCTATTCACCGCACAAGAATATATCTGACTAGTAAGAATCCTAAAACCTATGTATTGATATCTCTGTGTAAGTGAGTCAAGTGGGTGTAAAGCGGCATAAACACAGCAGTGAAAAGCAGCTAAACCCCATTAGAAAAATAAATTACTTTTAAAAACCCATGAACCAAAGACAGTGAAAGAGAGAGAAATTCCTACACAATTCGTTCAGGGGCTGTGATGCAACCTGGAATGACCATATCTAGACCCACAGCTGGATGAGACATAAGGGTGGACACTCTTGGGGCTGAGAGGTTTGGTGAGGTTGGGTGAGCAAACGCAGACCCTTTCAAGTAATACTGCGTGGTACCCATCTCGTGGGTCCCAAATCTCCAGGTTCAAGGGCATCTTCCTACATCGAAAACATGCACGAGAAACCCAGAAGATGGTACACCGTGTGATCGGGAAAGGTTTCTAAAACGCACCTCATTTCTCATCTCCTTGGTCTCGGGTACGCCATTTCAGCCGCTTTACTAGCAACCTCCCTCCTTGGAGAATCAGCACCTTTAACCTCCTGTTCCGTACAGGTTGCAATTTGTCCTGAGGATGAACGGGAAGAGGGGGAACCAATGAGAGACTAGCTCTAGGTGTTGGGACAGGCACAGGTCACTCTATTTTTCCATCAGGAAGAAGCATTGGCCACAGGCTCAGCCTGACCCCGGAACGAGAATAGGGCCAGAAGCAATCCTGTGCTTTTGCGGCCAGCTCCCAAAAAAGCGAGTTGAAAAATGGAGCTCAGGGGCACTGCAATTCACAAACCTGCAGAGTTATAAATGATAACTCTCGTCCACAAATATATTGAGGGAAGGCAACGAAGAGGATTTGAAAGCAAGGCAGAATTGCAGGAAACAGACTTCAGGAGGTAGATTCGAATCGCCTTTAAAGCACATGAAAAGCGGCAAAACGGCGACAATGTTGCCCTTGGCCAAAAAGGGCGTATGCGTTTTTTCCTGAATATATTCAGGAAAAAACGCATACGCCCTTTTTGGCCAACCAAGCAACCTGGAAAGGCAAATCAGCGCTACAAAGAAGCCTCGCTTCCCATCGGTCAAGAGGGCCATGCTGAAAAAAGTGTCAAAACCAGAAATGCAGGACAGGCCATGGAGAAGTGGGAGCCTTGCTACGCTGATGGGCGGGAAGTAAATTGCCAACAGTCACTCTGGAGAAGTGTCCGGTGTGTCCTGGAACATCTAAAAAACACAGCTTAGAGCGCTTAGGGCACTTCCACTCATGGGCGTATAAATTGGGAAAAGTAAAAATCAGCAAGACACAGGCACCCCAAAGTTTAGGGCTGCTCTGTTGGCAAGAACCTCCACTTCGTTACACCTTAAATATCCCAGGAAAGAGAAAAATGGATAAAGAAACTGTGCTCCTTATGTACAATGGAATATCACTCAGCCGTGAAATCAATGCCATAAGGCTAGTAGCAGCATGATGAGTGGATTTAGGTACGACGATTCTAAGTGAAATAAGTCACACAGAAAAAGACACTTATCATGAGATATCACTTATAGAGGGAATGTAAAAATCGCTACACTTGAACTGAATTACAAAACAGAACAGAGTCACACATTTAGAAATCACACTATGGCTGCTGAACGGGAAACGTGAGGTGGGGAGATGCCTAAAACAAGGGTTTCAAATTAGCTCAGATACCGTTCCATAAACCCAATATGTAATAGACAAGACCTACTCCTTGCTCAGTGAACTGGACTCAACACCCCCTATTCACCGCACAAGAATATATCTGACTAGTAAGAATCCTAAAACCTATGTATTGATATCTCTGTGTAAGTGAGTCAAGTGGGTGTAAAGCGGCATAAACACAGCAGTGAAAAGCAGCTAAACCCCATTAGAAAAATAAATTACTTTTAAAAACCCATGAACCAAAGACAGTGAAAGAGAGAGAAATTCCTACAAAATTCGTTCAGGGGCTGTGATGCAACCTGGAATGACCATATCTAGACCCACAGCTGGATGAGACATAAGGGTGGACACTCTTGGGGCTGAGAGGTTTGGTGAGGTTGGGTGAGCAAACGCAGACCCTTTCAAGTAATACTGCGTGGTACCCATCTCGTGGGTCCCAAATCTCCAGGTTCAAGGGCATCTTCCTACATCAAAAACATGCACGAGAAACCCAGAAGATGGTACACCGTGTGATCGGGAAAGGTTTCTAAAACGCACCTCATTTCTCATCTCCTTGGTCTCGGGTACGCCATTTCAGCCGCTTTACTAGCAATCTCCCTCCTTGGAGAATCAGCACCTTTAACCTCCTGTTCTGTACAGGTTGCAATTTGTCCTGAGGATGAACGGGAAGAGGGGGAACCAATGAGAGACTAGCTCTAGGTGTTGGGACAGGCACAGGTCACTCTATTTTCCCATCAGGAAGAAGCATTAGCCACAGGCTCAGCCTGCCCCCCGGAACGAGAATAGGGCCAGAAGCAATCCTGTGCTTTTGCGGCCAGCTCCCAAAAAAGCGAGTTGAAAAATGGAGCTCAGGGGCACTGCAATTCACAAACCTGCAGAGTTATAAATGATAACTCTCGTCCACAAATATATTGAGGGAAGGCAACGAAGAGGATTTGAAAGCAAGGCAGAATTGCAGGAAACAGACTTCAGGAGGTAGATTCGAATCGTCTTTAAAGCACATGAAAAGCGGCAAAACGTCGACAATGTTGCCCTTGGCCAAAAAGGGCGTATGCGTTTTTTCCTGAATATATTCAGGAAAAAACGCATACGCCCTTTTTGGCCAACCAAGCAACCTGGAAAGGCAAATCAGCGCTACAAAGAAGCCTCGCTTCCCATCGGTCAAGAGGGCCATGCTGAAAAGAGTGTCAAAACCAGAAATGCAGGACAAGCCATGGAGAAGTGGGAGCCTTGCTACGCTGACGGGCGGGATGTAAATTGCCAACAGCCACTCTGGAGAAGCGTACGGTGTGTCCTGGAACATCTAAAAAACACAGCTTAGAGAGCATAGGGCACTTCCACTCATGGGTGTATAAATTGGGAAAACTAAAAATCAGCAAGACACAGGCACCCCAAAGTTTAGGGCTGCTCTGTTGGCAAGAACCTCCACTTCGTTACACCTTAAATATCCCAGGAAAGAGAAAAATGGATAAAGAAACTGTGCTCCTTATGTACAATGGAATATCACTCAGCCGTGAAATCAATGCCATAAGGCTAGTAGCAGCATGATGAGTGGATTTAGGTACGACGATTCTAAGTGAAATAAGTCACACAGAAAAAGACACTTATCATAAGATATCACTTATACAGGGAAGGTAAAAATCGCTACACTTGAACTGAATTACAAAACAGAACAGAGTCACACATTTAGAAATCACACTATGGCTGCTGAACGGGAAAGGGGAGGTGGGGTGACGCATAAAAGAAGGGTTTCAAATTAGCTCAGATACCGTTCCATAAACCCAATATGTAATAGACAAGACCTACTCCTTGCTCAGTGAACTGGACTCAACACCCCCTATTCACCGCACAAGAATATATCTGACTAGTAAGAATCCTAAAACCTATGTATTGGTATCTCTGTGTAAGTGAGTCAAGTGGGTATAAAGCGGCATAAACACAGCAGTGAAAAGCAGCTAAACCCCATTAGAAAAATAAATTACTTTTAAAAACCCATGAACCAAAGACAGTGAAAGAGAGAGAAATTCCTACAAAATTCGTTCAGGGGCTGTGATGCAACCTGGAATGACCATATCTAGACCCACAGCTGGATGAGACATAAGGGTGGACACTCTTGGGGCTGAGAGGTTTGGTGAGGTTGGGTGAGCAAACGCAGACCCTTTCAAGTAATACTGCGTGGTACCCATCTCGTGGGTCCCAAATCTCCAGGTTCAAGGGCATCTTCCTACATCGAAAAAATGCACGAGAAACCCAGAAGATGGTACACCGTGTGATCGGGAAAGGTTTCTAAAACGCACCTCATTTCTCATCTCCTTGGTCTCGGGTACGCCATTTCAGCCGCTTTACTAGCAATCTCCCTCCTTGGAGAATCAGCACCTTTAACCTCCTGTTCTGTACAGGTTGCAATTTGTCCTGAGGATGAACGGGAAGAGGGGGAACCAATGAGAGACTAGCTCTAGGTGTTGGGACAGGCACAGGTCACTCTATTTTCCCATCAGGAAGAAGCATTAGCCACAGGCTCAGCCTGCCCCCCGGAACGAGAATAGGGCCAGAAGCAATCCTGTGCTTTTGCGGCCAGCTCCCAAAAAAGCGAGTTGAAAAATGGAGCTCAGGGGCACTGCAATTCACAAACCTGCAGAGTTATAAATGATAACTCTCGTCCACAAATATATTGAGGGAAGGCAACGAAGAGGATTTGAAAGCAAGGCAGAATTGCAGGAAACAGATTTCAGGAGGTAGATTCGAATCGCCTTTAAAGCACATGAAAAGCGGCAAAACGTCGACAATGTTGCCCTTGGCCAAAAAGGGCGTATGCGTTTTTTCCTGAATATATTCAGGAAAAAACGCATACGCCCTTTTTGGCCAACCAAGCCACCTGGAAAGGCAAATCAGCGCTACAAAGAAGCCTCGCTTCCCATCGGTCAAGAGGGCCATGCTGAAAAAAGTGTCAAAACCAGAAATGCAGGACAGGCCATGGAGAAGTGGAAGCCTTGCTACGCTGATGGGCGGGAAGTAAATTGCCAACAGTCACTCTGGAGAAGTGTACGATGTGTCCTGGAACATCTAAAAAACACAGCTTAGAGCGCATAGGGCACTTCCACTCATGGGCGTATAAATTGGGAAAAGTAAAAATCAGCAAGACACAGGCACCCCAAAGTTTAGGGCTGCTCTGTTGGCAAGAACCTCCACTTCGTTACACCTTAAATATCCCAGGAAAGAGAAAAATGGATAAAGAAACTGTGCTCCTTATGTACAATGGAATATCACTCAGCCGTGAAATCAATGCCATAAGGCTAGTAGCAGCATGATGAGTGGATTTAGGTACGACGATTCTAAGTGAAATAAGTCACACAGAAAAAGACACTTATCATGAGATATCACTTATAGAGGGAATGTAAAAATCGCTACACTTGAACTGAATTACAAAACAGAACAGAGTCACACATTTAGAAATCACACTATGGCTGCTGAACGGGAAACGTGAGGTGGGGAGATGCCTAAAACAAGGGTTTCAAATTAGCTCAGATACCGTTCCATAAACCCAATATGTAATAGACAAGACCTACTCCTTGCTCAGTGAACTGGACTCAACACCCCCTATTCACCGCACAAGAATATATCTGACTAGTAAGAATCCTAAAACCTATGTATTGATATCTCTGTGTAAGTGAGTCAAGTGGGTGTAAAGCGGCATAAACACAGCAGTGAAAAGCAGCTAAACCCCATTAGAAAAATAAATTACTTTTAAAAACCCATGAACCAAAGACAGTGAAAGAGAGAGAAATTCCTACACAATTCGTTCAGGGGCTGTGATGCAACCTGGAATGACCATATCTAGACCCACAGCTGGATGAGACATAAGGGTGGACACTCTTGGGGCTGAGAGGTTTGGTGAGGTTGGGTGAGCAAACGCAGACCCTTTCAAGTAATACTGCGTGGTACCCATCTCGTGGGTCCCAAATCTCCAGGTTCAAGGGCATCTTCCTACATCGAAAACATGCACGAGAAACCCAGAAGATGGTACACCGTGTGATCGGGAAAGGTTTCTAAAACGCACCTCATTTCTCATCTCCTTGGTCTCGGGTACGCCATTTCAGCCGCTTTACTAGCAACCTCCCTCCTTGGAGAATCAGCACCTTTAACCTCCTGTTCCGTACAGGTTGCAATTTGTCCTGAGGATGAACGGGAAGAGGGGGAACCAATGAGAGACTAGCTCTAGGTGTTGGGACAGGCACAGGTCACTCTATTTTTCCATCAGGAAGAAGCATTGGCCACAGGCTCAGCCTGACCCCGGAACGAGAGTAGGGCCAGAAGCAATCCTGTGCTTTTGCGGCCAGCTCCCAAAAAAGCGAGTTGAAAAATGGAGCTCAGGGGCACTGCAATTCACAAACCTGCAGAGTTATAAATGATAACTCTCGTCCACAAATATATTGAGGGAAGGCAACGAAGAGGATTTGAAAGCAAGGCAGAATTGCAGGAAACAGACTTCAGGAGGTAGATTCGAATCGCCTTTAAAGCACATGAAAAGCGGCAAAACGGCGACAATGTTGCCCTTGGCCAAAAAGGGCGTATGCGTTTTTTCCTGAATATATTCAGGAAAAAACGCATACGCCCTTTTTGGCCAACCAAGCAACCTGGAAAGGCAAATCAGCGCTACAAAGAAGCCTCGCTTCCCATCGGTCAAGAGGGCCATGCTGAAAAAAGTGTCAAAACCAGAAATGCAGGACAGGCCATGGAGAAGTGGGAGCCTTGCTACGCTGATGGGCGGGAAGTAAATTGCCAACAGTCACTCTGGAGAAGTGTCCGGTGTGTCCTGGAACATCTAAAAAACACAGCTTAGAGCGCTTAGGGCACTTCCACTCATGGGCGTATAAATTGGGAAAAGTAAAAATCAGCAAGACACAGGCACCCCAAAGTTTAGGGCTGCTCTGTTGGCAAGAACCTCCACTTCGTTACACCTTAAATATCCCAGGAAAGAGAAAAATGGATAAAGAAACTGTGCTCCTTATGTACAATGGAATATCACTCAGCCGTGAAATCAATGCCATAAGGCTAGTAGCAGCATGATGAGTGGATTTAGGTACGACGATTCTAAGTGAAATAAGTCACACAGAAAAAGACACTTATCATGAGATATCACTTATAGAGGGAATGTAAAAATCGCTACACTTGAACTGAATTACAAAACAGAACAGAGTCACACATTTAGAAATCACACTATGGCTGCTGAACGGGAAACGTGAGGTGGGGAGATGCCTAAAACAAGGGTTTCAAATTAGCTCAGATACCGTTCCACAAACCCAATATGTAATAGACAAGACCTACTCCTTGCTCAGTGAACTGGACTCAACACCCCCTATTCACCGCACAAGAATATATCTGACTAGTAAGAATCCTAAAACCTATGTATTGATATCTCTGTGTAAGTGAGTCAAGTGGGTGTAAAGCGGCATAAACACAGCAGTGAAAAGCAGCTAAACCCCATTAGAAAAATAAATTACTTTTAAAAACCCATGAACCAAAGACAGTGAAAGAGAGAGAAATTCCTACAAAATTCGTTCAGGGGCTGTGATGCAACCTGGAATGACCATATCTAGACCCACAGCTGGATGAGACATAAGGGTGGACACTCTTGGGGCTGAGAGGTTTGGTGAGGTTGGGTGAGCAAACGCAGACCCTTTCAAGTAATACTGCGTGGTACCCATCTCGTGGGTCCCAAATCTCCAGGTTCAAGGGCATCTTCCTACATCAAAAACATGCACGAGAAACCCAGAAGATGGTACACCGTGTGATCGGGAAAGGTTTCTAAAACGCACCTCATTTCTCATCTCCTTGGTCTCGGGTACGCCATTTCAGCCGCTTTACTAGCAATCTCCCTCCTTGGAGAATCAGCACCTTTAACCTCCTGTTCCGTACAGGTTGCAAATTGTCCTGAGGATGAACGGGAAGAGGGGGAACCAATGAGAGACTAGCTCTAGGTGTTGGGACAGGCACAGGTCACTCTATTTTCCCATCAGGAAGAAGCATTAGCCACAGGCTCAGCCTGCCCCCCGGAACGAGAATAGGGCCAGAAGCAATCCTGTGCTTTTGCGGCCAGCTCCCAAAAAAGCGAGTTGAAAAATGGAGCTCAGGGGCACTGCAATTCACAAACCTGCAGAGTTATAAATGATAACTCTCGTCCACAAATATATTGAGGGAAGGCAACGAAGAGGATTTGAAAGCAAGGCAGAATTGCAGGAAACAGACTTCAGGAGGTAGATTCGAATCGTCTTTAAAGCACATGAAAAGCGGCAAAACGTCGACAATGTTGCCCTTGGCCAAAAAGGGCGTATGCGTTTTTTCCTGAATATATTCAGGAAAAAACGCATACGCCCTTTTTGGCCAACCAAGCAACCTGGAAAGGCAAATCAGCGCTACAAAGAAGCCTCGCTTCCCATCGGTCAAGAGGGCCATGCTGAAAAGAGTGTCAAAACCAGAAATGCAGGACAAGCCATGGAGAAGTGGGAGCCTTGCTACGCTGACGGGCGGGATGTAAATTGCCAACAGCCACTCTGGAGAAGCGTACGGTGTGTCCTGGAACATCTAAAAAACACAGCTTAGAGCGCATAGGGCACTTCCACTCATGGGCGTATAAATTGGGAAAACTAAAAATCAGCAAGACACAGGCACCCCAAAGTTTAGGGCTGCTCTGTTGGCAAGAACCTCCACTTCGTTACACCTTAAATATCCCAGGAAAGAGAAAAATGGATAAAGAAACTGTGCTCCTTATGTACAATGGAATATCACTCAGCCGTGAAATCAATGCCATAAGGCTAGTAGCAGCGTGATGAGTGGATTTAGGTACGACGATTCTAAGTGAAATAAGTCACACAGAAAAAGACACTTATCATGAGATATCACTTATAGAGGGAATGTAAAAATCGCTACACTTGAACTGAATTACAAAACAGAACAGAGTCACACATTTAGAAATCACACTATGGCTGCTGAACGGGAAACGTGAGGTGGGGAGATGCCTAAAACAAGGGTTTCAAATTAGCTCAGATACCGTTCCATAAACCCAATATGTAATAGACAAGACCTACTCCTTGCTCAGTGAACTGGACTCAACACCCCCTATTCACCGCACAAGAATATATCTGACTAGTAAGAATCCTAAAACCTATGTATTGATATCTCTGTGTAAGTGAGTCAAGTGGGTGTAAAGCGGCATAAACACAGCAGTGAAAAGCAGCTAAACCCCATTAGAAAAATAAATTACTTTTAAAAACCCATGAACCAAAGACAGTGAAAGAGAGAGAAATTCCTACAAAATTCGTTCAGGGGCTGTGATGCAACCTGGAATGACCATATCTAGACCCACAGCTGGATGAGACATAAGGGTGGACACTCTTGGGGCTGAGAGGTTTGGTGAGGTTGGGTGAGCAAACGCAGACCCTTTCAAGTAATACTGCGTGGTACCCATCTCGTGGGTCCCAAATCTCCAGGTTCAAGGGCATCTTCCTACATCAAAAACATGCACGAGAAACCCAGAAGATGGTACACCGTGTGATCGGGAAAGGTTTCTAAAACGCACCTCATTTCTCATCTCCTTGGTCTCGGGTACGCCATTTCAGCCGCTTTACTAGCAATCTCCCTCCTTGGAGAATCAGCACCTTTAACCTCCTGTTCCGTACAGGTTGCAAATTGTCCTGAGGATGAACGGGAAGAGGGGGAACCAATGAGAGACTAGCTCTAGGTGTTGGGACAGGCACAGGTCACTCTATTTTCCCATCAGGAAGAAGCATTAGCCACAGGCTCAGCCTGCCCCCCGGAACGAGAATAGGGCCAGAAGCAATCCTGTGCTTTTGCGGCCAGCTCCCAAAAAAGCGAGTTGAAAAATGGAGCTCAGGGGCACTGCAATTCACAAACCTGCAGAGTTATAAATGATAACTCTCGTCCACAAATATATTGAGGGAAGGCAACGAAGAGGATTTGAAAGCAAGGCAGAATTGCAGGAAACAGACTTCAGGAGGTAGATTCGAATCGTCTTTAAAGCACATGAAAAGCGGCAAAACGTCGACAATGTTGCCCTTGGCCAAAAAGGGCGTATGCGTTTTTTCCTGAATATATTCAGGAAAAAACGCATACGCCCTTTTTGGCCAACCAAGCAACCTGGAAAGGCAAATCAGCGCTACAAAGAAGCCTCGCTTCCCATCGGTCAAGAGGGCCATGCTGAAAAGAGTGTCAAAACCAGAAATGCAGGACAAGCCATGGAGAAGTGGGAGCCTTGCTACGCTGACGGGCGGGATGTAAATTGCCAACAGCCACTCTGGAGAAGCGTACGGTGTGTCCTGGAACATCTAAAAAACACAGCTTAGAGAGCATAGGGCACTTCCACTCATGGGTGTATAAATTGGGAAAACTAAAAATCAGCAAGACACAGGCACCCCAAAGTTTAGGGCTGCTCTGTTGGCAAGAACCTCCACTTCGTTACACCTTAAACATCCCAGGAAAGAGAAAAATGGATAAAGAAACTGTGCTCCTTATGTACAATGGAATATCACTCAGCCGTGAAATCAATGCCATAAGGCTAGTAGCAGCATGATGAGTGGATTTAGGTACGACGATTCTAAGTGAAATAAGTCACACAGAAAAAGACACTTATCATAAGATATCACTTATACAGGGAAGGTAAAAATCGCTACACTTGAACTGAATTACAAAACAGAACAGAGTCACACATTTAGAAATCACACTATGGCTGCTGAACGGGAAAGGGGAGGTGGGGTGACGCATAAAAGAAGGGTTTCAAATTAGCTCAGATACCGTTCCATAAACCCAATATGTAATAGACAAGACCTACTCCTTGCTCAGTGAACTGGACTCAACACCCCCTATTCACCGCACAAGAATATATCTGACTAGTAAGAATCCTAAAACCTATGTATTGGTATCTCTGTGTAAGTGAGTCAAGTGGGTATAAAGCGGCATAAACACAGCAGTGAAAAGCAGCTAAACCCCATTAGAAAAATAAATTACTTTTAAAAACCCATGAACCAAAGACAGTGAAAGAGAGAGAAATTCCTACAAAATTCGTTCAGGGGCTGTGATGCAACCTGGAATGACCATATCTAGACCCACAGCTGGATGAGACATAAGGGTGGACACTCTTGGGGCTGAGAGGTTTGGTGAGGTTGGGTGAGCAAACGCAGACCCTTTCAAGTAATACTGCGTGGTACCCATCTCGTGGGTCCCAAATCTCCAGGTTCAAGGGCATCTTCCTACATCGAAAAAATGCACGAGAAACCCAGAAGATGGTACACCGTGTGATCGGGAAAGGTTTCTAAAACGCACCTCATTTCTCATCTCCTTGGTCTCGGGTACGCCATTTCAGCCGCTTTACTAGCAATCTCCCTCCTTGGAGAATCAGCACCTTTAACCTCCTGTTCTGTACAGGTTGCAATTTGTCCTGAGGATGAACGGGAAGAGGGGGAACCAATGAGAGACTAGCTCTAGGTGTTGGGACAGGCACAGGTCACTCTATTTTCCCATCAGGAAGAAGCATTAGCCACAGGCTCAGCCTGCCCCCCGGAACGAGAATAGGGCCAGAAGCAATCCTGTGCTTTTGCGGCCAGCTCCCAAAAAAGCGAGTTGAAAAATGGAGCTCAGGGGCACTGCAATTCACAAACCTGCAGAGTTATAAATGATAACTCTCGTCCACAAATATATTGAGGGAAGGCAACGAAGAGGATTTGAAAGCAAGGCAGAATTGCAGGAAACAGATTTCAGGAGGTAGATTCGAATCGCCTTTAAAGCACATGAAAAGCGGCAAAACGTCGACAATGTTGCCCTTGGCCAAAAAGGGCGTATGCGTTTTTTCCTGAATATATTCAGGAAAAAACGCATACGCCCTTTTTGGCCAACCAAGCCACCTGGAAAGGCAAATCAGCGCTACAAAGAAGCCTCGCTTCCCATCGGTCAAGAGGGCCATGCTGAAAAAAGTGTCAAAACCAGAAATGCAGGACAGGCCATGGAGAAGTGGAAGCCTTGCTATGCTGATGGGCGGGAAGTAAATTGCCAACAGTCACTCTGGAGAAGTGTACGATGTGTCCTGGAACATCTAAAAAACACAGCTTAGAGCGCATAGGGCACTTCCACTCATGGGCGTATAAATTGGGAAAAGTAAAAATCAGCAAGACACAGGCACCCCAAAGTTTAGGGCTGCTCTGTTGGCAAGAACCTCCACTTCGTTACACCTTAAATATCCCAGGAAAGAGAAAAATGGATAAAGAAACTGTGCTCCTTATGTACAATGGAATATCACTCAGCCGTGAAATCAATGCCATAAGGCTAGTAGCAGCATGATGAGTGGATTTAGGTACGACGATTCTAAGTGAAATAAGTCACACAGAAAAAGACACTTATCATGAGATATCACTTATAGAGGGAATGTAAAAATCGCTACACTTGAACTGAATTACAAAACAGAACAGAGTCACACATTTAGAAATCACACTATGGCTGCTGAACGGGAAACGTGAGGTGGGGAGATGCCTAAAACAAGGGTTTCAAATTAGCTCAGATACCGTTCCATAAACCCAATATGTAATAGACAAGACCTACTCCTTGCTCAGTGAACTGGACTCAACACCCCCTATTCACCGCACAAGAATATATCTGACTAGTAAGAATCCTAAAACCTATGTATTGATATCTCTGTGTAAGTGAGTCAAGTGGGTGTAAAGCGGCATAAACACAGCAGTGAAAAGCAGCTAAACCCCATTAGAAAAATAAATTACTTTTAAAAACCCATGAACCAAAGACAGTGAAAGAGAGAGAAATTCCTACACAATTCGTTCAGGGGCTGTGATGCAACCTGGAATGACCATATCTAGACCCACAGCTGGATGAGACATAAGGGTGGACACTCTTGGGGCTGAGAGGTTTGGTGAGGTTGGGTGAGCAAACGCAGACCCTTTCAAGTAATACTGCGTGGTACCCATCTCGTGGGTCCCAAATCTCCAGGTTCAAGGGCATCTTCCTACATCGAAAAAATGCACGAGAAACCCAGAAGATGGTACACCGTGTGATCGGGAAAGGTTTCTAAAACGCACCTCATTTCTCATCTCCTTGGTCTCGGGTACGCCATTTCAGCCGCTTTACTAGCAACCTCCCTCCTTGGAGAATCAGCACCTTTAACCTCCTGTTCCGTACAGGTTGCAATTTGTCCTGAGGATGAACGGGAAGAGGGGGAACCAATGAGAGACTAGCTCTAGGTGTTGGGACAGGCACAGGTCACTCTATTTTCCCATCAGGAAGAAGCATTAGCCACAGGCTCAGCCTGACCCCGGAACGAGAATAGGGCCAGAAGCAATCCTGTGCTTTTGCGGCCAGCTCCCAAAAAAGCGAGTTGAAAAATGGAGCTCAGGGGCACTGCAATTCACAAACCTGCAGAGTTATAAATGATAACTCTCGTCCACAAATATATTGAGGGAAGGCAACGAAGAGGATTTGAAAGAAAGGCAGAATTGCAGGAAACAGACTTCAGGAGGTAGATTCGAATCGCCTTTAAAGCACATGAAAAGCGGCAAAACGGCGACAATGTTGCCCTTGGCCAAAAAGGGCGTATGCGTTTTTTCCTGAATATATTCAGGAAAAAACGCATACGCCCTTTTTGGCCAACCAAGCCACCTGGAAAGGCAAATCAGCGCTACAAAGAAGCCTCGCTTCCCATCGGTCAAGAGGGCCATGCTGAAAAAAGTGTCAAAACCAGAAATGCAGGACAGGCCATGGAGAAGTGGGAGCCTTGCTACGCTGATGGGCGGGAAGTAAATTGCCAACAGTCACTCTGGAGAAGTGTACGGTGTGTCCTGGAACATCTAAAAAACACAGCTTAGAGCGCATAGGGCACTTCCACTCATGGGCGTATAAATTGGGAAAAGTAAAAATCAGCAAGACACAGGCACCCCAAAGTTTAGGGCTGCTCTGTTGGCAAGAACCTCCACTTCGTTACACCTTAAATATCCCAGGAAAGAGAAAAATGGATAAAGAAACTGTGCTCCTTATGTACAATGGAATATCACTCAGCCGTGAAATCAATGCCATAAGGCTAGTAGCAGCATGATGAGTGGATTTAGGTACGACGATTCTAAGTGAAATAAGTCACACAGAAAAAGACACTTATCATGAGATATCACTTATAGAGGGAATGTAAAAATCGCTACACTTGAACTGAATTACAAAACAGAACAGAGTCACACATTTAGAAATCACACTATGGCTGCTGAACGGGAAACGTGAGGTGGGGAGATGCCTAAAACAAGGGTTTCAAATTAGCTCAGATACCGTTCCATAAACCCAATATGTAATAGACAAGACCTACTCCTTGCTCAGTGAACTGGACTCAACACCCCCTATTCACCGCACAAGAATATATCTGACTAGTAAGAATCCTAAAACCTATGTATTGATATCTCTGTGTAAGTGAGTCAAGTGGGTGTAAAGCGGCATAAACACAGCAGTGAAAAGCAGCTAAACCCCATTAGAAAAATAAATTACTTTTAAAAACCCATGAACCAAAGACAGTGAAAGAGAGAGAAATTCCTACAAAATTCGTTCAGGGGCTGTGATGCAACCTGGAATGACCATATCTAGACCCACAGCTGGATGAGACATAAGGGTGGACACTCTTGGGGCTGAGAGGTTTGGTGAGGTTGGGTGAGCAAACGCAGACCCTTTCAAGTAATACTGCGTGGTACCCATCTCGTGGGTCCCAAATCTCCAGGTTCAAGGGCATCTTCCTACATCAAAAACATGCACGAGAAACCCAGAAGATGGTACACCGTGTGATCGGGAAAGGTTTCTAAAACGCACCTCATTTCTCATCTCCTTGGTCTCGGGTACGCCATTTCAGCCGCTTTACTAGCAATCTCCCTCCTTGGAGAATCAGCACCTTTAACCTCCTGTTCTGTACAGGTTGCAATTTGTCCTGAGGATGAACGGGAAGAGGGGGAACCAATGAGAGACTAGCTCTAGGTGTTGGGACAGGCACAGGTCACTCTATTTTCCCATCAGGAAGAAGCATTAGCCACAGGCTCAGCCTGCCCCCCGGAACGAGAATAGGGCCAGAAGCAATCCTGTGCTTTTGCGGCCAGCTCCCAAAAAAGCGAGTTGAAAAATGGAGCTCAGGGGCACTGCAATTCACAAACCTGCAGAGTTATAAATGATAACTCTCGTCCACAAATATATTGAGGGAAGGCAACGAAGAGGATTTGAAAGCAAGGCAGAATTGCAGGAAACAGACTTCAGGAGGTAGATTCGAATCGTCTTTAAAGCACATGAAAAGCAGCAAAACGTCGACAATGTTGCCCTTGGCCAAAAAGGGCGTATGCGTTTTTTCCTGAATATATTCAGGAAAAAACGCATACGCCCTTTTTGGCCAACCAAGCAACCTGGAAAGGCAAATCAGCGCTACAAAGAAGCCTCGCTTCCCATCGGTCAAGAGGGCCATGCTGAAAAGAGTGTCAAAACCAGAAATGCAGGACAAGCCATGGAGAAGTGGGAGCCTTGCTACGCTGACGGGCGGGATGTAAATTGCCAACAGCCACTCTGGAGAAGCGTACGGTGTGTCCTGGAACATCTAAAAAACACAGCTTAGAGAGCATAGGGCACTTCCACTCATGGGCGTATAAATTGGGAAAAGTAAAAATCAGCAAGACACAGGCACCCCAAAGTTTAGGGCTGCTCTGTTGGCAAGAACCTCCACTTCGTTACACCTTAAATATCCCAGGAAAGAGAAAAATGGATAAAGAAACTGTGCTCCTTATGTACAATGGAATATCACTCAGCCGTGAAATCAATGCCATAAGGCTAGTAGCAGCATGATGAGTGGATTTAGGTACGACGATTCTAAGTGAAATAAGTCACACAGAAAAAGACACTTATCATGAGATATCACTTATAGAGGGAATGTAAAAATCGCTACACTTGAACTGAATTACAAAACAGAACAGAGTCACACATTTAGAAATCACACTATGGCTGCTGAACGGGAAACGTGAGGTGGGGAGATGCCTAAAACAAGGGTTTCAAATTAGCTCAGATACCGTTCCATAAACCCAATATGTAATAGACAAGACCTACTCCTTGCTCAGTGAACTGGACTCAACACCCCCTATTCACCGCACAAGAATATATCTGACTAGTAAGAATCCTAAAACCTATGTATTGATATCTCTGTGTAAGTGAGTCAAGTGGGTGTAAAGCGGCATAAACACAGCAGTGAAAAGCAGCTAAACCCCATTAGAAAAATAAATTACTTTTAAAAACCCATGAACCAAAGACAGTGAAAGAGAGAGAAATTCCTACAAAATTCGTTCAGGGGCTGTGATGCAACCTGGAATGACCATATCTAGACCCACAGCTGGATGAGACATAAGGGTGGACACTCTTGGGGCTGAGAGGTTTGGTGAGGTTGGGTGAGCAAACGCAGACCCTTTCAAGTAATACTGCGTGGTACCCATCTCGTGGGTCCCAAATCTCCAGGTTCAAGGGCATCTTCCTACATCGAAAAAATGCACGAGAAACCCAGAAGATGGTACACCGTGTGATCGGGAAAGGTTTCTAAAACGCACCTCATTTCTCATCTCCTTGGTCTCGGGTACGCCATTTCAGCCGCTTTACTAGCAACCTCCCTCCTTGGAGAATCAGCACCTTTAACCTCCTGTTCCGTACAGGTTGCAATTTGTCCTGAGGATGAACGGGAAGAGGGGGAACCAATGAGAGACTAGCTCTAGGTGTTGGGACAGGCACAGGTCACTCTATTTTCCCATCAGGAAGAAGCATTAGCCACAGGCTCAGCCTGACCCCGGAACGAGAATAGGGCCAGAAGCAATCCTGTGCTTTTGCGGCCAGCTCCCAAAAAAGCGAGTTGAAAAATGGAGCTCAGGGGCACTGCAATTCACAAACCTGCAGAGTTATAAATGATAACTCTCGTCCACAAATATATTGAGGGAAGGCAACGAAGAGGATTTGAAAGAAAGGCAGAATTGCAGGAAACAGACTTCAGGAGGTAGATTCGAATCGCCTTTAAAGCACATGAAAAGCGGCAAAACGGCGACAATGTTGCCCTTGGCCAAAAAAGGCGTATGCGTTTTTTCCTGAATATATTCAGGAAAAAACGCATACGCCCTTTTTGGCCAACCAAGCAACCTGGAAAGGCAAATCAGCGCTACAAAGAAGCCTCGCTTCCCATCGGTCAAGAGGGCCATGCTGAAAAAAGTGTCAAAACCAGAAATGCAGGACAGGCCATGGAGAAGTGGGAGCCTTGCTACGCTGATGGGCGGGAAGTAAATTGCCAACAGCCACTCTGGAGAAGTGTACGGTGTGCCCAGGAACATCTAAAAAACACAGCTTAGAGCGCATAGGGCACTTCCACTCATGGGCGTATAAATTGGGAAAAGTAAAAATCAGCAAGACACAGGCACCCCAAAGTTTAGGGCTGCTCTGTTGGCAAGAACCTCCACTTCGTTACACCTTAAATATCCCAGGAAAGAGAAAAATGGATAAAGAAACTGTGCTCCTTATGTACAATGGAATATCACTCAGCCGTGAAATCAATGCCATAAGGCTAGTAGCAGCATGATGAGTGGATATAGGTACGACGATTCTAAGTGAAATAAGTCACACAGAAAAAGACACTTATCATGAGATATCACTTATAGAGGGAATGTAAAAATCGCTACACTTGAACTGAATTACAAAACAGAACAGAGTCACACATTTAGAAATCACACTATGGCTGCTGAACGGGAAACGTGAGGTGGGGAGATGCCTAAAACAAGGGTTTCAAATTAGCTCAGATACCGTTCCATAAACCCAATATGTAATAGACAAGACCTACTCCTTGCTCAGTGAACTGGACTCAACACCCCCTATTCACCGCACAAGAATATATCTGACTAGTAAGAATCCTAAAACCTATGTATTGATATCTCTGTGTAAGTGAGTCAAGTGGGTGTAAAGCGGCATAAACACAGCAGTGAAAAGCAGCTAAACCCCATTAGAAAAATAAATTACTTTTAAAAACCCATGAACCAAAGACAGTGAAAGAGAGAGAAATTCCTACAAAATTCGTTCAGGGGCTGTGATGCAACCTGGAATGACCATATCTAGACCCACAGCTGGATGAGACATCAGGGTGGACACTCTTGGGGCTGAGAGGTTTGGTGAGGTTGGGTGAGCAAACGCAGACCCTTTCAAGTAATACTGCGTGGTACCCATCTCGTGGGTCCCAAATCTCCAGGTTCAAGGGCATCTTCCTACATCAAACACATGCACGAGAAACCCAGAAGATGGTACACCGTGTGATCGGGAAAGGTTTCTAAAACGCACCTCATTTCTCATCTCCTTGGTCTCGGGTACGCCATTTCAGCCGCTTTACTAGCAATCTCCCTCCTTGGAGAATCAGCACCTTTAACCTCCTGTTCTGTACAGGTTGCAATGTGTCCTGAGGATGAACGGGAAGAGGGGGAACCAATGAGAGACTAGCTCTAGGTGTTGGGACAGGCACAGGTCACTCTATTTTCCCATCAGGAAGAAGCATTAGCCACAGGCTCAGCCTGCCCCCCGGAACGAGAATAGGGCCAGAAGCAATCCTGTGCTTTTGCGGCCAGCACCCAAAAAAGCGAGTTGAAAAATGGAGCTCAGGGGCACTGCAATTCACAAACCTGCAGAGTTATAAATGATAACTCTCGTCCACAAATATTTTGAGGGAAGGCAACGACGAGGATTTGAAAGCAAGGCAGAATTGCAGGAAACAGACTTCAGGAGGTAGATTCGAATCGCCTTTAAAGCACATGAAAAGCGGCAAAACGTCGACAATGTTGCCCTTGGCCAAAAAGGGCGTATGCGTTTTTTCCTGAATATATTCAGGAAAAAACGCATACGCCCTTTTTGGCCAACCAAGCAACCTGGAAAGGCAAATCAGCGCTACAAAGAAGCCTCGCTTCCCATCGGTCAAGAGGGCCATGCTGAAAAGAGTGTCAAAACCAGAAATGCAGGACAAGCCATGGAGAAGTAGGAGCCTTGCTACGCTGATGGGCGGGATGTAAATTGCCAACAGCCTCTCTGGAGAAGTGTACGGTGTGTCGTGGAATATCTAAAAAACACAGCTTAGAGAGCATAGGGCACTTCCACTCATGGGCGTATAAATTGGGAAAAGTAAAAATCAGCAAGACACAGGCACCCAAAAGTTTAGGGCTGCTCTGTTGGCAAGAACCTCCACTTTGTTACACCTTATATATCCCAGGAAAGAGAAAAATGGATAAAGAAACTGTGCTCCTTATGTACAATGGAATATCACTCGGCCGTGAAATCAATGCCATAAGGCTAGTAGCAGCATGATGAGTGGATTTAGGTACGACGATTCTACGTGAAATAAGTCACACAGAAAAAGACACTTATCATAAGATATCACTTATACAGGGAAGGTAAAAATCGCTACACTTGAACTGAATTACAAAACAGAACAGAGTCACACATTTAGAAATCACACTATGGCTGCTGAACGGGAAAGGGGAGGTGGGGTGACGCATAAAAGAAGGGTTTCAAATTAGCTCAGATACCGTTCCATAAACCCAATATGTAATAGACAAGACCTACTCCTTGCTCAGTGAACTGGACTCAACACCCCCTATTCACCGCACAAGAATATATCTGACTAGTAAGAATCCTAAAACCTATGTATTTGTATCTCTGTGTAAGTGAGTCAAATGGGTATAAAGCGGCATAAACACAGCAGTGAAAAGCAGCTAAACCCCATTATAAAAATAAATTACTTTTAAAAACCCATGAACCAAAGACAGTGAAAGAGAGAGAAATTCCTACACAATTCGTTCAGGGGCTGTGATGCAACCTGGAATGACCATATCTAGACCCACAGCTGGATGAGACATAAGGGTGGACACTCTTGGGGCTGAGAGGTTTGGTGAGGTTGGGTGAGCAAACGCAGACCCTTTCAAGTAATACTGCGTGGTACCCATCCCGTGGGTCCCAAATCTCCAGGTTCAAGGGCATCTTCCTACATCAAACACATGCACGAGAAACCCAGAAGATGGTACACCGTGTGATCGGGAAAGGTTTCTAAACCGCACCTCATTTCTCATCTCCTTGGGCTCGGGTTCGCCATTCCAGCCGCTTTACTAGCAATCTCCCTCCTTGGAGAATCAGCACCTTTAACCTCCTGTTCCGTACAGGGTGCAATTTGTCCTGAGGATGAATGGGAAGAGGGGGAACCAATGAGAGACTAGCTCTAGGTGTTGGGACAGGCACAGGTCACTCTATTTTTCCATCAGGAAGAAGCATTGGCCACAGGCTCAGCCTGACCCCGGAACCAGAAGAGGGCCAGAAGCAATCCTGTGCTTTTGTGGCCAGCTCCCAAAAAAGCGAGTGGAAAAATGGAGCTCAGGGGCACTGCAATTCACAAACCTGCAGAGTTATAAATGATAACTCTCGTCCACAAATATCTTGAGGGAAGGCAACGAAGAGGATTTGAAAGCAAGGCAGAATTGCAGGAAACAGATTTCAGGAGGTAGATTCGAATCGCCTTTAAAGCACATGAAAAGCGGCAAAACGTTGACAATGATGCCCTTGGCCAAAAAGGGCATATGCGTTTTTTCCTGAATATATTCAGGAAAAAACGCATACGCCCTTTTTGGCCAACCAAGCCACCTGGAAAGGCAAATCAGCGCTACAAAGAAGCCTCGCTTCCCATCGGTCAAGAGGGCCATGCTGAAAAAAGTGTCAAAACCAGAAATGCAGGACAGGCCATGGAGAAGTGGGAGCCTTGCTACGCTGATGGGCGGGATGTAAATTGCCAACAGCCACTCTGGAGAAGTGTCCGGTGTGTCATGGAACATCTAAAAAACACAGCTTAGAGAGCATAGGGCACTTCCACTCATGGGCGTATAAATTGGGAAAACTAAAAATCAGCAAGACACAGGCACCCCAAAGTTTAGGGCTGCTCTGTTGACAAGAACCTCCACTTCGTTACACCTTAAATATCCCAGGAAAGAGAAAAATGGATAAAGAAACTGTGCTCCTTATGTACAATGGAATATCACTCAGCCGTGAAATCAATGCCATAAGGCTAGTAGCAGCATGATGAGTGGATTTAGGTACGACGATTCTAAGTGAAATAAGTCACACAGAAAAAGACACTTAACATAAGCTATCACTGATAGAGGGAATGTAAAAATCGCTACACTTGAACTGAATTACAAAACAGAACAGAGTCACACATTTAGAAATCACACTATGGCTGCTGAACGGGAAAGGGGAGGTGGGGTGACGCATAAAAGAAGGGTTTCAAATTAGCTCAGATACCGTTCCATAAACCCAATATGTAATAGACAAGACCTACTCCTTGCTCAGTGAACTGGACTCAACACCCCCTATTCACCGCACAAGAATATATCTGACTAGTAAGAATCCTAAAACCTATGTATTTGTATCTCTGTGTAAGTGAGTCAAGTGGGTATAAAGCGGCATAAACACAGCAGTGAAAAGCAGCTAAACCCCATTATAAAAATAAATTACTTTTAAAAACCCATGAACCAAAGACAGTGAAAGAGAGAGAAATTCCTACAAAATTCGTTCAGGGGCTGTGATGCAACCTGGAATGACCGTATCTAGACCCACAGCTGGATGAGACATAAGGGTGGACACTCTTGGGGCTGAGAGGTTTGGTGAGGTTGGGTGAGCAAACGCAGACCCTTTCAAGTAATACTGCGTGGTACCCATCTCATGGGTCCCAAATCTCCAGGTTCAAGGGCATCTTCCTACATCGAAAAAATGCACGAGAAACCCAGAAGATGGTACACCGTGTGATCGGGAAAGGTTTCTAAAACGCACCTCATTTCTCATCTCCTTGGTCTCGGGTACGCCATTTCAGCCGCTTTACTAGCAACCTCCCTCCTTGGAGAATCAGCACCTTTAACCTCCTGTTCCGTACAGGTTGCAATTTGTCCTGAGGATGAACGGGAAGAGGGGGAACCAATGAGAGACTAGCTCTAGGTGTTGGGACAGGCACAGGTCACTCTATTTTCCCATCAGGAAGAAGCATTAGCCACAGGCTCAGCCTGACCCCGGAACGAGAATAGGGCCAGAAGCAATCCTGTGCTTTTGCGGCCAGCTCCCAAAAAAGCGAGTTGAAAAATGGAGCTCAGGGGCACTGCAATTCACAAACCTGCAGAGTTATAAATGATAACTCTCGTCCACAAATATATTGAGGGAAGGCAACGAAGAGGATTTGAAAGCAAGGCAGAATTGCAGGAAACAGACTTCAGGAGGTAGATTCGAATCGCCTTTAAAGCACATGAAAAGCGGCAAAACGGCGACAATGTTGCCCTTGGCCAAAAAGGGCGTATGCGTTTTTTCCTGAATATAATCAGGAAAAAACGCATACGCCCTTTTTGGCCAACCAAGCAACCTGGAAAGGCAAATCAGCGCTACAAAGAAGCCTCGCTTCCCATCGGTCAAGAGGGCCATGCTGAAAAGAGTGTCAAAACCAGAAATGCAGGACAAGCCATGGAGAAGTGGGAGCCTTGCTACGCTGATGTGCGGGATGTAAATTGCCAACAGCCACTCTGGAGAAGTGTACGGTGTGTCCTGGAATATCTAAAAAACACAGCTTAGAGAGGATAGGGCACTTCCACTCATGGGCGTATAAATTGGGAAAAGTAAAAATCAGCAAGACACAGGCACCCAAAAGTTTAGGGCTGCTCTGTTGGCAAGAACCTCCACTTTGTTACACCTTATATATCCCAGGAAAGAGAAAAATGGATAAAGAAACTGTGCTCCTTATGTACAATGGAATATCACTCGGCCGTGAAATCAATGCCATAAGGCTAGTAGCAGCATGATGAGTGGATTTAGGTACGACGATTCTAAGTGAAATAAGTCACACAGAAAAAGACACTTATCATAAGATATCACTTATACAGGGAATGTAAAAATCGCTACACTTGAACTCAATTACAAAACAGAACAGAGTCACACATTTAGAAATCACACTATGGCTGCTGAACGGGAAAGGGGAGGTGGGGTGACGCATAAAAGAAGGGTTTCAAATTAGCTCAGATACCGTTCCATAAACCCAATATGTAATAGACAAGACCTACTCCTTGCTCAGTGAACTGGACTCAACACCCCCTATTCACCGCACAAGAATATATCTGACTAGTAAGAATCCTAAAACCTATGTATTTGTATCTCTGTGTAAGTGAGTCAAGTGGGTATAAAGCGGCATAAACAAGGCAGTGAAAAGCAGCTAAACCCCATTATAAAAATAAATTACTTTTAAAAACCCATGAACCAAAGACAGTGAAAGAGAGAGAAATTCCTACAAAATTCGTTCAGGGGCTGTGATGCAACCTGGAATGGCCATATCTAGACCCACAGCTGGATGAGACATAAGGGTGGACACTCTTGGGGCTGAGAGGTTTGGTGAGGTTGGGTGAGGAAACGCAGACCCTTTCAAGTAATACTGCGTGGTACCCATCTCGTGGGTCCCAAATCTCCAGGTTCAAGGGCATCTTCCTACATCAAAAACATGCACGAGAAAGCCAGAAGATGGTACACCGTGTGATCGGGAAAGGTTTCTAAAACGCACCTCATTTCTAATCTCCTTGCGCTCGGGTTCGCCATTCCAGCCACTTTACTAGCAATCTCCCTCCTTGGAGAATCAGCACCTTTAATCTCCTGTTCCGTACAGGTTGCAATTTGTCCTGAGGATGAACGGGAAGAGGGGGAACCAATGAGAGACTAGCTCTAGGTGTTGGGACAGGCACAGGTCACTCTATTTTTCCATCAGGAAGAAGCATTAGCCACAGGCTCAGCCTGCCCCCCGGAACCAGAACAGGGCCAGAAGCAATCCTGTGCTTTTGTGGCCAGCTCCCAAAAAAGCGAGTTGAAAAATGGAGCTCAGGGGCACTGTAATTCACAAACCTGCAGAGTTATAAATGATAACTCTCGTCCACAAATATTTTGAGGGAAGGCAACGAAGAGGATTTGAAAGCAAGGCAGAATTGCAGGAAACAGATTTCAGGAGGTAGATTCGAATCGCCTTTAAAGCACATGAAAAGCGGCAAAACGTCGACAATGTTGCCCTTGGCCAAAAAGGGCGTATGCGTTTTTCCCTGAATATATTCAGGAAAAAACGCATACGCCCTTTTTGGCCAACCAAGCAACCTGGAAAGGCAAATCAGCGCTACAAAGAAGCCTCGCTTCCCATCGGTCAAGAGGGCCATGCTAAAAAGAGTGTCAAAACCAGAAATGCAGGACAAGCCATGGAGAAGTGGGAGCCTTGCTACGCTGATGGGCGGGATGTAAATTGCCAACAGCCACTCTGGAGAAGTGTACGGTGTGTCCTGGAATATCTAAAAAACACAGCTTAGAGAGCATAGGGCACTTCCACTCATGGGCGTATAAATTGGGAAAAGTAAAAATCAGCAAGACACAGGCACCCAAAAGTTTAGGGCTGCTCTGTTGGCAAGAACCTCCACTTTGTTACACCTTATATATCCCAGGAAAGAGAAAAATGGATAAAGAAACTGTGCTCCTTATGTACAATGGAATATCACTCGGCCGTGAAATCAATGCCATAAGGCTAGTAGCAGCATGATGAGTGGATTTAGGTACGACGATTCTAAGTGAAATAAGTCACACAGAAAAAGACACTTATCATGAGATATCACTTATAGAGGGAATGTAAAAATCGCTACACTTGAACTGAATTACAAAACAGAACAGAGTCACACATTTAGAAATCACACTATGGCTGCTGAACGGGAAAGGGGAGGTGGGGTGACGCATAAAAGAAGGGTTTCAAATTAGCTCAGATACCGTTCCATAAACCCAATATGTAATAGACAAGACCTACTCCTTGCTCAGTGAACTGGACTCAACACCCCCTATTCACCGCACAAGAATATATCTGACTAGCAAGAATCCTAAAACCTATGTATTGATATCTCTGTGTAAGTGAGTCAAGTGGGTGTAAAGCGGCATAAACACAGCAGTGAAAAGCAGCTAAACCCCATTATGAAAATAAATTACTTTTAAAAACCCATGAACCAAAGACAGTGAAAGAGAGAGAAATTCCTACAAAATTCGTTCAGGGGCTGTGATGCGACCTGGAATGACCATATCTAGACCCACAGCTGGATGAGACATAAGGGTGGACACTCTTGGGGCTGAGAGGTTTGGTGAGGTTGGGTGAGCAAACGCAGACCCTTTCAAGTAATACTGCGTGGTACCCATCCCGTGGGTCCCAAATCTCCAGGTTCAAGGGCATCTTCCTACATCAAACACATGCACGAGAAACCCAGAAGATGGTACACCGTGTGATCGGGAAAGGTTTCTAAACCGCACCTCATTTCTCATCTCCTTGGGCTCGGGTTCGCCATTCCAGCCGCTTTACTAGCAATCTCCCTCCTTGGAGAATCAGCACCTTTAACCTCCTGTTCCGTACAGGGTGCAATTTGTCCTGAGGATGAATGGGAAGAGGGGGAACCAATGAGAGACTAGCTCTAGGTGTTGGGACAGGCACAGGTCACTCTATTTTTCCATCAGGAAGAAGCATTGGCCACAGGCTCAGCCTGACCCCGGAACCAGAAGAGGGCCAGAAGCAATCCTGTGCTTTTGTGGCCAGCTCCCAAAAAAGCGAGTGGAAAAATGGAGCTCAGGGGCACTGCAATTCACAAACCTGCAGAGTTATAAATGGTAACTATCGTCCACAAATATATTGAGGGAAGGCAACGAAGAGGATTTGAAAGCAAGGCAGAATTGCAGGAAACAGATTTCAGTAGGTACATTCGAATCGCCTTTAACGCACATGAAAAGCGGCAAAACGTCGACAATGTTGCCCTTGGCCAAAAAGGGCGTATGCGTTTTTTCCTGAATATATTCAGGAAAAAACGCATACGCCCTTTTTGGCCAACCAAGCCACCTGGAAAGGCAAATCAGCGCTACAAAGAAGCCTCGCTTCCCATCGGTCAAGAGGGCCATGCTGAAAAAAGTGTCAAAACCAGAAATGCAGGACAGGCCATGGAGAAGTGGGAGCCTTGCTACGCTGATGGGCGGGATGTAAATTGCCAACAGCCACTCTGGAGAAGTGTCCGGTGTGTCCTGGAACATCTAAAAAACACAGCTTAGAGAGCATAGGGCACTTCCACTCATGGGCGTATAAATTGGGAAAACTAAAAATCAGCAAGACACAGGCACCCCAAAGTTTAGGGCTGCTCTGTTGACAAGAACCTCCACTTCGTTACACCTTAAATATCCCAGGAAAGAGAAAAATGGATAAAGAAACTGTGCTCCTTATGTACAATGGAATATCACTCAGCCGTGAAATCAATGCCATAAGGCTAGTAGCAGCATGATGAGTGGATTTAGGTACGACGATTCTAAGTGAAATAAGTCACACAGAAAAAGACACTTATCATAAGCTATCACTGATAGAGGGAATGTAAAAATCGCTACACTTGAACTGAATTACAAAACAGAACAGAGTCACACATTTAGAAATCACACTATGGCTGCTGAACGGGAAAGGGGAGGTGGGGTGATGCATAAAACAAGGGTTTCAAATTAGCTCAGATACAGTTCCATAAACCCAATATGTAATAGACAAGACCTACTCCTTGCTCAGTGAACTGGACTCAACACCCCCTATTCACCGCACAAGAATATATCTGACTAGTAAGAATCCTAAAACCTATGTATTGATATCTCTGTGTAAGTGAGTCAAGTGGGTGTAAAGCGGCATAAACACAGCAGTGAAAAGCAGCTAAACCCCATTATGAAAATGAATTACTTTTAAAAACCCATGAACCAAAGACAGTGAAAGAGAGAGAAATTCCTACAAAATTCGTTCAGGGGCTGTGATGCGACCTGGAATGACCATATCTAGACCCACAGCTGGATGAGACATAAGGGTGGACACTCTTGGGGCTGAGAGGTTTGGTGAGGTTGGGTGAGCAAACGCAGACCCTTTCAAGTAATACTGCGTGGTACCCATCCCGTGGGTCCCAAATCTCCAGGTTCAAGGGCATCTTCCTACATCAAAAACATGCACGAGAAACGCAGAAGATGGTACACCGTGTGATCGGGAAAGGTTTCTAAACCGCACCTCATTTCTCATCTCCTTGGGCTCGGGTTCGCCATTCCAGCCGCTTTACTAGCAATCTCCCTCCTTGGAGAATCAGCACCTTTAACCTCCTGTTCCGTACAGGTTGCAATTTGTCCTGAGGATGAACGGGAAGAGGGGGAACCAATGAGAGACTAGCTCTAGGTGTTGGGACAGGCACAGGTCACTCTATTTTTCCAACAGGAAGAAGCATTAGCCACAGGCTCAGCCTGACCCCGTAACCAGAAGAGGACCACAAGCAATCCTGTGCTTTTGTGGCCAGCTCCCAAAAAAGCGAGTGGAAAAATGGAGCTCAGGGGCACTGCAATTCACAAACCTGCAGAGTTATAAATGATAACTCTCGTCCACAAATATCTTGAGGGAAGGCAACGAAGAGGATTTGAAAGCAAGGCAGAATTGCAGGAAACAGATTTCAGGAGGTAGATTCGAATCGCCTTTAAAGCACATGAAAAGCGGCAAAACGTTGACAATGATGCCCTTGGCCAAAAAGGGCGTATGCGTTTTTTCCTGAATATATTCAGGAAAAAACGCATACGCCCTTTTTGGCCAACCAAGCCACCTGGAAAGGCAAATCAGCGCTACAAAGAAGCCTCGCTTCCCATCGGTCAAGAGGGCCATGCTGAAAAAAGTGTCAAAACCAGAAATGCAGGACAGGCCATGGAGAAGTGGGAGCCTTGCTACGCTGATGGGCGGGATGTAAATTGCCAACAGCCACTCTGGAGAAGTGTCCGGTGTGTCATGGAACATCTAAAAAACACAGCTTAGAGAGCATAGGGCACTTCCACTCATGGGCGTATAAATTGGGAAAACTAAAAATCAGCAAGACACAGGCACCCCAAAGTTTAGGGCTGCTCTGTTGACAAGAACCTCCACTTCGTTACACCTTAAATATCCCAGGAAAGAGAAAAATGGATAAAGAAACTGTGCTCCTTATGTACAATGGAATATCACTCAGCCGTGAAATCAATGCCATAAGGCTAGTAGCAGCATGATGAGTGGATTTAGGTACGACGATTCTAAGTGAAATAAGTCACACAGAAAAAGACACTTAACATAAGCTATCACTGATAGAGGGAATGTAAAAATCGCTACACTTGAACTGAATTACAAAACAGAACAGAGTCACACATTTAGAAATCACACTATGGCTGCTGAACGGGAAAGGGGAGGTGGGGTGATGCATAAAACAAGGGTTTCAAATAAGCTCAGATACCGTTCCATAAACCCAATATGTAATAGACAAGACCTACACCTTGCTCAGTGAACTCGACTCAACACCCCCTATTCACCTCACAAGAATATATCTGACTAGTAAGAATCCTAAAACCTATGTATTCATATCTCTGTGTAAGTGAGTCAAGTGGGTGTAAAGCGGCATAAACACAGCAGTGAAAAGCAGCTAAACCCCATTATGAAAATAAATTACTTTTAAAAACCCATGAACCAAAGACAGTGAAAGAGAGAGAAATTCCTACAAAATTCGTTCAGGGGCTGTGATGCGACCTGGAATGACCATATCTAGACCCACAGCTGGATGAGACCTAAGGGTGGACACTCTTGGGGCTGAGAGGTTTGGTGAGGTTGGGTGAGCAAACGCAGACCCTTTCAAGTAATACTGCGTGGTACCCATCCCGTGGGTCCCAAATCTCCAGGTTCAAGGGCATCTTCCTACATCAAACACATGCACGAGAAACCCAGAAGATGGTACACCGTGTGATCGGGAAAGGTTTCTAAACCGCACCTCATTTCTCATCTCCTTGGGCTCGGGTTCGCCATTCCAGCCGCTTTACTAGCAATCTCCCTCCTTGGAGAATCAGCACCTTTAACCTCCTGTTCCGTACAGGATGCAATTTGTCCTGAGGATGAACAGAAGGAGGGGGAACCAATGAGAGACTAGCTCTAGGTGTTGGGACAGGCACAGGTCACTCTATTTTCGCATAAGGAGGAAGAATTAGCCACAGGCTCAGCCTGACCCCGGAACCAGAAGAGGGCCAGAAGCAATCCTGTGCTTTTGTGGCCAGCTCGCAAAAAAGCGAGTGGAAAAACGGAGCTCAGGGGCACTGCAATTCACAAACCTGCAGAGTTATAAATGATAACTCTCGTCCACAAATATCTTGAGGGAAGGCAACGAAGAGGATTTGAAAGCAAGGCAGAATTGCAGGAAACAGATTTCAGGAGGTAGATTCGAATCGCCTTTAAAGCACATGAAAAGCGGCAAAACGTCGACAATGTTGCCCTTGGCCAAAAAGGACGTATGCGTTTTTTCCTGAATATATTCAGGAAAAAACGCATACGCCCTTTTTGGCCAACCAAGCCACCTGGAAAGGCAAATCAGCGCTACAAAGAAGCCTCGCTTCCCATCGGTCAAGAGGGCCATGCTGAAAAAAGTGTCAAAACCAGAAATGCAGGACAGGCCATGGAGAAGTGGGAGCCTTGCTACGCTGATGGGCGGGATGTAAATTGCCAACAGCCACTCTGGAGAAGTGTCCGGTGTGTCCTGGAACATCTAAAAAACACAGCTTAGAGAGCATAGGGCACTTCCACTCATGGGCGTATAAATTGGGAAAACTAAAAATCAGCAAGACACAGGCACCCCAAAGTTTAGGGCTGCTCTGTTGACAAGAACCTCCACTTCGTTACACCTTAAATATCCCAGGAAAGAGAAAAATGGATAAAGAAACTGTGCTCCTTATGTACAATGGAATATCACTCAGCCGTGAAATCAATGCCATAAGGCTAGTAGCAGCATGATGAGTGGATTTAGGTACGACGATTCTAAGTGAAATAAGTCACACAGAAAAAGACACTTATCATAAGCTATCACTGATAGAGGGAATGTAAAAATCGCTACACTTGAACTGAATTACAAAACAGAACAGAGTCACACATTTAGAAATCACACTATGGCTGCTGAACGGGAAAGGGGAGGTGGGGTGATGCATAAAACAAGGGTTTCAAATAAGCTCAGATACCGTTCCATAAACCCAATATGTAATAGACAAGACCTACTCCTTGCTCAGTGAACTGGACTCAACACCCCCTATTCACCTCACAAGAATATATCTGACTAGTAAGAATCCTAAAACCTATGTATTCATATCTCTGTGTAAGTGAGTCAAGTGGGTGTAAAGCGGCATAAACACAGCAGTGAAAAGCAGCTAAACCCCATTATGAAAATAAATTACTTTTAAAAACCCATGAACCAAAGACAGTGAAAGAGAGAGAAATTCCTACAAAATTCGTTCAGGGGCTGTGATGCAACCTGGAATGACCATATCTAGACCCACAGCTGGATGAGACCTAAGGGTGGACACTCTTGGGGCTGAGAGGTTTGGTGAGGTTGGGTGAGCAAACGCAGACCCTTTCAAGTAATACTGCGTGGTACCCATCCCGTGGGTCCCAAATCTCCAGGTTCAAGGGCATCTTCCTACATCAAACACATGCACGAGAAACCCAGAAGATGGTACACCGTGTGATCGGGAAAGGTTTCTAAACCGCACCTCATTTCTCATCTCCTTGGGCTCGGGTTCGCCATTCCAGCCGCTTTACTAGCAATCTCCCTCCTTGGAGAATCAGCACCTTTAACCTCCTGTTCCGTACAGGATGCAATTTGTCCTGAGGATGAACGGGAAGAGGGGGAACCAATGAGAGACTAGCTCTAGGTGTTGGGAAAGGCACAGGTCACTCTATTTTTCCATCAGGAAGAAGCATTAGCCACAGGCTCAGCCTGACCCCGGAACCAGAAGAGGGCCAGAAGCAATCCTGTGCTTTTGTGGCCAGCTCCCAAAAAAGCGAGTGGAAAAATGGAGCTCAGGGGCACTGCAATTCACAAACCTGCAGAGTTATAAATGATAACTCTCGTCCACAAATATCTTGAGGGAAGGCAACGAAGAGGATTTGAAAGCAAGGCAGAATTGCAGGAAACAGACTTCAGGAGGTAGATTCGAATCGCCTTTAAAGCACATGAAAAGCGGCAAAACGTCGACAATGTTGCCCTTGGCCAAAAAGGGCGTATGCGTTTTTTCCTGAATATATTCAGGAAAAAACGCATACGCCCTTTTTGGCCAACCAAGCCACCTGGAAAGGCAAATCAGCGCTACAAAGAAGCCTCGCTTCCCATCGGTCAAGAGGGCCATGCTGAAAAAAGTGTCAAAACCAGAAATGCAGGACAGGCCATGGAGAAGTGCGAGCCTTGCTACGCTGATGGGCGGGATGTAAATTGCCAACAGCCACTCTGGAGAAGTGTCCGGTGTGTCCTGGAACATCTAAAAAACACAGCTTAGAGAGCATAGGGCACTTCCACTCATGGGCGTATAAATTGGGAAAACTAAAAATCAGCAAGACACAGGCACCCCAAAGTTTAGGGCTGCTCTGTTGGCAAGAACCTCCACTTCGTTACACCTTAAATATCCCAGGAAAGAGAAAAATGGATAAAGAAACTGTGCTCCTTATGTACAATGGAATATCACTCAGCCGTGAAATCAATGCCATAAGGCTAGTAGCAGCATGATGAGTGGATTTAGGTACGACGATTCTAAGTGAAATAAGTCACACAGAAAAAGACACTTATCATAAGCTATCACTGATAGAGGGAATGTAAAAATCGCTACACTTGAACTGAATTACAAAACAGAACAGAGTCACACATTTAGAAATCACACTATGGCTGCTGAACGGGAAAGGGGAGGTGGGGTGATGCATAAAACAAGGGTTTCAAATTAGCTCAGATACCGTTCCATAAACCCAATATGTAATAGACAAGACCTACTCCTTGCTCAGTGAACTGGACTCAACACCCCCTATTCACCGCACAAGAATATATCTGACTAGTAAGAATCCTAAAACCTATGTATTGATATCTCTGTGTAAGTGAGTCTAGTGGGTGTAAAGCGGCATAAACACAGCAGTGAAAAGCAGCTAAACCCCATTATGAAAATAAATTACTTTTAAAAACCCATGAACCAAAGACAGTGAAAGAGAGAGAAATTCCTACAAAATTCGTTCAGGGGCTGTGATGCGACCTGGAATGACCATATCTAGACCGACAGCTGGATGAGACATAAGGGTGGACACTCTTGGGGCTGAGAGGTTTGGTGAGGTTGGGTGAGCAAACGCAGACCCTTTCAAGTAATACTGCGTGGTACCCATCCCGTGGGTCCCAAATCTCCAGGTTCAAGGGCATCTTCCTACATCAAACACATGCACGAGAAACCCAGAAGATGGTACACCGTGTGATCGAGAAAGGTTTCTAAACCGCACCTCATTTCTCATCTCCTTGGGCTCGGGTTCGCCATTCCAGCCGCTTTACTAGCAATCTCCCTCCTTGGAGAATCAGCAGCACCTTTAACCTTCTGTTCCGTACAGGTTGCAATTTGTCCTGAGGATGAACAGAAGGAGGGGGAACCAATGAGTGACTAGCTCTAGGTGTTGGGACAGGCACAGGTCACTCTATTTTCGCATAAGGAGGAAGAATTAACCACAGGCTCAGCCTGGCCCCCCGGAACCAGAATAGGGCCTGAAGCAGTCCTGCGCTTTTGCGGCCAGCTCCCAAAAAAGCGAGTTGAAAAACGGAGCTCAGGGGCACTGCAATTCACAAACCTGCAGAGTTATAAATGATAACTCTCATCCCGAAATATATTGAGGGAAGGCAACGAAGAGGATTTGAAAGCAAGGCAGAATTGCAGGAAACAGATTTCAGGAGGTACATTCGAATCGCCTTTAAAGCACATGAAAAGCGGCAAAACGTCGACAATGTTGCCCTTGGCCAAAAAGGGCGTATGCGTTTTTTCCTGAATATATTCAGGAAAAAACGCATACGCCCTTTTTGGCCAACCAAGCAACCTGGAAAGGCAAATCAGCGCTACAAAGAAGTCTCCTTTCCCATCGGTCAAAATGGTCATGCTGAAAAAAGTGTCAAAACCAGAAATGCAGGACAGGCCATGGAGAAATGGGAGCCTTGCTACGCTGATGGGCGGGATGTAAATTGCCAACAGCCACTCTGGAGAAGTGTACGGTGTGTCCTGAAATATCTAAAAAACACAGCTTAGAGAGAATAGGGCCCTTCCATTCATGGGCGTATAAATTGGGAAAACTAAAAAGCAGCAAGACAGAGGCACCCCGAAGATTAGGGCTGCTCTGTTGACAACAACCTCCACTTTATTACACCTTAAATATCCCAGGAAAGAGAAAAATGGATAAAGAAGTCGTGGTCCGTATGTACAATGGAATATCACTCAGCCTTGAAATCAATGTTATAATGCTAGTAGCAGCATGATGAATGGATTTAGGTACGACGATTCTAAGTGAAATAAGTCACACAGAAAAAGACACTTATCATAATCTAACACTTATAGAGGGAATGTTAAAATCCCTACACTTGAACTGAATTACAAAACAGAACAGAGTCACACATTTAGAAAACACACTATGGCTGCTAAACGGGAAAGGTGAGGTGGGGTGATGCATAAAACAAGGGTTTCAAATTAGCTCAGATACCGTTCCATAAACCCAACATGTAATAGACAAGGCCTACTCCTTGCTCAGTGAACTGGACTCAACACCCCCTATTCACCGCACAAGAATATATCTGACTAGTAAGAATCCTAAAACCTATGTATTGATATCTCTGTGTAAGTGAGTCAAGTGGGTGTAAAGCGGCATAAACACAGCAGTGAAAAGCAGCTAAACCCCATTATGAAAATGAATTACTTTTAAAAACCCATGAACCAAAGACAGTGAAAGAGAGAGAAATTCCTACAAAATTCGTTCAGGGGCTGTGATGCGACCTGGAATGACCATATCTAGACCCACAGCTGGATGAGACATAAGGGTGGACACTCTTGGGGCTGAGAGGTTTGGTGAGGTTGGGTGAGCAAACGCAGACCCTTTCAAGTAATACTGCGTGGTACCCATCCCGTGGGTCCCAAATCTCCAGGTTCAAGGGCATCTTCCTACATCAAAAACATGCACGAGAAACCCAGAAGATGGTACACCGTGTGATCGGGAAAGGTTTCTAAACCGCACCTCATTTCTCATCTCCTTGGGCTCGGGTTCGCCATTCCAGCCGCTTTACTAGCAATCTCCCTCCTTGGAGAATCAGCACCTTTAACCTCCTGTTCCGTACAGTTTGCAAATTGTCCTGAGGATGAACGGGAAGAGGGGGAACCAATGAGAGACTAGCTCTAGGTGTTGGGACAGGCACAGGTCACTCTATTTTTCCATCAGGAAGAAGCATTAGCCACAGGCTCAGCCTGACCCCGTAACCAGAAGAGGACCACAAGCAATCCTGTGCTTTTGTGGCCAGCTCCCAAAAAAGCGAGTGGAAAAATGGAGCTCAGGGGCACTGCAATTCACAAACCTGCAGAGTTATAAATGATAACTCTCGTCCACAAATATCTTGAGGGAAGGCAACGAAGAGGATTTGAAAGCAAGGCAGAATTGCAGGAAACAGATTTCAGGAGGTAGATTCGAATCGCCTTTAAAGCACATGAAAAGCGGCAAAACGTCGACAATGTTGCCCTTGGCCAAAAAGGGCATATGCGTTTTTTCCTGAATATATTCAGGAAAAAACGCATACGCCCTTTTTGGCCAACCAAGCCACCTGGAAAGGCAAATCAGCGCTACAAAGAAGCCTCGCTTCCCATCGGTCAAGAGGGCCATGCTGAAAAAAGTGTCAAAACCAGAAATGCAGGACAGGCCATGGAGAAGTGGGAGCCTTGCTACGCTGATGGGCGGGATGTAAATTGCCAACAGCCACTCTGGAGAAGTGTCCGGTGTGTCCTGGAACATCTAAAAAACACAGCTTAGAGAGCATAGGGCACTTCCACTCATGGGCGTATAAATTGGGAAAACTAAAAATCAGCAAGACACAGGCACCCCAAAGTTTAGGGCTGCTCTGTTGACAAGAACCTCCACTTCGTTACACCTTAAATATCCCAGGAAAGAGAAAAATGGATAAAGAAACTGTGCTCCTTATGTACAATGGAATATCACTCAGCCGTGAAATCAATGCCATAAGGCTAGTAGCAGCATGATGAGTGGATTTAGGTACGACGATTCTAAGTGAAATAAGTCACACAGAAAAAGACACTTATCATAAGCTATCACTGATAGAGGGAATGTAAAAATCGCTACACTTGAACTGAATTACAAAACAGAACAGAGTCACACATTTAGAAATCACACTATGGCTGCTGAACGGGAAAGGGGAGGTGGGGTGATGCATAAAACAAGGGTTTCAAATAAGCTCAGATACCGTTCCATAAACCCAATATGTAATAGACAAGACCTACTCCTTGCTCAGTGAACTGGACTCAACACCCCCTATTCACCTCACAAGAATATATCTGACTAGTAAGAATCCTAAAACCTATGTATTGATATCTCTGTGTAAGTGAGTCAAGTGGGTGTAAAGCGGCATAAACACAGCAGTGAAAAGCAGCTAAACCCCATTATGAAAATAAATTACTTTTAAAAACCCATGAACCAAAGACAGTGAAAGAGAGAGAAATTCCTACAAAATTCGTTCAGGGGCTGTGATGCGACCTGGAATGACCATATCTAGACCCACAGCTGGATGAGACATAAGGGTGGACACTCTTGGGGCTGAGAGGTTTGGTGAGGTTGGGTGAGCAAACGCAGACCCTTTCAAGTAATACTGCGTGGTACCCATCCCGTGGGTCCCAAATCTCCAGGTTCAAGGGCATCTTCCTACATCAAACACATGCACGAGAAACCCAGAAGATGGTACACCGTGTGATCGGGAAAGGTTTCTAAACCGCACCTCATTTCTCATCTCCTTGGGCTCGGGTTCGCCATTCCAGCCGCTTTACTAGCAATCTCCCTCCTTGGAGAATCAGCACCTTTAACCTCCTGTTCCGTACAGGGTGCAATTTGTCCTGAGGATGAACGGGAAGAGGGGGAACCAATGAGAGACTAGCTCTAGGTGTTGGGACAGGCACAGGTCACTCTATTTTTCCATCAGGAAGAAGCATTGGCCACAGGCTCAGCCTGACCCCGGAACCAGAAGAGGGCCAGAAGCAATCCTGTGCTTTTGTGGCCAGCTCCCAAAAAAGCGAGTGGAAAAATGGAGCTCAGGGGCACTGCAATTCACAAACCTGCAGAGTTATAAATGGTAAATATCGTCCACAAATATCTTGAGGGAAGGCAACGAAGAGGATTTGAAAGCAAGGCAGAATTGCAGGAAACAGATTTCAGGAGGTACATTCGAATCGCCTTTAAAGCACATGAAAAGCGGCAAAACGTGGACAATGTTGCCCTTTTTGGCCAACCAAGCCACCTGGAAAGTCAAATCAGCGCTACAAAGAAGCCTCGCTTCCCATCGGTCAAGAGGGCCATGCTGAAAAAAGTGTCAAAACCAGAAATGCAGGACAGGCCATGGAGAAGTGGGAGCCTTGCTACGCTGATGGGCGGGATGTAAATTGCCAACAGCCACTCTGGAGAAGTGTCCGGTGTGTCCTGGAACATCTAAAAAACACAGCTTAGAGAGCATAGGGCACTTCCACTCATGGGCGTATAAATTGGGAAAACTAAAAATCAGCAAGACACAGGCACCCCAAAGTTTAGGGCTGCTCTGTTGACAAGAACCTCCACTTCGTTACACCTTAAATATCCCAGGAAAGAGAAAAATGGATAAAGAAACTGTGCTCCTTATGTACAATGGAATATCACTCGGCCGTGAAATCAATGCCATAAGGCTAGTAGCAGCATGATGAGTGGATTTAGGTACGACGATTCTAAGTGAAATAAGTCACACAGAAAAAGACACTTATCATAAGCTATCACTGATAGAGGGAATGTAAAAATCGCTACACTTGAACTGAATTACAAAACAGAACAGAGTCACACATTTAGAAATCACACTATGGCTGCTGAACGGGAAAGGGGAGGTGGGGTGATGCATAAAACAAGGGTTTCAAATAAGCTCAGATACCGTTCCATAAACCCAATATGTAATAGACAAGACCTACTCCTTGCTCAGTGAACTGGACTCAACACCCCCTATTCACCTCACAAGAATATATCTGACTAGTAAGAATCCTAAAACCTATGTATTCATATCTCTGTGTAAGTGAGTCAAGTGGGTGTAAAGCGGCATAAACACAGCAGTGAAAAGCAGCTAAACCCCATTATGAAAATAAATTACTTTTAAAAACCCATGAACCAAAGACAGTGAAAGAGAGAGAAATTCCTACAAAATTCGTTCAGGGGCTGTGATGCAACCTGGAATGACCATATCTAGACCCACAGCTGGATGAGACCTAAGGGTGGACACTCTTGGGGCTGAGAGGTTTGGTGAGGTTGGGTGAGCAAACGCAGACCCTTTCAAGTAATACTGCGTGGTACCCATCCCGTGGGTCCCAAATCTCCAGGTTCAAGGGCATCTTCCTACATCAAACACATGCACGAGAAACCCAGAAGATGGTACACTGCGTGATCGGGAAAGGTTTCTAAACCGCACCTCATTTCTCATCTCCTTGGGCTCGGGTTCGCCATTCCAGCCGCTTTACTAGCAATCTCCCTCCTTGGAGAATCAGCACCTTTAACCTCCTGTTCCGTACAGGATGCAATTTGTCCTGAGGATGAACGGGAAGAGGGGGAACCAATGAGAGACTAGCTCTAGGTGTTGGGACAGGCACAGGTCACTCTATTTTTCCATTAGGAAGAAGCATTAGCCACAGGCTCAGCCTGACCCCGGAACCAGAAGAGGGCCAGAAGCAATCCTGTGCTTTTGTGGCCAGCTCCCAAAAAAGCGAGTGGAAAAATGGAGCTCAGGGGCACTGTAATTCACAAACCTGCAGAGTTATAAATGATAACTCTCGTCCACAAATATTTTGAGGGAAGGCAACGAAGAGGATTTGAAAGCAAGGCAGAATTGCAGGAAACAGATTTCAGGAGGTAGATTCGAATCGCCTTTAAAGCACATGAAAAGCGGCAAAACGTCGACAATGTTGCCCTTGGCCAAAAAGGGCGTATGCGTTTTTCCCTGAATATATTCAGGAAAAAACGCATACGCCCTTTTTGGCCAACCAAGCAACCTGGAAAGGCAAATCAGCGCTACAAAGAAGCCTCGCTTCCCATCGGTCAAGAGGGCCATGCTAAAAAGAGTGTCAAAACCAGAAATGCAGGACAAGCCATGGAGAAGTGGGCGCCTTGCTACGCTGATGGGCGGGATGTAAATTGCCAACAGCCACTCTGGAGAAGTGTACGGTGTGTCCTGGAATATCTAAAAAACACAGCTTAGAGAGCATAGGGCACTTCCACTCATGGGCGTATAAATTGGGAAAACTAAAAATCAGCAAGACACAGGCACCCAAAAGTTTAGGGCTGCTCTGTTGGCAAGAACCTCCACTTTGTTACACCTTATATATCCCAGGAAGGAGAAAAATGGATAAAGAAACTGTGCTCCTTATGTACAATGGAATATCACTCGGCCGTGAAATCAATGCCATAAGGCTAGTAGCAGCATGATGAGTGGATTTAGGTACGACGATTCTAAGTGAAATAAGTCACACAGAAAAAGACACTTATCATGAGATATCACTTATAGAGGGAATGTAAAAATCGCTACACTTGAACTGAATTACAAAACAGAACAGAGTCACACATTTAGAAATCACACTATGGCTGCTGAACGGGAAAGGGGAGGTGGGGTGACGCATAAAAGAAGGGTTTCAAATTAGCTCAGATACCGTTCCATAAACCCAATATGTAATAGACAAGACCTACTCCTTGCTCAGTGAACTGGACTCAACACCCCCTATTCACCGCACAAGAATATATCTGACTAGCAAGAATCCTAAAACCTATGTATTGATATCTCTGTGTAAGTGAGTCAAGTGGGTGTAAAGCGGCATAAACACAGCAGTGAAAAGCAGCTAAACCCCATTATGAAAATAAATTACTTTTAAAAACCCATGAACCAAAGACAGTGAAAGAGAGAGAAATTCCTACAAAATTCGTTCAGGGGCTGTGATGCGACCTGGAATGACCATATCTTGACCCACAGCTGGATGAGACATAAGGGTGGACACTCTTGGGGCTGAGAGGTTTGGTGAGGTTGGGTGAGCAAACGCAGACCCTTTCAAGTAATACTGCGTGGTACCCATCCCGTGGGTCCCAAATCTCCAGGTTCAAGGGCATCTTCCTACATCAAACACATGCACGAGAAACCCAGAAGATGGTAAACCGTGTGATCGGGAAAGGTTTCTAAACCGCACCTCATTTCTCATCTCCTTGGGCTCGGGTTCGCCATTCCAGCCGCTTTACTAGCAATCTCCCTCCTTGGAGAATCAGCACCTTTAACCTCCTGTTCCGTACAGGGTGCAATTTGTCCTGAGGATGAATGGGAAGAGGGGGAACCAATGAGAGACTAGCTCTAGGTGTTGGGACAGGCACAGGTCACTCTATTTTTCCATCAGGAAGAAGCATTGGCCACAGGCTCAGCCTGACCCCGGAACCAGAAGAGGGCCAGAAGCAATCCTGTGCTTTTGTGGCCAGCTCCCAAAAAAGCGAGTGGAAAAATGGAGCTCAGGGGCACTGCAATTCACAAACCTGCAGAGTTATAAATGGTAACTATCGTCCACAAATATATTGAGGGAAGGCAACGAAGAGGATTTGAAAGCAAGGCAGAATTGCAGGAAACAGATTTCAGGAGGTAGATTCGAATCGCCTTTAAAGCACATGAAAAGCGGCAAAACGTCGACAATGTTGCCCTTGGCCAAAAAGGGCGTATGCGTTTTTTCCTGAATATATTCAGGAAAAAACGCATACGCCCTTTTTGGCCAACCAAGCCACCTGGAAAGGCAAATCAGCGCTACAAAGAAGCCTCGCTTCCCATCGGTCAAGAGGGCCATGCTGAAAAAAGTGTCAAAACCAGAAATGCAGGACAGGCCATGGAGAAGTGGGAGCCTTGCTACGCTGATGGGCGGGATGTAAATTGCCAACAGCCACTCTGGAGAAGTGTCCGGTGTGTCCTGGAACATCTAAAAAAACACAGCTTAGAGAGCATAGGGCACTTCCACTCATGGGCGTATAAATTGGGAAAACTAAAAATCAGCAAGACACAGGCACCCCAAAGTTTAGGGCTGCTCTGTTGACAAGAACCTCCACTTCGTTACACCTTAAATATCCCAGGAAAGAGAAAAATGGATAAAGAAACTGTGCTCCTTATGTACAATGGAATATCACTCGGCCGTGAAATCAATGCCATAAGGCTAGTAGCAGCATGATGAGTGGATTTAGGTACGACGATTCTAAGTGAAATAAGTCACACAGAAAAAGACACTTATCATAAGCTATCACTGATAGAGGGAATGTAAAAATCGCTACACTTGAACTGAATTACAAAACAGAACAGAGTCACACATTTAGAAATCACACTATGGCTGCTGAACGGGAAAGGGGAGGTGGGGTGATGCATAAAACAAGGGTTTCAAATTAGCTCAGATACCGTTCCATAAACCCAATATGTAATAGACAAGACCTACTCCTTGCTCAGTGAACTGGACTCAACACCCCCTATTCACCGCACAAGAATATATCTGACTAGTAAGAATCCTAAAACCTATGTATTGATATCTCTGTGTAAGTGAGTCAAGTGGGTGTAAAGCGGCATAAACACAGCAGTGAAAAGCAGCTAAACCCCATTATGAAAATGAATTACTTTTAAAAACCCATGAACCAAAGACAGTGAAAGAGAGAGAAATTCCTACAAAATTCGTTCAGGGGCTGTGATGCGACCTGGAATGACCATATCTAGACCCACAGCTGGATGAGACATAAGGGTGGACACTCTTGGGGCTGAGAGGTTTGGTGAGGTTGGGTGAGCAAACGCAGACCCTTTCAAGTAATACTGCGTGGTACCCATCCCGTGGGTCCCAAATCTCCAGGTTCAAGGGCATCTTCCTACATCAAAAACATGCACGAGAAACGCAGAAGATGGTACACCGTGTGATCGGGAAAGGTTTCTAAACCGCACCTCATTTCTCATCTCCTTGGGCTCGGGTTCGCCATTCCAGCCGCTTTACTAGCAATCTCCCTCCTTGGAGAATCAGCAAATTTAACCTCCTGTTCCGTACAGGTTGCAATTTGTCCTGAGGATGAACGGGAAGAGGGGGAACCAATGAGAGACTAGCTCTAGGTGTTGGGACAGGCACAGGTCACTCTATTTTTCCATCAGGAAGAAGCATTAGCCACAGGCTCAGCCTGACCCCGTAACCAGAAGAGGACCACAAGCAATCCTGTGCTTTTGTGGCCAGCTCCCAAAAAAGCGAGTGGAAAAATGGAGCTCAGGGGCACTGCAATTCACAAACCTGCAGAGTTATAAATGATAACTCTCGTCCACAAATATTTTGAGGGAAGGCAACGAAGAGGATTTGAAAGCAAGGCAGAATTGCAGGAAACAGATTTCAGGAGGTAGATTCGAATCGCCTTTAAAGCACATGAAAAGCGGCAAAACGTTGACAATGATGCCCTTGGCCAAAAAGGGCATATGCGTTTTTTCCTGAATATATTCAGGAAAAAACGCATACGCCCTTTTTGGCCAACCAAGCCACCTGGAAAGGCAAATCAGCGCTACAAAGAAGCCTCGCTTCCCATCGGTCAAGAGGGCCATGCTGAAAAAAGTGTCAAAACCAGAAATGCAGGACAGGCCATGGAGAAGTGGGAGCCTTGCTACGCTGATGGGCGGGATGTAAATTGCCAACAGCCACTCTGGAGAAGTGTCCGGTGTGTCCTGGAACATCTAAAAAACACAGCTTAGAGAGCATAGGGCACTTCCACTCATGGGCGTATAAATTGGGAAAACTAAAAATCAGCAAGACACAGGCACCCCAAAGTTTAGGGCTGCTCTGTTGACAAGAACCTCCACTTCGTTACACCTTAAATATCCCAGGAAAGAGAAAAATGGATAAAGAAACTGTGCTCCTTATGTACAATGGAATATCACTCAGCCGTGAAATCAATGCCATAAGGCTAGTAGCAGCATGATGAGTGGATTTAGGTACGACGATTCTAAGTGAAATAAGTCACACAGAAAAAGACACTTATCATAAGCTATCACTGATAGAGGGAATGTAAAAATCGCTACACTTGAACTGAATTACAAAACAGAACAGAGTCACACATTTAGAAATCACACTATGGCTGCTGAACGGGAAAGGGGAGGTGGGGTGATGCATAAAACAAGGGTTTCAAATTAGCTCAGATACCGTTCCATAAACCCAATATGTAATAGACAAGACCTACTCCTTGCTCAGTGAACTGGACTCAACACCCCCTATTCACCTCACAAGAATATATCTGACTAGTAAGAATCCTAAAACCTATGTATTCATATCTCTGTGTAAGTGAGTCAAGTGGGTGTAAAGCGGCATAAACACAGCAGTGAAAAGCAGCTAAACCCCATTATGAAAATAAATTACTTTTAAAAACCCATGAACCAAAGACAGTGAAAGAGAGAGAAATTCCTACAAAATTCGTTCAGGGGCTGTGATGCGACCTGGAATGACCATATCTAGACCCACAGCTGGATGAGACCTAAGGGTGGACACTCTTGGGGCTGAGAGTTTTGGTGAGGTTGGGTGAGCAAACGCAGACCCTTTCAAGTAATACTGCGTGGTACCCATCCCGTGGGTCCCAAATCTCCAGGTTCAAGGGCATCTTCCTACATCACACATGCACGAGAAACCCAGAAGATGGTACACCGTGTGATCGAGAAAGGTTTCTAAACGGCACCTCATTTCTCATCTCCTTGGGCTCGGGTTCGCCATTCCAGCCGCTTTACTAGCAATCTCCCTCCTTGGAGAATCAGCAGCACCTTTAACCTTCTGTTCCGTACAGGTTGCAATTTGTCCTGAGGATGAACAGAAGGAGGGGGAACCAATGAGAGACTAGCTCTAGGTGTTGGGACAGGCACAGGTCACTCTATTTTCGCATAAGGAGGAAGAATTAGCCACAGGCTCAGCCTGACCCCGGAACCAGAAGAGGGCCAGAAGCAATCCTGTGCTTTTGTGGCCAGCTCCCAAAAAAGCGAGTGGAAAAACGGAGCTCAGGGGCACTGCAATTCACAAACCTGCAGAGTTATAAATGATAACTCTCGTCCACAAATATCTTGAGGGAAGGCAACGAAGAGGATTTGAAAGCAAGGCAGAATTGCAGGAAACAGATTTCAGGAGGTAGATTCGAATCGCCTTTAAAGCACATGAAAAGCGGCAAAACGTCGACAATGTTGCCCTTGGCCAAAAAGGGCGTATGCGTTTTTTCCTGAATATATTCAGGAAAAAACGCATACGCCCTTTTTGGCCAACCAAGCCACCTGGAAAGGCAAATCAGCGCTACAAAGAAGCCTCGCTTCCCATCGGTCAAGAGGGCCATGCTGAAAAAAGTGTCAAAACCAGAAATGCAGGACAGGCCATGGAGAAGTGGGAGCCTTGCTACGCTGATGGGCGGGATGTAAATTGCCAACAGCCACTCTGGAGAAGTGTCCGGTGTGTCCTGGAACATCTAAAAAACACAGCTTAGAGAGCATAGGGCACTTCCACTCATGGGCGTATAAATTGGGAAAACTAAAAATCAGCAAGACACAGGCACCCCAAAGTTTAGGGCTGCTCTGTTGACAAGAACCTCCACTTCGTTACACCTTAAATATCCCAGGAAAGAGAAAAATGGATAAAGAAACTGTGCTCCTTATGTACAATGGAATATCACTCAGTCGTGAAATCAATGCCATAAGGCTAGTAGCAGCATGATGAGTGGATTTAGGTACGACGATTCTAAGTGAAATAAGTCACACAGAAAAAGACACTTATCATAAGCTATCACTGATAGAGGGAATGTAAAAATCGCTACACTTGAACTGAATTACAAAACAGAACAGAGTCACACATTTAGAAATCACACTATGGCTGCTGAACGGGAAAGGGGAGGTGGGGTGATGCATAAAACAAGGGTTTCAAATAAGCTCAGATACCGTTCCATAAACCCAATATGTAATAGACAAGACCTACTCCTTGCTCAGTGAACTGGACTCAACACCCCCTATTCACCTCACAAGAATATATCTGACTAGTAAGAATCCTAAAACCTATGTATTCATATCTCTGTGTAAGTGAGTCAAGTGGGTGTAAAGCGGCATAAACACAGCAGTGAAAAGCAGCTAAACCCCATTATGAAAATAAATTACTTTTAAAAACCCATGAACCAAAGACAGTGAAAGAGAGAGAAATTCCTACAAAATTCGTTCAGGGGCTGTGATGCAACCTGGAATGACCATATCTAGACCCACAGCTGGATGAGACCTAAGGGTGGACACTCTTGGGGCTGAGAGGTTTGGTGAGGTTGGGTGAGCAAACGCAGACCCTTTCAAGTAATACTGCGTGGTACCCATCCCGTGGGTCCCAAATCTCCAGGTTCAAGGGCATCTTCCTACATCAAACACATGCACGAGAAACCCAGAAGATGGTACACCGTGTGATCGGGAAAGGTTTCTAAACCGCACCTCATTTCTCATCTCCTTGGGCTCGGGTTCGCCATTCCAGCCGCTTTACTAGCAATCTCCCTCCTTGGAGAATCAGCACCTTTAACCTCCTGTTCCGTACAGGATGCAATTTGTCCTGAGGATGAACGGGAAGAGGGGGAACCAATGAGAGACTAGCTCTAGGTGTTGGGAAAGGCACAGGTCACTCTATTTTTCCATCAGGAAGAAGCATTAGCCACAGGCTCAGCCTGACCCCGGAACCAGAAGAGGGCCAGAAGCAATCCTGTGCTTTTGTGGCCAGCTCCCAAAAAAGCGAGTGGAAAAATGGAGCTCAGGGGCACTGCAATTCACAAACCTGCAGAGTTATAAATGATAACTCTCGTCCACAAATATCTTGAGGGAAGGCAACGAAGAGGATTTGAAAGCAAGGCAGAATTGCAGGAAACAGACTTCAGGAGGTAGATTCGAATCGCCTTTAAAGCACATGAAAAGCGGCAAAACGTCGACAATGTTGCCCTTGGCCAAAAAGGGCATATGCGTTTTTTCCTGAATATATTCAGGAAAAAACGCATACGCCCTTTTTGGCCAACCAAGCCACCTGGAAAGGCAAATCAGCGCTACAAAGAAGCCTCGCTTCCCATCGGTCAAGAGGGCCATGCTGAAAAAAGTGTCAAAACCAGAAATGCAGGACAGGCCATGGAGAAGTGCGAGCCTTGCTACGCTGACGGGCGGGATGTAAATTGCCAACAGCCACTCTGGAGAAGTGTCCGGTGTGTCCTGGAACATCTAAAAAACACAGCTTAGAGAGCATAGGGCACTTCCACTCATGGGCGTATAAATTGGGAAAACTAAAAATCAGCAAGACACAGGCACCCCAAAGTTTAGGGCTGCTCTGTTGGCAAGAACCTCCACTTCGTTACACCTTAAATATCCCAGGAAAGAGAAAAATGGATAAAGAAACTGTGCTCCTTATGTACAATGGAATATCACTCAGCCGTGAAATCAATGCCATAAGGCTAGTAGCAGCATGATGAGTGGATTTAGGTACGACGATTCTAAGTGAAATAAGTCACACAGAAAAAGACACTTATCATAAGCTATCACTGATAGAGGGAATGTAAAAATCGCTACACTTGAACTGAATTACAAAACAGAACAGAGTCACACATTTAGAAATCACACTATGGCTGCTGAACGGGAAAGGGGAGGTGGGGTGATGCATAAAACAAGGGTTTCAAATAAGCTCAGATACCGTTCCATAAACCCAATATGTAATAGACAAGACCTACTCCTTGCTCAGTGAACTGGACTCAACACCCCCTATTCACCTCACAAGAATATATCTGACTAGTAAGAATCCTAAAACCTATGTATTCATATCTCTGTGTAAGTGAGTCAAGTGGGTGTAAAGCGGCATAAACACAGCAGTGAAAAGCAGCTAAACCCCATTATGAAAATAAATTACTTTTAAAAACCCATGAACCAAAGACAGTGAAAGAGAGAGAAATTCCTACAAAATTCGTTCAGGGGCTGTGATGCGACCTGGAATGACCATATCTAGACCCACAGCTGGATGAGACCTAAGGGTGGACACTCTTGGGGCTGAGAGTTTTGGTGAGGTTGGGTGAGCAAACGCAGACCCTTTCAAGTAATACTGCGTGGTACCCATCCCGTGGGTCCCAAATCTCCAGGTTCAAGGGCATCTTCCTACATCACACATGCACGAGAAACCCAGAAGATGGTACACCGTGTGATCGAGAAAGGTTTCTAAACGGCACCTCATTTCTCATCTCCTTGGGCTCGGGTTCGCCATTCCAGCCGCTTTACTAGCAATCTCCCTCCTTGGAGAATCAGCAGCACCTTTAACCTTCTGTTCCGTACAGGTTGCAATTTGTCCTGAGGATGAACAGAAGGAGGGGGAACCAATGAGAGACTAGCTCTAGGTGTTGGGACAGGCACAGGTCACTCTATTTTCGCATAAGGAGGAAGAATTAGCCACAGGCTCAGCCTGACCCCGGAACCAGAAGAGGGCCAGAAGCAATCCTGTGCTTTTGTGGCCAGCTCCCAAAAAAGCGAGTGGAAAAACGGAGCTCAGGGGCACTGCAATTCACAAACCTGCAGAGTTATAAATGATAACTCTCGTCCACAAATATCTTGAGGGAAGGCAACGAAGAGGATTTGAAAGCAAGGCAGAATTGCAGGAAACAGATTTCAGGAGGTAGATTCGAATCGCCTTTAAAGCACATGAAAAGCGGCAAAACGTCGACAATGTTGCCCTTGGCCAAAAAGGGCGTATGCGTTTTTTCCTGAATATATTCAGGAAAAAACGCATACGCCCTTTTTGGCCAACCAAGCCACCTGGAAAGGCAAATCAGCGCTACAAAGAAGCCTCGCTTCCCATCGGTCAAGAGGGCCATGCTGAAAAAAGTGTCAAAACCAGAAATGCAGGACAGGCCATGGAGAAGTGGGAGCCTTGCTACGCTGATGGGCGGGATGTAAATTGCCAACAGCCACTCTGGAGAAGTGTCCGGTGTGTCCTGGAACATCTAAAAAACACAGCTTAGAGAGCATAGGGCACTTCCACTCATGGGCGTATAAATTGGGAAAACTAAAAATCAGCAAGACACAGGCACCCCAAAGTTTAGGGCTGCTCTGTTGACAAGAACCTCCACTTCGTTACACCTTAAATATCCCAGGAAAGAGAAAAATGGATAAAGAAACTGTGCTCCTTATGTACAATGGAATATCACTCAGCCGTGAAATCAATGCCATAAGGCTAGTAGCAGCATGATGAGTGGATTTAGGTACGACGATTCTAAGTGAAATAAGTCACACAGAAAAAGACACTTATCATAAGCTATCACTGATAGAGGGAATGTAAAAATCGCTACACTTGAACTGAATTACAAAACAGAACAGAGTCACACATTTAGAAATCACACTATGGCTGCTGAACGGGAAAGGGGAGGTGGGGTGATGCATAAAACAAGGGTTTCAAATAAGCTCAGATACCGTTCCATAAACCCAATATGTAATAGACAAGACCTACTCCTTGCTCAGTGAACTGGACTCAACACCCCCTATTCACCTCACAAGAATATATCTGACTAGTAAGAATCCTAAAACCTATGTATTCATATCTCTGTGTAAGTGAGTCAAGTGGGTGTAAAGCGGCATAAACACAGCAGTGAAAAGCAGCTAAACCCCATTATGAAAATAAATTACTTTTAAAAACCCATGAACCAAAGACAGTGAAAGAGAGAGAAATTCCTACAAAATTCGTTCAGGGGCTGTGATGCAACCTGGAATGACCATATCTAGACCCACAGCTGGATGAGACCTAAGGGTGGACACTCTTGGGGCTGAGAGGTTTGGTGAGGTTGGGTGAGCAAACGCAGACCCTTTCAAGTAATACTGCGTGGTACCCATCCCGTGGGTCCCAAATCTCCAGGTTCAAGGGCATCTTCCTACATCAAACACATGCACGAGAAACCCAGAAGATGGTACACCGTGTGATCGGGAAAGGTTTCTAAACCGCACCTCATTTCTCATCTCCTTGGGCTCGGGTTCGCCATTCCAGCCGCTTTACTAGCAATCTCCCTCCTTGGAGAATCAGCACCTTTAACCTCCTGTTCCGTACAGGATGCAATTTGTCCTGAGGATGAACGGGAAGAGGGGGAACCAATGAGAGACTAGCTCTAGGTGTTGGGAAAGGCACAGGTCACTCTATTTTTCCATCAGGAAGAAGCATTAGCCACAGGCTCAGCCTGACCCCGGAACCAGAAGAGGGCCAGAAGCAATCCTGTGCTTTTGTGGCCAGCTCCCAAAAAAGCGAGTGGAAAAATGGAGCTCAGGGGCACTGCAATTCACAAACCTGCAGAGTTATAAATGATAACTCTCGTCCACAAATATCTTGAGGGAAGGCAACGAAGAGGATTTGAAAGCAAGGCAGAATTGCAGGAAACAGACTTCAGGAGGTAGATTCGAATCGCCTTTAAAGCACATGAAAAGCGGCAAAACGTCGACAATGTTGCCCTTGGCCAAAAAGGGCATATGCGTTTTTTCCTGAATATATTCAGGAAAAAACGCATACGCCCTTTTTGGCCAACCAAGCCACCTGGAAAGGCAAATCAGCGCTACAAAGAAGCCTCGCTTCCCATCGGTCAAGAGGGCCATGCTGAAAAAAGTGTCAAAACCAGAAATGCAGGACAGGCCATGGAGAAGTGCGAGCCTTGCTACGCTGACGGGCGGGATGTAAATTGCCAACAGCCACTCTGGAGAAGTGTCCGGTGTGTCCTGGAACATCTAAAAAACACAGCTTAGAGAGCATAGGGCACTTCCACTCATGGGCGTATAAATTGGGAAAACTAAAAATCAGCAAGACACAGGCACCCCAAAGTTTAGGGCTGCTCTGTTGGCAAGAACCTCCACTTCGTTACACCTTAAATATCCCAGGAAAGAGAAAAATGGATAAAGAAACTGTGCTCCTTATGTACAATGGAATATCACTCAGCCGTGAAATCAATGCCATAAGGCTAGTAGCAGCATGATGAGTGGATTTAGGTACGACGATTCTAAGTGAAATAAGTCACACAGAAAAAGACACTTATCATAAGCTATCACTGATAGAGGGAATGTAAAAATCGCTACACTTGAACTGAATTACAAAACAGAACAGAGTCACACATTTAGAAATCACACTATGGCTGCTGAACGGGAAAGGGGAGGTGGGGTGATGCATAAAACAAGGGTTTCAAATAAGCTCAGATACCGTTCCATAAACCCAATATGTAATAGACAAGACCTACTCCTTGCTCAGTGAACTGGACTCAACACCCCCTATTCACCTCACAAGAATATATCTGACTAGTAAGAATCCTAAAACCTATGTATTCATATCTCTGTGTAAGTGAGTCAAGTGGGTGTAAAGCGGCATAAACACAGCAGTGAAAAGCAGCTAAACCCCATTATGAAAATAAATTACTTTTAAAAACCCATGAACCAAAGACAGTGAAAGAGAGAGAAATTCCTACAAAATTCGTTCAGGGGCTGTGATGCGACCTGGAATGACCATATCTAGACCCACAGCTGGATGAGACCTAAGGGTGGACACTCTTGGGGCTGAGAGTTTTGGTGAGGTTGGGTGAGCAAACGCAGACCCTTTCAAGTAATACTGCGTGGTACCCATCCCGTGGGTCCCAAATCTCCAGGTTCAAGGGCATCTTCCTACATCACACATGCACGAGAAACCCAGAAGATGGTACACCGTGTGATCGAGAAAGGTTTCTAAACGGCACCTCATTTCTCATCTCCTTGGGCTCGGGTTCGCCATTCCAGCCGCTTTACTAGCAATCTCCCTCCTTGGAGAATCAGCAGCACCTTTAACCTTCTGTTCCGTACAGGTTGCAATTTGTCCTGAGGATGAACAGAAGGAGGGGGAACCAATGAGAGACTAGCTCTAGGTGTTGGGACAGGCACAGGTCACTCTATTTTCGCATAAGGAGGAAGAATTAGCCACAGGCTCAGCCTGACCCCGGAACCAGAAGAGGGCCAGAAGCAATCCTGTGCTTTTGTGGCCAGCTCCCAAAAAAGCGAGTGGAAAAACGGAGCTCAGGGGCACTGCAATTCACAAACCTGCAGAGTTATAAATGATAACTCTCGTCCACAAATATCTTGAGGGAAGGCAACGAAGAGGATTTGAAAGCAAGGCAGAATTGCAGGAAACAGATTTCAGGAGGTAGATTCGAATCGCCTTTAAAGCACATGAAAAGCGGCAAAACGTCGACAATGTTGCCCTTGGCCAAAAAGGGCGTATGCGTTTTTTCCTGAATATATTCAGGAAAAAACGCATACGCCCTTTTTGGCCAACCAAGCCACCTGGAAAGGCAAATCAGCGCTACAAAGAAGCCTCGCTTCCCATCGGTCAAGAGGGCCATGCTGAAAAAAGTGTCAAAACCAGAAATGCAGGACAGGCCATGGAGAAGTGGGAGCCTTGCTACGCTGATGGGCGGGATGTAAATTGCCAACAGCCACTCTGGAGAAGTGTCCGGTGTGTCCTGGAACATCTAAAAAACACAGCTTAGAGAGCATAGGGCACTTCCACTCATGGGCGTATAAATTGGGAAAACTAAAAATCAGCAAGACACAGGCACCCCAAAGTTTAGGGCTGCTCTGTTGACAAGAACCTCCACTTCGTTACACCTTAAATATCCCAGGAAAGAGAAAAATGGATAAAGAAACTGTGCTCCTTATGTACAATGGAATATCACTCAGCCGTGAAATCAATGCCATAAGGCTAGTAGCAGCATGATGAGTGGATTTAGGTACGACGATTCTAAGTGAAATAAGTCACACAGAAAAAGACACTTATCATAAGCTATCACTGATAGAGGGAATGTAAAAATCGCTACACTTGAACTGAATTACAAAACAGAACAGAGTCACACATTTAGAAATCACACTATGGCTGCTGAACGGGAAAGGGGAGGTGGGGTGATGCATAAAACAAGGGTTTCAAATAAGCTCAGATACCGTTCCATAAACCCAATATGTAATAGACAAGACCTACTCCTTGCTCAGTGAACTGGACTCAACACCCCCTATTCACCTCACAAGAATATATCTGACTAGTAAGAATCCTAAAACCTATGTATTCATATCTCTGTGTAAGTGAGTCAAGTGGGTGTAAAGCGGCATAAACACAGCAGTGAAAAGCAGCTAAACCCCATTATGAAAATAAATTACTTTTAAAAACCCATGAACCAAAGACAGTGAAAGAGAGAGAAATTCCTACAAAATTCGTTCAGGGGCTGTGATGCAACCTGGAATGACCATATCTAGACCCACAGCTGGATGAGACCTAAGGGTGGACACTCTTGGGGCTGAGAGGTTTGGTGAGGTTGGGTGAGCAAACGCAGACCCTTTCAAGTAATACTGCGTGGTACCCATCCCGTGGGTCCCAAATCTCCAGGTTCAAGGGCATCTTACTACATCAAACACATGCACGAGAAACCCAGAAGATGGTACACCGTGTGATCGGGAAAGGTTTCTAAACCGCACCTCATTTCTCATCTCCTTGGGCTCGGGTTCGCCATTCCAGCCGCTTTACTAGCAATCTCCCTCCTTGGAGAATCAGCACCTTTAACCTCCTGTTCCGTACAGGATGCAATTTGTCCTGAGGATGAACGGGAAGAGGGGGAACCAATGAGAGACTAGCTCTAGGTGTTGGGAAAGGCACAGGTCACTCTATTTTTCCATCAGGAAGAAGCATTAGCCACAGGCTCAGCCTGACCCCGGAACCAGAAGAGGGCCAGAAGCAATCCTGTGCTTTTGTGGCCAGCTCCCAAAAAAGCGAGTGGAAAAATGGAGCTCAGGGGCACTGCAATTCACAAACCTGCAGAGTTATAAATGATAACTCTCGTCCACAAATATCTTGAGGGAAGGCAACGAAGAGGATTTGAAAGCAAGGCAGAATTGCAGGAAACAGACTTCAGGAGGTAGATTCGAATCGCCTTTAAAGCACATGAAAAGCGGCAAAACGTCGACAATGTTGCCCTTGGCCAAAAAGGGCGTATGCGTTTTTTCCTGAATATATTCAGGAAAAAACGCATACGCCCTTTTTGGCCAACCAAGCCACCTGGAAAGGCAAATCAGCGCTACAAAGAAGCCTCGCTTCCCATCGGTCAAGAGGGCCATGCTGAAAAAAGTGTCAAAACCAGAAATGCAGGACAGGCCATGGAGAAGTGCGAGCCTTGCTACGCTGATGGGCGGGATGTAAATTGCCAACAGCCACTCTGGAGAAGTGTCCGGTGTGTCCTGGAACATCTAAAAAACACAGCTTAGAGAGCATAGGGCACTTCCACTCATGGGCGTATAAATTGGGAAAACTAAAAATCAGCAAGACACAGGCACCCCAAAGTTTAGGGCTGCTCTGTTGGCAAGAACCTCCACTTCGTTACACCTTAAATATCCCAGGAAAGAGAAAAATGGATAAAGAAACTGTGCTCCTTATGTACAATGGAATATCACTCAGTCGTGAAATCAATGCCATAAGGCTAGTAGCAGCATGATGAGTGGATTTAGGTACGACGATTCTAAGTGAAATAAGTCACACAGAAAAAGACACTTATCATAAGCTATCACTGATAGAGGGAATGTAAAAATCGCTACACTTGAACTGAATTACAAAACAGAACAGAGTCACACATTTAGAAATCACACTATGGCTGCTGAACGGGAAAGGGGAGGTGGGGTGATGCATAAAACAAGGGTTTCAAATTAGCTCAGATACCGTTCCATAAACCCAATATGTATTAGACAAGACCTACTCCTTGCTCAGTGAACTGGACTCAACACCCCCTATTCACCGCACAAGAATATATCTGACTAGTAAGAATCCTAAAACCTATGTATTGATATCTCTGTGTAAGTGAGTCAAGTGGGTGTAAAGCGGCATAAACACAGCAGTGAAAAGCAGCTAAACCCCATTATGAAAATGAATTACTTTTAAAAACCCATGAACCAAAGACAGTGAAAGAGAGAGAAATTCCTACAAAATTCGTTCAGGGGCTGTGATGCGACCTGGAATGACCATATCTAGACCCACAGCTGGATGAGACCTAAGGGTGGACACTCTTGGGGCTGAGAGGTTTGGTGAGGTTGGGTGAGCAAACGCAGACCCTTTCAAGTAATACTGCGTGGTACCCATCCCGTGGGTCCCAAATCTCCAGGTTCAAGGGCATCTTCCTACATCAAAAACATGCACGAGAAACGCAGAAGATGGTACACCGTGTGATCGGGAAAGGTTTCTAAACCGCACCTCATTTCTCATCTCCTTGGGCTCGGGTTCGCCATTCCAGCCGCTTTACTAGCAATCTCCCTCCTTGGAGAATCAGCACCTTTAACCTCCTGTTCCGTACAGGTTGCAATTTGTCCTGAGGATGAACGGGAAGAGGGGGAACCAATGAGAGACTAGCTCTAGGTGTTGGGACAGGCACAGGTCACTCTATTTTTCCATCAGGAAGAAGCATTAGCCACAGGCTCAGCCTGACCCCGTAACCAGAAGAGGACCACAAGCAATCCTGTGCTTTTGTGGCCAGCTCCCAAAAAAGCGAGTGGAAAAATGGAGCTCAGGGGCACTGCAATTCACAAACCTGCAGAGTTATAAATGATAACTCTCGTCCACAAATATTTTGAGGGAAGGCAACGAAGAGGATTTGAAAGCAAGGCAGAATTGCAGGAAACAGATTTCAGGAGGTAGATTCGAATCGCCTTTAAAGCACATGAAAAGCGGCAAAACGTTGACAATGATGCCCTTGGCCAAAAAGGGCGTATGCGTTTTTTCCTGAATATATTCAGGAAAAAACGCATACGCCCTTTTTGGCCAACCAAGCCACCTGGAAAGGCAAATCAGCGCTACAAAGAAGCCTCGCTTCCCATCGGTCAAGAGGGCCATGCTGAAAAAAGTGTCAAAACCAGAAATGCAGGACAGGCCATGGAGAAGTGGGAGCCTTGCTACGCTGATGGGCGGGATGTAAATTGCCAACAGCCACTCTGGAGAAGTGTCCGGTGTGTCCTGGAACATCTAAAAAACACAGCTTAGAGAGCATAGGGCACTTCCACTCATGGGCGTATAAATTGGGAAAACTAAAAATCAGCAAGACACAGGCACCCCAAAGTTTAGGGCTGCTCTGTTGACAAGAACCTCCACTTCGTTACACCTTAAATATCCCAGGAAAGAGAAAAATGGATAAAGAAACTGTGCTCCTTATGTACAATGGAATATCACTCAGCCGTGAAATCAATGCCATAAGGCTAGTAGCAGCATGATGAGTGGATTTAGGTACGACGATTCTAAGTGAAATAAGTCACACAGAAAAAGACACTTATCATAAGCTATCACTGATAGAGGGAATGTAAAAATCGCTACACTTGAACTGAATTACAAAACAGAACAGAGTCACACATTTAGAAATCACACTATGGCTGCTGAACGGGAAAGGGGAGGTGGGGTGATGCATAAAACAAGGGTTTCAAATAAGCTCAGATACCGTTCCATAAACCCAATATGTAATAGACAAGACCTACTCCTTGCTCAGTGAACTGGACTCAACACCCCCTATTCACCTCACAAGAATATATCTGACTAGTAAGAATCCTAAAACCTATGTATTCATATCTCTGTGTAAGTGAGTCAAGTGGGTGTAAAGCGGCATAAACACAGCAGTGAAAAGCAGCTAAACCCCATTATGAAAATAAATTACTTTTAAAAACCCATGAACCAAAGACAGTGAAAGAGAGAGAAATTCCTACAAAATTCGTTCAGGGGCTGTGATGCGACCTGGAATGACCATATCTAGACCCACAGCTGGATGAGACCTAAGGGTGGACACTCTTGGGGCTGAGAGTTTTGGTGAGGTTGGGTGAGCAAACGCAGACCCTTTCAAGTAATACTGCGTGGTACCCATCCCGTGGGTCCCAAATCTCCAGGTTCAAGGGCATCTTCCTACATCAAACACATGCACGAGAAACCCAGAAGATGGTACACCGTGTGATCGGGAAAGGTTTCTAAACCGCACCTCATTTCTCATCTCCTTGGGCTCGGGTTCGCCATTCCAGCCGCTTTACTAGCAATCTCCCTCCTTGGAGAATCAGCACCTTTAACCTCCTGTTCCGTACAGGGTGCAATTTGTCCTGAGGATGAATGGGAAGAGGGGGAACCAATGAGAGACTAGCTCTAGGTGTTGGGACAGGCACAGGTCACTCTATTTTTCCATCAGGAAGAAGCATTGGCCACAGGCTCAGCCTGACCCCGGAACCAGAAGAGGGCCAGAAGCAATCCTGTGCTTTTGTGGCCAGCTCCCAAAAAAGCGAGTGGAAAAATGGAGCTCAGGGGCACTGCAATTCACAAACCTGCAGAGTTATAAATGGTAACTATCGTCCACAAATATATTGAGGGAAGGCAACGAAGAGGATTTGAAAGCAAGGCAGAATTGCAGGAAACAGATTTCAGGAGGTAGATTCGAATCGCCTTTAAAGCACATGAAAAGCGGCAAAACGTCGACAATGTTGCCCTTGGCCAAAAAGGGCGTATGCGTTTTTTCCTGAATATATTCAGGAAAAAACGCATACGCCCTTTTTGGCCAACCAAGCCACCTGGAAAGGCAAATCAGCGCTACAAAGAAGCCTCGCTTCCCATCGGTCAAGAGGGCCATGCTGAAAAAAGTGTCAAAACCAGAAATGCAGGACAGGCCATGGAGAAGTGGGAGCCTTGCTACGCTGATGGGCGGGATGTAAATTGCCAACAGCCACTCTGGAGAAGTGTCCGGTGTGTCCTGGAACATCTAAAAAACACAGCTTAGAGAGCATAGGGCACTTCCACTCATGGGCGTATAAATTGGGAAAACTAAAAATCAGCAAGACACAGGCACCCCAAAGTTTAGGGCTGCTCTGTTGACAAGAACCTCCACTTCGTTACACCTTAAATATCCCAGGAAAGAGAAAAATGGATAAAGAAACTGTGCTCCTTATGTACAATGGAATATCACTCGGCCGTGAAATCAATGCCATAAGGCTAGTAGCAGCATGATGAGTGGATTTAGGTACGACGATTCTAAGTGAAATAAGTCACACAGAAAAAGACACTTATCATAAGCTATCACTGATAGAGGGAATGTAAAAATCGCTACACTTGAACTGAATTACAAAACAGAACAGAGTCACACATTTAGAAATCACACTATGGCTGCTGAACGGGAAAGGGGAGGTGGGGTGATGCATAAAACAAGGGTTTCAAATTAGCTCAGATACCGTTCCATAAACCCAATATGTAATAGACAAGACCTACTCCTTGCTCAGTGAACTGGACTCAACACCCCCTATTCACCGCACAAGAATATATCTGACTAGTAAGAATCCTAAAACCTATGTATTGATATCTCTGTGTAAGTGAGTCAAGTGGGTGTAAAGCGGCATAAACACAGCAGTGAAAAGCAGCTAAACCCCATTATGAAAATGAATTACTTTTAAAAACCCATGAACCAAAGACAGTGAAAGAGAGAGAAATTCCTACAAAATTCGTTCAGGGGCTGTGATGCGACCTGGAATGACCATATCTAGACCCACAGCTGGATGAGACATAAGGGTGGACACTCTTGGGGCTGAGAGGTTTGGTGAGGTTGGGTGAGCAAACGCAGACCCTTTCAAGTAATACTGCGTGGTACCCATCCCGTGGGTCCCAAATCTCCAGGTTCAAGGGCATCTTCCTACATCAAAAACATGCACGAGAAACGCAGAAGATGGTACACCGTGTGATCGGGAAAGGTTTCTAAACCGCACCTCATTTCTCATCTCCTTGGGCTCGGGTTCGCCATTCCAGCCGCTTTACTAGCAATCTCCCTCCTTGGAGAATCAGCAAATTTAACCTCCTGTTCCGTACAGGTTGCAATTTGTCCTGAGGATGAACGGGAAGAGGGGGAACCAATGAGAGACTAGCTCTAGGTGTTGGGACAGGCACAGGTCACTCTATTTTTCCATCAGGAAGAAGCATTAGCCACAGGCTCAGCCTGACCCCGTAACCAGAAGAGGACCACAAGCAATCCTGTGCTTTTGTGGCCAGCTCCCAAAAAAGCGAGTGGAAAAATGGAGCTCAGGGGCACTGCAATTCACAAACCTGCAGAGTTATAAATGATAACTCTCGTCCACAAATATTTTGAGGGAAGGCAACGAAGAGGATTTGAAAGCAAGGCAGAATTGCAGGAAACAGATTTCAGGAGGTAGATTCGAATCGCCTTTAAAGCACATGAAAAGCGGCAAAACGTTGACAATGATGCCCTTGGCCAAAAAGGGCGTATGCGTTTTTTCCTGAATATATTCAGGAAAAAACGCATACGCCCTTTTTGGCCAACCAAGCCACCTGGAAAGGCAAATCAGCGCTACAAAGAAGCCTCGCTTCCCATCGGTCAAGAGGGCCATGCTGAAAAAAGTGTCAAAACCAGAAATGCAGGACAGGCCATGGAGAAGTGGGAGCCTTGCTACGCTGATGGGCGGGATGTAAATTGACAACAGCCACTCTGGAGAAGTGTCCGGTGTGTCCTGGAACATCTAAAAAACACAGCTTAGAGAGCATAGGGCACTTCCACTCATGGGCGTATAAATTGGGAAAACTAAAAATCAGCAAGACACAGGCACCCCAAAGTTTAGGGCTGCTCTGTTGACAAGAACCTCCACTTCGTTACACCTTAAATATCACAGGAAAGAGAAAAATGGATAAAGAAACTGTGCTCCTTATGTACAATGGAATATCACTCAGCCGTGAAATCAATGCCATAAGGCTAGTAGCAGCATGATGAGTGGATTTAGGTACGACGATTCTAAGTGAAATAAGTCACACAGAAAAAGACACTTATCATAAGCTATCACTGATAGAGGGAATGTAAAAATCGCTACACTTGAACTGAATTACAAAACAGAACAGAGTCACACATTTAGAAATCACACTATGGCTGCTGAACGGGAAAGGGGAGGTGGGGTGATGCATAAAACAAGGGTTTCAAATTAGCTCAGATACCGTTCCATAAACCCAATATGTAATAGACAAGACCTACTCCTTGCTCAGTGAACTGGACTCAACACCCCCTATTCACCTCACAAGAATATATCTGACTAGTAAGAATCCTAAAACCTATGTATTCATATCTCTGTGTAAGTGAGTCAAGTGGGTGTAAAGCGGCATAAACACAGCAGTGAAAAGCAGCTAAACCCCATTATGAAAATAAATTACTTTTAAAAACCCATGAACCAAAGACAGTGAAAGAGAGAGAAATTCCTACAAAATTCGTTCAGGGGCTGTGATGCGACCTGGAATGACCATATCTAGACCCACAGCTGGATGAGACCTAAGGGTGGACACTCTTGGGGCTGAGAGTTTTGGTGAGGTTGGGTGAGCAAACGCAGACCCTTTCAAGTAATACTGCGTGGTACCCATCCCATGGGTCCCAAATCTCCAGGTTCAAGGGCATCTTCCTACATCACACATGCACGAGAAACCCAGAAGATGGTACACCGTGTGATCGAGAAAGGTTTCTAAACGGCACCTCATTTCTCATCTCCTTGGGCTCGGGTTCGCCATTCCAGCCGCTTTACTAGCAATCTCCCTCCTTGGAGAATCAGCAGCACCTTTAACCTTCTGTTCCGTACAGGTTGCAATTTGTCCTGAGGATGAACAGAAGGAGGGGGAACCAATGAGAGACTAGCTCTAGGTGTTGGGACAGGCACAGGTCACTCTATTTTCGCATAAGGAGGAAGAATTAGCCACAGGCTCAGCCTGACCCCGGAACCAGAAGAGGGCCAGAAGCAATCCTGTGCTTTTGTGGCCAGCTCCCAAAAAAGCGAGTGGAAAAACGGAGCTCAGGGGCACTGCAATTCACAAACCTGCAGAGTTATAAATGATAACTCTCGTCCACAAATATCTTGAGGGAAGGCAACGAAGAGGATTTGAAAGCAAGGCAGAATTGCAGGAAACAGACTTCAGGAGGTAGATTCGAATCGCCTTTAAAGCACATGAAAAGCGGCAAAACGTCGACAATGTTGCCCTTGGCCAAAAAGGGCATGTGCGTTTTTTCCTGAATATATTCAGGAAAAAACGCATACGCCCTTTTTGGCCAACCAAGCCACCTGGAAAGGCAAATCAGCACTACAAAGAAGCCTCGCTTCCCATCGGTCAAGAGGGCCATGCTGAAAAAAGTGTCAAAACCAGAAATGCAGGACAGGCCATGGAGAAGTGGGAGCCTTGCTACGCTGACGGGCGGGATGTAAATTGCCAACAGCCACTCTGGAGAAGTGTCCGGTGTGTCCTGGATCATCTAAAAAACACAGCTTAGAGAGCATAGGGCACTTCCACTCATGGGCGTATAAATTGGGAAAACTAAAAATCAGCAAGACACAGGCACCCCAAAGTTTAGGGCTGCTCTGTTGACAAGAACCTCCACTTCGTTACACCTTAAATATCCCAGGAAAGAGAAAAATGGATAAAGAAACTGTGCTCCTTATGTACAATGGAATATCACTCAGCCGTGAAATCAATGCCATAAGGCTAGTAGCAGCATGATGAGTGGATTTAGGTACGACGATTCTAAGTGAAATAAGTCACACAGAAAAAGACACTTATCATAAGCTATCACTGATAGAGGGAATGTAAAAATCGCTACACTTGAACTGAATTACAAAACAGAACAGAGTCACACATTTAGAAATCACACTATGGCTGCTGAACGGGAAAGGGGAGGTGGGGTGATGCATAAAACAAGGGTTTCAAATAAGCTCAGATACCGTTCCATAAACCCAATATGTAATAGACAAGACCTACTCCTTGCTCAGTGAACTGGACTCAACACCCCCTATTCACCGCACAAGAATATATCTGACTAGTAAGAATCCTAAAACCTATGTATTCATATCTCTGTGTAAGTGAGTCAAGTGGGTGTAAAGCGGCATAAACACAGCAGTGAAAAGCAGCTAAACCCCATTATGAAAATAAATTACTTTTAAAAACCCATGAACCAAAGACAGTGAAAGAGAGAGAAATTCCTACAAAATTCGTTCAGGGGCTGTGATGCAACCTGGAATGACCATATCTAGACCCACAGCTGGATGAGACCTAAGGGTGGACACTCTTGGGGCTGAGAGGTTTGGTGAGGTTGGGTGAGCAAACGCAGACCCTTTCAAGTAATACTGCGTGGTACCCATCCCGTGGGTCCCAAATCTCCAGGTTCAAGGGCATCTTCCTACATCAAACACATGCACGAGAAACCCAGAAGATGGTACACCGTGTGATCGGGAAAGGTTTCTAAACCGCACCTCATTTCTCATCTCCTTGGGCTCGGGTTCGCCATTCCAGCCGCTTTACTAGCAATCTCCCTCCTTGGAGAATCAGCACCTTTAACCTCCTGTTCCGTACAGGATGCAATTTGTCCTGAGGATGAACGGGAAGAGGGGGAACCAATGAGAGACTAGCTCTAGGTGTTGGGAAAGGCACAGGTCACTCTATTTTTCCATCAGGAAGAAGCATTAGCCACAGGCTCAGCCTGACCCCGGAACCAGAAGAGGGCCAGAAGCAATCCTGTGCTTTTGTGGCCAGCTCCCAAAAAAGCGAGTGGAAAAATGGAGCTCAGGGGCACTGCAATTCACAAACCTGCAGAGTTATAAATGATAACTCTCGTCCACAAATATCTTGAGGGAAGGCAACGAAGAGGATTTGAAAGCAAGGCAGAATTGCAGGAAACAGACTTCAGGAGGTAGATTCGAATCGCCTTTAAAGCACATGAAAAGCGGCAAAACGTCGACAATGTTGCCCTTGGCCAAAAAGGGCGTATGCGTTTTTTCCTGAATATATTCAGGAAAAAACGCATACGCCCTTTTTGGCCAACCAAGCCACCTGGAAAGGCAAATCAGCGCTACAAAGAAGCCTCGCTTCCCATCGGTCAAGAGGGCCATGCTGAAAAAAGTGTCAAAACCAGAAATGCAGGACAGGCCATGGAGAAGTGCGAGCCTTGCTACGCTGATGGGCGGGATGTAAATTGCCAACAGCCACTCTGGAGAAGTGTCCGGTGTGTCCTGGAACATCTAAAAAACACAGCTTAGAGAGCATAGGGCACTTCCACTCATGGGCGTATAAATTGGGAAAACTAAAAATCAGCAAGACACAGGCACCCCAAAGTTTAGGGCTGCTCTGTTGGCAAGAACCTCCACTTCGTTACACCTTAAATATCCCAGGAAAGAGAAAAATGGATAAAGAAACTGTGCTCCTTATGTACAATGGAATATCACTCAGTCGTGAAATCAATGCCATAAGGCTAGTAGCAGCATGATGAGTGGATTTAGGTACGACGATTCTAAGTGAAATAAGTCACACAGAAAAAGACACTTATCATAAGCTATCACTGATAGAGGGAATGTAAAAATCGCTACACTTGAACTGAATTACAAAACAGAACAGAGTCACACATTTAGAAATCACACTATGGCTGCTGAACGGGAAAGGGGAGGTGGGGTGATGCATAAAACAAGGGTTTCAAATTAGCTCAGATACCGTTCCATAAACCCAATATGTAATAGACAAGACCTACTCCTTGCTCAGTGAACTGGACTCAACACCCCCTATTCACCGCACAAGAATATATCTGACTAGTAAGAATCCTAAAACCTATGTATTGATATCTCTGTGTAAGTGAGTCAAGTGGGTGTAAAGCGGCATAAACACAGCAGTGAAAAGCAGCTAAACCCCATTATGAAAATGAATTACTTTTAAAAACCCATGAACCAAAGACAGTGAAAGAGAGAGAAATTCCTACAAAATTCGTTCAGGGGCTGTGATGCGACCTGGAATGACCATATCTAGACCCACAGCTGGATGAGACATAAGGGTGGACACTCTTGGGGCTGAGAGGTTTGGTGAGGTTGGGTGAGCAAACGCAGACCCTTTCAAGTAATACTGCGTGGTACCCATCCCGTGGGTCCCAAATCTCCAGGTTCAAGGGCATCTTCCTACATCAAAAACATGCACGAGAAACGCAGAAGATGGTACACCGTGTGATCGGGAAAGGTTTCTAAACCGCACCTCATTTCTCATCTCCTTGGGCTCGGGTTCGCCATTCCAGCCGCTTTACTAGCAATCTCCCTCCTTGGAGAATCAGCACCTTTAACCTCCTGTTCCGTACAGGTTGCAATTTGTCCTGAGGATGAACGGGAAGAGGGGGAACCAATGAGAGACTAGCTCTAGGTGTTGGGACAGGCACAGGTCACTCTATTTTTCCATCAGGAAGAAGCATTAGCCACAGGCTCAGCCTGACCCCGTAACCAGAAGAGGACCACAAGCAATCCTGTGCTTTTGTGGCCAGCTCCCAAAAAAGCGAGTGGAAAAATGGAGCTCAGGGGCACTGCAATTCACAAACCTGCAGAGTTATAAATGATAACTCTCGTCCACAAATATTTTGAGGGAAGGCAACGAAGAGGATTTGAAAGCAAGGCAGAATTGCAGGAAACAGATTTCAGGAGGTAGATTCGAATCGCCTTTAAAGCACATGAAAAGCGGCAAAACGTTGACAATGATGCCCTTGGCCAAAAAGGGCGTATGCGTTTTTTCCTGAATATATTCAGGAAAAAACGCATACGCCCTTTTTGGCCAACCAAGCCACCTGGAAAGGCAAATCAGCGCTACAAAGAAGCCTCGCTTCCCATCGGTCAAGAGGGCCATGCTGAAAAAAGTGTCAAAACCAGAAATGCAGGACAGGCCATGGAGAAGTGGGAGCCTTGCTACGCTGATGGGCGGGATGTAAATTGCCAACAGCCACTCTGGAGAAGTGTCCGGTGTGTCCTGGAACATCTAAAAAACACAGCTTAGAGAGCATAGGGCACTTCCACTCATGGGCGTATAAATTGGGAAAACTAAAAATCAGCAAGACACAGGCACCCCAAAGTTTAGGGCTGCTCTGTTGACAAGAACCTCCACTTCGTTACACCTTAAATATCCCAGGAAAGAGAAAAATGGATAAAGAAACTGTGCTCCTTATGTACAATGGAATATCACTCAGCCGTGAAATCAATGCCATAAGGCTAGTAGCAGCATGATGAGTGGATTTAGGTACGACGATTCTAAGTGAAATAAGTCACACAGAAAAAGACACTTATCATAAGCTATCACTGATAGAGGGAATGTAAAAATCGCTACACTTGAACTGAATTACAAAACAGAACAGAGTCACACATTTAGAAATCACACTATGGCTGCTGAACGGGAAAGGGGAGGTGGGGTGATGCATAAAACAAGGGTTTCAAATAAGCTCAGATACCGTTCCATAAACCCAATATGTAATAGACAAGACCTACTCCTTGCTCAGTGAACTGGACTCAACACCCCCTATTCACCTCACAAGAATATATCTGACTAGTAAGAATCCTAAAACCTATGTATTCATATCTCTGTGTAAGTGAGTCAAGTGGGTGTAAAGCGGCATAAACACAGCAGTGAAAAGCAGCTAAACCCCATTATGAAAATAAATTACTTTTAAAAACCCATGAACCAAAGACAGTGAAAGAGAGAGAAATTCCTACAAAATTCGTTCAGGGACTGTGATGCGACCTGGAATGACCATATCTAGACCCACAGCTGGATGAGACCTAAGGGTGGACACTCTTGGGGCTGAGAGTTTTGGTGAGGTTGGGTGAGCAAACGCAGACCCTTTCAAGTAATACTGCGTGGTACCCATCCCGTGGGTCCCAAATCTCCAGGTTCAAGGGCATCTTCCTACATCACACATGCACGAGAAACCCAGAAGATGGTACACCGTGTGATCGAGAAAGGTTTCTAAACGGCACCTCATTTCTCATCTCCTTGGGCTCGGGTTCGCCATTCCAGCCGCTTTACTAGCAATCTCCCTCCTTGGAGAATCAGCAGCACCTTTGACCTTCTGTTCCGTACAGGTTGCAATTTGTCCTGAGGATGAACAGAAGGAGGGGGAACCAATGAGAGACTAGCTCTAGGTGTTGGGACAGGCACAGGTCACTCTATTTTCGCATAAGGAGGAAGAATTAGCCACAGGCTCAGCCTGACCCCGGAACCAGAAGAGGGCCAGAAGCAATCCTGTGCTTTTGTGGCCAGCTCCCAAAAAAGCGAGTGGAAAAACGGAGCTCAGGGGCACTGCAATTCACAAACCTGCAGAGTTATAAATGATAACTCTCGTCCACAAATATCTTGAGGGAAGGCAACGAAGAGGATTTGAAAGCAAGGCAGAATTGCAGGAAACAGATTTCAGGAGGTAGATTCGAATCGCCTTTAAAGCACATGAAAAGCGGCAAAACGTCGACAATGTTGCCCTTGGCCAAAAAGGGCGTATGCGTTTTTTCCTGAATATATTCAGGAAAAAACGCATACGCCCTTTTTGGCCAACCAAGCCACCTGGAAAGGCAAATCAGCGCTACAAAGAAGCCTCGCTTCCCATCGGTCAAGAGGGCCATGCTGAAAAAAGTGTCAAAACCAGAAATGCAGGACAGGCCATGGAGAAGTGGGAGCCTTGCTACGCTGATGGGCGGGATGTAAATTGCCAACAGCCACTCTGGAGAAGTGTCCGGTGTGTCCTGGAACATCTAAAAAACACAGCTTAGAGAGCATAGGGCACTTCCACTCATGGGCGTATAAATTGGGAAAACTAAAAATCAGCAAGACACAGGCACCCCAAAGTTTAGGGCTGCTCTGTTGACAAGAACCTCCACTTCGTTACACCTTAAATATCCCAGGAAAGAGAAAAATGGATAAAGAAACTGTGCTCCTTATGTACAATGGAATATCACTCAGCCGTGAAATCAATGCCATAAGGCTAGTAGCAGCATGATGAGTGGATTTAGGTACGACGATTCTAAGTGAAATAAGTCACACAGAAAAAGACACTTATCATAAGCTATCACTGATAGAGGGAATGTAAAAATCGCTACACTTGAACTGAATTACAAAACAGAACAGAGTCACACATTTAGAAATCACACTATGGCTGCTGAACGGGAAAGGGGAGGTGGGGTGATGCATAAAACAAGGGTTTCAAATAAGCTCAGATACCGTTCCATAAACCCAATATGTAATAGACAAGACCTACTCCTTGCTCAGTGAACTGGACTCAACACCCCCTATTCACCTCACAAGAATATATCTGACTAGTAAGAATCCTAAAACCTATGTATTCATATCTCTGTGTAAGTGAGTCAAGTGGGTGTAAAGCGGCATAAACACAGCAGTGAAAAGCAGCTAAACCCCATTATGAAAATAAATTACTTTTAAAAACCCATGAACCAAAGACAGTGAAAGAGAGAGAAATTCCTACAAAATTCGTTCAGGGGCTGTGATGCGACCTGGAATGACCATATCTAGACCCACAGCTGGATGAGACCTAAGGGTGGACACTCTTGGGGCTGAGAGTTTTGGTGAGGTTGGGTGAGCAAACGCAGACCCTTTCAAGTAATACTGCGTGGTACCCATCCCGTGGGTCCCAAATCTCCAGGTTCAAGGGCATCTTCCTACATCAAACACATGCACGAGAAACCCAGAAGATGGTACACCGTGTGATCGGGAAAGGTTTCTAAACCGCACCTCATTTCTCATCTCCTTGGGCTCGGGTTCGCCATTCCAGCCGCTTTACTAGCAATCTCCCTCCTTGGAGAATCAGCACCTTTAACCTCCTGTTCCGTACAGGGTGCAATTTGTCCTGAGGATGAATGGGAAGAGGGGGAACCAATGAGAGACTAGCTCTAGGTGTTGGGACAGGCACAGGTCACTCTATTTTTCCATCAGGAAGAAGCATTGGCCACAGGCTCAGCCTGACCCCGGAACCAGAAGAGGGCCAGAAGCAATCCTGTGCTTTTGTGGCCAGCTCCCAAAAAAGCGAGTGGAAAAATGGAGCTCAGGGGCACTGCAATTCACAAACCTGCAGAGTTATAAATGGTAACTATCGTCCACAAATATATTGAGGGAAGGCAACGAAGAGGATTTGAAAGCAAGGCAGAATTGCAGGAAACAGATTTCAGGAGGTAGATTCGAATCGCCTTTAAAGCACATGAAAAGCGGCAAAACGTCGACAATGTTGCCCTTGGCCAAAAAGGGCGTATGCGTTTTTTCCTGAATATATTCAGGAAAAAACGCATACGCCCTTTTTGGCCAACCAAGCCACCTGGAAAGGCAAATCAGCGCTACAAAGAAGCCTCGCTTCCCATCGGTCAAGAGGGCCATGCTGAAAAAAGTGTCAAAACCAGAAATGCAGGACAGGCCATGGAGAAGTGGGAGCCTTGCTACGCTGATGGGCGGGATGTAAATTGCCAACAGCCACTCTGGAGAAGTGTCCGGTGTGTCCTGGAACATCTAAAAAACACAGCTTAGAGAGCATAGGGCACTTCCACTCATGGGCGTATAAATTGGGAAAACTAAAAATCAGCAAGACACAGGCACCCCAAAGTTTAGGGCTGCTCTGTTGACAAGAACCTCCACTTCGTTACACCTTAAATATCCCAGGAAAGAGAAAAATGGATAAAGAAACTGTGCTCCTTATGTACAATGGAATATCACTCGGCCGTGAAATCAATGCCATAAGGCTAGTAGCAGCATGATGAGTGGATTTAGGTACGACGATTCTAAGTGAAATAAGTCACACAGAAAAAGACACTTATCATAAGCTATCACTGATAGAGGGAATGTAAAAATCGCTACACTTGAACTGAATTACAAAACAGAACAGAGTCACACATTTAGAAATCACACTATGGCTGCTGAACGGGAAAGGGGAGGTGGGGTGATGCATAAAACAAGGGTTTCAAATTAGCTCAGATACCGTTCCATAAACCCAATATGTAATAGACAAGACCTACTCCTTGCTCAGTGAACTGGACTCAACACCCCCTATTCACCGCACAAGAATATATCTGACTAGTAAGAATCCTAAAACCTATGTATTGATATCTCTGTGTAAGTGAGTCAAGTGGGTGTAAAGCGGCATAAACACAGCAGTGAAAAGCAGCTAAACCCCATTATGAAAATGAATTACTTTTAAAAACCCATGAACCAAAGACAGTGAAAGAGAGAGAAATTCCTACAAAATTCGTTCAGGGGCTGTGATGCGACCTGGAATGACCATATCTAGACCCACAGCTGGATGAGACATAAGGGTGGACACTCTTGGGGCTGAGAGGTTTGGTGAGGTTGGGTGAGCAAACGCAGACCCTTTCAAGTAATACTGCGTGGTACCCATCCCGTGGGTCCCAAATCTCCAGGTTCAAGGGCATCTTCCTACATCAAAAACATGCACGAGAAACGCAGAAGATGGTACACCGTGTGATCGGGAAAGGTTTCTAAACCGCACCTCATTTCTCATCTCCTTGGGCTCGGGTTCGCCATTCCAGCCGCTTTACTAGCAATCTCCCTCCTTGGAGAATCAGCAAATTTAACCTCCTGTTCCGTACAGGTTGCAATTTGTCCTGAGGATGAACGGGAAGAGGGGGAACCAATGAGAGACTAGCTCTAGGTGTTGGGACAGGCACAGGTCACTCTATTTTTCCATCAGGAAGAAGCATTAGCCACAGGCTCAGCCTGACCCCGTAACCAGAAGAGGACCACAAGCAATCCTGTGCTTTTGTGGCCAGCTCCCAAAAAAGCGAGTGGAAAAATGGAGCTCAGGGGCACTGCAATTCACAAACCTGCAGAGTTATAAATGATAACTCTCGTCCACAAATATTTTGAGGGAAGGCAACGAAGAGGATTTGAAAGCAAGGCAGAATTGCAGGAAACAGATTTCAGGAGGTAGATTCGAATCGCCTTTAAAGCACATGAAAAGCGGCAAAACGTTGACAATGATGCCCTTGGCCAAAAAGGGCGTATGCGTTTTTTCCTGAATATATTCAGGAAAAAACGCATACGCCCTTTTTGGCCAACCAAGCCACCTGGAAAGGCAAATCAGCGCTACAAAGAAGCCTCGCTTCCCATCGGTCAAGAGGGCCATGCTGAAAAAAGTGTCAAAACCAGAAATGCAGGACAGGCCATGGAGAAGTGGGAGCCTTGCTACGCTGATGGGCGGGATGTAAATTGACAACAGCCACTCTGGAGAAGTGTCCGGTGTGTCCTGGAACATCTAAAAAACACAGCTTAGAGAGCATAGGGCACTTCCACTCATGGGCGTATAAATTGGGAAAACTAAAAATCAGCAAGACACAGGCACCCCAAAGTTTAGGGCTGCTCTGTTGACAAGAACCTCCACTTCGTTACACCTTAAATATCACAGGAAAGAGAAAAATGGATAAAGAAACTGTGCTCCTTATGTACAATGGAATATCACTCAGCCGTGAAATCAATGCCATAAGGCTAGTAGCAGCATGATGAGTGGATTTAGGTACGACGATTCTAAGTGAAATAAGTCACACAGAAAAAGACACTTATCATAAGCTATCACTGATAGAGGGAATGTAAAAATCGCTACACTTGAACTGAATTACAAAACAGAACAGAGTCACACATTTAGAAATCACACTATGGCTGCTGAACGGGAAAGGGGAGGTGGGGTGATGCATAAAACAAGGGTTTCAAATTAGCTCAGATACCGTTCCATAAACCCAATATGTAATAGACAAGACCTACTCCTTGCTCAGTGAACTGGACTCAACACCCCCTATTCACCTCACAAGAATATATCTGACTAGTAAGAATCCTAAAACCTATGTATTCATATCTCTGTGTAAGTGAGTCAAGTGGGTGTAAAGCGGCATAAACACAGCAGTGAAAAGCAGCTAAACCCCATTATGAAAATAAATTACTTTTAAAAACCCATGAACCAAAGACAGTGAAAGAGAGAGAAATTCCTACAAAATTCGTTCAGGGGCTGTGATGCGACCTGGAATGACCATATCTAGACCCACAGCTGGATGAGACCTAAGGGTGGACACTCTTGGGGCTGAGAGTTTTGGTGAGGTTGGGTGAGCAAACGCAGACCCTTTCAAGTAATACTGCGTGGTACCCATCCCATGGGTCCCAAATCTCCAGGTTCAAGGGCATCTTCCTACATCACACATGCACGAGAAACCCAGAAGATGGTACACCGTGTGATCGAGAAAGGTTTCTAAACGGCACCTCATTTCTCATCTCCTTGGGCTCGGGTTCGCCATTCCAGCCGCTTTACTAGCAATCTCCCTCCTTGGAGAATCAGCAGCACCTTTAACCTTCTGTTCCGTACAGGTTGCAATTTGTCCTGAGGATGAACAGAAGGAGGGGGAACCAATGAGAGACTAGCTCTAGGTGTTGGGACAGGCACAGGTCACTCTATTTTCGCATAAGGAGGAAGAATTAGCCACAGGCTCAGCCTGACCCCGGAACCAGAAGAGGGCCAGAAGCAATCCTGTGCTTTTGTGGCCAGCTCCCAAAAAAGCGAGTGGAAAAACGGAGCTCAGGGGCACTGCAATTCACAAACCTGCAGAGTTATAAATGATAACTCTCGTCCACAAATATCTTGAGGGAAGGCAACGAAGAGGATTTGAAAGCAAGGCAGAATTGCAGGAAACAGACTTCAGGAGGTAGATTCGAATCGCCTTTAAAGCACATGAAAAGCGGCAAAACGTCGACAATGTTGCCCTTGGCCAAAAAGGGCATGTGCGTTTTTTCCTGAATATATTCAGGAAAAAACGCATACGCCCTTTTTGGCCAACCAAGCCACCTGGAAAGGCAAATCAGCACTACAAAGAAGCCTCGCTTCCCATCGGTCAAGAGGGCCATGCTGAAAAAAGTGTCAAAACCAGAAATGCAGGACAGGCCATGGAGAAGTGGGAGCCTTGCTACGCTGACGGGCGGGATGTAAATTGCCAACAGCCACTCTGGAGAAGTGTCCGGTGTGTCCTGGATCATCTAAAAAACACAGCTTAGAGAGCATAGGGCACTTCCACTCATGGGCGTATAAATTGGGAAAACTAAAAATCAGCAAGACACAGGCACCCCAAAGTTTAGGGCTGCTCTGTTGACAAGAACCTCCACTTCGTTACACCTTAAATATCCCAGGAAAGAGAAAAATGGATAAAGAAACTGTGCTCCTTATGTACAATGGAATATCACTCAGCCGTGAAATCAATGCCATAAGGCTAGTAGCAGCATGATGAGTGGATTTAGGTACGACGATTCTAAGTGAAATAAGTCACACAGAAAAAGACACTTATCATAAGCTATCACTGATAGAGGGAATGTAAAAATCGCTACACTTGAACTGAATTACAAAACAGAACAGAGTCACACATTTAGAAATCACACTATGGCTGCTGAACGGGAAAGGGGAGGTGGGGTGATGCATAAAACAAGGGTTTCAAATAAGCTCAGATACCGTTCCATAAACCCAATATGTAATAGACAAGACCTACTCCTTGCTCAGTGAACTGGACTCAACACCCCCTATTCACCGCACAAGAATATATCTGACTAGTAAGAATCCTAAAACCTATGTATTCATATCTCTGTGTAAGTGAGTCAAGTGGGTGTAAAGCGGCATAAACACAGCAGTGAAAAGCAGCTAAACCCCATTATGAAAATAAATTACTTTTAAAAACCCATGAACCAAAGACAGTGAAAGAGAGAGAAATTCCTACAAAATTCGTTCAGGGGCTGTGATGCAACCTGGAATGACCATATCTAGACCCACAGCTGGATGAGACCTAAGGGTGGACACTCTTGGGGCTGAGAGGTTTGGTGAGGTTGGGTGAGCAAACGCAGACCCTTTCAAGTAATACTGCGTGGTACCCATCCCGTGGGTCCCAAATCTCCAGGTTCAAGGGCATCTTCCTACATCAAACACATGCACGAGAAACCCAGAAGATGGTACACCGTGTGATCGGGAAAGGTTTCTAAACCGCACCTCATTTCTCATCTCCTTGGGCTCGGGTTCGCCATTCCAGCCGCTTTACTAGCAATCTCCCTCCTTGGAGAATCAGCACCTTTAACCTCCTGTTCCGTACAGGATGCAATTTGTCCTGAGGATGAACGGGAAGAGGGGGAACCAATGAGAGACTAGCTCTAGGTGTTGGGAAAGGCACAGGTCACTCTATTTTTCCATCAGGAAGAAGCATTAGCCACAGGCTCAGCCTGACCCCGGAACCAGAAGAGGGCCAGAAGCAATCCTGTGCTTTTGTGGCCAGCTCCCAAAAAAGCGAGTGGAAAAATGGAGCTCAGGGGCACTGCAATTCACAAACCTGCAGAGTTATAAATGATAACTCTCGTCCACAAATATCTTGAGGGAAGGCAACGAAGAGGATTTGAAAGCAAGGCAGAATTGCAGGAAACAGACTTCAGGAGGTAGATTCGAATCGCCTTTAAAGCACATGAAAAGCGGCAAAACGTCGACAATGTTGCCCTTGGCCAAAAAGGGCGTATGCGTTTTTTCCTGAATATATTCAGGAAAAAACGCATACGCCCTTTTTGGCCAACCAAGCCACCTGGAAAGGCAAATCAGCGCTACAAAGAAGCCTCGCTTCCCATCGGTCAAGAGGGCCATGCTGAAAAAAGTGTCAAAACCAGAAATGCAGGACAGGCCATGGAGAAGTGCGAGCCTTGCTACGCTGATGGGCGGGATGTAAATTGCCAACAGCCACTCTGGAGAAGTGTCCGGTGTGTCCTGGAACATCTAAAAAACACAGCTTAGAGAGCATAGGGCACTTCCACTCATGGGCGTATAAATTGGGAAAACTAAAAATCAGCAAGACACAGGCACCCCAAAGTTTAGGGCTGCTCTGTTGGCAAGAACCTCCACTTCGTTACACCTTAAATATCCCAGGAAAGAGAAAAATGGATAAAGAAACTGTGCTCCTTATGTACAATGGAATATCACTCAGTCGTGAAATCAATGCCATAAGGCTAGTAGCAGCATGATGAGTGGATTTAGGTACGACGATTCTAAGTGAAATAAGTCACACAGAAAAAGACACTTATCATAAGCTATCACTGATAGAGGGAATGTAAAAATCGCTACACTTGAACTGAATTACAAAACAGAACAGAGTCACACATTTAGAAATCACACTATGGCTGCTGAACGGGAAAGGGGAGGTGGGGTGATGCATAAAACAAGGGTTTCAAATTAGCTCAGATACCGTTCCATAAACCCAATATGTAATAGACAAGACCTACTCCTTGCTCAGTGAACTGGACTCAACACCCCCTATTCACCGCACAAGAATATATCTGACTAGTAAGAATCCTAAAACCTATGTATTGATATCTCTGTGTAAGTGAGTCAAGTGGGTGTAAAGCGGCATAAACACAGCAGTGAAAAGCAGCTAAACCCCATTATGAAAATGAATTACTTTTAAAAACCCATGAACCAAAGACAGTGAAAGAGAGAGAAATTCCTACAAAATTCGTTCAGGGGCTGTGATGCGACCTGGAATGACCATATCTAGACCCACAGCTGGATGAGACATAAGGGTGGACACTCTTGGGGCTGAGAGGTTTGGTGAGGTTGGGTGAGCAAACGCAGACCCTTTCAAGTAATACTGCGTGGTACCCATCCCGTGGGTCCCAAATCTCCAGGTTCAAGGGCATCTTCCTACATCAAAAACATGCACGAGAAACGCAGAAGATGGTACACCGTGTGATCGGGAAAGGTTTCTAAACCGCACCTCATTTCTCATCTCCTTGGGCTCGGGTTCGCCATTCCAGCCGCTTTACTAGCAATCTCCCTCCTTGGAGAATCAGCACCTTTAACCTCCTGTTCCGTACAGGTTGCAATTTGTCCTGAGGATGAACGGGAAGAGGGGGAACCAATGAGAGACTAGCTCTAGGTGTTGGGACAGGCACAGGTCACTCTATTTTTCCATCAGGAAGAAGCATTAGCCACAGGCTCAGCCTGACCCCGTAACCAGAAGAGGACCACAAGCAATCCTGTGCTTTTGTGGCCAGCTCCCAAAAAAGCGAGTGGAAAAATGGAGCTCAGGGGCACTGCAATTCACAAACCTGCAGAGTTATAAATGATAACTCTCGTCCACAAATATTTTGAGGGAAGGCAACGAAGAGGATTTGAAAGCAAGGCAGAATTGCAGGAAACAGATTTCAGGAGGTAGATTCGAATCGCCTTTAAAGCACATGAAAAGCGGCAAAACGTTGACAATGATGCCCTTGGCCAAAAAGGGCGTATGCGTTTTTTCCTGAATATATTCAGGAAAAAACGCATACGCCCTTTTTGGCCAACCAAGCCACCTGGAAAGGCAAATCAGCGCTACAAAGAAGCCTCGCTTCCCATCGGTCAAGAGGGCCATGCTGAAAAAAGTGTCAAAACCAGAAATGCAGGACAGGCCATGGAGAAGTGGGAGCCTTGCTACGCTGATGGGCGGGATGTAAATTGCCAACAGCCACTCTGGAGAAGTGTCCGGTGTGTCCTGGAACATCTAAAAAACACAGCTTAGAGAGCATAGGGCACTTCCACTCATGGGCGTATAAATTGGGAAAACTAAAAATCAGCAAGACACAGGCACCCCAAAGTTTAGGGCTGCTCTGTTGACAAGAACCTCCACTTCGTTACACCTTAAATATCCCAGGAAAGAGAAAAATGGATAAAGAAACTGTGCTCCTTATGTACAATGGAATATCACTCAGCCGTGAAATCAATGCCATAAGGCTAGTAGCAGCATGATGAGTGGATTTAGGTACGACGATTCTAAGTGAAATAAGTCACACAGAAAAAGACACTTATCATAAGCTATCACTGATAGAGGGAATGTAAAAATCGCTACACTTGAACTGAATTACAAAACAGAACAGAGTCACACATTTAGAAATCACACTATGGCTGCTGAACGGGAAAGGGGAGGTGGGGTGATGCATAAAACAAGGGTTTCAAATAAGCTCAGATACCGTTCCATAAACCCAATATGTAATAGACAAGACCTACTCCTTGCTCAGTGAACTGGACTCAACACCCCCTATTCACCTCACAAGAATATATCTGACTAGTAAGAATCCTAAAACCTATGTATTCATATCTCTGTGTAAGTGAGTCAAGTGGGTGTAAAGCGGCATAAACACAGCAGTGAAAAGCAGCTAAACCCCATTATGAAAATAAATTACTTTTAAAAACCCATGAACCAAAGACAGTGAAAGAGAGAGAAATTCCTACAAAATTCGTTCAGGGACTGTGATGCGACCTGGAATGACCATATCTAGACCCACAGCTGGATGAGACCTAAGGGTGGACACTCTTGGGGCTGAGAGTTTTGGTGAGGTTGGGTGAGCAAACGCAGACCCTTTCAAGTAATACTGCGTGGTACCCATCCCGTGGGTCCCAAATCTCCAGGTTCAAGGGCATCTTCCTACATCACACATGCACGAGAAACCCAGAAGATGGTACACCGTGTGATCGAGAAAGGTTTCTAAACGGCACCTCATTTCTCATCTCCTTGGGCTCGGGTTCGCCATTCCAGCCGCTTTACTAGCAATCTCCCTCCTTGGAGAATCAGCAGCACCTTTGACCTTCTGTTCCGTACAGGTTGCAATTTGTCCTGAGGATGAACAGAAGGAGGGGGAACCAATGAGAGACTAGCTCTAGGTGTTGGGACAGGCACAGGTCACTCTATTTTCGCATAAGGAGGAAGAATTAGCCACAGGCTCAGCCTGACCCCGGAACCAGAAGAGGGCCAGAAGCAATCCTGTGCTTTTGTGGCCAGCTCCCAAAAAAGCGAGTGGAAAAACGGAGCTCAGGGGCACTGCAATTCACAAACCTGCAGAGTTATAAATGATAACTCTCGTCCACAAATATCTTGAGGGAAGGCAACGAAGAGGATTTGAAAGCAAGGCAGAATTGCAGGAAACAGATTTCAGGAGGTAGATTCGAATCGCCTTTAAAGCACATGAAAAGCGGCAAAACGTCGACAATGTTGCCCTTGGCCAAAAAGGGCGTATGCGTTTTTTCCTGAATATATTCAGGAAAAAACGCATACGCCCTTTTTGGCCAACCAAGCCACCTGGAAAGGCAAATCAGCGCTACAAAGAAGCCTCGCTTCCCATCGGTCAAGAGGGCCATGCTGAAAAAAGTGTCAAAACCAGAAATGCAGGACAGGCCATGGAGAAGTGGGAGCCTTGCTACGCTGATGGGCGGGATGTAAATTGCCAACAGCCACTCTGGAGAAGTGTCCGGTGTGTCCTGGAACATCTAAAAAACACAGCTTAGAGAGCATAGGGCACTTCCACTCATGGGCGTATAAATTGGGAAAACTAAAAATCAGCAAGACACAGGCACCCCAAAGTTTAGGGCTGCTCTGTTGACAAGAACCTCCACTTCGTTACACCTTAAATATCCCAGGAAAGAGAAAAATGGATAAAGAAACTGTGCTCCTTATGTACAATGGAATATCACTCAGCCGTGAAATCAATGCCATAAGGCTAGTAGCAGCATGATGAGTGGATTTAGGTACGACGATTCTAAGTGAAATAAGTCACACAGAAAAAGACACTTATCATAAGCTATCACTGATAGAGGGAATGTAAAAATCGCTACACTTGAACTGAATTACAAAACAGAACAGAGTCACACATTTAGAAATCACACTATGGCTGCTGAACGGGAAAGGGGAGGTGGGGTGATGCATAAAACAAGGGTTTCAAATAAGCTCAGATACCGTTCCATAAACCCAATATGTAATAGACAAGACCTACTCCTTGCTCAGTGAACTGGACTCAACACCCCCTATTCACCTCACAAGAATATATCTGACTAGTAAGAATCCTAAAACCTATGTATTCATATCTCTGTGTAAGTGAGTCAAGTGGGTGTAAAGCGGCATAAACACAGCAGTGAAAAGCAGCTAAACCCCATTATGAAAATAAATTACTTTTAAAAACCCATGAACCAAAGACAGTGAAAGAGAGAGAAATTCCTACAAAATTCGTTCAGGGGCTGTGATGCAACCTGGAATGACCATATCTAGACCCACAGCTGGATGAGACCTAAGGGTGGACACTCTTGGGGCTGAGAGGTTTGGTGAGGTTGGGTGAGCAAACGCAGACCCTTTCAAGTAATACTGCGTGGTACCCATCCCGTGGGTCCCAAATCTCCAGGTTCAAGGGCATCTTCCTACATCAAACACATGCACGAGAAACCCAGAAGATGGTACACCGTGTGATCGGGAAAGGTTTCTAAACCGCACCTCATTTCTCATCTCCTTGGGCTCGGGTTCGCCATTCCAGCCGCTTTACTAGCAATCTCCCTCCTTGGAGAATCAGCACCTTTAACCTCCTGTTCCGTACAGGATGAAATTTGTCCTGAGGATGAACGGGAAGAGGGGGAACCAATGAGAGACTAGCTCTAGGTGTTGGGAAAGGCACAGGTCACTCTATTTTTCCATCAGGAAGAAGCATTAGCCACAGGCTCAGCCTGACCCCGGAACCAGAAGAGGGCCAGAAGCAATCCTGTGCTTTTGTGGCCAGCTCCCAAAAAAGCGAGTGGAAAAACGGAGCTCAGGGGCACTGCAATTCACAAACCTGCAGAGTTATAAATGATAACTCTCGTCCACAAATATCTTGAGGGAAGGCAACGAAGAGGATTTGAAAGCAAGGCAGAATTGCAGGAAACAGACTTCAGGAGGTAGATTCGAATCGCCTTTAAAGCACATGAAAAGCGGCAAAACGTCCACAATGTTGCCCTTGGCCAAAAAGGGCGTATGCGTTTTTTCCTGAATATATTCAGGAAAAAACGCATACGCCCTTTTTGGCCAACCAAGCCACCTGGAAAGGCAAATCAGCGCTACAAAGAAGCCTCGCTTCCCATCGGTCAAGAGGGCCATGCTGAAAAAAGTGTCAAAACCAGAAATGCAGGACAGGCCATGGAGAAGTGCGAGCCTTGCTACGCTGATGGGCGGGATGTAAATTGCCAACAGCCACTCTGGAGAAGTGTCCGGTGTGTCCTGGAACATCTAAAAAACACAGCTTAGAGAGCATAGGGCACTTCCACTCATGGGCGTATAAATTGGGAAAACTAAAAATCAGCAAGACACAGGCACCCCAAAGTTTAGGGCTGCTCTGTTGACAAGAACCTCCACTTCGTTACACCTTAAATATCCCAGGAAAGAGAAAAATGGATAAAGAAACTGTGCTCCTTATGTACAATGGAATATCACTCAGTCGTGAAATCAATGCCATAAGGCTAGTAGCAGCATGATGAGTGGATTTAGGTACGACGATTCTAAGTGAAATAAGTCACACAGAAAAAGACACTTATCATAAGCTATCACTGATAGAGGGAATGTAAAAATCGCTACACTTGAACTGAATTACAAAACAGAACAGAGTCACACATTTAGAAATCACACTATGGCTGCTGAACGGGAAAGGGGAGGTGGGGTGATGCATAAAACAAGGGTTTCAAATTAGCTCAGATACCGTTCCATAAACCCAATATGTAATAGACAAGACCTACTCCTTGCTCAGTGAACTGGACTCAACACCCCCTATTCACCGCACAAGAATATATCTGACTAGTAAGAATCCTAAAACCTATGTATTGATATCTCTGTGTAAGTGAGTCAAGTGGGTGTAAAGCGGCATAAACACAGCAGTGAAAAGCAGCTAAACCCCATTATGAAAATGAATTACTTTTAAAAACCCATGAACCAAAGACAGTGAAAGAGAGAGAAATTCCTACAAAATTCGTTCAGGGGCTGTGATGCGACCTGGAATGACCATATCTAGACCCACAGCTGGATGAGACATAAGGGTGGACACTCTTGGGGCTGAGAGGTTTGGTGAGGTTGGGTGAGCAAACGCAGACCCTTTCAAGTAATACTGCGTGGTACCCATCCCGTGGGTCCCAAATCTCCAGGTTCAAGGGCATCTTCCTACATCAAAAACATGCACGAGAAACGCAGAAGATGGTACACCGTGTGATCGGGAAAGGTTTCTAAACCGCACCTCATTTCTCATCTCCTTGGGCTCGGGTTCGCCATTCCAGCCGCTTTACTAGCAATCTCCCTCCTTGGAGAATCAGCACCTTTAACCTCCTGTTCCGTACAGGTTGCAATTTGTCCTGAGGATGAACGGGAAGAGGGGGAACCAATGAGAGACTAGCTCTAGGTGTTGGGACAGGCACAGGTCACTCTATTTTTCCATCAGGAAGAAGCATTAGCCACAGGCTCAGCCTGACCCCGTAACCAGAAGAGGACCACAAGCAATCCTGTGCTTTTGTGGCCAGCTCCCAAAAAAGCGAGTGGAAAAATGGAGCTCAGGGGCACTGCAATTCACAAACCTGCAGAGTTATAAATGATAACTCTCGTCCACAAATATTTTGAGGGAAGGCAACGAAGAGGATTTGAAAGCAAGGCAGAATTGCAGGAAACAGATTTCAGGAGGTAGATTCGAATCGCCTTTAAAGCACATGAAAAGCGGCAAAACGTTGACAATGATGCCCTTGGCCAAAAAGGGCATATGCGTTTTTTCCTGAATATATTCAGGAAAAAACGCATACGCCCTTTTTGGCCAACCAAGCCACCTGGAAAGGCAAATCAGCGCTACAAAGAAGCCTCGCTTCCCATCGGTCAAGAGGGCCATGCTGAAAAAAGTGTCAAAACCAGAAATGCAGGACAGGCCATGGAGAAGTGGGAGCCTTGCTACGCTGATGGGCGGGATGTAAATTGCCAACAGCCACTCTGGAGAAGTGTCCGGTGTGTCCTGGAACATCTAAAAAACACAGCTTAGAGAGCATAGGGCACTTCCACTCATGGGCGTATAAATTGGGAAAACTAAAAATCAGCAAGACACAGGCACCCCAAAGTTTAGGGCTGCTCTGTTGACAAGAACCTCCACTTCGTTACACCTTAAATATCCCAGGAAAGAGAAAAATGGATAAAGAAACTGTGCTCCTTATGTACAATGGAATATCACTCAGCCGTGAAATCAATGCCATAAGGCTAGTAGCAGCATGATGAGTGGATTTAGGTACGACGATTCTAAGTGAAATAAGTCACACAGAAAAAGACACTTATCATAAGCTATCACTGATAGAGGGAATGTAAAAATCGCTACACTTGAACTGAATTACAAAACAGAACAGAGTCACACATTTAGAAATCACACTATGGCTGCTGAACGGGAAAGGGGAGGTGGGGTGATGCATAAAACAAGGGTTTCAAATAAGCTCAGATACCGTTCCATAAACCCAATATGTAATAGACAAGACCTACTCCTTGCTCAGTGAACTGGACTCAACACCCCCTATTCACCTCACAAGAATATATCTGACTAGTAAGAATCCTAAAACCTATGTATTCATATCTCTGTGTAAGTGAGTCAAGTGGGTGTAAAGCGGCATAAACACAGCAGTGAAAAGCAGCTAAACCCCATTATGAAAATAAATTACTTTTAAAAACCCATGAACCAAAGACAGTGAAAGAGAGAGAAATTCCTACAAAATTCGTTCAGGGGCTGTGATGCGACCTGGAATGACCATATCTAGACCCACAGCTGGATGAGACCTAAGGGTGGACACTCTTGGGGCTGAGAGTTTTGGTGAGGTTGGGTGAGCAAACGCAGACCCTTTCAAGTAATACTGCGTGGTACCCATCCCGTGGGTCCCAAATCTCCAGGTTCAAGGGCATCTTCCTACATCACACATGCACGAGAAACCCAGAAGATGGTACACCGTGTGATCGAGAAAGGTTTCTAAACGGCACCTCATTTCTCATCTCCTTGGGCTCGGGTTCGCCATTCCAGCCGCTTTACTAGCAATCTCCCTCCTTGGAGAATCAGCAGCACCTTTAACCTTCTGTTCCGTACAGGTTGCAATTTGTCCTGAGGATGAACAGAAGGAGGGGGAACCAATGAGAGACTAGCTCTAGGTGTTGGGACAGGCACAGGTCACTCTATTTTCGCATAAGGAGGAAGAATTAGCCACAGGCTCAGCCTGACCCCGGAACCAGAAGAGGGCCAGAAGCAATCCTGTGCTTTTGTGGCCAGCTCCCAAAAAAGCGAGTGGAAAAACGGAGCTCAGGGGCACTGCAATTCACAAACCTGCAGAGTTATAAATGATAACTCTCGTCCACAAATATCTTGAGGGAAGGCAACGAAGAGGATTTGAAAGCAAGGCAGAATTGCAGGAAACAGATTTCAGGAGGTAGATTCGAATCGCCTTTAAAGCACATGAAAAGCGGCAAAACGTCGACAATGTTGCCCTTGGCCAAAAAGGGCGTATGCGTTTTTTCCTGAATATATTCAGGAAAAAACGCATACGCCCTTTTTGGCCAACCAAGCCACCTGGAAAGGCAAATCAGCGCTACAAAGAAGCCTCGCTTCCCATCGGTCAAGAGGGCCATGCTGAAAAAAGTGTCAAAACCAGAAATGCAGGACAGGCCATGGAGAAGTGGGAGCCTTGCTACGCTGATGGGCGGGATGTAAATTGCCAACAGCCACTCTGGAGAAGTGTCCGGTGTGTCCTGGAACATCTAAAAAACACAGCTTAGAGAGCATAGGGCACTTCCACTCATGGGCGTATAAATTGGGAAAACTAAAAATCAGCAAGACACAGGCACCCCAAAGTTTAGGGCTGCTCTGTTGACAAGAACCTCCACTTCGTTACACCTTAAATATCCCAGGAAAGAGAAAAATGGATAAAGAAACTGTGCTCCTTATGTACAATGGAATATCACTCAGCCGTGAAATCAATGCCATAAGGCTAGTAGCAGCATGATGAGTGGATTTAGGTACGACGATTCTAAGTGAAATAAGTCACACAGAAAAAGACACTTATCATAAGCTATCACTGATAGAGGGAATGTAAAAATCGCTACACTTGAACTGAATTACAAAACAGAACAGAGTCACACATTTAGAAATCACACTATGGCTGCTGAACGGGAAAGGGGAGGTGGGGTGATGCATAAAACAAGGGTTTCAAATAAGCTCAGATACCGTTCCATAAACCCAATATGTAATAGACAAGACCTACTCCTTGCTCAGTGAACTGGACTCAACACCCCCTATTCACCTCACAAGAATATATCTGACTAGTAAGAATCCTAAAACCTATGTATTCATATCTCTGTGTAAGTGAGTCAAGTGGGTGTAAAGCGGCATAAACACAGCAGTGAAAAGCAGCTAAACCCCATTATGAAAATAAATTACTTTTAAAAACCCATGAACCAAAGACAGTGAAAGAGAGAGAAATTCCTACAAAATTCGTTCAGGGGCTGTGATGCAACCTGGAATGACCATATCTAGACCCACAGCTGGATGAGACCTAAGGGTGGACACTCTTGGGGCTGAGAGTTTTGGTGAGGTTGGGTGAGCAAACGCAGACCCTTTCAAGTAATACTGCGTGGTACCCATCCCGTGGGTCCCAAATCTCCAGGTTCAAGGGCATCTTCCTACATCAAACACATGCACGAGAAACCCAGAAGATGGTACACCGTGTGATCGGGAAAGGTTTCTAAACCGCACCTCATTTCTCATCTCCTTGGGCTCGGGTTCGCCATTCCAGCCGCTTTACTAGCAATCTCCCTCCTTGGAGAATCAGCACCTTTAACCTCCTGTTCCGTACAGGGTGCAATTTGTCCTGAGGATGAATGGGAAGAGGGGGAACCAATGAGAGACTAGCTCTAGGTGTTGGGACAGGCACAGGTCACTCTATTTTTCCATCAGGAAGAAGCATTGGCCACAGGCTCAGCCTGACCCCGGAACCAGAAGAGGGCCAGAAGCAATCCTGTGCTTTTGTGGCCAGCTCCCAAAAAAGCGAGTGGAAAAATGGAGCTCAGGGGCACTGCAATTCACAAACCTGCAGAGTTATAAATGATAACTCTCGTCCACAAATATCTTGAGGGAAGGCAACGAAGAGGATTTGAAAGCAAGGCAGAATTGCAGGAAACAGACTTCAGGAGGTAGATTCGAATCGCCTTTAAAGCACATGAAAAGCGGCAAAACGTCGACAATGTTGCCCTTGGCCAAAAAGGGCGTATGCGTTTTTTCCTGAATATATTCAGGAAAAAACGCATACGCCCTTTTTGGCCAACCAAGCCACCTGGAAAGGCAAATCAGCGCTACAAAGAAGCCTCGCTTCCCATCGGTCAAGAGGGCCATGCTGAAAAAAGTGTCAAAACCAGAAATGCAGGACAGGCCATGGAGAAGTGGGAGCCTTGCTACGCTGATGGGCGGGATGTAAATTGCCAACAGCCACTCTGGAGAAGTGTCCGGTGTGTCCTGGAACATCTAAAAAACACAGCTTAGAGAGCATAGGGCACTTCCACTCATGGGCGTATAAATTGGGAAAACTAAAAATCAGCAAGACACAGGCACCCCAAAGTTTAGGGCTGCTCTGTTGACAAGAACCTCCACTTCGTTACACCTTAAATATCCCAGGAAAGAGAAAAATGGATAAAGAAACTGTGCTCCTTATGTACAATGGAATATCACTCAGCCGTGAAATCAATGCCATAAGGCTAGTAGCAGCATGATGAGTGGATTTAGGTACGACGATTCTAAGTGAAATAAGTCACACAGAAAAAGACACTTATCATAAGCTATCACTGATAGAGGGAATGTAAAAATCGCTACACTTGAACTGAATTACAAAACAGAACAGAGTCACACATTTAGAAATCACACTATGGCTGCTGAACGGGAAAGGGGAGGTGGGGTGATGCATAAAACAAGGGTTTCAAATAAGCTCAGATACCGTTCCATAAACCCAATATGTAATAGACAAGACCTACTCCTTGCTCAGTGAACTGGACTCAACACCCCCTATTCACCTCACAAGAATATATCTGACTAGTAAGAATCCTAAAACCTATGTATTCATATCTCTGTGTAAGTGAGTCAAGTGGGTGTAAAGCGGCATAAACACAGCAGTGAAAAGCAGCTAAACCCCATTATGAAAATAAATTACTTTTAAAAACCCATGAACCAAAGACAGTGAAAGAGAGAGAAATTCCTACAAAATTCGTTCAGGGGCTGTGATGCAACCTGGAATGACCATATCTAGACCCACAGCTGGATGAGACCTAAGGGTGGACACTCTTGGGGCTGAGAGGTTTGGTGAGGTTGGGTGAGCAAACGCAGACCCTTTCAAGTAATACTGCGTGGTACCCATCCCGTGGGTCCCAAATCTCCAGGTTCAAGGGCATCTTCCTACATCAAACACATGCACGAGAAACCCAGAAGATGGTACACCGTGTGATCGGGAAAGGTTTCTAAACCGCACCTCATTTCTCATCTCCTTGGGCTCGGGTTCGCCATTCCAGCCGCTTTACTAGCAATCTCCCTCCTTGGAGAATCAGCACCTTTAACCTCCTGTTCCGTACAGGATGAAATTTGTCCTGAGGATGAACGGGAAGAGGGGGAACCAATGAGAGACTAGCTCTAGGTGTTGGGAAAGGCACAGGTCACTCTATTTTTCCATCAGGAAGAAGCATTAGCCACAGGCTCAGCCTGACCCCGGAACCAGAAGAGGGCCAGAAGCAATCCTGTGCTTTTGTGGCCAGCTCCCAAAAAAGCGAGTGGAAAAACGGAGCTCAGGGGCACTGCAATTCACAAACCTGCAGAGTTATAAATGATAACTCTCGTCCACAAATATCTTGAGGGAAGGCAACGAAGAGGATTTGAAAGCAAGGCAGAATTGCAGGAAACAGACTTCAGGAGGTAGATTCGAATCGCCTTTAAAGCACATGAAAAGCGGCAAAACGTCCACAATGTTGCCCTTGGCCAAAAAGGGCGTATGCGTTTTTTCCTGAATATATTCAGGAAAAAACGCATACGCCCTTTTTGGCCAACCAAGCCACCTGGAAAGGCAAATCAGCGCTACAAAGAAGCCTCGCTTCCCATCGGTCAAGAGGGCCATGCTGAAAAAAGTGTCAAAACCAGAAATGCAGGACAGGCCATGGAGAAGTGCGAGCCTTGCTACGCTGATGGGCGGGATGTAAATTGCCAACAGCCACTCTGGAGAAGTGTCCGGTGTGTCCTGGAACATCTAAAAAACACAGCTTAGAGAGCATAGGGCACTTCCACTCATGGGCGTATAAATTGGGAAAACTAAAAATCAGCAAGACACAGGCACCCCAAAGTTTAGGGCTGCTCTGTTGACAAGAACCTCCACTTCGTTACACCTTAAATATCCCAGGAAAGAGAAAAATGGATAAAGAAACTGTGCTCCTTATGTACAATGGAATATCACTCAGTCGTGAAATCAATGCCATAAGGCTAGTAGCAGCATGATGAGTGGATTTAGGTACGACGATTCTAAGTGAAATAAGTCACACAGAAAAAGACACTTATCATAAGCTATCACTGATAGAGGGAATGTAAAAATCGCTACACTTGAACTGAATTACAAAACAGAACAGAGTCACACATTTAGAAATCACACTATGGCTGCTGAACGGGAAAGGGGAGGTGGGGTGATGCATAAAACAAGGGTTTCAAATTAGCTCAGATACCGTTCCATAAACCCAATATGTAATAGACAAGACCTACTCCTTGCTCAGTGAACTGGACTCAACACCCCCTATTCACCGCACAAGAATATATCTGACTAGTAAGAATCCTAAAACCTATGTATTGATATCTCTGTGTAAGTGAGTCAAGTGGGTGTAAAGCGGCATAAACACAGCAGTGAAAAGCAGCTAAACCCCATTATGAAAATGAATTACTTTTAAAAACCCATGAACCAAAGACAGTGAAAGAGAGAGAAATTCCTACAAAATTCGTTCAGGGGCTGTGATGCGACCTGGAATGACCATATCTAGACCCACAGCTGGATGAGACATAAGGGTGGACACTCTTGGGGCTGAGAGGTTTGGTGAGGTTGGGTGAGCAAACGCAGACCCTTTCAAGTAATACTGCGTGGTACCCATCCCGTGGGTCCCAAATCTCCAGGTTCAAGGGCATCTTCCTACATCAAAAACATGCACGAGAAACGCAGAAGATGGTACACCGTGTGATCGGGAAAGGTTTCTAAACCGCACCTCATTTCTCATCTCCTTGGGCTCGGGTTCGCCATTCCAGCCGCTTTACTAGCAATCTCCCTCCTTGGAGAATCAGCACCTTTAACCTCCTGTTCCGTACAGGTTGCAATTTGTCCTGAGGATGAACGGGAAGAGGGGGAACCAATGAGAGACTAGCTCTAGGTGTTGGGACAGGCACAGGTCACTCTATTTTTCCATCAGGAAGAAGCATTAGCCACAGGCTCAGCCTGACCCCGTAACCAGAAGAGGACCACAAGCAATCCTGTGCTTTTGTGGCCAGCTCCCAAAAAAGCGAGTGGAAAAATGGAGCTCAGGGGCACTGCAATTCACAAACCTGCAGAGTTATAAATGATAACTCTCGTCCACAAATATTTTGAGGGAAGGCAACGAAGAGGATTTGAAAGCAAGGCAGAATTGCAGGAAACAGATTTCAGGAGGTAGATTCGAATCGCCTTTAAAGCACATGAAAAGCGGCAAAACGTTGACAATGATGCCCTTGGCCAAAAAGGGCATATGCGTTTTTTCCTGAATATATTCAGGAAAAAACGCATACGCCCTTTTTGGCCAACCAAGCCACCTGGAAAGGCAAATCAGCGCTACAAAGAAGCCTCGCTTCCCATCGGTCAAGAGGGCCATGCTGAAAAAAGTGTCAAAACCAGAAATGCAGGACAGGCCATGGAGAAGTGGGAGCCTTGCTACGCTGATGGGCGGGATGTAAATTGCCAACAGCCACTCTGGAGAAGTGTCCGGTGTGTCCTGGAACATCTAAAAAACACAGCTTAGAGAGCATAGGGCACTTCCACTCATGGGCGTATAAATTGGGAAAACTAAAAATCAGCAAGACACAGGCACCCCAAAGTTTAGGGCTGCTCTGTTGACAAGAACCTCCACTTCGTTACACCTTAAATATCCCAGGAAAGAGAAAAATGGATAAAGAAACTGTGCTCCTTATGTACAATGGAATATCACTCAGCCGTGAAATCAATGCCATAAGGCTAGTAGCAGCATGATGAGTGGATTTAGGTACGACGATTCTAAGTGAAATAAGTCACACAGAAAAAGACACTTATCATAAGCTATCACTGATAGAGGGAATGTAAAAATCGCTACACTTGAACTGAATTACAAAACAGAACAGAGTCACACATTTAGAAATCACACTATGGCTGCTGAACGGGAAAGGGGAGGTGGGGTGATGCATAAAACAAGGGTTTCAAATAAGCTCAGATACCGTTCCATAAACCCAATATGTAATAGACAAGACCTACTCCTTGCTCAGTGAACTGGACTCAACACCCCCTATTCACCTCACAAGAATATATCTGACTAGTAAGAATCCTAAAACCTATGTATTCATATCTCTGTGTAAGTGAGTCAAGTGGGTGTAAAGCGGCATAAACACAGCAGTGAAAAGCAGCTAAACCCCATTATGAAAATAAATTACTTTTAAAAACCCATGAACCAAAGACAGTGAAAGAGAGAGAAATTCCTACAAAATTCGTTCAGGGGCTGTGATGCGACCTGGAATGACCATATCTAGACCCACAGCTGGATGAGACCTAAGGGTGGACACTCTTGGGGCTGAGAGTTTTGGTGAGGTTGGGTGAGCAAACGCAGACCCTTTCAAGTAATACTGCGTGGTACCCATCCCGTGGGTCCCAAATCTCCAGGTTCAAGGGCATCTTCCTACATCACACATGCACGAGAAACCCAGAAGATGGTACACCGTGTGATCGAGAAAGGTTTCTAAACGGCACCTCATTTCTCATCTCCTTGGGCTCGGGTTCGCCATTCCAGCCGCTTTACTAGCAATCTCCCTCCTTGGAGAATCAGCAGCACCTTTAACCTTCTGTTCCGTACAGGTTGCAATTTGTCCTGAGGATGAACAGAAGGAGGGGGAACCAATGAGAGACTAGCTCTAGGTGTTGGGACAGGCACAGGTCACTCTATTTTCGCATAAGGAGGAAGAATTAGCCACAGGCTCAGCCTGACCCCGGAACCAGAAGAGGGCCAGAAGCAATCCTGTGCTTTTGTGGCCAGCTCCCAAAAAAGCGAGTGGAAAAACGGAGCTCAGGGGCACTGCAATTCACAAACCTGCAGAGTTATAAATGATAACTCTCGTCCACAAATATCTTGAGGGAAGGCAACGAAGAGGATTTGAAAGCAAGGCAGAATTGCAGGAAACAGATTTCAGGAGGTAGATTCGAATCGCCTTTAAAGCACATGAAAAGCGGCAAAACGTCGACAATGTTGCCCTTGGCCAAAAAGGGCGTATGCGTTTTTTCCTGAATATATTCAGGAAAAAACGCATACGCCCTTTTTGGCCAACCAAGCCACCTGGAAAGGCAAATCAGCGCTACAAAGAAGCCTCGCTTCCCATCGGTCAAGAGGGCCATGCTGAAAAAAGTGTCAAAACCAGAAATGCAGGACAGGCCATGGAGAAGTGGGAGCCTTGCTACGCTGATGGGCGGGATGTAAATTGCCAACAGCCACTCTGGAGAAGTGTCCGGTGTGTCCTGGAACATCTAAAAAACACAGCTTAGAGAGCATAGGGCACTTCCACTCATGGGCGTATAAATTGGGAAAACTAAAAATCAGCAAGACACAGGCACCCCAAAGTTTAGGGCTGCTCTGTTGACAAGAACCTCCACTTCGTTACACCTTAAATATCCCAGGAAAGAGAAAAATGGATAAAGAAACTGTGCTCCTTATGTACAATGGAATATCACTCAGCCGTGAAATCAATGCCATAAGGCTAGTAGCAGCATGATGAGTGGATTTAGGTACGACGATTCTAAGTGAAATAAGTCACACAGAAAAAGACACTTATCATAAGCTATCACTGATAGAGGGAATGTAAAAATCGCTACACTTGAACTGAATTACAAAACAGAACAGAGTCACACATTTAGAAATCACACTATGGCTGCTGAACGGGAAAGGGGAGGTGGGGTGATGCATAAAACAAGGGTTTCAAATAAGCTCAGATACCGTTCCATAAACCCAATATGTAATAGACAAGACCTACTCCTTGCTCAGTGAACTGGACTCAACACCCCCTATTCACCTCACAAGAATATATCTGACTAGTAAGAATCCTAAAACCTATGTATTCATATCTCTGTGTAAGTGAGTCAAGTGGGTGTAAAGCGGCATAAACACAGCAGTGAAAAGCAGCTAAACCCCATTATGAAAATAAATTACTTTTAAAAACCCATGAACCAAAGACAGTGAAAGAGAGAGAAATTCCTACAAAATTCGTTCAGGGGCTGTGATGCGACCTGGAATGACCATATCTAGACCCACAGCTGGATGAGACCTAAGGGTGGACACTCTTGGGGCTGAGAGTTTTGGTGAGGTTGGGTGAGCAAACGCAGACCCTTTCAAGTAATACTGCGTGGTACCCATCCCGTGGGTCCCAAATCTCCAGGTTCAAGGGCATCTTCCTACATCACACATGCACGAGAAACCCAGAAGATGGTACACCGTGTGATCGAGAAAGGTTTCTAAACGGCACCTCATTTCTCATCTCCTTGGGCTCGGGTTCGCCATTCCAGCCGCTTTACTAGCAATCTCCCTCCTTGGAGAATCAGCAGCACCTTTAACCTTCTGTTCCGTACAGGTTGCAATTTGTCCTGAGGATGAACAGAAGGAGGGGGAACCAATGAGAGACTAGCTCTAGGTGTTGGGACAGGCACAGGTCACTCTATTTTCGCATAAGGAGGAAGAATTAGCCACAGGCTCAGCCTGACCCCGGAACCAGAAGAGGGCCAGAAGCAATCCTGTGCTTTTGTGGCCAGCTCCCAAAAAAGCGAGTGGAAAAACGGAGCTCAGGGGCACTGCAATTCACAAACCTGCAGAGTTATAAATGATAACTCTCGTCCACAAATATCTTGAGGGAAGGCAACGAAGAGGATTTGAAAGCAAGGCAGAATTGCAGGAAACAGATTTCAGGAGGTAGATTCGAATCGCCTTTAAAGCACATGAAAAGCGGCAAAACGTCGACAATGTTGCCCTTGGCCAAAAAGGGCGTATGCGTTTTTTCCTGAATATATTCAGGAAAAAACGCATACGCCCTTTTTGGCCAACCAAGCCACCTGGAAAGGCAAATCAGCGCTACAAAGAAGCCTCGCTTCCCATCGGTCAAGAGGGCCATGCTGAAAAAAGTGTCAAAACCAGAAATGCAGGACAGGCCATGGAGAAGTGGGAGCCTTGCTACGCTGATGGGCGGGATGTAAATTGCCAACAGCCACTCTGGAGAAGTGTCCGGTGTGTCCTGGAACATCTAAAAAACACAGCTTAGAGAGCATAGGGCACTTCCACTCATGGGCGTATAAATTGGGAAAACTAAAAATCAGCAAGACACAGGCACCCCAAAGTTTAGGGCTGCTCTGTTGACAAGAACCTCCACTTCGTTACACCTTAAATATCCCAGGAAAGAGAAAAATGGATAAAGAAACTGTGCTCCTTATGTACAATGGAATATCACTCAGCCGTGAAATCAATGCCATAAGGCTAGTAGCAGCATGATGAGTGGATTTAGGTACGACGATTCTAAGTGAAATAAGTCACACAGAAAAAGACACTTATCATAAGCTATCACTGATAGAGGGAATGTAAAAATCGCTACACTTGAACTGAATTACAAAACAGAACAGAGTCACACATTTAGAAATCACACTATGGCTGCTGAACGGGAAAGGGGAGGTGGGGTGATGCATAAAACAAGGGTTTCAAATTAGCTCAGATACCGTTCCATAAACCCAATATGTAATAGACAAGACCTACTCCTTGCTCAGTGAACTGGACTCAACACCCCCTATTCACCGCACAAGAATATATCTGACTAGTAAGAATCCTAAAACCTATGTATTGATATCTCTGTGTAAGTGAGTCAAGTGGGTGTAAAGCGGCATAAACACAGCAGTGAAAAGCAGCTAAACCCCATTATGAAAATGAATTACTTTTAAAAACCCATGAACCAAAGACAGTGAAAGAGAGAGAAATTCCTACAAAATTCGTTCAGGGGCTGTGATGCGACCTGGAATGACCATATCTAGACCCACAGCTGGATGAGACATAAGGGTGGACACTCTTGGGGCTGAGAGGTTTGGTGAGGTTGGGTGAGCAAACGCAGACCCTTTCAAGTAATACTGCGTGGTACCCATCCCGTGGGTCCCAAATCTCCAGGTTCAAGGGCATCTTCCTACATCAAAAACATGCACGAGAAACGCAGAAGATGGTACACCGTGTGATCGGGAAAGGTTTCTAAACCGCACCTCATTTCTCATCTCCTTGGGCTCGGGTTCGCCATTCCAGCCGCTTTACTAGCAATCTCCCTCCTTGGAGAATCAGCACCTTTAACCTCCTGTTCCGTACAGGTTGCAATTTGTCCTGAGGATGAACGGGAAGAGGGGGAACCAATGAGAGACTAGCTCTAGGTGTTGGGACAGGCACAGGTCACTCTATTTTTCCATCAGGAAGAAGCATTAGCCACAGGCTCAGCCTGACCCCGTAACCAGAAGAGGACCACAAGCAATCCTGTGCTTTTGTGGCCAGCTCCCAAAAAAGCGAGTGGAAAAATGGAGCTCAGGGGCACTGCAATTCACAAACCTGCAGAGTTATAAATGATAACTCTCGTCCACAAATATTTTGAGGGAAGGCAACGAAGAGGATTTGAAAGCAAGGCAGAATTGCAGGAAACAGATTTCAGGAGGTAGATTCGAATCGCCTTTAAAGCACATGAAAAGCGGCAAAACGTTGACAATGATGCCCTTGGCCAAAAAGGGCATATGCGTTTTTTCCTGAATATATTCAGGAAAAAACGCATACGCCCTTTTTGGCCAACCAAGCCACCTGGAAAGGCAAATCAGCGCTACAAAGAAGCCTCGCTTCCCATCGGTCAAGAGGGCCATGCTGAAAAAAGTGTCAAAACCAGAAATGCAGGACAGGCCATGGAGAAGTGGGAGCCTTGCTACGCTGATGGGCGGGATGTAAATTGCCAACAGCCACTCTGGAGAAGTGTCCGGTGTGTCCTGGAACATCTAAAAAACACAGCTTAGAGAGCATAGGGCACTTCCACTCATGGGCGTATAAATTGGGAAAACTAAAAATCAGCAAGACACAGGCACCCCAAAGTTTAGGGCTGCTCTGTTGACAAGAACCTCCACTTCGTTACACCTTAAATATCCCAGGAAAGAGAAAAATGGATAAAGAAACTGTGCTCCTTATGTACAATGGAATATCACTCAGCCGTGAAATCAATGCCATAAGGCTAGTAGCAGCATGATGAGTGGATTTAGGTACGACGATTCTAAGTGAAATAAGTCACACAGAAAAAGACACTTATCATAAGCTATCACTGATAGAGGGAATGTAAAAATCGCTACACTTGAACTGAATTACAAAACAGAACAGAGTCACACATTTAGAAATCACACTATGGCTGCTGAACGGGAAAGGGGAGGTGGGGTGATGCATAAAACAAGGGTTTCAAATAAGCTCAGATACCGTTCCATAAACCCAATATGTAATAGACAAGACCTACTCCTTGCTCAGTGAACTGGACTCAACACCCCCTATTCACCTCACAAGAATATATCTGACTAGTAAGAATCCTAAAACCTATGTATTCATATCTCTGTGTAAGTGAGTCAAGTGGGTGTAAAGCGGCATAAACACAGCAGTGAAAAGCAGCTAAACCCCATTATGAAAATAAATTACTTTTAAAAACCCATGAACCAAAGACAGTGAAAGAGAGAGAAATTCCTACAAAATTCGTTCAGGGGCTGTGATGCGACCTGGAATGACCATATCTAGACCCACAGCTGGATGAGACCTAAGGGTGGACACTCTTGGGGCTGAGAGTTTTGGTGAGGTTGGGTGAGCAAACGCAGACCCTTTCAAGTAATACTGCGTGGTACCCATCCCGTGGGTCCCAAATCTCCAGGTTCAAGGGCATCTTCCTACATCACACATGCACGAGAAACCCAGAAGATGGTACACCGTGTGATCGAGAAAGGTTTCTAAACGGCACCTCATTTCTCATCTCCTTGGGCTCGGGTTCGCCATTCCAGCCGCTTTACTAGCAATCTCCCTCCTTGGAGAATCAGCAGCACCTTTAACCTTCTGTTCCGTACAGGTTGCAATTTGTCCTGAGGATGAACAGAAGGAGGGGGAACCAATGAGAGACTAGCTCTAGGTGTTGGGACAGGCACAGGTCACTCTATTTTCGCATAAGGAGGAAGAATTAGCCACAGGCTCAGCCTGACCCCGGAACCAGAAGAGGGCCAGAAGCAATCCTGTGCTTTTGTGGCCAGCTCCCAAAAAAGCGAGTGGAAAAACGGAGCTCAGGGGCACTGCAATTCACAAACCTGCAGAGTTATAAATGATAACTCTCGTCCACAAATATCTTGAGGGAAGGCAACGAAGAGGATTTGAAAGCAAGGCAGAATTGCAGGAAACAGATTTCAGGAGGTAGATTCGAATCGCCTTTAAAGCACATGAAAAGCGGCAAAACGTCGACAATGTTGCCCTTGGCCAAAAAGGGCGTATGCGTTTTTTCCTGAATATATTCAGGAAAAAACGCATACGCCCTTTTTGGCCAACCAAGCCACCTGGAAAGGCAAATCAGCGCTACAAAGAAGCCTCGCTTCCCATCGGTCAAGAGGGCCATGCTGAAAAAAGTGTCAAAACCAGAAATGCAGGACAGGCCATGGAGAAGTGGGAGCCTTGCTACGCTGATGGGCGGGATGTAAATTGCCAACAGCCACTCTGGAGAAGTGTCCGGTGTGTCCTGGAACATCTAAAAAACACAGCTTAGAGAGCATAGGGCACTTCCACTCATGGGCGTATAAATTGGGAAAACTAAAAATCAGCAAGACACAGGCACCCCAAAGTTTAGGGCTGCTCTGTTGACAAGAACCTCCACTTCGTTACACCTTAAATATCCCAGGAAAGAGAAAAATGGATAAAGAAACTGTGCTCCTTATGTACAATGGAATATCACTCAGCCGTGAAATCAATGCCATAAGGCTAGTAGCAGCATGATGAGTGGATTTAGGTACGACGATTCTAAGTGAAATAAGTCACACAGAAAAAGACACTTATCATAAGCTATCACTGATAGAGGGAATGTAAAAATCGCTACACTTGAACTGAATTACAAAACAGAACAGAGTCACACATTTAGAAATCACACTATGGCTGCTGAACGGGAAAGGGGAGGTGGGGTGATGCATAAAACAAGGGTTTCAAATTAGCTCAGATACCGTTCCATAAACCCAATATGTAATAGACAAGACCTACTCCTTGCTCAGTGAACTGGACTCAACACCCCCTATTCACCGCACAAGAATATATCTGACTAGTAAGAATCCTAAAACCTATGTATTGATATCTCTGTGTAAGTGAGTCAAGTGGGTGTAAAGCGGCATAAACACAGCAGTGAAAAGCAGCTAAACCCCATTATGAAAATGAATTACTTTTAAAAACCCATGAACCAAAGACAGTGAAAGAGAGAGAAATTCCTACAAAATTCGTTCAGGGGCTGTGATGCGACCTGGAATGACCATATCTAGACCCACAGCTGGATGAGACATAAGGGTGGACACTCTTGGGGCTGAGAGGTTTGGTGAGGTTGGGTGAGCAAACGCAGACCCTTTCAAGTAATACTGCGTGGTACCCATCCCGTGGGTCCCAAATCTCCAGGTTCAAGGGCATCTTCCTACATCAAAAACATGCACGAGAAACGCAGAAGATGGTACACCGTGTGATCGGGAAAGGTTTCTAAACCGCACCTCATTTCTCATCTCCTTGGGCTCGGGTTCGCCATTCCAGCCGCTTTACTAGCAATCTCCCTCCTTGGAGAATCAGCACCTTTAACCTCCTGTTCCGTACAGGTTGCAATTTGTCCTGAGGATGAACGGGAAGAGGGGGAACCAATGAGAGACTAGCTCTAGGTGTTGGGACAGGCACAGGTCACTCTATTTTTCCATCAGGAAGAAGCATTAGCCACAGGCTCAGCCTGACCCCGTAACCAGAAGAGGACCACAAGCAATCCTGTGCTTTTGTGGCCAGCTCCCAAAAAAGCGAGTGGAAAAATGGAGCTCAGGGGCACTGCAATTCACAAACCTGCAGAGTTATAAATGATAACTCTCGTCCACAAATATTTTGAGGGAAGGCAACGAAGAGGATTTGAAAGCAAGGCAGAATTGCAGGAAACAGATTTCAGGAGGTAGATTCGAATCGCCTTTAAAGCACATGAAAAGCGGCAAAACGTTGACAATGATGCCCTTGGCCAAAAAGGGCATATGCGTTTTTTCCTGAATATATTCAGGAAAAAACGCATACGCCCTTTTTGGCCAACCAAGCCACCTGGAAAGGCAAATCAGCGCTACAAAGAAGCCTCGCTTCCCATCGGTCAAGAGGGCCATGCTGAAAAAAGTGTCAAAACCAGAAATGCAGGACAGGCCATGGAGAAGTGGGAGCCTTGCTACGCTGATGGGCGGGATGTAAATTGCCAACAGCCACTCTGGAGAAGTGTCCGGTGTGTCCTGGAACATCTAAAAAACACAGCTTAGAGAGCATAGGGCACTTCCACTCATGGGCGTATAAATTGGGAAAACTAAAAATCAGCAAGACACAGGCACCCCAAAGTTTAGGGCTGCTCTGTTGACAAGAACCTCCACTTCGTTACACCTTAAATATCCCAGGAAAGAGAAAAATGGATAAAGAAACTGTGCTCCTTATGTACAATGGAATATCACTCAGCCGTGAAATCAATGCCATAAGGCTAGTAGCAGCATGATGAGTGGATTTAGGTACGACGATTCTAAGTGAAATAAGTCACACAGAAAAAGACACTTATCATAAGCTATCACTGATAGAGGGAATGTAAAAATCGCTACACTTGAACTGAATTACAAAACAGAACAGAGTCACACATTTAGAAATCACACTATGGCTGCTGAACGGGAAAGGGGAGGTGGGGTGATGCATAAAACAAGGGTTTCAAATAAGCTCAGATACCGTTCCATAAACCCAATATGTAATAGACAAGACCTACTCCTTGCTCAGTGAACTGGACTCAACACCCCCTATTCACCTCACAAGAATATATCTGACTAGTAAGAATCCTAAAACCTATGTATTCATATCTCTGTGTAAGTGAGTCAAGTGGGTGTAAAGCGGCATAAACACAGCAGTGAAAAGCAGCTAAACCCCATTATGAAAATAAATTACTTTTAAAAACCCATGAACCAAAGACAGTGAAAGAGAGAGAAATTCCTACAAAATTCGTTCAGGGGCTGTGATGCGACCTGGAATGACCATATCTAGACCCACAGCTGGATGAGACCTAAGGGTGGACACTCTTGGGGCTGAGAGTTTTGGTGAGGTTGGGTGAGCAAACGCAGACCCTTTCAAGTAATACTGCGTGGTACCCATCCCGTGGGTCCCAAATCTCCAGGTTCAAGGGCATCTTCCTACATCACACATGCACGAGAAACCCAGAAGATGGTACACCGTGTGATCGAGAAAGGTTTCTAAACGGCACCTCATTTCTCATCTCCTTGGGCTCGGGTTCGCCATTCCAGCCGCTTTACTAGCAATCTCCCTCCTTGGAGAATCAGCAGCACCTTTAACCTTCTGTTCCGTACAGGTTGCAATTTGTCCTGAGGATGAACAGAAGGAGGGGGAACCAATGAGAGACTAGCTCTAGGTGTTGGGACAGGCACAGGTCACTCTATTTTCGCATAAGGAGGAAGAATTAGCCACAGGCTCAGCCTGACCCCGGAACCAGAAGAGGGCCAGAAGCAATCCTGTGCTTTTGTGGCCAGCTCCCAAAAAAGCGAGTGGAAAAACGGAGCTCAGGGGCACTGCAATTCACAAACCTGCAGAGTTATAAATGATAACTCTCGTCCACAAATATCTTGAGGGAAGGCAACGAAGAGGATTTGAAAGCAAGGCAGAATTGCAGGAAACAGATTTCAGGAGGTAGATTCGAATCGCCTTTAAAGCACATGAAAAGCGGCAAAACGTCGACAATGTTGCCCTTGGCCAAAAAGGGCGTATGCGTTTTTTCCTGAATATATTCAGGAAAAAACGCATACGCCCTTTTTGGCCAACCAAGCCACCTGGAAAGGCAAATCAGCGCTACAAAGAAGCCTCGCTTCCCATCGGTCAAGAGGGCCATGCTGAAAAAAGTGTCAAAACCAGAAATGCAGGACAGGCCATGGAGAAGTGGGAGCCTTGCTACGCTGATGGGCGGGATGTAAATTGCCAACAGCCACTCTGGAGAAGTGTCCGGTGTGTCCTGGAACATCTAAAAAACACAGCTTAGAGAGCATAGGGCACTTCCACTCATGGGCGTATAAATTGGGAAAACTAAAAATCAGCAAGACACAGGCACCCCAAAGTTTAGGGCTGCTCTGTTGACAAGAACCTCCACTTCGTTACACCTTAAATATCCCAGGAAAGAGAAAAATGGATAAAGAAACTGTGCTCCTTATGTACAATGGAATATCACTCAGCCGTGAAATCAATGCCATAAGGCTAGTAGCAGCATGATGAGTGGATTTAGGTACGACGATTCTAAGTGAAATAAGTCACACAGAAAAAGACACTTATCATAAGCTATCACTGATAGAGGGAATGTAAAAATCGCTACACTTGAACTGAATTACAAAACAGAACAGAGTCACACATTTAGAAATCACACTATGGCTGCTGAACGGGAAAGGGGAGGTGGGGTGATGCATAAAACAAGGGTTTCAAATTAGCTCAGATACCGTTCCATAAACCCAATATGTAATAGACAAGACCTACTCCTTGCTCAGTGAACTGGACTCAACACCCCCTATTCACCGCACAAGAATATATCTGACTAGTAAGAATCCTAAAACCTATGTATTGATATCTCTGTGTAAGTGAGTCAAGTGGGTGTAAAGCGGCATAAACACAGCAGTGAAAAGCAGCTAAACCCCATTATGAAAATGAATTACTTTTAAAAACCCATGAACCAAAGACAGTGAAAGAGAGAGAAATTCCTACAAAATTCGTTCAGGGGCTGTGATGCGACCTGGAATGACCATATCTAGACCCACAGCTGGATGAGACATAAGGGTGGACACTCTTGGGGCTGAGAGGTTTGGTGAGGTTGGGTGAGCAAACGCAGACCCTTTCAAGTAATACTGCGTGGTACCCATCCCGTGGGTCCCAAATCTCCAGGTTCAAGGGCATCTTCCTACATCAAAAACATGCACGAGAAACGCAGAAGATGGTACACCGTGTGATCGGGAAAGGTTTCTAAACCGCACCTCATTTCTCATCTCCTTGGGCTCGGGTTCGCCATTCCAGCCGCTTTACTAGCAATCTCCCTCCTTGGAGAATCAGCACCTTTAACCTCCTGTTCCGTACAGGTTGCAATTTGTCCTGAGGATGAACGGGAAGAGGGGGAACCAATGAGAGACTAGCTCTAGGTGTTGGGACAGGCACAGGTCACTCTATTTTTCCATCAGGAAGAAGCATTAGCCACAGGCTCAGCCTGACCCCGTAACCAGAAGAGGACCACAAGCAATCCTGTGCTTTTGTGGCCAGCTCCCAAAAAAGCGAGTGGAAAAATGGAGCTCAGGGGCACTGCAATTCACAAACCTGCAGAGTTATAAATGATAACTCTCGTCCACAAATATTTTGAGGGAAGGCAACGAAGAGGATTTGAAAGCAAGGCAGAATTGCAGGAAACAGATTTCAGGAGGTAGATTCGAATCGCCTTTAAAGCACATGAAAAGCGGCAAAACGTTGACAATGATGCCCTTGGCCAAAAAGGGCATATGCGTTTTTTCCTGAATATATTCAGGAAAAAACGCATACGCCCTTTTTGGCCAACCAAGCCACCTGGAAAGGCAAATCAGCGCTACAAAGAAGCCTCGCTTCCCATCGGTCAAGAGGGCCATGCTGAAAAAAGTGTCAAAACCAGAAATGCAGGACAGGCCATGGAGAAGTGGGAGCCTTGCTACGCTGATGGGCGGGATGTAAATTGCCAACAGCCACTCTGGAGAAGTGTCCGGTGTGTCCTGGAACATCTAAAAAACACAGCTTAGAGAGCATAGGGCACTTCCACTCATGGGCGTATAAATTGGGAAAACTAAAAATCAGCAAGACACAGGCACCCCAAAGTTTAGGGCTGCTCTGTTGACAAGAACCTCCACTTCGTTACACCTTAAATATCCCAGGAAAGAGAAAAATGGATAAAGAAACTGTGCTCCTTATGTACAATGGAATATCACTCAGCCGTGAAATCAATGCCATAAGGCTAGTAGCAGCATGATGAGTGGATTTAGGTACGACGATTCTAAGTGAAATAAGTCACACAGAAAAAGACACTTATCATAAGCTATCACTGATAGAGGGAATGTAAAAATCGCTACACTTGAACTGAATTACAAAACAGAACAGAGTCACACATTTAGAAATCACACTATGGCTGCTGAACGGGAAAGGGGAGGTGGGGTGATGCATAAAACAAGGGTTTCAAATAAGCTCAGATACCGTTCCATAAACCCAATATGTAATAGACAAGACCTACTCCTTGCTCAGTGAACTGGACTCAACACCCCCTATTCACCTCACAAGAATATATCTGACTAGTAAGAATCCTAAAACCTATGTATTCATATCTCTGTGTAAGTGAGTCAAGTGGGTGTAAAGCGGCATAAACACAGCAGTGAAAAGCAGCTAAACCCCATTATGAAAATAAATTACTTTTAAAAACCCATGAACCAAAGACAGTGAAAGAGAGAGAAATTCCTACAAAATTCGTTCAGGGGCTGTGATGCGACCTGGAATGACCATATCTAGACCCACAGCTGGATGAGACCTAAGGGTGGACACTCTTGGGGCTGAGAGTTTTGGTGAGGTTGGGTGAGCAAACGCAGACCCTTTCAAGTAATACTGCGTGGTACCCATCCCGTGGGTCCCAAATCTCCAGGTTCAAGGGCATCTTCCTACATCACACATGCACGAGAAACCCAGAAGATGGTACACCGTGTGATCGAGAAAGGTTTCTAAACGGCACCTCATTTCTCATCTCCTTGGGCTCGGGTTCGCCATTCCAGCCGCTTTACTAGCAATCTCCCTCCTTGGAGAATCAGCAGCACCTTTAACCTTCTGTTCCGTACAGGTTGCAATTTGTCCTGAGGATGAACAGAAGGAGGGGGAACCAATGAGAGACTAGCTCTAGGTGTTGGGACAGGCACAGGTCACTCTATTTTCGCATAAGGAGGAAGAATTAGCCACAGGCTCAGCCTGACCCCGGAACCAGAAGAGGGCCAGAAGCAATCCTGTGCTTTTGTGGCCAGCTCCCAAAAAAGCGAGTGGAAAAACGGAGCTCAGGGGCACTGCAATTCACAAACCTGCAGAGTTATAAATGATAACTCTCGTCCACAAATATCTTGAGGGAAGGCAACGAAGAGGATTTGAAAGCAAGGCAGAATTGCAGGAAACAGATTTCAGGAGGTAGATTCGAATCGCCTTTAAAGCACATGAAAAGCGGCAAAACGTCGACAATGTTGCCCTTGGCCAAAAAGGGCGTATGCGTTTTTTCCTGAATATATTCAGGAAAAAACGCATACGCCCTTTTTGGCCAACCAAGCCACCTGGAAAGGCAAATCAGCGCTACAAAGAAGCCTCGCTTCCCATCGGTCAAGAGGGCCATGCTGAAAAAAGTGTCAAAACCAGAAATGCAGGACAGGCCATGGAGAAGTGGGAGCCTTGCTACGCTGATGGGCGGGATGTAAATTGCCAACAGCCACTCTGGAGAAGTGTCCGGTGTGTCCTGGAACATCTAAAAAACACAGCTTAGAGAGCATAGGGCACTTCCACTCATGGGCGTATAAATTGGGAAAACTAAAAATCAGCAAGACACAGGCACCCCAAAGTTTAGGGCTGCTCTGTTGACAAGAACCTCCACTTCGTTACACCTTAAATATCCCAGGAAAGAGAAAAATGGATAAAGAAACTGTGCTCCTTATGTACAATGGAATATCACTCAGCCGTGAAATCAATGCCATAAGGCTAGTAGCAGCATGATGAGTGGATTTAGGTACGACGATTCTAAGTGAAATAAGTCACACAGAAAAAGACACTTATCATAAGCTATCACTGATAGAGGGAATGTAAAAATCGCTACACTTGAACTGAATTACAAAACAGAACAGAGTCACACATTTAGAAATCACACTATGGCTGCTGAACGGGAAAGGGGAGGTGGGGTGATGCATAAAACAAGGGTTTCAAATTAGCTCAGATACCGTTCCATAAACCCAATATGTAATAGACAAGACCTACTCCTTGCTCAGTGAACTGGACTCAACACCCCCTATTCACCGCACAAGAATATATCTGACTAGTAAGAATCCTAAAACCTATGTATTGATATCTCTGTGTAAGTGAGTCAAGTGGGTGTAAAGCGGCATAAACACAGCAGTGAAAAGCAGCTAAACCCCATTATGAAAATGAATTACTTTTAAAAACCCATGAACCAAAGACAGTGAAAGAGAGAGAAATTCCTACAAAATTCGTTCAAGGGCTGTGATGCGACCTGGAATGACCATATCTAGACCCACAGCTGGATGAGACCTAAGGGTGGACACTCTTGGGGCTGAGAGGTTTGGTGAGGTTGGGTGAGCAAACGCAGACCCTTTCAAGTAATACTGCGTGGTACCCATCCCGTGGGTCCCAAATCTCCAGGTTCAAGGGCATCTTCCTACATCAAAAACATGCACGAGAAACGCAGAAGATGGTACACCGTGTGATCGGGAAAGGTTTCTAAACCGCACCTCATTTCTCATCTCCTTGGGCTCGGGTTCGCCATTCCAGCCGCTTTACTAGCAATCTCCCTCCTTGGAGAATCAGCACCTTTAACCTCCTGTTCCGTACAGGTTGCAATTTGTCCTGAGGATGAACGGGAAGAGGGGGAACCAATGAGAGACTAGCTCTAGGTGTTGGGACAGCACAGGTCACTCTCTTTTTCCATCAGGAAGAAGCATTAGCCACAGGCTCAGCCTGACCCCGTAACCAGAAGAGGACCACAAGCAATCCTGTGCTTTTGTGGCCAGCTCCCAAAAAAGCGAGTGGAAAAATGGAGCTCAGGGGCACTGCAATTCACAAACCTGCAGAGTTATAAATGATAACTCTCGTCCACAAATATTTTGAGGGAAGGCAACGAAGAGGATTTGAAAGCAAGGCAGAATTGCAGGAAACAGATTTCAGGAGGTAGATTCGAATCGCCTTTAAAGCACATGAAAAGCGGCAAAACGTTGACAATGATGCCCTTGGCCAAAAAGGGCATATGCGTTTTTTCCTGAATATATTCAGGAAAAAACGCATACGCCCTTTTTGGCCAACCAAGCCACCTGGAAAGGCAAATCAGCGCTACAAAGAAGCCTCGCTTCCCATCGGTCAAGAGGGCCATGCTGAAAAAAGTGTCAAAACCAGAAATGCAGGACAGGCCATGGAGAAGTGGGAGCCTTGCTACACTGATGGGCGGGATGTAAATTGCCAACAGCCACTCTGGAGAAGTGTCCGGTGTGTCCTGGAACATCTAAAAAACACAGCTTAGAGAGCATAGGGCACTTCCACTCATGGGCGTATAAATTGGGAAAACTAAAAATCAGCAAGACACAGGCACCCCAAAGTTTAGGGCTGCTCTGTTGACAAGAACCTCCACTTCGTTACACCTTAAATATCCCAGGAAAGAGAAAAATGGATAAAGAAACTGTGCTCCTTATGTACAATGGAATATCACTCAGCCGTGAAATCAATGCCATAAGGCTAGTAGCAGCATGATGAGTGGATTTAGGTACGACGATTCTAAGTGAAATAAGTCACACAGAAAAAGACACTTATCATAAGCTATCACTGATAGAGGGAATGTAAAAATCGCTACACTTGAACTGAATTACAAAACAGAACAGAGTCACACATTTAGAAATCACACTATGGCTGCTGAACGGGAAAGGGGAGGTGGGGTGATGCATAAAACAAGGGTTTCAAATAAGCTCAGATACCGTTCCATAAACCCAATATGTAATAGACAAGACCTACTCCTTGCTCAGTGAACTGGACTCAACACCCCCTATTCACCTCACAAGAATATATCTGACTAGTAAGAATCCTAAAACCTATGTATTCATATCTCTGTGTAAGTGAGTCAAGTGGGTGTAAAGCGGCATAAACACAGCAGTGAAAAGCAGCTAAACCCCATTATGAAAATAAATTACTTTTAAAAACCCATGAACCAAAGACAGTGAAAGAGAGAGAAATTCCTACAAAATTCGTTCAGGGGCTGTGATGCGACCTGGAATGACCATATCTAGACCCACAGCTGGATGAGACCTAAGGGTGGACACTCTTGGGGCTGAGAGTTTTGGTGAGGTTGGGTGAGCAAACGCAGACCCTTTCAAGTAATACTGCGTGGTACCCATCCCGTGGGTCCCAAATCTCCAGGTTCAAGGGCATCTTCCTACATCACACATGCACGAGAAACCCAGAAGATGGTACACCGTGTGATCGAGAAAGGTTTCTAAACGGCACCTCATTTCTCATCTCCTTGGGCTCGGGTTCGCCATTCCAGCCGCTTTACTAGCAATCTCCCTCCTTGGAGAATCAGCAGCACCTTTAACCTTCTGTTCCGTACAGGTTGCAATTTGTCCTGAGGATGAACAGAAGGAGGGGGAACCAATGAGAGACTAGCTCTAGGTGTTGGGACAGGCACAGGTCACTCTATTTTCGCATAAGGAGGAAGAATTAGCCACAGGCTCAGCCTGACCCCGGAACCAGAAGAGGGCCAGAAGCAATCCTGTGCTTTTGTGGCCAGCTCCCAAAAAAGCGAGTGGAAAAACGGAGCTCAGGGGCACTGCAATTCACAAACCTGCAGAGTTATAAATGATAACTCTCGTCCACAAATATCTTGAGGGAAGGCAACGAAGAGGATTTGAAAGCAAGGCAGAATTGCAGGAAACAGATTTCAGGAGGTAGATTCGAATCGCCTTTAAAGCACATGAAAAGCGGCAAAACGTCGACAATGTTGCCCTTGGCCAAAAAGGGCGTATGCGTTTTTTCCTGAATATATTCAGGAAAAAACGCATACGCCCTTTTTGGCCAACCAAGCCACCTGGAAAGGCAAATCAGCGCTACAAAGAAGCCTCGCTTCCCATCGGTAAAGAGGGCCATGCTGAAAAAAGTGTCAAAACCAGAAATGCAGGACAGGCCATGGAGAAGTGGGAGCCTTGCTACGCTGATGGGCGGGATGTAAATTGCCAACAGCCACTCTGGAGAAGTGTCCGGTGTGTCCTGGAACATCTAAAAAACACAGCTTAGAGAGCATAGGGCACTTCCACTCATGGGCGTATAAATTGGGAAAACTAAAAATCAGCAAGACACAGGCACCCCAAAGTTTAGGGCTGCTCTGTTGACAAGAACCTCCACTTCGTTACACCTTAAATATCCCAGGAAAGAGAAAAATGGATAAAGAAACTGTGCTCCTTATGTACAATGGAATATCACTCAGTCGTGAAATCAATGCCATAAGGCTAGTAGCAGCATGATGAGTGGATGTAGGTACGACGATTCTAAGTGAAATAAGTCACACAGAAAAAGACACTTATCATAAGCTATCACTGATAGAGGGAATGTAAAAATCGCTACACTTGAACTGAATTACAAAACAGAACAGAGTCACACATTTAGAAATCACACTATGGCTGCTGAACGGGAAAGGGGAGGTGGGGTGATGCATAAAACAAGGGTTTCAAATAAGCTCAGATACCGTTCCATAAACCCAATATGTAATAGACAAGACCTACTCCTTGCTCAGTGAACTGGACTCAACACCCCCTATTCACCTCACAAGAATATATCTGACTAGTAAGAATCCTAAAACCTATGTATTCATATCTCTGTGTAAGTGAGTCAAGTGGGTGTAAAGCGGCATAAACACAGCAGTGAAAAGCAGCTAAACCCCATTATGAAAATAAATTACTTTTAAAAACCCATGAACCAAAGACAGTGAAAGAGAGAGAAATTCCTACAAAATTCGTTCAGGGGCTGTGATGCGACCTGGAATGACCATATCTAGACCCACAGCTGGATGAGACCTAAGGGTGGACACTCTTGGGGCTGAGAGTTTTGGTGAGGTTGGGTGAGCAAACGCAGACCCTTTCAAGTAATACTGCGTGGTACCCATCCCGTGGGTCCCAAATCTCCAGGTTCAAGGGCATCTTCCTACATCACACATGCACGAGAAACCCAGAAGATGGTACACCGTGTGATCGAGAAAGGTTTCTAAACGGCACCTCATTTCTCATCTCCTTGGGCTCGGGTTCGCCATTCCAGCCGCTTTACTAGCAATCTCCCTCCTTGGAGAATCAGCAGCACCTTTAACCTTCTGTTCCGTACAGGTTGCAATTTGTCCTGAGGATGAACAGAAGGAGGGGGAACCAATGAGAGACTAGCTCTAGGTGTTGGGACAGGCACAGGTCACTCTATTTTCGCATAAGGAGGAAGAATTAGCCACAGGCTCAGCCTGACCCCGGAACCAGAAGAGGGCCAGAAGCAATCCTGTGCTTTTGTGGCCAGCTCCCAAAAAAGCGAGTGGAAAAACGGAGCTCAGGGGCACTGCAATTCACAAACCTGCAGAGTTATAAATGATAACTCTCGTCCACAAATATCTTGAGGGAAGGCAACGAAGAGGATTTGAAAGCAAGGCAGAATTGCAGGAAACAGATTTCAGGAGGTAGATTCGAATCGCCTTTAAAGCACATGAAAAGCGGCAAAACGTCGACAATGTTGCCCTTGGCCAAAAAGGGCGTATGCGTTTTTTCCTGAATATATTCAGGAAAAAACGCATACGCCCTTTTTGGCCAACCAAGCCACCTGGAAAGGCAAATCAGCGCTACAAAGAAGCCTCGCTTCCCATCGGTAAAGAGGGCCATGCTGAAAAAAGTGTCAAAACCAGAAATGCAGGACAGGCCATGGAGAAGTGGGAGCCTTGCTACGCTGATGGGCGGGATGTAAATTGCCAACAGCCACTCTGGAGAAGTGTCCGGTGTGTCCTGGAACATCTAAAAAACACAGCTTAGAGAGCATAGGGCACTTCCACTCATGGGCGTATAAATTGGGAAAACTAAAAATCAGCAAGACACAGGCACCCCAAAGTTTAGGGCTGCTCTGTTGACAAGAACCTCCACTTCGTTACACCTTAAATATCCCAGGAAAGAGAAAAATGGATAAAGAAACTGTGCTCCTTATGTACAATGGAATATCACTCAGTCGTGAAATCAATGCCATAAGGCTAGTAGCAGCATGATGAGTGGATGTAGGTACGACGATTCTAAGTGAAATAAGTCACACAGAAAAAGACACTTATCATAAGCTATCACTGATAGAGGGAATGTAAAAATCGCTACACTTGAACTGAATTACAAAACAGAACAGAGTCACACATTTAGAAATCACACTATGGCTGCTGAACGGGAAAGGGGAGGTGGGGTGATGCATAAAACAAGGGTTTCAAATAAGCTCAGATACCGTTCCATAAACCCAATATGTAATAGACAAGACCTACTCCTTGCTCAGTGAACTGGACTCAACACCCCCTATTCACCTCACAAGAATATATCTGACTAGTAAGAATCCTAAAACCTATGTATTCATATCTCTGTGTAAGTGAGTCAAGTGGGTGTAAAGCGGCATAAACACAGCAGTGAAAAGCAGCTAAACCCCATTATGAAAATAAATTACTTTTAAAAACCCATGAACCAAAGACAGTGAAAGAGAGAGAAATTCCTACAAAATTCGTTCAGGGGCTGTGATGCAACCTGGAATGACCATATCTAGACCCACAGCTGGATGAGACCTAAGGGTGGACACTCTTGGGGCTGAGAGGTTTGGTGAGGTTGGGTGAGCAAACGCAGACCCTTTCAAGTAATACTGCGTGGTACCCATCCCGTGGGTCCCAAATCTCCAGGTTCAAGGGCATCTTCCTACATCAAACACATGCACGAGAAACCCAGAAGATGGTACACCGTGTGATCGGGAAAGGTTTCTAAACCGCACCTCATTTCTCATCTCCTTGGGCTCGGGTTCGCCATTCCAGCCGCTTTACTAGCAATCTCCCTCCTTGGAGAATCAGCACCTTTAACCTCCTGTTCCGTACAGGATGCAATTTGTCCTGAGGATGAACGGGAAGAGGGGGAACCAATGAGAGACTAGCTCTAGGTGTTGGGAAAGGCACAGGTCACTCTATTTTTCCATCAGGAAGAAGCATTAGCCACAGGCTCAGCCTGACCCCGGAACCAGAAGAGGGCCAGAAGCAATCCTGTGCTTTTGTGGCCAGCTCCCAAAAAAGCGAGTGGAAAAACGGAGCTCAGGGGCACTGCAATTCACAAACCTGCAGAGTTATAAATGATAACTCTCGTCCACAAATATCTTGAGGGAAGGCAACGAAGAGGATTTGAAAGAAAGGCAGAATTGCAGGAAACAGACTTCAGGAGGTAGATTCGAATCGCCTTTAAAGCACATGAAAAGCGGCAAAACGTCGACAATGTTGCCCTTGGCCAAAAAGGGCGTATGCGTTTTTTCCTGAATATATTCAGGAAAAAACGCATACGCCCTTTTTGGCCAACCAAGCAACCTGGAAAGGCAAATCAGCGCTACAAAGAAGCCTCGCTTCCCATCGGTCAAGAGGGCCATGCTGAAAAAAGTGTCAAAACCAGAAATGCAGGACAGGCCATGGAGAAGTGCGAGCCTTGCTACGCTGATGGGCGGGATGTAAATTGCCAACAGCCACTCTGGAGAAGTGTCCGGTGTGTCCTGGAACATCTAAAAAACACAGCTTAGAGAGCATAGGGCACTTCCACTCATGGGCGTATAAATTGGGAAAACTAAAAATCAGCAAGACACAGGCACCCCAAAGTTTAGGGCTGCTCTGTTGGCAAGAACCTCCACTTCGTTACACCTTAAATATCCCAGGAAAGAGAAAAATGGATAAAGAAACTGTGCTCCTTATGTACAATGGAATATCACTCAGTCGTGAAATCAATGCCATAAGGCTAGTAGCAGCATGATGAGTGGATTTAGGTACGACGATTCTAAGTGAAATAAGTCACACAGAAAAAGACACTTATCATAAGCTATCACTGATAGAGGGAATGTAAAAATCGCTACACTTGAACTGAATTACAAAACAGAACAGAGTCACACATTTAGAAATCACACTATGGCTGCTGAACGGGAAAGGGGAGGTGGGGTGATGCATAAAACAAGGGTTTCAAATTAGCTCAGATACCGTTCCATAAACCCAATATGTAATAGACAAGACCTACTCCTTGCTCAGTGAACTGGACTCAACACCCCCTATTCACCGCACAAGAATATATCTGACTAGTAAGAATCCTAAAACCTATGTATTGATATCTCTGTGTAAGTGAGTCAAGTGGGTGTAAAGCGGCATAAACACAGCAGTGAAAAGCAGCTAAACCCCATTATGAAAATGAATTACTTTTAAAAACCCATGAACCAAAGACAGTGAAAGAGAGAGAAATTCCTACAAAATTCGTTCAGGGGCTGTGATGCGACCTGGAATGACCATATCTAGACCCACAGCTGGATGAGACATAAGGGTGGACACTCTTGGGGCTGAGAGGTTTGGTGAGGTTGGGTGAGCAAACGCAGACCCTTTCAAGTAATACTGCGTGGTACCCATCCCGTGGGTCCCAAATCTCCAGGTTCAAGGGCATCTTCCTACATCAAAAACATGCACGAGAAACGCAGAAGATGGTACACCGTGTGATCGGGAAAGGTTTCTAAACCGCACCTCATTTCTCATCTCCTTGGGCTCGGGTTCGCCATTCCAGCCGCTTTACTAGCAATCTCCCTCCTTGGAGAATCAGCACCTTTAACCTCCTGTTCCGTACAGGTTGCAATTTGTCCTGAGGATGAACGGGAAGAGGGGGAACCAATGAGAGACTAGCTCTAGGTGTTGGGACAGGCACAGGTCACTCTATTTTTCCATCAGGAAGAAGCATTAGCCACAGGCTCAGCCTGACCCCGGAACCAGAAGAGGGCCAGAAGCAATCCTGTGCTTTTGTGGCCAGCTCCCAAAAAAGCGAGTGGAAAAATGGAGCTCAGGGGCACTGCAATTCACAAACCTGCAGAGTTATAAATGATAACTCTCGTCCACAAATATTTTGAGGGAAGGCAACGAAGAGGATTTGAAAGCAAGGCAGAATTGCAGGAAACAGATTTCAGGAGGTAGATTCGAATCGCCTTTAAAGCACATGAAAAGCGGCAAAACGTTGACAATGATGCCCTTGGCCAAAAAGGGCATATGCGTTTTTTCCTGAATATATTCAGGAAAAAACGCATACGCCCTTTTTGGCCAACCAAGCAACCTGGAAAGGCAAATCAGCGCTACAAAGAAGCCTCGCTTCCCATCGGTCAAGAGGGCCATGCTGAAAAAAGTGTCAAAACCAGAAATGCAGGACAGGCCATGGAGAAGTGGGAGCCTTGCTACGCTGATGGGCGGGATGTAAATTGCCAACAGCCACTCTGGAGAAGTGTCCGGTGTGTCCTGGAACATCTAAAAAACACAGCTTAGAGAGCATAGGGCACTTCCACTCATGGGCGTATAAATTGGGAAAACTAAAAATCAGCAAGACACAGGCACCCCAAAGTTTAGGGCTGCTCTGTTGACAAGAACCTCCACTTCGTTACACCTTAAATATCCCAGGAAAGAGAAAAATGGATAAAGAAACTGTGCTCCTTATGTACAATGGAATATCACTCAGCCGTGAAATCAATGCCATAAGGCTAGTAGCAGCATGATGAGTGGATTTAGGTACGACGATTCTAAGTGAAATAAGTCACACAGAAAAAGACACTTATCATAAGCTATCACTGATAGAGGGAATGTAAAAATCGCTACACTTGAACTGAATTACAAAACAGAACAGAGTCACACATTTAGAAATCACACTATGGCTGCTGAACGGGAAAGGGGAGGTGGGGTGATGCATAAAACAAGGGTTTCAAATAAGCTCAGATACCGTTCCATAAACCCAATATGTAATAGACAAGACCTACTCCTTGCTCAGTGAACTGGACTCAACACCCCCTATTCACCTCACAAGAATATATCTGACTAGTAAGAATCCTAAAACCTATGTATTCATATCTCTGTGTAAGTGAGTCAAGTGGGTGTAAAGCGGCATAAACACAGCAGTGAAAAGCAGCTAAACCCCATTATGAAAATAAATTACTTTTAAAAACCCATGAACCAAAGACAGTGAAAGAGAGAGAAATTCCTACAAAATTCGTTCAGGGGCTGTGATGCGACCTGGAATGACCATATCTAGACCCACAGCTGGATGAGACCTAAGGGTGGACACTCTTGGGGCTGAGAGTTTTGGTGAGGTTGGGTGAGCAAACGCAGACCCTTTCAAGTAATACTGCGTGGTACCCATCCCGTGGGTCCCAAATCTCCAGGTTCAAGGGCATCTTCCTACATCACACATGCACGAGAAACCCAGAAGATGGTACACCGTGTGATCGAGAAAGGTTTCTAAACGGCACCTCATTTCTCATCTCCTTGGGCTCGGGTTCGCCATTCCAGCCGCTTTACTAGCAATCTCCCTCCTTGGAGAATCAGCAGCACCTTTAACCTTCTGTTCCGTACAGGTTGCAATTTGTCCTGAGGATGAACAGAAGGAGGGGGAACCAATGAGAGACTAGCTCTAGGTGTTGGGACAGGCACAGGTCACTCTATTTTCGCATAAGGAGGAAGAATTAGCCACAGGCTCAGCCTGACCCCGGAACCAGAAGAGGGCCAGAAGCAATCCTGTGCTTTTGTGGCCAGCTCCCAAAAAAGCGAGTGGAAAAACGGAGCTCAGGGGCACTGCAATTCACAAACCTGCAGAGTTATAAATGATAACTCTCGTCCACAAATATCTTGAGGGAAGGCAACGAAGAGGATTTGAAAGCAAGGCAGAATTGCAGGAAACAGATTTCAGGAGGTACATTCGAATCGCCTTTAAAGCACATGAAAAGCGGCAAAACGTCGACAATGTTGCCCTTGGCCAAAAAGGGCGTATGCGTTTTTTCCTGAATATATTCAGGAAAAAACGCATACGCCCTTTTTGGCCAACCAAGCAACCTGGAAAGGCAAATCAGCGCTACAAAGAAGTCTCCTTTCCCATCGGTCAAAATGGTCATGCTGAAAAAAGTGTCAAAACCAGAAATGCAGGACAGGCCATGGAGAAATGGGAGCCTTGCTACGCTGATGGGCGGGATGTAAATTGCCAACAGCCACTCTGGAGAAGTGTACGGTGTGTCCTGAAATATCTAAAAAACACAGCTTAGAGAGAATAGGGCCCTTCCATTCATGGGCGTATAAATTGGGAAAACTAAAAAGCAGCAAGACAGAGGCACCCCGAAAATTAGGGCTGCTCTGTTGACAACAACCTCCACTTTATTACACCTTAAATATCCCAGGAAAGAGAAAAATGGATAAAGAAGTCGTGGTCCGTATGTACAATGGAATATCACTCAGCCTTGAAATCAATGTTATAATGCTAGTAGCAGCATGATGAATGGATTTAGGTACGACGATTCTAAGTGAAATAAGTCACACAGAAAAAGACACTTATCATAATCTAACACTTATAGAGGGAATGTTAAAATCCCTACACTTGAACTGAATTACAAAACAGAACAGAGTCACACATTTAGAAAACACACTATGGCTGCTAAACGGGAAAGGTGAGGTGGGGTGATGCATAAAACAAGGGTTTCAAATTAGCTCAGATACCGTTCCATAAACCCAACATGTAATAGACAAGGCCTACTCCTTGCTCAGTGAACTGGACTCAACACCCCCTATTCACCGCACAAGAATATATCTGACTAGTAAGAATCCTAAAACCTATGTATTGATATCTCTGTGTAAGTGAGTCAAGTGGGTGTAAAGCGGCATAAACACAGCAGTGAAAAGCAGCTAAACCCCATTATGAAAATGAATTACTTTTAAAAACCCATGAACCAAAGACAGTGAAAGAGAGAGAAATTCCTACAAAATTCGTTCAGGGGCTGTGATGCGACCTGGAATGACCATATCTAGACCCACAGCTGGATGAGACATAAGGGTGGACACTCTTGGGGCTGAGAGGTTTGGTGAGGTTGGGTGAGCAAACGCAGACCCTTTCAAGTAATACTGCGTGGTACCCATCCCGTGGGACCCAAATCTCCAGGTTCAAGGGCATCTTCCTACATCAAAAACATGCACGAGAAACCCAGAAGATGGTACACCGTGTGATCGGGAAAGGTTTCTAAACCGCACCTCATTTCTCATCTCCTTGGGCTCGGGTTCGCCATTCCAGCCGCTTTACTAGCAATCTCCCTCCTTGGAGAATCAGCACCTTTAACCTCCTGTTCCGTACAGGTTGCAAATTGTCCTGAGGATGAACGGGAAGAGGGGGAACCAATGAGAGACTAGCTCTAGGTGTTGGGACAGGCACAGGTCACTCTATTTTTCCATCAGGAAGAAGCATTAGCCACAGGCTCAGCCTGACCCCGTAACCAGAAGAGGACCACAAGCAATCCTGTGCTTTTGTGGCCAGCTCCCAAAAAAGCGAGTGGAAAAATGGAGCTCAGGGGCACTGCAATTCACAAACCTGCAGAGTTATAAATGATAACTCTCGTCCACAAATATCTTGAGGGAAGGCAACGAAGAGGATTTGAAAGCAAGGCAGAATTGCAGGAAACAGACTTCAGGAGGTAGATTCGAATCGCCTTTAAAGCACATGAAAAGCGGCAAAACGTCGACAATGTTGCCCTTGGCCAAAAAGGGCGTATGCGTTTTTTCCTGAATATATTCAGGAAAAAACGCATACGCCCTTTTTGGCCAACCAAGCCACCTGGAAAGGCAAATCAGCGCTACAAAGAAGCCTCGCTTCCCATCGGTCAAGAGGGCCATGCTGAAAAAAGTGTCAAAACCAGCAATGCAGGACAGGCCATGGAGAAGTGCGAGCCTTGCTACGCTGACGGGCGGGATGTAAATTGCCAACAGCCACTCTGGAGAAGTGTCCGGTGTGTCCTGGAACATCTAAAAAACACAGCTTAGAGAGCATAGGGCACTTCCACTCATGGGCGTATAAATTGGGAAAACTAAAAATCAGCAAGACACAGGCACCCCAAAGTTTAGGGCTGCTCTGTTGGCAAGAACCTCCACTTCGTTACACCTTAAATATCCCAGGAAAGAGAAAAATGGATAAAGAAACTGTGCTCCTTATGTACAATGGAATATCACTCAGCCGTGAAATCAATGCCATAAGGCTAGTAGCAGCATGATGAGTGGATTTAGGTACGACGATTCTAAGTGAAATAAGTCACACAGAAAAAGACACTTATCATGAGATATCACTTATAGAGGGAATGTAAAAATCGCTACACTTGAACTGAATTACAAAACAGAACAGAGTCACACATTTAGAAATCACACTATGGCTGCTGAACGGGAAAGGGGAGGTGGGGTGATGCATAAAAGAAGGGTTTCAAATTAGCTCAGATACCGTTCCATAAACCCAATATGTAATAGACAAGACCTACTCCTTGCTCAGTGAACTGGACTCAACACCCCCTATTCACCGCACAAGAATATATCTGACTAGTAAGAATCCTAAAACCTATGTATTGATATCTCGGTGTAAGTGAGTCAAGTGGGTGTAAAGCAGCATAAACACAGCAGTGAAAAGCAGCTAAACCCCATTATGAAAATAAATTACTTTTAAAAACCCATGAACCAAAGACAGTGAAAGAGAGAGAAATTCCTACAAAATTCGTTCAGGGGCTGTGATGCGACCTGGAATGACCATATCTAGACCCACAGCTGGATGAGACATAAGGGTGGACACTCTTGGGGCTGAGAGGTTTGGTGAGGTTGGGTGAGCAAACGCAGACCCTTTCAAGTAATACTGCGTGGTACCCATCCCGTGGGTCCCAAATCTCCAGGTTCAAGGGCATCTTCCTACATCAAACACATGCACGAGAAACCCAGAAGATGGTACACCGTGTGATCGGGAAAGGTTTCTAAACCGCACCTCATTTCTCATCTCCTTGGGCTCGGGTTCGCCATTCCAGCCGCTTTACTAGCAATCTCCCTCCTTGGAGAATCAGCACCTTTAACCTCCTGTTCCGTACAGGGTGCAATTTGTCCTGAGGATGAACGGGAAGAGGGGGAACCAATGAGAGACTAGCTCTAGGTGTTGGGACAGGCACAGGTCACTCTATTTTTCCATCAGGAAGAAGCATTGGCCACAGGCTCAGCCTGACCCCGGAACCAGAAGAGGGCCAGAAGCAATCCTGTGCTTTTGTGGCCAGCTCCCAAAAAAGCGAGTGGAAAAATGGAGCTCAGGGGCACTGCAATTCACAAACCTGCAGAGTTATAAATGGTAAATATCGTCCACAAATATCTTGAGGGAAGGCAACGAAGAGGATTTGAAAGCAAGGCAGAATTGCAGGAAACAGATTTCAGGAGGTAGATTCGAATCGCCTTTAAAGCACATGAAAAGCGGCAAAACGTCGACAATGTTGCCCTTGGCCAAAAAGGGCGTATGGGTTTTTTCCTGAATATATTCAGGAAAAAACGCATACGCCCTTTTTGGCCAACCAAGCCACCTGGAAAGGCAAATCAGCGCTACAAAGAAGCCTCGCTTCCCATCGGTCAAGAAGGCCATGCTGAAAAAAGTGTCAAAACCAGAAATGCAGGACAGGCCATGGAGAAGTGGGAGCCTTGCTACGCTGATGGGCGGGATGTAAATTGCCAACAGCCACTCTGGAGAAGTGTCCGGTGTGTCCTGGAACATCTAAAAAACACAGCTTAGAGAGCATAGGGCACTTCCACTCATGGGCGTATAAATTGGGAAAACTAAAAATCAGCAAGACACAGGCACCCCAAAGTTTAGGGCTGCTCTGTTGACAAGAACCTCCACTTCGTTACACCTTAAATATCCCAGGAAAGAGAAAAATGGATAAAGAAACTGTGCTCCTTATGTACAATGGAATATCACTCAGCCGTGAAATCAATGCCATAAGGCTAGTAGCAGCATGATGAGTGGATTTAGGTACGACGATTCTAAGTGAAATAAGTCACACAGAAAAAGACACTTATCATAAGCTATCACTGATAGAGGGAATGTAAAAATCGCTACACTTGAACTGAATTACAAAACAGAACAGAGTCACACATTTAGAAATCACACTATGGCTGCTGAACGGGAAAGGGGAGGTGGGGTGATGCATAAAACAAGGGTTTCAAATTAGCTCAGATACCGTTCCATAAACCCAATATGTAATAGACAAGACCTACTCCTTGCTCAGTGAACTGGACTCAACACCCCCTATTCACCGCACAAGAATATATCTGACTAGTAAGAATCCTAAAACCTATGTATTGATATCTCTGTGTAAGTGAGTCAAGTGGGTGTAAAGCGGCATAAACACAGCAGTGAAAAGCAGCTAAACCCCATTATGAAAATGAATTACTTTTAAAAACCCATGAACCAAAGACAGTGAAAGAGAGAGAAATTCCTACAAAATTCGTTCAGGGGCTGTGATGCGACCTGGAATGACCATATCTAGACCCACAGCTGGATGAGACCTAAGGGTGGACACTCTTGGGGCTGAGAGGTTTGGTGAGGTTGGGTGAGCAAACGCAGACCCTTTCAAGTAATACTGCGTGGTACCCATCCCGTGGGTCCCAAATCTCCAGGTTCAAGGGCATCTTCCTACATCAAACACATGCACGAGAAACCCAGAAGATGGTACACCGTGTGATCGGGAAAGGTTTCTAAACCGCACCTCATTTCTCATCTCCTTGGGCTCGGGTTCGCCATTCCAGCCGCTTTACTAGCAATCTCCCTCCTTGGAGAATCAGCACCTTTAACCTCCTGTTCTGTACAGGTTGCAATTTGTCCTGAGGATGAACAGAAGGAGGGGGAACCAATGAGAGACTAGCTCTAGGTGTTGGGACAGGCACAGGTCACTCTATTTTCGCATAAGGAGGAAGAATTAGCCACAGGCTCAGCCTGACCCCGGAACCAGAAGAGGGCCAGAAGCAATCCTGTGCTTTTGTGGCCAGCTCCCAAAAAAGCGAGTGGAAAAACGGAGCTCAGGGGCACTGCAATTCACAAACCTGCAGAGGTATAAATGATAACTCTCGTCCACAAATATCTTGAGGGAAGGCAACGAAGAGGATTTGAAAGCAAGGCAGAATTGCAGGAAACAGATTTCAGGAGGTAGATTCGAATCGCCTTTAAAGCACATGAAAAGCGGCAAAACGTCGACAATGTTGCCCTTGGCCAAAAAGGGCGTATGCGTTTTTTCCTGAATATATTCAGGAAAAAACGCATACGCCCTTTTTGGCCAACCAAGCCACCTGGAAAGGCAAATCAGCGCTACAAAGAAGCCTCGCTTCCCATCGGTCAAGAGGGCCATGCTGAAAAAAGTGTCAAAACCAGAAATGCAGGACAGGCCATGGAGAAGTGGGAGCCTTGCTACGCTGATGGGCGGGATGTAAATTGCCAACAGCCACTCTGGAGAAGTGTCCGGTGTGTCCTGGAACATCTAAAAAACACAGCTTAGAGAGCATAGGGCACTTCCACTCATGGGCGTATAAATTGGGAAAACTAAAAATCAGCAAGACACAGGCACCCCAAAGTTTAGGGCTGCTCTGTTGACAAGAACCTCCACTTCGTTACACCTTAAATATCCCAGGAAAGAGAAAAATGGATAAAGAAACTGTGCTCCTTATGTACAATGGAATATCACTCAGTCGTGAAATCAATGCCATAAGGCTAGTAGCAGCATGATGAGTGGATTTAGGTACGACGATTCTAAGTGAAATAAGTCACACAGAAAAAGACACTTATCATAAGCTATCACTGATAGAGGGAATGTAAAAATCGCTACACTTGAACTGAATTACAAAACAGAACAGAGTCACACATTTAGAAATCACACTATGGCTGCTGAACGGGAAAGGGGAGGTGGGGTGATGCATAAAACAAGGGTTTCAAATAAGCTCAGATACCGTTCCATAAACCCAATATGTAATAGACAAGACCTACTCCTTGCTCAGTGAACTGGACTCAACACCCCCTATTCACCTCACAAGAATATATCTGACTAGTAAGAATCCTAAAACCTATGTATTGATATCTCTGTGTAAGTGAGTCAAGTGGGTGTAAAGCGGCATAAACACAGCAGTGAAAAGCAGCTAAACCCCATTATGAAAATAAATTACTTTTAAAAACCCATGAACCAAAGACAGTGAAAGAGAGAGAAATTCCTACAAAATTCGTTCAGGGGCTGTGATGCAACCTGGAATGACCATATCTAGACCCACAGCTGGATGAGACCTAAGGGTGGACACTCTTGGGGCTGAGAGGTTTGGTGAGGTTGGGTGAGCAAACGCAGACCCTTTCAAGTAATACTGCGTGGTACCCATCTCGTGGGTCCCAAATCTCCAGGTTCAAGGGCATCTTCCTACATCAAAAACATGCACGAGAAACCCAGAAGATGGTACACCGTGTGATCGGGAAAGGTTTCTAAACCGCACCTCATTTCTCATCTCCTTGGGCTCGGGTTCGCCATTCCAGCCGCTTTACTAGCAATCTCCCTCCTTGGAGAATCAGCACCTTTAACCTCCTGTTCCGTACAGGTTGCAATTTGTCCTGAGGATGAACGGGAAGAGGGGGAACCAAAGAGAGACTAGCTCTAGGTGTTGGGACAGGCACAGGTCACTCTATTTTTCCATCAGGAAGAAGCATTAGCCACAGGCTCAGCCTGACCCCGGAACCAGAAGAGGGCCAGAAGCAATCCTGTGCTTTTGTGGCCAGCTCCCAAAAAAGCGAGTGGAAAAATGGAGCTCAGGGGCACTGCAATTCACAAACCTGCAGAGTTATAAATGATAACTCTCGTCCACAAATATCTTGAGGGAAGGCAACGAAGAGGATTTGAAAGCAAGGCAGAATTGCAGGAAACGGACTTCAGGAGGTAGATTCGAATCGCCTTTAAAGCACATGAAAAGCGGCAAAACGTGGACAATGTTTCCCTTGGCCAAAAAGGGCGTATCCGTTTTTTCCTGAATATATTCAGGAAAAAACGCATACGCCCTTTTCGGCCAACCAAGCCACCTGGAAAGGCAAATCAGCGCTACAAAGAAGTCTCGTTTCCCATCGGTCAAGAGGGCCATGCTGAAAAAAGTGTCAAAACCAGAAATGCAGGACAGGCCATGGAGAAATGGGAGCCTTGCTACGCTGATGGGCGGGATGTAAATTGCCAACAGCCACTCTGGAGAAGTGTACGGTGTGTCCTGAAATATCTAAAAAACACAGCTTAGAGAGAATAGGGCCCTTCCATTCATGGGCGTATAAATTGGGAAAACTAAAAAGCAGCAAGACAGAGGCACCCCGAAGATTAGGGCTGCTCTGTTGACAACAACCTCCACTTTATTACACCTTAAATATCCCAGGAAAGAGAAAAATGGATAAAGAAGTTGTGGTCCGTATGTACAATGGAATATCACTCAGCCATGAAATCAATGTTATAATGTTAGTAGCAGCATGATGAATGGAATTAGGTACGACGATTCTAAGTGAAATAAGTCACACAGAAAAACACACTTATCATAATCTAACACTTATAGAGGGAATGTTAAAATCCCTACGCTTGAACTGAATTACAAAACAGAACAGAGTCACACATTTAGAAAACACACTATGGCTGCTGAACGGGAAAGGGGAGGTGGGGTGATGCATAAAACAAGGGTTTCAAATTAGCTCAGATACCGTTCCATAAACCCAATATGTAATAGACAAGACCTACTCCTTGCTCAGTGAACTGGACTCAACACCCCCTATTCACCGCACAAGAATATATCTGACTCTTAAGAATCTTAAAACCTATGGATTGATATCTCTCTGAAAGTGAGTCAAGTGGGTATAAAGTGGCATAAACACAGCAGTGAAAAGCAGCTAAACCCCATTATAAAATAAATTACTTTTAAAAACACATGAAACAAAGACAGTGAAAGAGAAATTCTTACAAAATTCGTTCAGGGGCTGTGATGCAACCTGAATTGACCATATGTAGACACACAGCTGGATGAGACATAAGGGTGGACACTCTTGGGGCTGAGAGGTTTGTTGAGGTTCGGTGAGAAAACGCAGACCCTTTAAAGTAATACTGCGTGGTACCCATCCCATGGGTCCCAAATCTCCAGGTTAAAGGGCCTCTTCCTACATCGAATACATGCATGAGAAACCCAGAAGTTGGTACACCGTGTGACCGGGAAAGGTTTCTGAAACGCACCTCATTTCTCATCTCCTTGTGCTTGGGGTCGCCATTACAGTCGCTTTACTGGCAATTTCCCTCCTTGGAGAATCAGCAGCACCTTTAACCTCCTGTTCTGTACAGGTTGCAATTTGTCCTGAGGATGAACAGAAGGAGGGGGAACCAATGAGAGACTAGCTCTAGGTGTTGGGACAGGCACAGGTCACACTATTTTCCCATCAGTCGGAAGAATTAACCACAGACTCAGCCTGCACCCTGGAACCAGAAGAGAGCCTGAAGCAATCCTGCGGTTTTGCGGCCAGCTCCCAAAAATCGATTTGAAAAATGGAGCTCAGGGGCACTGCAATTCACAACCCTGCAGAGTTATTATTGATAAGTATCGTCCAAAAATATATTGAGGGAAGGCAACGAAGAGGATTTGAAAGCAAGGCAGAATTGCAGGAAACAGATTTCAGGAGGTAGATTCGAATCGCCCTTAAAGCACGTGAAAAGCGGCAAGACTTTAACAATGATGCTCTGGCCAAAAAGAGCGCATGCGTTTTTTCCTGAATATATTCAGGAAAAAACGCATCCGCTCTTTTTGGCCAACCAAGCAAGCGGGAAATGCAAATCAGCACTACAAACAAGTCTCACTTCCCATCGGTCAAAGAGCCATCCTGAAAAAACTATAAAAACCAGAATTGCAGGTCAGGCCATGGAGAAAAGTGAGCCTTGTTACGCTGATGCGCGGGATGTAAGTTGCCAACAGCCACTCTGCAGAAGTGTATGGTGTATCCTAAAACATCGAAAACACACAGCTAGAGAACATAGGGCACTACCACTCATGGGCGTATAAATTCGGAAAACTAAAAATCAACAAGACACAGGCACCTCAAAGTTTAGGGCTGCTCTGTTTACAAGAACCTAGACTTTGGTACACCTTAAATATCTCAGGAACGAGAATCATGGATAAAGATGTTATGGCAATTATGTACAATCGAATATCACTCAGCCATGAAATCAATGTCATAAGACTAGGAGCATCAGGGGAGGAGAGAAGATAGCAGAAGAGTAAGACGCGGAGATCACATTCCTTCCCACAGATACAATAGAAATACCTCTACACGTGGAATTGCTCCTACCCAACACCCACTGATCGCTGGCAGAAAACGTCAGACCTCCCAAAAGGCAAGAAACCCCCCCCATACTTGGGTAGGGCAAAAGAAAAAAGAAATAACAGAGACAAAAGAATAGGGACGGGACCTGCACCAGTGGGAGGGAGCCGTGAAGGAGGAAAGATTTCCACGCACTAGGAAGCCCCTTCGCGGGCAGAGACTGCAGGTGGCAGAGGGGGGAAGCTTCGGAGTCACGGAGGAGAGCACAGCCACAGGTGTGTGGAGGGCAAAGCGGAGAGACTCCCGCACAGAGGCTTGGCGCCGAGCAGCACTCACCAGCCCGAGAGGCTCGTCTGCTCACCCGCCGGGGCTGGCGGGGCTGGGAGCTGAGGCTCGGGCTTCAGTTGGATCGCAGGGAGAGGACTGGGGTTGGCGGCGTGAACACAGCCTGAAGGGGTTAGTGCACCACAGCTAGCCGGGAGGCAGTCCGGGAAAATGTCTGCAGCTGCCAAAGAGGCAAGAGACTTTTTCTTCCCTCTTTGTTTCCTGGTGAGCGAGGAGAGGGGATTCAGAGCGCCGCCTAAACGAACTCCAGAGACGGGCGCGAGCCGCGGCTATCAGCGCGGATCCCACAGCAACAGGGGCGCAGAGGAAAAAATGGAGAGATTCCAGCACAGAGGCTCGGCGCCGAGCAGCACTCAGCAGCCCGAGGGGCTTGTCTGCTCACCCGCCGGGGCGGGCGGGGCTGGGAGCTGAGGCTCTGGCTTCAGTTGGATTGCAGGGAGAGGACTGGGGTTGGCGGCTGTGAACACAGCCTGAAGGGGTTAGCGCACCACAGCTGGCTGGGAGGGAGACCGGGAAAACGTCTGCAGCTGCCGAAGAGGCAAGAGACTTTTTCTTGCCTCTTTGTTTCGCGGCGTGCAAGGAGAGGGGATTCAGAGCGCCGCCTAAATGAACTCCAGAGACTGGCGCGAGCCGCGGCTATCAGCGCGGGCCCCAGAGACGGGCGTGAGACGCTGGGGCTGCTGCTGCCACCTCCAAAAAGCCTGTGTGTGAGAACAGGTCACTCTCCACACCGCGCCTCCCGGGAGCCGGTGCAGCCCGCCACTGCCAGGGTCCCGTGATCTGGGGACAACTTCCCCGGGAGAACGCACTGCATGCCTCAGGCTGCTGCAACGTCATGCCGGCCTCTGCCGCCGCAGGCTCACCCCGCCTCCTCTGTACCCCTCCCTCCCCGCGGCCTGGGTGAGCCAGAGCCCCCGAAGCAGCTGCTCCTTTAACCCCGTCCTGTCTGGGTGGGGAACAGACGCCCTCAGGTGACCTATACACAGAGGCGGGTCCAAATCCAAAGCTGAACCCCAGGAGCTGTGCGAACAGAGAAGAGAAGGGGAAATCTCTCCCAGCAGCCTCAGAAGCAGCAGATTAAAACTCCACAAACAACTTGATGTGCCTGCATCTGTTGAATACCTGAATAGACAATGAATCATCCCAAATTCAGGAAGTGGACTTTGGGAGCAGGATATATTAATTTTTCCCCTTTTCCTTTTTTTGTGAGTGTATATGTGTATGCTTCTGGGTGAGATTTTGTCTGTATAGCTTTGCTTTATAATAGCTTTATTTTACTTCACTATATTATAGCCTCTTTCTTTCTTTCTTTCTTTCTTTCTTTCTTTCTTTCTTTCTTTCTTTCTTTCTATTTTTTCTCCCTTTTACTCTGAGCCATGTGGATGAAAGGCTCTTGGTGCTCCAGCCAGGCATCAGGGCCGTGCCTCTGAGGTGGGAGAGCCAACTTCAGGACACTGGTCCACAAGAGACCTCCCAGCTCCACGTAATACCAAATGGCAAAAATCTCTCAGAGATCTCCATCTCAACATCAAGACCCAGCTTCACTCAACGACCAGCAAGCTACAGTGCTGGACACCGTATGCCAAACAACTAGCAAGACAGGAACACAGCCCCATCCATTAACAGAGAGGCTGCCTAAAATCATAATAAGGCCACAGACAACCCAAAATACACCACCAGACGTGGACGTGCCCACCAGAAAGACAAGATCCAGCCTCATCCACCAGAACTCAGGCACTAGTTCCCTCCACCAGAAAGCCTACACAACCCACTGAACCAACCTTAGCCACTGGGGACAGATACCAAAAACAACGGGAACTACGAACGTGCAGCCTGTGAAAAGGAGACCCCAAACACAGTAAGATAAGCAAAATGAGACGACAGAAAAACACACAGCAGATGAAGGAGCAGGGTCAAAACACACCAGACTTAACAAATGAAGAGGAAATAGGTAGTCTACCTGAAAAAGAATTCAGAATAATGATAGTAAGGATGATCCAAAATCTTGGAAATAGAATAGACAAAATGCAAGAAACATTTAACAAGGGCGTAGAAGAACTAAAGAGGAACCAAGCAACGATGAAAAACACAATAAATGAAATTAAAAATACTCTAGATGGGATCAATAGCAGAATAACTGAGGCAGAAGAAAGGATAAGTGACCTGGAAGATAAAATGGTGGAAATAACTACTGCAGAGCAGGATAAAGAAAAAGGAATGAAAAGAACTGAGGACAGTCTCAGAGACCTCTGGGACAACATTAAACTCACCAACATTCGAATTATAGGGGTCCCAGAAGAAGAAGACAAAAAGAAAGGGACTGAGAAAATATTTGAAGATTATAGTTGAAAACTTCCCTAATATGGGAAAGGAAATAGTTAATCAAGTCCTGGAAGCACAGAGAGTCCCATACAGGATAAACCCAAGGAGAAACACGCCAAGACACATATTAATCAAACTGTCAAAAAATTAAATATAAGGAAAACATATTAAAAGCAGCAAGGGAAAAACAACAAATAACACACAAGGGAATCCCCATAAGGTTAACATCTGATCTTTCAGCAGAAACTCTGCAAGCCAGAAGGGAGTGGCAGGATATACTTAAAGTGATGAAGGAGTAAAACCTACAACCAAGATTACTCTACCCAGCAAGGATCTCACTCAGATTTGATGGAGAAATTAAAACCTTTACAGACAAGCAAAAGCTGAGAGAATTCAGCACCACCAAACCAGCTTTACAACAAATGCTAAAGGAACTTCTCTAGGCAAGAAACACAAGAGAAGGAAAACACCTACAAGAACAAACTCAAAACATTTAAGAAAATGGGAATAGGAACATACATATCGATAATTACCTTGAATGTAAATGGATTGAATGCTCCCACCAAAAGACACAGGCTGGCTGAATGGATACAAAAACAAGACCCATATATATGCTGTCTACAAGAGACCCACTTCAGACCTAGAGACACATACAGACTGAAAGTGAGGGGATGGAAAAAGATATTCCATGCAAATGGAAATCAAAAGAAAGCTGGAGTAGCAATTCTCATATCAGATAAAACAGACTTTAAAATAAAGAATATTACAAGAGACAAAGAAGGACACTATATAATGATCAAGGGATCGATCCAAGAGGAAGGTATAACAATTGTAAATATTTATGCACCCAACATAGGAGCACCTTAATACATAAGGCAAATACTAACAGCCATAAAAGGGGAAATCGACAGCAACACAATCATAGTAGGGGACTTTAACACCCCACTTTCACCAATGGACAGATCATCCAAAATGAAAATAAATAAGGAAACACAAGCTTTAAATGATACATTAAACAAGATGGACTTAATTGACATTTATAGGACATTCCACCCAAAAACAACAGAATACACATTTTTCTCAAGTGCTCATGCAACATTCTCCAGGATAGATCATATCTTGGGTCACAAATCAAGCCTTGGTAAATTTAAGAAAATTGAAATCGTATCAAGTATCTTTTCTGACCACAACGCTATGAGACTAGATATCAATTACAGGAAAAGATCTGTAAAAAATACAAACACATGGAGGCTACACAATACACTACTTAATAACGAAGTGATCACTGAAGAAATCAAAGGGGAAATCAAAAAATACCTAGAAACAAATGACAATGGAGATACGATGAACCAAAACCTATGGGACACAGCAAAAGCAGTGCTAAGAGGGAAGTTTATAGCAATGCAAGCCTACCTCAAGAAACAGGAAACATCTCGAATAAACAACCTAACCTTGCACCTAAAGCAATTAGAGAAAGAAGAACAAAAAAAACCCAAAGCCAGCAGAAGGAAAGAAATCATAAAGATCAGGTCAGAAATAAATGAAAAAGAAATGAAGGAAACAATAGCAAAAATCAATGAAACTAAAAGCTGGTTCTTTGAGAAGATAAACAAAATTGATAAACCATTAGCCAGACTCATCAAGAGAAAAAGGGAGAAGACTCAAATCAATAGAATTAGAAATGAAAAAGGAGAAGTAACCACTGACACTGCAGAAATACAAAAGATCATGAGAGATTACTACAAGCAGAACACTCTATGACATACAGCACAGCAAGATTCTTTTTGACCCAGCTCCCAGAGAAATGGAAATAAGAACACAAATAAACAAATGGGACCTAATGAAACTTAAAAGCTTTTGCACAGCAAAGGAAACCATAAACAAGACCAAAAGACAACCATCAGAATGGGAGAAAATATTGGCAAATGAAGCAACTGACAAAGGATTAATCTCCAAGATTTACAAGCAGTTCATGCAGCTCAATAACACAAAAAAACGAACAACCCAATCCAAAAATGGGCAGAAGACCTAAATAGACATTTCTCCAAAGAAGATATACAGATGGCCAAAAGACACATGAAAGAATGCTCAACATCATTAATCATTAGAGAAATGCAAATCAAAACTACAATGAGATGTCAGCTCACACCGGTCAGAATGGCCATCATCAAAAAATCTAGAAACAATAAATGCTGGAGAGGGTGTGGAGGAAAGGGAACACTCTTGCACTGTTGGTGGGAATGTAAATTGATACAGCCACTATGGAGAACAGTATGGAGGTTCCTTAAAAAACTACAAATAGAACTACCATACGACCCAGCAATCCCACTACTGGGCATATACCCTGAGAAAACCATAGTTCAAAAAGAGTCATGTACCAAAATGTTCATTGCAGCTCTATTTACAATAGCCAGGACATGGAAGCAACCTAAACGTCCATCGACAGATGAATGGATAAAGAAGATGTGGCACATATATACAATGGAATATTACTCAGCCATAAAAAGAAATGAAATGGAGGTATTTGTAATGAGGTGGATGGACTTAGAGTCTGTCATACAGAGTGAAGTAAGTCAGAAAGAGAAAAAGAAATACAGTATGCTAACACATATATACGGAAACTAAGGGGAAAAAAAAGGCCATGAAGAACCTAGTGGCAAGATGGGAATAAAGACACAGACCTACTAGAGAATGGACTTGAGGATATGGGGAGGGGGTGGGGTGAGGTGTGACAGGGTGAGAGAGTGTCATGGACATATATACACTACCAAATGTAAAATAGATAGCTAGTGGGAAGCAGCCGCATAGCACAGGGAGATCAGCTCGGTGCTTTGTGACCACCTAGAGGGGTGGGATGAGGAGGGTCGGAGGGAGGGAGATGCAAGAGGGAAGAGATATGGGAACATATTGTATATGTATAACTGATTCACTTTGTTAAAAAGCAGAAGCTAACACACCATTGTAAGGCAATTATACTTCAATAAAGATGTTTAAAAAAAATTATATGAAATTTCAAAAAAAAAAGACTAGGAGCATCATAATGAGGAGATTTAGGTACGATGATTCTAAGTGAGGTAAGTCACACAGAAAAAGAAACATATCATAAGATATCACTTACAGAAGGAATGTAAAAAGCGCTACACATGAACTGAATTACAAAACACAACAGAGGCACACATTCAGCAAAAAAATTATGGCTGCTTAAGGGGAAAGGTGAGGTGGGGAGATGCATAAAACAAGGGTTTGAAATTAGCACAGATACCGTTCCATGAAGCAAATATGTAATAGACAAGACTTACCTCTTGCTCAATGAACTGGACTCAACACCCCCTATTCACCACAAAAGAATATATCTGACTAGTAAGAATCTTAAAACCTATGTATTTATATGTCTCTGTAAGTGAAACATGTGGGTGTAAAGCGGCGTAAACACAGCAGTGAAAACCAGCTAAACCCCATTATATAAATAAATTAGGAAAAAACAAAAACAAAAAACAAAGACAGTGAAAGAGAGAGACATTCTTACAAAATTCGTTCAGGGGCTGTGATGCAACCTGGATTGACCAAATCTAGACCCAGAGATGGATGAGACATAAGGACGGATACCCTTGGGGATGAGAGGAGTGCGTGGTGAGCTTGGGTGAGCAAATGCAGACCCTTTAAAGTAATACTGTGTGATACCCATTCCATGGGTCCCAAATCTCCAGGCTTAAGGGAATCTTCCTACAGCCAAAACATGCATGGGAAACCCAGAGGATGGTACACCGTGTGATCGGGAAAGGTTTCGAAAACGCACCTCGTTTTTCATCTCCTGGTGCACGGGCTCGCCATTCCAGCCGCTGTACTGAAAATCTCCCCACTTGGAGAATCAGCACCTTTAACCTCCTGTTTTGTACAGTTTGCAATTTGTCCGGAGGATGAAAGGGAAGAGGGGGAACCAATGAGAGACAAGCTCTAGGTGTTGGGACAGGAACATGTCACTCTAATTGCCCATCAGGAAGGAGAATTTACCACAGGCTCAGCCTGCGCCCTGGAACCAGAAGAGAGCCTGAAGCAATCCTGCGGTTTTGCGGCCAGCTCCCAAAAAAGCGAGTTGAAAAATGGAGCTCAGGGGCACTGCAATTCACAACCCTGCAGAGTTATTATTGATAAGTATCGTCCAAAAATATATTGAGGGAAGGCAACGAAGAGGATTTGAAAGCAAGGCAGAATTGCAGGAAACAGATTTCAGGAGGTAGGTTCGAATCGCCTTTAAAGCACATGAAAAGCGACAAGACTTTAACATTTATGCTGTTGGCCAAAAAGAGCGTATGCGTTTTTTCCTGAGTGTATTCTGGATAAAACGCAGACGCCCTTTTTGGCCAACTAAGCAAGCGGGCAATGCAAATCAGCATTACAAAAATGTCTCACTTCGCATTGGTCAAAAGGCCCATCCTTAAAAAGTGTAAAAACCAGAAATGCAGGACAGGCCATGGAGAAAAGGGAGCCTTGTTACGCTGATGGGCGGGATGTAAATTGCCACCGGCCACTCTTGAGAAGTGTATGCTGTATCCTAAAACATCTAAAAAGCAGAGCTACAGAGCATACAACACTTCCCCTCATGGGCGTATATCTTGGGAAAACCAAAAAATCGACAGGACACAGGCACCCCAAAGTTTAGGCCTGCTCTGTTTAGAAATGCCTCGATTTGGGTACAACTTACATGTCCTTGGAAGGATAAAATGGATAAAGAAGATGTGGTACTTATGTACAATGGGATATTACTCAGCAAGTAAATCAATGAAATAAGGCCAGTGGCAGCAACTCGTGGAGACTGAGGTACGATTATTCTAAGTGACATAAGTCAGACATAAAAAAAGACTAATCATAAGGTATCACTTATAGATAGTATCTAAAAATGTCTACACATGAACGCAATTGCAAAACAGAAACGGAGTCACACATTTAGAAAACACACTTATGGCTGCTAAAGGAGAAAGGTGGGGTGGAGTGATGCATAAACCAGGAGGTTGAAATTAGCACAGATACGGTTCCATAAACAAAACAGGTATTCGACAGGACCTACTCCATAGCTCAAAGAGCTGGGCTCAGCACACTGTTGTCACCGGAAAAGGATATATAAGACTGGTAAGAATCTGTAAAAGAATTCATTGATGTCTCTCTTTAAGTGAATCAAGTGGATAGATGTAGAGCAGGCAGAAACACGGTATTGAAAATCAGCTATACCCCATTATAAAATTAAATAACAAGAACAAAATAAAGACAGTGAGAGAGAGAGAAATTCTTACAAAATTTGTTCAAGGGCTGTGATGCAACCTGGCCTGACCACATCTAGACACAGAGCTGGATGGGACCTAAGGCTCTACACTCGTTGGTCTGAGAGGCTTCGTGAGGATGGGACAGCAAATGCAGCACTTTTAGAGTAATACTGCCTGGCCCCCATTCCATGGGTCCCATATCTCCAGGTGCAGGGGACCCTTCCTACAGCTAAAACATGCATGGCACATCCAGAGGATGGTACACCGTCTGATCGGGAAGAGTTTGGAAAAGTCACCTCATCTCCACATCTCCTGGTATTCGGGTTCCCCAGCTCCTTTCCTTAGAGTCTCCCCACTTTGGGAAGGCAGCACACTCAACAGCCGGTTTTGCACGGCTTGGAATTTTCCGGTGAAGAAGGGGAATGGGGGGATGGAATGAGACACAAGCCTTAGATGTTTGGACAGGCATATGCCACTCTAGTTTCCTACCTGGAAGAAGAATTTCCCTATCCTTCAGGTGCCCCAGTAACTGGAATGGGTCTGTAGAAATCCTGCCCCTTTGTGTCTGCTTCCCTAAACAAGTTGAAAACCGGTGCTCAGGGGCACTGCAATTCACAAACATGCAGGGTTGTAATTGACACCTCTAATGGAGTCATTTCTTGAGCCAAGCATTCGTAAAGGCCTTGTAAGCAAGGCAGAATTGCAGGAAAGGGATTTCAAGAGGTAGTTTGCACTCGTCATTAAAGCACATGCAAAGCTGCTGAACATCGCCAATGATGCAGTTTGCCAAAAAGGCCGTATGCGTTATTCCTTAATATATTCAGGAAAAACCCTTACTCCATTTTTGGCCAACAAAACAGGCGGACAATGTAAATTAATACTACAAAGAGATATCACTTCGCACCAGTCAGAATGGCCAACCTCACAAACTGTAAAACCTGAAATGCAGGACAGGGCGTGGAGAAAAGGGAACCCTGACAAGCTGATGGTGGGAATATAAATTGCTAACAGCCACTCTGGAGAAGTGGGTGGTCACTCCTTAAAAATCTAAAAACCAGAGCTTCAGAGCATATGGCGCTTCCACTCCTGGGCCTGTATCTTGGAAAAAATGTAAATTGACAGGACCCAGGCACTCTAAAATTTATGCAGCCCCGTTTACAAGAGCCTCTACTCGGAAGCTACCTAAAAGTCCTTGGAAGGAAGAATGGATAAAGAAATTATGGTAGATATGTACAATGGAATATTACTCAGCCATGAAATGAATGAAATAAGGCCATTTAGGGCCACTCAGAAGGACCTACATACATTCATACTAAGTGTCATAAATCAGACAATGAAAAATATCATATGATATTACTTATCGGTGGAATCTAAAAATTGATAGAAAGGTACTATCTTACAACACAGAAACAGAGTCCCAGACTTAGAACACAAACTTATGGTTACCAAACTGGAAAGGTGTGTTGCAGGCATAAATCATGAGGTTGGAGTTAGTATATACATATTTACAGAGAGAAAACTTGTAATCAACATGGACCTGCTGTAGAGCACTTGGAACTCTTCTCAACACCCTTTAGTAACCTCAATGGGAAAATAATTCTAAAAAGAATATATAGTTATCTCTGTATAAACGAATCATGTTGGTGTATGGCAAAAATGAACACAACATGATAAATCAACTATATACTCCATTATAAATTTAAAATTAATTTAAAGACAAGAAAAATGATCACTAAATTTGTTAAGTCGCAGTGAACGTACTAGTGTCACATCCCTGGACACAGACACAATTTGGTCCCAAGGCTGGACTGTTGTGGGCCTGAGGACCTCGGGAGGATATGCCAGCTAATTCGCCTCCCTTGAACGTGTAGTACCTGGTCCCCTCTGCATGGGATCACTATCTCCAGATATAAGTGTGACCTCATACTACTAAACCAACCCTCTGACACCCAAAGGATGGTGGACTCTCTGGGCTGGATGACATTTGGAAAATCACCTGCTCTCAACATATCCTGGTGTTTGGGTTCCGACCTCCCGACTCCTTCGTAAGGGTCATCCCACTCTACAAGACAGCACCCTCAACAGGTGATTTTGCAGGGCTTTATACTTGTTCGGGGGATGAAGGGTAAGGGGGAAGAAGGAATGGGACAGAAGCCCTTACATGTTTGGCCAGGCACATTCCACTCTAATTTAAAACCCAAGAACAGGACTTGCCCTACATCTAAGGTTGTGTCAGTAACCAGAGAGGGACAGTAGAAATCCTGCCGCCTTCTGTTTCCCATAACAACAATTCTAAAACTGGACCTTATACGCACTTCATATTCACAATGCCTGGGGAGCTGTAAATGACAACAGCCCTCAAAAAATGTCTTGGGGTAGGTAATCGAAATAGACTTCAAAACAAGGCAACCTTTCAATAACCCTTTTTCAAGGGGTAAATTTTACGGACACTGTTCAAAAAAAAAAAAGCACATGTGAAGATACTCACCATTGCTTTATATTAGACAAATGCAAATCAGATGTACAAAGAAGTATCACCTGGAACCACTCAGAATAGCCTTCATCACAATGTCTACAAACAAGAAATGCTTCAGAGGGTGTGGAAAAAAGAGAAACCTACTACTTTTTTTTCTTTTAAATCTGCGTTGGGTCTTCGTTGCTGTGCGCGGCTTTTCTATAGTTGCAGCAAGCGGGGGCTACTCATCGTTGTGGTACGAAGCCTCCTCTTTGTGGTGGCTTCTCTTGTTGTGGAGCACAAGCTCTAGGCACACAGGCTTCAGTAGTTGTGGCTCGTGGGCTCTAGAGCACAGACTGAGTAGTTGTGGTGCACGGGCTTACTTGTTCTGTGGCATGTGAGATCTTCCCGGGCCAGGGCTCGAACCTGTGTCCCCTGAACTGGCAGGCAGATTCTTAACCACTGTGCCACCAATTCTATGCTATCAGTGGCAATGCCAATTGGTAACAGCCACTATGGAGCACAGAATGGAGGTTACCAGAGTAAGGGGAGGTGGGAGGGATAAATTGGAAATTGGGATTGACATATACACACCACTATATATAAAAGAGATAACAAATAAGGGCTTACTGTATAGCACAGGGAACTCTACTCAATACTCTGTAATGACCTGTATGGGAAAGGAATCCAAAAAGGATTGGATATATGTATAACTGCTTCACTGTGCTGTGCAGCAGAAAGTAACACAACATTGTAAATCAACTATACTCCAAAAAAATTGAAATTGAAATGAAATGAAATAAAATAAAATAAAATAGAGCTACCAGATGATCCAGCAAGTTCACTCCTGTGTGCATATCTGGAGGAAAGCATAAATCGAAAAGACACATCTTCCCCAATGTTCACTGCAACACTCTTTACAATAGCGAAGACATGGAAGCAACCAAAATGTCCATCAACATATGAATATAGGTAAAGAATATGTGATACATATATATATATAATGGAATATGACTCAGCCATAAAATAGAAGAAAATAATGCCAATTGCAGTAACAAGAATGGACCTAGAGATGATTGTACTAAGTGAAGTAAGTCAGACAGAGTAAGACAAATATTGTATGATATCACTTCTAGGTGGAAGCTAAAAATTGATACAAATGAACTAACTTACAAAACAGAGGCAGACTCACAGACTTGGAAAACAAACTTATGGTTACCAAAGGGGAAAGGTGGGGGGTAGGGATAAATCAGGAACTTGGGGTAAACATACGAATACTACTATATATAACAGATAAGCAACAAGGACCTACTGTATAGCACAGGGAGCTCTACTCAGTATTCTGGGAAATACCTTTATCAGAAAAGAATCTGAAAAAGAATGAATACATGCATATGTGTAACTGAATCACTTGCTGTGCAGTTGAAATGAACACAACATTGTAAATCAACTATACTCCAATAAAATTTAAATTACAAAATAAAGAAAATCACCTATATTTCAAAAGAAAAAAAAAAAAAAGAATTCCCATCTCTTAATATGGCTTGATAGCTTACTTTTTTAGTGTTCAATATTATCCCATTCCCAGAATATATTAATACAATATCATTTCATTCACCAATTGGAGGACACCTTAGTTTCATTCACATTTTGGCAATATTGAATTAGGTGTTATAAATATCCATATGCAGGTTTTCCTCTGGAAGTATGTTTTAAACTACTTTCAGTAAATATCCATGAGAACACTTGCCGGATTTTACAGTAAGGGAATGTTCAATATTATAGCAAGGGTCAATCAGACTACCAAAGTAGCTGCATTATTTTTCATTTCCACCAATAACAAATGACATTTCCTATTGTTCCACATCTCCTACAGAATTTGTTCTTGTCATTGTTCACATTTTAGCCATTCTAAGTGTTACATAGTGGTATGTAATTGTATTTTTAATTTGCTTTTTCATGGCAGCATGTAATCTGGATTATTCTTTTGTATACTTATATGCATAGTGTCTATTTCTTTGGTGAGGTGTCCATAAAGTATATTGGTCCACATTTTGTTTAGATTGCTTTCATTTTTTTTCTACCCAATCTGTATTTGCTTTATTTATTTTCGTGCCTTATTGCATTAGCAAGGACTTGGAGTAAAATATGGAAAAGGAGTCATGAAAGGGGACATCCTTGCTTTTACCTGAACTTAGTGGAAAAGCTTCATGTTTTTGACCATTAATCATGATGTAAGATAAAAGTTTCCTGTAAATCTTTGTTATCAACTTGAGAAAGCTCCAGTCTATTTCTTTAACTGAGAGTTTTTATGAAGAATGGGTGTTAGATTTTTTCAAAGGTCTTCTGAATCTATTGATATGCTAATGATTGTCTTTAAGGTGTTGATATGATGGATATAATTATTTGATTTTAGAATGTTGAACCAGCCTTTCATACCTGGGATTATTCCCTCTCATTCATGATATAAAATTCTCTCAAAATATTGTTGGATTCGATTTGGTAATATTTTGTTGAGGATTTTTGCATTGATGTTCCTGAGAGATATTGGTCAGTTTTCTTTACTATTCATATGTTCTTCTAAGTTTGGATGTTGTGGATTTAGTGTCAGACATTCATTTGGGGAGATTCTCAGTCATTTTTAAAAAAATATTTTCTGTTCTTTATTATCTTTATTCTCCTCCTGCTATACCCATTATGTATAGGTCACAGCATTTTTCATTGTTCCACAATTATTGATTACCCTGTTTTGTTGATTTCTTTCCTGCCCATTTTCTCTTTTCTTTTGAGATTTAAAGGTTTCTCTTGATATGTCTTCAAGCTCAGAGATATTTCTCCTCAGCCAGCTCTTTGACTGCTAAAACAAAATACGAGAGACTTGGTATTTTATAAACAACAGAATATTTTTGTTTTCTCATAATTGCTGAGGCTCAAAAGTTCAAGAACAAGTAACCAGGGGCTTCCCTGGAGGTGCAGTGGTTAAGAATCTGCCTACCAATAAAGGGGACAAGGGTTCAAGCCCTGGTCCAGGAAGATTCCACATGCCATGGAACAACTAAGCCCATGCACCACAAATACTGAGCCTGTGCTCTAGAGTCCACAGGCCACAACTACTGAGCCCGTGAGCCACAACTACTGAAACCCACACGCCTAGAGCCCGTGCTCCGCAACAAGAGAAGCCACTCAATGAGAAGCCCGCGCACCGCACCAAAGACCCAACACAGCCAAAAAATTAATTAATTAATTATCTAATTAATTTTTTAAAAAAGAACAAGTTGCCAGCTGACTTAGTGTCTGGCGAGGGACCAATTTCTGGTTCATAATGTGGGTCTTCTCGCTCGGCAATGAAATCGTGGAATGGGCATAAGATCTTCTGTGTGCTACATTTATTAGGTCACTAATCCCATGTTTGAGGTCTCTGGCCTCATGACCTAATCACCTCCCAAAAGCCCCACCTCCTAATACCATCAACATAGAAGCTGGGTTTCAAAATTTTAAAATTAGAGGTACAAAATATTTACACCATAACAGGGACCACAGAGTTAACTGATTTTTCCTTTCATGTTAAAGGTTTGCACATTTATATTTATTATATAATCCCAAAACCCCTGGTTTTTTTTTTTTTATAAGCTTCTTTTTTCTGTATACGCCAGTACAGACCATTGAGTAGAGTTCCCTGTGCTATAAAGCAGGTCTTTATCAATACTTATCTATTTTATATATAGTAGTGTGTATAAGTCAGTCCCAATCTCCCAATTTATCCCTTCCCCACTTATCCCCTGGTAACCATAAGTTTGTTTTCTATATCCATGATTCTATTTCTGTTGTGTAAATAAGTTCATTTGTACCTTTTTTTTTCTTTTTTAGATTCCTCATATAAGCAATATCATATGATATCTGTCTTTCTGTGTCTGACTTGCTTCACTCAGTATAACAATCTCTAGGTCCATCCATGTTGCTACAAAACCCTTAATTGTTAAGGATAACTCTCAATGTTTTCCAGTATCATCAGCAATTCTTTCTGGCAGACACGTGATAACACTTTTTAAACAGGGATAGTGAGACCAAGGCTCCTGACCTGCAAACAAACAAAACATCATTCATAGAGTGAAAACTTTGCAAATCAAAGGATGAAAGCACTTGGTCTAAATCCCTTTGCACCCACTGCTGACAGAGGGCAGAGGAGTTTGAGTCACTAATCTTCCTTATGTGCACTTCTTCCGAATGGGGTATTCCATCTAAAACTTATAAGAAGCGGGGATGTATCATGGAACACACCAATCTCTACTACAGATTCTGAAGCAGCAAAAAAAAAAAAAAAAAAATGATGAATCCATCCAAAGGGTTCTGTCCACGTTGTTACAATAGTTTCCCTCGCACTGTGAACCGTTTTCAAACCCTATCACTTGAACCTATTTTTATTTTTTTTTCAACAAAAATAATGTTAATCTGCAGCCAGACACTCCAGTAATATTACACTATCCCTTGTGCAAGTATGTAGGGATTTGAGGAGCTATGGGAGGCCATCATGAGAGGTTGCCTAGAGTAATTAGGACATTTCATTTAATGTTGGCTCTTCTCCCTAAGATGTCTGCTATCCTCTTCTTTTTGTAGCTACTAGCATTGAGAAAGTGACCAAGATAAGGCCCTTCTCTTTTACTGCCCATGAATGCAACTGTGATTAACCCCACAGAACTTGGTGCTTCCAGCATCCCCTGAACCTACTGACCCTCCATGCATGGCATGACACAGATAAGGATGGTGACGTGTATCCTTGTATAGAGCATGTTATAAAATTTTTGACTCTTCCCTTCCTCATAATTCCAAAGAATAGATTTCTTTGGATTTCTGATTAATGCTGCTGGAGTTGGTACATAAGTTGAGGGAGGTATCAGGGCACACCAAAAGAGAGGGTAACTGCACAGAAAATACAAGCAGGTACATTTCTGTGTAGTTTCAAGCAGCTTATCTGCTGTATCAACCATGGTGACATGTTGACCCTTCCTCTTTCTACTAGTAGTACAACAAACATAAAGGATATTTAGGCTGCTTGTTTTATCCTCACCTCTCACAATTGATCTGCATTCACATATAAGACAATGAAGGGCCCTTTCTACCATCTTAACCAATATTTGAGAACTAGAAAATGTCCAGATTTTTCTGGGGATTATTTTCATATTCCCCAATCAGGTCTATGAAGGACTCTTACCTATTGTGTTTAATGAAGTCATATCTCTGACGGCATCCCATCATCAACAAAACTGGAAAGAAATTTGAAGGGTCTTCGATTTTACCATATTTGAAATAACAATATTTTAGCCTGACACGTTTTTGGATTTTAGAAAAAAATGTTTTAAATTAGACAAAAAATCATTTTTATGACACAAAAAGACAGCAATAGTTTTATATTTTTATCTGTTCTACTTGCACACAAGTGTCTCATGGGGTTACGTAAAGCTCTCCTGTTGGGTGCTGTGCATGGTGCAAGTATGGATTAAAGCTTAGGAATCTTAAGCTTCAGTCACCTGAAACATTTAAATTAGGATGCAAGCAATCCTGTCCAACATTTGAAAAGAGCAAGACACTCTCTTTATTTTATTTGTTAGGTAATTAATCTGTCTTTTCCCCAAGGAGAGAAACAACTGCCACCTTCCATCAATGTGTTGCACAAAAATCTTTGAACAGAGAGTGCAAGCAGAGGCTGATACAGGATGTGAAAAAAAAAAAAAAATGAGAGACCCTTGTGGCATTTTCTCCTAACTTATTGCAATCTCCCATTTAAAATGTGGGAATAATCAATCTTCTGAGGAAAAAGGCCCAAGGAAGGTTTTTGCTTCTGTGGAATAATGGGATTGCTAAAGATTTCAGGAGACAAGACGAATTAGTGAGAATGACCATGAGAAATCAGAGAAAAGTCAGATCCATGGATGAAGTGATGTTTACCACTGTGAATCAATGAGAAGTAGGAGCAAATGAAAAGAAAGCTGATACAACATTTTCTGAATAAATGCAACCTTTCAGCTGTCATAGAAAAATTAATACTCACTATGATACAACATATTTAGTTTAGAAAGTTAACTTAAACTTAAAGCTTAATAATTATATTTATTGAAGAAACGAAAACATATTTGTGGTTTAGAATAATGTGTTCTGCTACAGATAAGAAGACTACATAAATAAATAGAAATAAGACTAAATAAATAAAGAGGAAAATAACAAATTAGATGTTATTAACATTAAAAACTGACACTCATCTAAAGAAAGAGAAGGAGAGACAGAAAGAGAGAAGAATTCATATCAAGCATGTATTAAAAACTCCTAAATAAGAACTCTTCAGATGTTAAAAAAAAGGAAGTCTTCAATAAGAAGATAATGGAATAGCAAAATGGGGAAAATATACCAAAAGATATTTCAAAAAAGAGAGTACAGAATGTTAAGTAAACATATCAAAAGATGCTTGGCTTCTTAGTAGTCAATTAAATGCAAAAGCGTGATACCTGGAATTATCACTCACCAACCAGAAAGTTCAAATGAAAATGACAGGTATTATCAAGTTTGACAAGAATGTGTATAATCCTTGAATCTCATTCACTGCTGCTGAAGATGAAAAATCATAGAAATGTTTTGAAAATATTTAGAAATATCTAAAAAGATAAACACAAGAAAGCTATGACTCGAAAATTTTACTACTACATGTACACTGAACAATAATTTATACACACACCACCAAAGCTCAAGTTCTAGAATTTATATACCAGTGCTGTTCTCAATAGACACAAACTGAAAATCACTCATGTTGTAACACACATTGGAATAAATTAATTAATAGTTAAATATTTACACTATGGAATCCTATGCAACAGTGGCAATGCATGATCACAACAACAGGCAACCATATAGGCATATTCACAAACAACATCAAATAAAAAAGCCCAATCTAAAAGTGAATTTACTGTGCCATAACATTTATATAAAATACAAAATACAGGTAAAGCTATCTTTTTGTTAGATACCAGAACAATATTAAACCTTAAGGAGAATGGGACCAGGGGGCCTCTGAGTATCTGGCAATTTTCTGTGTCTTTATCTAGAAGCTATGTTTAGAGTGTATTCAGATGCTGAATTTTCTGAAATTTGTCATTTCCTTACAAACCATGCATGTTTTTCACTGTTTTTTATACACAACAAAAACTAAAAAAGATAGACTAGGGAAGGTAATTGTATTAGCACTTTAATATCCATGCTTTTCAAGGTGGAAGTGAAAAGTATTAAATACTTGACATTGTGATTACTTCTTAAAAGTAAGGTGAAAATTTGAGGTTAATAAATAAGACATACTTCTTCATATATAATCCTCAAAGAGGAGGGGTAGAAAGGAGTATTATTTTTTTCTTTAATACAGAATCGTTAAGATAGAAAATAATGAAAACAGACTAGGTTTAAAAAAGAGCACACTGGACTTCCCTGGTGGCACAGTGGGTAAGAATTTGCCTGCCAATGCAGGGAACAGGGGTTCCATCCCTGGTCTGGGAAGATCCCACATGCCGCAGAGCAACTAAGCCCGTGTGCCACAACTACTGAGCCTGTGCTCCAGAGCCTGCAAGCAACAACTATTGAGCCTGCATGACACAACTACTGAAGCCCATGCACCTAGAGCCCGTACTCCACAACAAGAGAAACCACCGCAAGGAGAAGCCTGTGCACCACAACGATGAGTAACCCCTGCTTGACACAACTAGAGAAACCCTGTGCAGCAACGAAGACCCAACACAACCAAAAATTTAAAAAAATTAAATCTTTTGACTTCTGAGATGACTCACTCACGTGGCTGTAGGTAAGAGGCCTCAGTTCCTTGACACATGGATCTCTCCTTGGGGCTGCTTGAGTGTCCTCATGACATGCAGCTGGCTTACCCCAGGATGAGTGATCTAGCAGAAACCAAAGCAGAAGCTGCAATGTCTTTTATAACTTTGGAAGCTGCACTTTGTCATTTCTGCAATTTCTTATTAGTTAAACAGTCAACCCTTTTCAAGTGCGAGGAGCCACACTGGTACATGAAGACTGGGAGATAATTAGGGGATAACTAGGGCCATCTTGGAGGCTGGCTACCAAAGTGGCTGACTAGCCAAAGTCTGAATTTTGTTTTCTTCACTTCTGGAGAGAAAATGGTCAGTGAATCTCATTGGTGGTCTTTGAGATGTACCAAAGCTACCTCTTGCTCTCACCCCCAGCCGTGTGGCTGACAGGGTCTTGGTGCTCCAGCCGGGTGTCAAGCCTGTGCCTCTGAGGTGGGAGAGCCGAGTTCAGGACATTGGTCTACCAGAGACCTCCGGCACCTTGTAATATCAAATGGCGAAAGCTCTCCCAGAGATATCCGTCTCAACGCTAAGACCCAGCTCCACTCAGAGACCAGCAAGATCCAGTGCTGGACATCCCATGCCAAACAACTAGCAAGACAGGAATGCAGGCCCACCCATTAGCAGACAGGCTGCTGAAAAATCACAGTAAGGTCACAGACACCCCAAAACACACCACCAGATGCGGATCTGTCTACCAGAAAGACAAGATACAGGCACACCCACCAGAACACAGGCACCAGTCCCCTCCATCAGAAAGCCTACACAACCCACTGAACCAACCTTAGCCACTGGGGGAAGACACCAAAAACAACGGGAACTACGAATCTGCAGCCTCTGAAAAGGAGACCCCCAAACACAGTCCCCAAAGCCAAATGAGAAGACACAGAAACACACAGCAGATGAAGGAGCAAGGTAAAAACCCACCAGACCAAACAAATGTAGAGGAAATAGGCAGTCTACCTGATAAAGAATTCAGAGTAATGATAGTAAAGATGATCCCAAATCTTGGAACTGGAATGGAGAATAGACAAGAAACGTTTACCAAGGACCTAGAAGAACTAAAGAGCAAACAAACAATGATGAACAACACAATAAATGGAATTAAAAATTCTCTAGAAGGAAACAATAGCAGAATAACTGAGGCAGAAGAATGGATAAATGACCTGGAAGAGAAAATAGTGGAAATAACTACTGCAAAGCAGAATAAAGTAAAAAGAATTAAAAGAATTGAGGACAATCTGAGACACCTCTGGGACAACATTAAACGCACCAACATTCGAATATAGGGGTCCCAGAAGTAGAAGGGAAAAAGAAAGACACTGAGAAGATATTTAAAGAGATTATAGTTGAAAACTTCCCTAATATGGGAAAGGAAATCGTTAATCAAGTCCAGGAAGCGCAGAGGGTCCCATACAAGATAAACCCAAGGAGAAACATGCCAAAACATATATTAATCAAACTATCAAAAATTAAATACAAAGAAAAAATATTAAAAGCAGCAAGGGAAAAACAACAAATAACATACAAGGGAATCCCCATAAGGTTAACAGATGAACTTTCAGCAGAAACTCTGCAAGCCAGAAGGGACTGGCAGGACATATTTAAAGTAATGAAAGGGGAAAAGCTACAACCAAGATTACTCGACCCACCAAGGATCTCGTTCAGATTCGACAGAGAAATTAAAACCTTTACAGACAAGCAAAAGCTAAGAGAATTCAGCACCACCAAACCCGCTTTACAACAAATGCTAAAGGAACTTCTCTAGGCAGGAAACACAAGAGAAGGAAAAGACCTACAATAAGAAACCCCAAACAATTAAGAAAATGGTAATAAGAACATACATATCAATAATTACCTTAAATGTAAATGGATTAAATGTTCCAACCAAAAGACATAGACTGGCTGAATGGATCCGAAAACACGACCGGTATGTATGTGGTCTACAAGAGACCCACTTCAGACATAGGGACACATACACATGGAAAGTGAGGGGATGGAATAAGATATTCCATGCAAATGGAAATCAAAAGAAAGCTAGAGTAGCAATTCTCACATCAGACAAAAAAGACTTTAAAATAAAGACTATTACAGGAGACGAAGAAGGACACTACATAATGATCAAGGGATCAATCCAAGAAGAAGATATAACAATTGTACATATTTATGCACCCACCATAGGAGCACCTCAATACATAAGGCAAATGCTAACAGCCATAAAAGGGGAAATCGACAGTAACACAATCATAGTAGGGGACTTTAGCACCCCTCTTTCACCAATGAACAGATCATCCACAATGAAAATAAATAAGGAAACACAAGCTTTAAATGATACATTAAACAAGATGGACTTAATTGATATTTATAGGACATTCCATCCAAAAAACAACAGAATACACTTTTTCTCAAGTGCTCGTGGAACATTCTCCAGGATAGATCATCATATCTTGGGTCACAAATCAAGCCTTGGTATATATAAGAAAATTGAAATCGTATCAAGTATCTTTTCCGACCACAATGCTATCAGACTAGATATCAACTACAGGAAAAAATCTGTAAAAAAAATAGAAACACATGGACGCTAAACAATACACTACTTAATAACCAAGACATCACTGAATAAATCAAAGAGGAAATAAAAAAATACCTAGAAACATATGACAATGAAAACATGAAGACCCAAAACCTATGGGATGCAGCAAAAGCAGTTCTAAGAGGGAAGTTTATAGCAATACAATCCTACCTCAAGAAACAAGAAACATCTCAAATAAACAAGTTAACCTTACACCTAAAGCAATTAGAGAAAGAAAGAAAAAAAAAAAAAAAAACCCAAAGTCAGCAGAGGAAAGACATCATAAAGATCAGACCAGAAATAAATGAAAAAGAAATGAAGGAAACAACAGCAAAGATCAAAAAAACTAAAAGCTGGTTCTTCGAGAAGATAAACAAAATTGATAAACCATTAGCCAGACTCATCAAGAAAAAAAGGGAGACGACTCAAATCAATAGAATTAGAAATGAAAAAGGAGAAGTAACAACTGACACTGCAGAAATACAAAGGATCATGAGAGATTACTGCAAGCAACTATATGCCAATAAAATGGACAATCTGGAAGAAATGGACAAATTCTTAGAAAAGCACAACCTTCCAAGACTGAACCAGGAAGAAATAGAAACTATAAACAAACCAATCCCAAGCACTGAACTTGAGACTGTGATTAAAAATCTTCCAACGAACAAAAGCCCAGGACCAGATGGCTTCACAGGCAAATTCTATCAAACATTTAGAGAAGAGTTAACACCTATCCTTCTCAAACTCTTCCAAAATATAGCAGAGGGAGGAACTCTCCCAAACTTATTCTATGAGACCACCATCTCCCTGACACCAAAACCAGACAAAGATGTCACAAAGAAAGAAAACTGCAGGCCAATATCACTGATGAACATAGCTGCAAAAATCCACTGCACAATACTAGCAAACAGAATCCAACAGCACCTTGAAAGGATCATACACCATGATCAAGTGGGGTTTATCCCAGGGATGCAAGGATTCTTCAATACATGCAAATCAATGTGATGCACCATATTAAAAAACTGAAGGATAAAAACCATATGGTCATCTCAATAGATGCAGAAAATGCTTTCGACAATATTAAACACCCATTTATCATAAAAACCCTCCAGAAAGTAGGCATAGAGGGAACTTTCCTCAACATAATAAAGGCCATATATGACAAACCCACAGCCAGCATCGTTCTCAATGGTGAAAAAGTGAAACCATTTCCACCAAGATAAGGAACAAGACAAGGTTGCCCACTCTCACCACTATTATTCCACACACTTGTGGAATTTTTAGCTACAGCAATCAGAGAAGAAAAAGAAATAAAAGGAATCCAAATCACAAAAGAAGAAGTTAAGCTCTCACTGTTTGCAGATGACATGATACTATACATAGAGAATCCTAAAGATGCTAGCAGAAACCTACTAGAGTTAATCAATGAACGTGGGAAGGTTGCAGGATACAAAATTAATGTACAGATATCTCTTTCATTCCTATACACTAAAGATGAAAAATCTGAAACAGAAATTAAGGAAACACTCCCATTTACCACTGCAACAAAAAGAATAAAATACCTAGGAATAAACCTACCTAAGGAGACAAAAGACGTTTACTCAACAAACTATAAGACACTGATGAAAGAAATCAAAGATGACACAAACAGATACAGAGATATACCATGTTCTTGGATTGGAAGAATCAACATTGTGAAAATGACTCTACTACCCAAAGCAATCTACAGATTCAATGCAATCCCTATCAAACTACCAATGGAATTTTTCAGAGAACTAGAACAAAAAAAATTTCACAATTTGTATGGAAACACAAAAGACCCCGAACAGCCAAAGCAATCTTGAGAAGAAAAACAGAGCTGGAGGAATCAGGCTCCCTGACTTCAGACAATACTACAAAGATACAGTAGTCAAGACAGTATGGTACTGGCACAAAAACAGAAATATAGATCAATGGAACAGGAGAGAAAGCCCAGACATAAACCCATACACATATGGTCACCTTATTTTTGATAAAGGAGGCAAGAATATACAATGGAGAAATCACAGCCTCTTCATTAAGTGGTGCTGGGAAAACTGGAACTGCTACAGGTAAAAGAATGAAATTAGAAGACTCCCTAACACCATACACAAAAATAAACTCAAAATGGATTAAAGACCTAAATGTAAGGCCAGACACTATCAAACTCTTAGAGGAAAACATAGGCAGAACACTCTATGACATCAATCACAGCAAGATCCTTTTTGACCCACCTCCTAGAAAACGGAAATTAAAAAGAAACATAAACAAATGAGACCTAAGGAGACTTAAACGCTTTTGCACAGCAAAGGAAAACGTAAACAAGACGAAAAGGCCACCCTCAGAATGGGAGAAAATATTTGCCAGTGAAGCAGCTGACAAAGGATTAATCTCCAAACTTTACAAGCAGCCCATGCAGCTCAATATCAAAACAAACAAACAAACAAACAAACAACCCAATCCATAAATGGGCAGAAGACCTAAATAGACATTTCTCCAAAGAAGATATACAGATTGCCAACAAACACATGAAAGAATGCTCAACATCACTGATCATTAGAGAAATGCAAATCGAAATTACAAGGAGGTATCACCACACACAGGTAAGAATGGCCATCATCAAAAAAATCTACAAACAATAAATGCTGCAGAGGTGTGGAAAAAAGGGAACCCTCTTGCACTGTTGGTGGGAGTGTAAATTGATACAGCCACTATCGAGAACAGTATGGAGGTTCCTTAAAAAACTAAAAATAGAACTACCATGTGACACAGCAATCCCACTAGTGGGCATATACCTGGAGAAAACCATAATTCAAAAAAGAGTCATGTTCCACAATGTTCACTGCAGCTCTATTTGCAATAGCCAGGACATGGAAGCAACCTAAGTGTCCATCAACTGATGAATAGGTAAAAAAGATGTTGCACATCTTCAATATAAAATGGAATATTATTCAGCCATAGAAAGAAATGAAATTGAGTTATTTGTAGCGAGATGGATGGACCTAGAGTCTGTCATACAGAGTGAAGTAAGTCAGAAAGAGAAAAACAAATACTGTATGCTAACACATATATGTGGAATCTAAAAAGAAAAGGGGAAAAAAACGGTTGGGAAGAACCTAGGGAGAGGACAGGAATAAAGACACGGACATAGAGAATGGACTTGAGGACATGGGGAGGGGGAAGGGTAAGCTGGGACGAAGTGAGAGAGTGGCATGGACTTATATATACTACCAAATGTAAAATAGCTAGCTAGTAGGAAACAGCTGCATAGAACAGGGAGATCAGCTCAGTGCTTTATGACCACTTAGAGGGGTGGGATAGGGAGAGCGGGAGGGAGACGCAACAGGGAGGAATTATGGGGATATATGGATATGTATAGCTGATTCATTTTGTTATAAAGCAGAGACTAACACACCATTGTAAAGCAACTATAGCCCAATAAAGATGTTAAAATTAATTAATTAAGTAAATAAATAATTTATGCCCCCCCCAAATTAAATCTTTTTTAAAAATAAATAAATAAAAAAGAGCACTCAATGACATGGAACGCTAAACCTAAGTATTTTCAGTACTATACTAAATGTAGATGGATTAATATCTCCTATTAAAGTGTAATTTTTATATTATGTGCAACTAAATATTTTTCACAATATACAGGTAAAATAAAAGAATTACATTAGAAAGGAGAAAACATTCCATGTATTTAAAAACAATAAAACAATAAGCATATAATATGCATCTTAGATATAAGTAGTCTTTAAGTTCAGAACAATTTGTCATCATTGTAATTAGTATTACTATACCAATTTCTTTAAAACATTTCAATACTTTTTGAATTTGAAAAAATATTTTAATATTTTTGCTTTGCTCTTTTGTGGTCTAATACATGGTAAGTATTTAGGTGCTAACATAACTTTAAAATATATTTTGTTTTTTTTACAGCCGAACAAAACTGAATCAAGAAGAAATAGATAACTTGAACATACTGATCACTAAAAGCAAAATAGAGGGCTTCCCTGGTGGCACAGTGGTTGAGAATCTGCCTGCCAATGCAGGGGACACGGGTTTGAGCCCTGGTCTGGGAAGATCCCACATGCCGCGGAGCAACTGGGCCCGTGAGCCACAACTACTGAGCCTGAGCGTCTGGAGCCCATGCTCCGCAACAAGAGAGGTCACGATAGTGAGAGGCCCACGCACCGTGATGAAGAGTGGCCCCCGCTCGCTGCAACTAGAGAAAGCCCTCGCACAGAAACGAAGACCCAACACAGCCAAAAATAAATAAATAAATAAATAAATAGAATTTAAAAAAAAAATAGAATCTGTAATTTTAAAAAACTCCCTACCAACAGAAGTCCAGGATCAGATGGTTTCACAGGCAAATTCTACCAAATATCAAAAGCAGAACTTACACTGATTCTTCTCAAACTCTTCGAAAAGATTGAAGAGTAAGGAGTCCTTCCAAAGACATTCTATGAAGCCACTATCATGCTGATATCAAAAACAGATGGGGGGGGGGACTTCCCTGGTGGCACAGTGGTTAAGAATCTGTCTGCCACTGCAGGGGACGTAGGTTCGAGACCTGGTCTGGAAAGATCCCACATGCCATGGAGCAACTAAGCCCGTGTGCCACAACTACTGAGCCTGCGCTCTACAGCCCACGAGCCACAACTACTGAGCCTGATAGCCACAACTGCTGAAACCCACGCACCTAGAGCCCATGATCTGCAACAAAAGAAGCCACCACAATGAACAGCCTGCACACCACAATGAAGAGTAGCCCCCGCTCGCCGCAACTAGAGAGAGACCGAGCACAGCAACGAATGCCCAATGCATCCAAAAATAAATAAAGAAAGAAATTTACTTAAAAAAAACAAATAAAACAGATGGGGACTTTTCTGGTGGTCCAGCAGTTAAGATTTCGCCTTCCAGTACAGGGGGTGCGGGTTCGATCCCTGGTTTTGGAGCTAAGATCCCACATGCCTCACAAACAAGAAACCAAAACATAAAACAGAAGCAATATTGGAACAAATTCAATAAAGACTTAAAAAAAAACACAGAGAAAGACACTACCAAAAAAGAAAACTTCAGGCCAATATCGTTGATAAATATAGATGCAAAAATTCTCAACTGAATATTACAAAACCGAATCCGAAAACACATAAGTGGATCATACACCATGACCAAATTTGATTCACCCCTGTGTCACAAAGTTGTTTCAACATATGCAAATCAATCAACATGATACACCCCATCAACAAAGGAAAAACAAGAAACAAACGATCATCTCAATAGATGGCGAAAAAGCATTTGAAAAGCTTCAACATCCATTCATGACAAAAACACTTACCAAAGTGGGTATAGAGGAAACATATCTCAACATAATAAAAGCTATTTATGACAAACCCACAGCCAATATAATACTTAACGTTCATAAGCTGAAAGCCTTCCTGCTAAAATCTGGAACAAGACAAGGATGCCCACTCTCACGTCTTCTCTTCAACATAGCATTGGAAGTCCTAGCCACAAAAATCAGACAAGAAAAAGAAATAAAATCTAACCAAATTGGAAGGCAAGAGGTAAAGTTGTCATTATATGCAGATGACATGATAATATATATAAAGGAAACCCTAAAAATTCCACTCAAACACTACTAGAACTGATAAACAAATTCAGCAAAGTAGCAGGATACAAGATGAACATATATAAATTGGTTGCATTTCCTGGTTTTTCCTTCTTTTTTTTAAAATTTATTTTGGCTGCATTGGGTCTTCATCGCTGTGCACGGGCTTTCTCTAGTTGTGGCCAGTGGGGACTAGACTTTCTTGTGGTGCGCAGGCTTCTCATTGCAGTGGTTTCTCTTGTTGTGGAGCACGGGCTCTAGGCACGCAGGCTTAAGTAGTTGTCGCACATGGGCTCAGTATTTGTGGCTCACTGGCTCTAGAGTGCAGGCTAAGTAGTTGTGGCACACAGGTTTAGTTGCTCCATGGCATGTGAGATCTTCCTGCATCAGGGCTCAAGCCCGTGTCCCCTGTATTGGCAGGTGGATTCTCAACCACGGAGCCACCAGGGAAGTCCCTGGTTGCATTTCTTTACACTAACAATGAAATATCAGAAAGGAAATGTAAACAAGCAATCCTTTTTTTAATGGCATCAAAAAACTAAAATGCTTGGGAATAAACCTCACCAAGGAGGTGAAAGACTTGTATACTGAGAACTACAAAACATTAGTAAAGGAAACTGAAGATGATTCAAAGAAATGGAAAGACATCCCACACTCTTGGATGGGAAGAATTAATACTGTTAAAATGGCTATACTACCCAAAGCAATCTACAGATTTAATGTGATCCCTATCAAATTACCCACGACATTTTCCCCAGAACTAGAACAAATAATCCTAAAATGTATCTGGAACCATAAAAAGTCAGAAATGTGGGCTTCCCTGGTGGCGCAGTGGTTGAGAGTCTGCCTGCCAATGCAGGGGACGCGGGTTCGAGCCCTGGTCTGGGAAGATCCCACGTGATGCAGAGCAACTGGGCCCGTGAGCCACAGTTGCTGAGCCTGCGCGTCTGGAGCCTGTGCTCCGCAACAAGAGAGGCCACGATAATGAGAGGCCCGCGCACGGTGATGAAGAGTGGCCCCCACTTGCCACAACTAGAGAAAGCCCTCGCACAGAAACGAAGACCCAACACAGCCATAAATAAATAAAGTCAAAAGTTAAAAAAAAAAAAAGTCAGAAATGTGAACACAATCCCCAGGAATAAGAACAAAGCAGGAGGCATAACCCTCCTAAACTTCAGACAATACTACAAAGTTACAGTAATCAAAGCCGCATGGTACTGGCACAGAAAGAGATACATGGATCAATGGAATAGAATAGAGAGCTAAGAAATAAACCCACACACCTATGGTCAATTAACCTTTGACAAAGGAGGCAAGAATATACAATGGGGAAAAGATAGTCTCTTCAGCAAGTGGTGTTTTGAAAGTTGGAGAGCCGTATGCAAATCAGTGAAGTCAGAACATACCCTCACACCATACACAAAAATAAACTCAAAACGGCTTATATGCTTAAATATAAGATAGGACACCTTATAACTCCTAGAAGAGAACATAAGCAAAACATTCTCTGACATAAGTCATACCAAAATTTTCCTAGGTAGTTCTCCTTAGGCAGTACAAATACAGTAAGTCACCTACATACGAACCTTCAAGTTGCAAACTTTCAAAGATGCAAACGTCCATTCGCATGTCCAATCATGTAAGTTAGTGCACGTGTCTGGCATACATTGTCACCTGCGTGCTTCCTCCATATGTGGTTGTGCTTTTGTGTACTTTACAGTACTGTATAGAGTACAGTGGTACAGTACCTTTATTTCAAGCCCAAGATGCCTGGAAGCAAGCGTAAAAGCAGAGGTGATGTAGCTGGTACTGTTAAGAAGCGCCAAGCGATAATGACGGAAACAAAAGTGAAAGTAATTGAGAGAGTGGAGCGAGGCAAAAAGATGTTAGACACCGCTCATTCTTATAACATGAATCATTCAATCATTGGCACGAGTCTAAAGAACAAGGACAAGATCATGGAACATGTGAAGTCTGCTGTGCCGACGATGTTGACAAAATATCCAAGAAGCATGGAAAAGTGATGGAGGAGATGGAGAAACTTCTCAGTGTGCGGATGCAGGATCAACATCAGCGCTGAGTCCTGCTCAACTTAACGCTGATTCAAGAGAAAGCTAAAAGCCTTTATGAAGACTTGAAGAAGAAACACGGCAAAGAATCAGAGGGCACATCTTTTAATGCCAGCCATGGCTGGTTTCATCGGTTCAAGGTTAGAGCCAACCTTCACAATGTAAAAGTAAGTGGAGAGACAGCACGTGCAGATAGGGTAGCTGTCCAGGAACTTCCAGAAACACTTTGAGAAATTATTGATGATGGTGTGTATTTGCCCAACCAGGTTTTTAATGTGGATGAGACACAACTGTACTGGAAGAGGATGCCAGACCGAAGTTACATCAGTAAGGAGGAAAAGTTGATGCCGGGCTGTAAAGCAGCAAAGGATAGGCTAACTGTTGTTTGGTGGCAATGCTTCCGGTGAATTGAAGCTGAAACCTCTCTTAGTTTATCATTCACAGAACCCAAGAACCCTTAAAAACGTAGCCAAGGGCTCTCTTCCTGTTGTGTGGAAGCGTAACCCCAAATCCCGGATTACACAGGCCACGTTCCAGGACTGGTTTTGCCACCACTTTATCCCAGATGTAGAGAAATATTGCTTGGAGAAGGACGTTCCAGCAAAACATTCTTTTGCTGCTCGACTATGCTCTGGGCCACCCCCCATTCATGGATGACTTTCATCCCAACGTCAAAGTACTGCATCTGTCACCAAATACTACGTTGCTCATCCAACCTATGGACCAGGGCGTTATAGCGACTTTCAAGAAATATTATTTATGTCACACTTTTTGTCAGGCAGTAGAGGTAAGTGACAAATCAGGAACAACCTAGGGACAACTTTGGAAGGACTATAACATCTACAAGACCATAAAAAACATTGACTTTGCATGGTGTGAGGGTATGGCGGTCACCATGAATGGGGTTTGGAAGAACCTTTGCCCACAGTTTGTTCATGATTTTTGTGGATTTGAGAAGGTAGATCAGAAGTCCGAAGAGGTCTTCAGCAACGTAGTGACCCTCAGCGAGAAGCTGGAGCTAGATCTGCAAGAGGACGATTTCGCTGAACTCCTTGTTGTGCAACATGAGGAGCTTACTGATGGAATTGGAGGCCCAGAGAAAGGATGAAGAGGGACAGGAGGAAGAAAAAGTAACTGAAGAACTGAAGAGATTCACGACACAGAAAATGGCAAGGGAATCTTCGTTATTTGAGGAAGCACTGTTAGTGTTTGAGGCACAGGACCCGAACCTAGAATGGGACCCAAAGGTGGCAGCAGCCATTCAGAATGCAATCCAGTGCTACCTTGTCATCTATGATGAGAAAAAAAGAGCTACTACCCAGACATCAATGGATCATTCTTTCAAGAGGGTAGATAGAATTAAATCCAGCAAGGAACCAGAACCTTTGCCATCAACGTCAGGTATGAGTGAAATTGCAGCTTGCCCTCTGTCACCTACTGCTGATAATCCTTCACCTCTACCATCTCCCACCTCCTCTCCCTCCTCCAATCAGTAACTCTTCTCGCCTGTTCCCTCGATGCCAGCCCGAGTATCCCAGCTGTTGTACCGTATTACTGGACTCTTCAAGTTACTGTACTGTAAGATTAAAAATGCTTTCTTTGTTTTTGTGCTTGTTTTTTATGTATTGTTTGTGTGAAAAGTATTATAAACCTATTACGGTACAATACCATATAGCCGACTGTGTAAGTTGGGTACCTAGGCGAACTTTGTTGGACTTACAAACAAATTGGACTTACAAACGCACTCTTGGAACAGAACTTGTTCATATGTAGGGGACTTACTGTAAGAGCAAAAAAGAAACAGGAACTAAGCAAACTTATAAGCTTTTGCACAGCAAAGGAAACCATAATCAAAATGAAAATACAACCTATGGACTGGGAGAAAATATTAGCAAATGATGAGAATGACAAGGGGTTAATTTCCAAACTATACAAACAGCTCATACAACTCAATAACAAAATAACAAATAACTCAATGGAAAAATGGGTAGAAGACCTAAATAAACATTTCTCCAAAGAAGACATACAGAGAGCCAATAGGCACATGAAAAGACGCTCATCATCACTAATTATTAGATAAACGCAAATCCAAATTGCAATGAGGTATCACTTCACGCTGATCAGAATGGCCATCATTAAAAAAAAAATCTACAATTAACAAATGCTGGAGGGGGTATGGGGAAAAGGGAACCCTTCTACACTGTCGGTGGCCATGTAAGTTGGTGCAGCCACTATGGAAAACAGTATGGAGGTTCCTCAAAAAAACTATAAAGGGAGTTGCCATCTGATCTAGCAATCCCACTTGTGGACATATATCTAGACAAAACTATAATTCAAAAAGATACATGAAACCCTATGTTCATAGCAGCACTATTTATAACAGCCAAGACATGGAAACAACCTAAATGTTCATTGAAAAGTGAATGTATAAAGAAGGTGTGGTATAGGTATACAATAGATATTACTCAGACATAAAAAAGAATGAAATAATGCCATTTGCAGCAACATGGATGGACCTAGAGATAATGATACTAAGTGAAGTAAGTCAGAGAGAGAAAGACAAATACCATATAATATCACTTATATGTGGAATCGAAAACAGGACACAAAGGAACATGTCAGCGAAACAGAAACAAACACACAGATATAGAAAAGAGTTGTGGTTGCCAAGGAGAGAGTGAAGGAAAGATTGGGAGTTTTGGAATAGCAGAAGCAAACTATTCTACATAGGATGGACAACCCACCAAGACCTACTGTATAGCACAGGAAACTATATTCAATATCCTGTGATAAACCATAATGGAAAAGAATATATATAGGTATATAGATATATAGATATAGATATATAGATATAGATAGATAGATAGATAGATAGATCGATAGATAGATAGATATAAAACTGAATCACTTTGCTGCACAGCAGAAATTAATACAACAGTGTATAAAGGCTGCAGAGGGTGTAGAGAAAAGGGAACCCTCCTGAACTGTTGGTGGAAATGTAAACTGATACAGCCACTATGGAGAACAGTATGGAGATTCCTTAAAAGCTAAAAATAGAACTACCATATGACCCAGCAATCCCACTACTGGGCATATACCCGGAGAAAACCATAATGCAAAAAGATACATGTACCACAATGTCCACTGTAGCACTATTTACAATAGCCAGGACATAGAAGCAACCTAAATGTCCATCGACAGATGAATATATAAAGAAGATGTGGCACGTCTATACAATGGAGTATTACTCAGCCATAAAAAGGAACAAAATTGAGTTATTTGCAGTGAGGTGGTTGGACCTAGAGTCTGTCATACAGAGTGAAGTAAGTCAGAAAGAGAAAAACAAGTACCGTACGCTAACACATCTATATGGAATCTAGAAAAATGGTACCGACGAACCTAGTGACAGGGCAGGAATAAAGACACAGATGTAGAGAACGGACTTAAGGACACAGGGGGCAAGGGGAGACAGGGACGTAGTGAGAGAGTAGCACTGACATATATACACTACCAAATGTAAAATAGCTAGTGGTAAGCTGCCGCATAGCACAGGGAAATCAGCTCGGTGCTTTATGTCCCCCAGAGGGGTGGGATAGGGAGTGTGGGAGGGAGGCTCAAGAGGGGGGGATATGGGGAGTATATGTATACATAGAGCTGATTCACTTTGTTGTAAAGCAGAAACTAATACAGCGTTATAAAGTAAGTATACTCCAATAAACATGTATTTAAAAAACCCACAACATTGTAAATCAACTACACTTGAAAATATTTCTTAAGTGCAAAAAATTTTCTGAATGCAAGTTTTACTGTGTGTGTGTACCACAGGTTCAATATATATGAATTATGTCAAATTGATTACATTGCTTTTCAAAATAAAGAATTTTTGATATTTTACATCAGCTTCATGTTATAAATGCAGAAAAACTATATTATTTTTTTCTAAAGTTCAGAAATAGCCATTTTGCTCATTCGGTATACTATAAACCATCAACTATTAAAAAGGGATTCGTGACCTCTTCCTTCCAAAGAAATATTTCTCCACTCACACAAGTTTAATAGAATGTTCCGCCATGAACTGGCTTCCCACCTTAGAGACACGAGATTTGTATCCTGAAATCTCTTTCTTGCAAAAATGTCCAATTATCATCCTAGCATTACAGAAAAGAAGTGCTTTTTTCCAGATCTCAAATTCCATACAACTTTAGTCAAGACGTCATGTATGTTGTTTTTCACACACACACAGACGATACTTTATTTTTACAAGAGCTAAATCAACTGACACCAAGCACTGTAAATGGATGACCACAACAAAGGCAACAATGATTGCAATTACCAAACACGAAACACACTCATACTATGTCATAATATTGACATCCAGTCCAGTAATCCTCCACTGCCAACAGCTCCTTTACTTTGCCGTGAAAGACATCATGTCTTTTTAAATAATCAGCACTCACCTGAGGTCTTTAAAAATCAACATAAACATAATTTTGTGTTCTCTTTCATTTACTCTGGTTCTAAGTGGTCATTTCTAAACGAAAGTATTTAAGTATGTTAACGTCATCTTATAACATCATATTTCAAATGACTACCGTGTCTCCAAAGATGAAATATGAGGAACTCACAATTAGGCTCTCCAAAGTTTTGCTCTCTGAATGTGTATGACCCTTCTGCTGAACTCCACACTGTTCATTATTCTCTGAGAATATTCTTTTTCTTGTATGGCCATCTCACATGCTCTTTCATTTCATGAAGGTTTTTCCTACAATGTTATGCCTAGTTTATTTCTGAGAATATGCATTATTTCAGAATGATATTTATAGACGCAAAGACTTTTCTCTATAATTCCCTGAGAGTTTCAAGAACTCCTTCTTCTTCTTCTTTTTTTTTTAATACCTAGATTCTGAAGCTCTCCACAAAGCATTACTAAACTTGCATTTACATAAGTATCTACATATTAATCACACATTAATGCATTCACGATTGTATTATGATTTATTGCTAATTTTGGAGCATAAATGTAGCTGTCTTATTTACCACCCTCTTGGAAATCACTTTAATATTTGCACTTAGGACTTGAAGGAGAATGGATAAATAAAAACCTGAAGAATATGCAAATACAATTTATATATTTCTCATAAAATTAGGTGATTATCTAACCTTTATCCAGAAAAAAAGAAGAGCCCAGGTACTCTGCAGGCATGATCCTCGAGAATGTGTGGTCTTCCAGCAGGAAAACATGCAGTAATCCGTGTGGCAGAGTTTACCTGTGACCAACCGGGGTTAGTGACCTATGCATTCCTTACATGCAACATATCAGGAGTGGAAAAAGGGAATTTGTCCGTTGTGGCAATAAGTATAATGAAGATTTGTAGCAGGTCATGCTCATATGTTCAACACAGGTACACTCGAAAGTTTGTTCAATTCTGGTAGATCTAAGTCTGTATCTGTTACCTTGTCTTTAACGAGGAAATGTCAGAACTGACTTACCAAAAAAAAAGTGTTTTGTTTGTTTGTTTGTTTTAATTAGAGTCACGGTGAGTAAGGCAGAGCTCAGAACAGCTAATGTGACTTAGTGATTCTCTCATCAGGAAATACAGTTTCTACTTCCTTGTTTATTCTCCACATCCTGTAGTAAGTAAAGTTTCAATAAAAGATAAATCTACAGCGTGAAAAGAAAAGAAAACTTACATGTGTTGATAAGGTCATTTTGACAGGTTTTACCACGTATGTCAGTGTTTCTGGGGATGGACACAAGCCAGAGCTCCCTACTCTGACATTTTCACTGATGTCATTCCCCTTGATCCTCAATTTGATAGTGGATAAAAATGTTTTCTATGCTTTCTTCTTTAAGAAATTAAATAAAGAATGCTTTCTAGACATGATCCTCTAATGATTTTCAGTCAGTGGTCATCAACAGAGGAAAAGCACAGAATCTCATCCCCACAGAAGGGTGACATTCAGTCGGGTAAGAAAATTCTCCCCGAAATCAGAGCTTCATCTTTAACATGCAATCAGAGGCTTTCACAGGTTCTTCATCACTCTGCACTCAGCCCTACCATATGGGATTGGCTCCGAGGATCTCACATCAGATGACTGACAAACATGTCATAGTACACTGATCTGGTACCAGATCCTGCCTCTCTTAATGATCTCCCGCAGGGACATTGGAATATTCTAGGATATTTCCTGGAGCCCTCTATTCTACACAGGTACACTTGCAAGTAGAAACAGAAGCTTGGATTCTCACTGGGACCGCTGCTCTGTCCAACCAACCTCTCTAGAAATATGATGTTCTAATCTCTCCTGATTAGAACATTTCAAGGTCTCTCCCTGTGCTAATTTAGTAAAGGTAAAAGAGAAACAAGAAAGAGCAAACTATGCAGGGAGCAATATATAAGATTCCTTTACTTAATGAATTTATCTGATATACCCAAATACTGAGAAATATAAATTCATTTCATAATGTTCAAGAAAAGAGGAGGAGGAACCTCCATGCCAACAGTATATACAAAATGGAATCAATATTGCATAAGCGCGAGCTTAAGCTTAGCTACGAGGTACTAACCCTTCTCATAAAGAAGCAATAGTTCTCCATCATTTGAAGCACACTGAGGACTCGACAGCTGGACACTGAAGGTGTAGCCTCCTCACTCGAATTCTGTACCTGCATCACAGAGCAGTGAAATATTCCCAAAGAATTATTAAGGATGAGGGGGGGAGGCGAAATAAAAAAGGTGAATCCATAGTCTGTCCTACCGTCTGTTCTGTTGGACATTACCACCATCTTGGCCCAATATGACCTTCCCACTTTTCTCTGGGCCTCCCTACTTTCCACCTCCATCCTCTCATTATATCTTACCTACACTTGGGAACGACTCTAGTTTTTCCACTTATCTTTATCAACAAGTAATCCAAATAGCAACTGTGTATATAACTCCTTAGAAACCTCGGGTCTGACTCAGTAATAATACATGACCTTCGAAGTCCAAAGTTTTCCCAATTCCCTTTATTATTATTTTTTTTCTAATTTCCATGTACTTACACTCTTAAGACCTCCACTGTTCTCAGGTTCGTCTTCCCTGCAAAATCTGTCAACCTAGACATAGACTTAAGTACCACCCTCTAATTATCTCCTAGGGAATCCAGTTTTTAAAAAAGCCTCAGCAAGCCTTATGGACTTTATTAAAGACTCTTTAAGATAACCCATGGGAGATAGCAGCACACCCACAGATATCTATCTAATACACCCTCAGAGTAATTTTTTTTTCTCTTTTATAAAGTCTCTTCTGGCCAATGAAGACTCTCAGCTCTTCTCCTTCAACATATGCAGTGTCTCACCCATCTGATTACTCTCTGCTCTATCCCAGGTCCACTCCCTTTCCTGATGTTACATTCTTTCCCAATTTTGTATGTTGGTAAAATCAAATAACATAAAATATAACATGTTAATTATTATAAAGTGCACCGTTCAGTGATATTAAATGCATTCATATTATTGGGCGATCAACATCACCATTTATCTTTCTAATTCTTTTCTACGTTTTAAAACTGTAACTCTATAGCCTTTAAACATAACTTTCCTTTTTGTTCCATAACCACCTGAAAAGCATCATTACCCTCCCAATTTCTATGGTTTTGACTACACTAAGTACCCCATATAATTGAAATAAGTAGTTGTATCGTTATGACTCACTAAAAGTCACAAAAATGGCATTTTGGGTAGCTAAATTTCCTCAAGATTCATCCATGTTGTAGCATATTCCTAGATCTTTTCCTTCTTAACACTGAATAATATTATATTATATGGGTATACCACACTTTGCTTATCCAGGAACTAGTGGATGAACACTTAGGTTGCTTTCATATTTTAGCTGCTGTGATTATTACTGCTCTAAACACTGGAGTACAAATATTTCTTTAGGACCCTGATTTCAATACCTTTGGGTATACTTCATAGTAAAATTCCTGGATCATGTAGTAACTCTATTTTTCAATATCTGAAAAATTGCCATACTCTTTTGCAAAGCAGCTGTATCATTCTGCCTTCCCTCTGACATAGCACAATGGTTCCAACTCCCTCACATCCTCACCAATAGTTGTTTTCTGCTTGTGTATGTGTGTGTGTGCTTGTGTGTGTATGCATGCACACAAATATATAAACATGCATTTAGTGATATGGAGCATCTATTCAAGTGCTTAGTCACTTGTACATCTTTCTGAAGAACCATCTATTCAAGTCTTTTATCCATTTTTGAATCAGGGTGTTTGCTTTTTGTTCAGTTGTAGGAGTTCTCTGTATATTCTGAATAGACATCTCTTGTCAGATAGATGGCTCTGAAATATTTTCTCCCATCTTGTGGTTTGCCATTTTATTCTGTTTACATTTCTTTGATACACATTTTTTTTTAACTTATGTACTGCAAATTGTTTATTTTTTTCGTTAGCTGTACCTTTGTTGTTCCTTCGTTTCACATTGAGGAAAACACTGCCAAATCCAATATCATGAAGCTCTTGTCCTGTATCTTCTTCTAAGACTTTTTATTTTATTAGGTCTTATATTTAGTTTCTTGATACGTTTTCATTAATTTTTGCATATGATGTTAGGTAAGGGTCCATCTTCCTTCTTTTGCATGTTGACCACAAGACTTCTCAGCACCATGTGTTGAAAATACTATCCTTTCTGCTTTGAAAAGTCTTGGCAACTTGTCAAAAATCATTTGGCCATATATCAGGGTTTATTTCTGGGTGTTCTGTTCTATTCTATTGGTCTTGAATAAGGGAGAAAATAGTATAACCTATCCAGGTTGATGAAGAACATAAAGAAAGACCAGGACTGAGAATTAGGAGGGCAATATAAAACAGCAGGGAGTAAAAGACAGTGTGAGAGAAGATCTTGTATTTGCGAGTTCATGGAAATAGGATCATGCTACAACCACTAAACGCCTGACTTTGAACAATACGGTAAATGTGCCAGCAAGAAACATAACACTTACCCATCTCTGGGAAATATAGTATGGGCATAAAGATAAACTGCACACAAATATATTAAAAAGGGAAGGGTTTTCATGGTGTGAGAATACTGTGGCATTTGAAATACAATTTACTTCTGTTCTACCATTGTCTCTAAAATTTATCAAAGTGTATATACAAGCAATTCTAATTCTGGTAATGTGTTTGACAGGTTTATATATGAACTTCAGTAGAGCAGTAAATGTACATTCATAGTAGGACTGTTCCCTAAACCAAAAAAAAAACAAAACAAAACACAAAAACTGCAAAGACTAGAGTTCACTTTGTCAACACACATACAGATGCAATGATGGTTAACGGTCCGAAAACAGAAGGTGAGCGTGGGTGCAAGAGGTTAATCCCCAGGCTGGGGTGGGGTGCAGAGTTTGAGGGTAACACAAGTAGAAAAGGCTTTTGTCCTATCCTTGATTTTTGAGGTATGGAAATTCACAGGTCACTACCTTCATTTCAAACTGAATGAATGCACTATTCATTTTTTTTAAACAGGCGAAGTAAACATGAGTGGTAATACATTTCAAACTGTCGCTAATCAAATAAGATACTAAGAAAACTTAAATAATATGATTTAAGAATGAAGTAGAGAGATTGTCCAACATGGTAGCATTCAAAGACCCAGAGCTTGATGCCTCTCATGGGCACACCAAAGTCACAACAGTTTACAGAACAGCAATTGATGAAAAAGCCCGGGACCTACCATAAAAGATGTTTTACAGCTAAAGATAGAAGGAAGGCACCTCGACAAGACAGAAAGGAAGGGCAAAATCTCAATAGAGTCAAGACCCATACCACCAAGTGGGTGGCCCACAAATGGGAGAATAATTACAATTTCACAGGTGCTCCCAGGTGGCAAGGGGTATGAGGCCAACATCAGGCTCCCAAGCCCAGGGATCCTGTTCTGGAAAGAAGAGTTCCTAGAAAGTTGGGCTTTGAAGACCAGTAGTGCTTATTTTCCAGAGAGCCAGAGGGTTGTGGGAAATAGAGATTCCACTCTTAAAAGATGCTCACAAAATCCCACATGATCTGAGAATCAGAACAGAAGCAGTCATTTGAAAGGATCCCGGGTCACACCTACCTCCTGATCTTGGAGAGTCTCCCAGAGAGGCAAGAGGCAACTACAGCACAGCCTCAGGGACAGAGACACTGGCAGCAGCCATTCGGGGGAGCTCCTTCTACCTCGTGGACGCTGGTACCAGCAAGCATAATTTCAGAATCCTCCCTCTAGCTTATCAGCCTCAGGACCGAGCCCCACCCATTTCCACCAGACTATAGACACCAGTACTAGGATGCTGCAGGCCAAGCAACTAACTGAGCAGGGGCATAGCCCCATCCACCAGCAAACAGGCAGCCTTCAGATCCTCTCAGTGCACAGCTGCCCCTGGACATGGGTCCAGCCACCAAAAGCCCCAGGACCAGCCTCCACACCTCAGTGGACAGGCACCAGCCCCAGAGTCCCTGGCCCCTCTGACAAGTGAGCCTGCTCTGGCCTTGGAGTCAGCCTCACCATCGGCAGATGATAACTGCACAGGGACTGGATGGAGCTTGGACCTACCCAACAGCAAACCTGCTCTAGCAGCGGGATCAGCCTCATACACCAACAGGCACACACCAGCTCCAGGAATACCACAGCCCAGCAGCCTGTGTGACCAGGCCACTTAATTGCAGGCCAGAAGCAGCCATGGACTCAGCTGGGTCCTGACCCTGCCCATCAGAATGCCAACACAAGATTAGGGATACCCCCGGCCCTGCAGAGAGCTGTGTCAGGAACAGTGATCCAACACCAACTCTGTGGCTCCTGGGCCCTGCAGCCAGAGCGCAGAACCTGTCTCTTCCTCCCAGTAGCCAGCATAGCCCCAGAACCAGTGACTGGGCACTAGCCCTGATATCCCCTGGACTGCAATTCTACCCATAAGTGAACCAGCACCAGATTTGGTGTCCCCCAGAGCTGTGCAGCCAGCTGCCTTATGATTTAGTCCCACCAAGCAGCACAGACAGCCTCCATACAAGGCAGAGCCTGGCAAACAAGCAGTCTGGGGGCAGCCAAGCCTACCAGACTACCCACAGTAGTCAGCCCACCACAGCAGAAGAGCCCAAGCAACCCACATAGGGGGTACACCTAGAATATATAGCTCTAGTGACCAGGGGAGAGGGGGCTGCTGGGACCCATAGGACATCTCCTACAAAAGGCCACTTCCCCAAGGTCAGGAAATGTAACGAACCTACTACCCACATAGCAATAAAAACAGGAAGTTAAGAAAAATGAGGTGACACAGAAACACGATCCAAACGAAGGACCAAGATAAGAATTCAGAAGAAGATCTAAGTGAAGTGGAGATAGCCAATCTCCTCAACAAAGGGTTCAAGGTAATGACTGTAAAGATGATCAAAGAACTCAGGAGAAGAATGGACGACCAGAGCAAGAAGTTAGAATGTTTTTAAAAAGAGTTAGACCATTAAAGAACAACAAAACAGAGATGAGGAATACAACAACTGAAATGAAAAGTACATTAAAGGAAACTACTGTAGACTAAATGATACAGAGGAATGAATCAGAAAACTGAAGGACAGAGTACTGGCAATCACTGAAGATGAACGGTAAAACAATAGATTAAAATGAAATGAGGAAAGTTGAACAGACTTGTGAAACAACATCAAGTGTACTAATATTTGCATTATACTGGTCCCAGAAGCAAAAAGGAAAGAGAAAGCAGTGTAGAACATACCTGAAGACATAAGAGTTGAAAACTTCCCTAACCTGGGAAAGAAAACAGACATCCAAGTCCAGTAAACACAGTAAGGCCAAAACAGGATCAACCCAAAGAGGACCACACCAAGACTCATTGTAATTAAAATGGAAAAAAAAAATAAAGATAAAAAGACACTATTAAAAGGAGCAAAGGAAAAGCAACAAGTTACAAACATGGGAAATTGCATAAAGTTATCTGCTGACTTTTCAGGATAACCTCTGCATGCCAGAAGGGAGTGGCATGGTATATTTAAAGTCATGAAAGGGAAAAGCCTATAAGCAAAAATACTCTACCCAGCAAGGCTCTCCTTCAGATTTGATGGTGAGATCTAAAGTTTTACAGAGAAGCAAAACTAAAAGAGCTCAGCATCGCCAAACCAGCTTTATGAGAAATCTTAAAGGGGCTTTTCTAAGTGAAAAAGAAAAGGTCACGATTGAAACATAAAAATTAGGAAAGGAAACTTACTAAAGGAAAAACCTCATTGGTTAAGGCAAATATTCAACAGAGGTAGTAAATCAACCACGGACACAGCTAATAGGAAGGATGAAAGAAAACAGTAATAAAATCATCTATATTCACAATAAGAAGTTAAGGGACACACAAAAGAAGTAGATGTAAAATATATGGTCAAATTCAGTAACTGTGGGGGAGCAGAGTAACAATGCAGGGTTGTTAGTGTCCATGTGAAATTAAGAGCTCAGCAACTTAAATAATCACACACACACACACACACACACACACACATATACACAAAACTGAAAGAAATCCAAACATAATATTAAAGATAGTCCTCACATCACAGATGAAGGGAATAAAAGGGGAAGAAAGGAACACTGAAGAAATTAAAGAGGGATTCTAAAAATACCCAAGACAAATGAAAATGAACACACAATGATCCAAAATCTATGGGACACAGCCAACGCAGTTCACAGGGGGAAGTTATAGTGATACAAGCTTATTCTTAGGAATCAAGAAAAATATCAAATAACACTACACCTGAAGGAATTAGAAAAAGAAGAAAAAACAAAACTCAAAGCTGTCAGAAAGAAAAATTAAGAAAACTATACCATATGCAATGACATCAAAAAGAATAAGATACCTAGGAATAAACACACCTAAGCAGGTAAAAGACATGTGCTCAGAAATCTATCAGCCATTGGTGAAAGAAGTTGAAGACAACACAAAAAGATGGAAAAGTATAGCATGTGCATGGACTGGAAGAATTAATACTGTTAAAATAACCATACTACCAAAGACAATCTACAGATTTAATGCAATCCCTATCAGAATACCAAAGCATTTTCACAGAACTTGAAAAAGTAATTTTAAAATTTGTATAGAAACACAAAGACCCCAAATAGCCAAACAATCTTGAGAAAGAACACAGCTGGAGGATTCATGCACCTTGACTTCAGACTATACTGCAAAGCGACAGTAATCAAAGCGAAAGGTACCAGAGCAAAAACAGACACAAAGATCACTGGAATAGAATAGAGATCCCAGAAATAAGCCCACACACTTTGATTTATGACAAAGCAGGCAATATGGAGAAAAAACTGTCTCTTCAATAAGTGGTACTGGGAAAACTGGTCAGCTACATGGAAAATAATAAAATTAGATTATTTTAGCACACCATATATAAAATAAATGCAAAATTGAATAAAGACCTAAATGTAGGACCAGAAACCATAAAACCCCTAGAGGAAAATATAGAACATTCTTCAACATAAATGATAGCAACAGTTTCAGGTTCAGTCTACTAAGGCAAATGAAACAATAGCAAAAATAAACAAATGGGACTTCACTAAACTTAAAAGATTTTGCACAGCAAAGGAAACCAAAGACAAAGTGAAAAGACAACCTGCTGAAGGAGAGACAATATTTGCACATGATAAGAGGGTAACATCAAAAAAGATGACCAAGCAAGGGTTCATATCTAAACTACAGAAACAGCACATACAACTCAATATCAAAAAAACACCCAAAATCTTTTTTAAAAAAATGAGAAGACCTAAATAGACATTTTTTCCAAGGAAAAACTACATATAGACAGCCAGAACTCACAAAGATGCTAAACATAGCTAATCGGCAGTAAAATGCAAATCAAAACTATGAGATATATCACCTCAGTCTTCTCAGAATGGCTGTCATCCAAAAGATCACAAATAACAAAGGTTAGTGAGGATGTGGAGAAAGGGAAACTCTTGTACACTCTTGATGTGAATGTGAAGTAGTGCAGCTACTGTGGAAAGCAGAATGGAGGTTCCACAAAAAACTAAAAATAGAACTACCATAATATCCAGCAATTTCACTGTTGGGTATATCAGAAGAAAACAAAAACACTATTTCAAAAAAAAAAAAAAATAACTGCACACCAATGTTCATAACAGTGTTATTTGCCATAGCCAAGATATAGAGTCAAACTAAGTGTTCATCATAGCTTAGTGGATAAAAAAGATTTTTTATGATGACTTCAGCAAAAAATGAAATTTTGCCATTTGCAAGAACATGGATGGATTTGGAGGGTATTATGCTTAGTAAAATAAGCCGCGGAGAAAACAAGCATGGCATGTTATGAGAAAAAAAGCATGGTATGTTATGAGAAAACAAGCATGGTATGTTATCACGTACACGTGGCATCTAAAAATGTGAATACAACAACAACAAAAAAACAGACTCACAGATTAAAGAACAGACTAGTGGTTACCAGCAGGGAGAGATAGGGTGGAGGAGCAAAATAGTAGTAGGAGATTTTGAGGTACAATCCACTATGTATAAAATCAATAATCTACAGTGATGTACTGTATAGCATGGGGAATATAGCCACTCTTTTATAATAACTATAAATGGAGAAGAACCTAAACATTTATGAATCACTATGCTGTACCTCTGAAACTAATATAATAATGTAAATTAACTATGGATCAATAAAATATAAAGTAAGAAACAATAAAGGGGAGACGCAGATTATTAGGTAGAAATCAATTAAATAAACACAAGTTTTGGAAATCAAGGAATTAAAAAACAACACGTAAGACACAACATTGGCATTTAAAGTGTACAATCTATTCATTTAAAAGAAACCATTTAAGTGGTAAAAAATGGTACCCATTCTCACAATTTTGTATATCTAGGATAAATTATTATCTAGAAAAATATGGTACAAATATTCACTCAAAAAGAAAGAGAAAATTGGGATAAACCCATTTTAGTATACAAATTTAATATCAAAGTCTCTATGTAAAATTGATTTGAATAAGTTCTGTTAGCCACTTCTAGTTTCTTTGTGATGTAAAATCTTTTAAAGCATAAAAATCAGCCTTTCTACATTATTCCATTAGACATACATAGAAGTTAAAAGAAATGAGAAGACAGAACAATCAACCAGGAAGGTGAATTTACTGAGAAACAGTCATTCGTTCTCCCTCCTCCTTTTCTTTTCCTCCTTTTCCAGGTCTCTTTCGGTTCCGATCAAGAGAAATCTTGAGAGTTCTGAGAATATTTCTTTGAGGGCTTCAAATCGCCATACCTACATCCTCTGCCACAACTACACACACGGGAACAAAAATAAACCTCTGCTATCTACTCATGTAGGAAGGATTCATGCAAAATAAACTCCTACATGGAGACCAACAGGTGAGTTTTCTACCTGTTCTTTCTAATGTCCTTCCATTATAGTAAATCCCACACATTATGAGGAAGAAACGGTTATGTGAGCTTTTCCTTGAAGTCAAAAAACTTGCATTCATTTCAAGTACCTGGTGATCATAGGGTACAGCCAGGGAAGGTGCCATCCCCCTTGGGGGGGAGGGGCGGTAAATGGGCTCCCGCACCCATGCACCTCCTGATGTACAGATTCTGGAGAAACAAAGGGCGGTCACACCGCAGTCAGCCTGTCAGGCTGTCGGGCCACTGGGCAACCCGACCAGCCTGGAAGTGCCCCATCAGTTTGCTGAAAGCAAAACTCTGTCCCCCCTGTGAAGCCAGGCAATTTGGGTCAGAGAGTCAGAGGAGAGCAGTAATCAACTCCTCCTCTCTGCTCACCTCCTTGGGGTTACAGCAACCCCATCTCCAAACCCAAATCTGACCCTGGAGTGCCAAACTGGGAGTGGCAGGTGGGCTCTGCCGGTGCTTCAGCGCCCTCTGGAGGTTGTCTGCTCTAGTGGCAACTCTCAGCCCTTCCTCCTCCTCCTTCCCTAGTCCTGGGGGCTGCCTTGGCCTCCTGCAGCTGCTGGCCTGAATTCATTCTTCTTTTTTCTCCAATTATAATGAAGTGTCTTACAGAGGTTTGGAATCTCTTGAAGAAGGAAGATCTTTTAGCCAATACACCTTAACCGTGAGAAGTTGGTTTCAAGAATGAACCTGAAATACTGTATTTTTCTCCTGATGATTCTAAGGAGAGACAGCTCAAGTTTTCTAAATCATAAGAAAAACCAAGGTAAATATGATATTCTGAGCCAGAGATGAAAAAGCAGTTTTTAGCACCCCTTCCTCATGTCATATGACCGGGATTTAAATCAATCAACTGCCACTGGTTTTTAAATCACATGACCCAACTTTAAATCAATCAGCTGCTTCCTTGTAACTCACGTGACTTGGCTTTGAATAGTAAGAAATGCAGAGGTATAAAAATGATTGTTCTGAACAATAAATGGAAAGACAACATTTTAGAAAGTTTTTTTCCTTTTCGAATGGACCCTTCATTGCCTACAGAATAAAGGATTCCCTTGTGGATTTCTTGAACTGTAAACACATACATTGTCTCCGTTGGCTTGATTGACTTAGATTTTGGGGGTTTTTTTGTTGTTGTTGTTAACATCTTTATTGGAGTATAATTGCTTTACCTTGTTGTGTTAGCTTCTGCTGTACAACAAAGTGAATCAACTATTCATATGCATATATCCCCATATCCTCTCCCTCTTGTGTCTCCCTCCCACCTTCCCTATCCCACCCCTCTAGGTGGTCACAAAGCACTGAGCTGACCTCCCTGTGCTATATGCAGCTGCTTCCCAATAGCTATCTATTTCACCTTTGGAAGCGTATATATATGTCCATGCCACTCTCTCACTTCATCCCAGCTTACCCTTCCCCCTCCCTGTGTCCTCAGGTCCGTTCTCTACATCTACGTCTTTATTCCTCTGCAGCGACTCCTGCTAGGGACAGATACTTCCTTTTATGCTCAGGGAAATCCCCTAGTTTGAATATGATTTGAGTTTGATCCTGTGAAACCATCAGAACTTCCCACCAGAGATAAATGAGGAGATTCTGGCCTTTATTAGTATGCACGATGAACACGGGTGTCCTGGCTGTACTTGCCAACCCTCCTATTTTACCCACCTATTTTTGTCCACCTTCCTCCCTGTGAGTACCTTTGACCAACCCTGAGTTCAGACTCCTGACCTATTACAGTGACTTTGTCAGCCTTTCTTTAAAAATGGACAGGTAATAAAATGAATTTAACCTAGAAGCAGCAGCTCAGTAAGGGAAATAAAATCATCAGAAGTTATCTAATCACAGCCACAGCCATCCAGGGCTCTGTCTCACCTGCTGGGTCATAAGAATGGGACCTTCCGAAACTTGAAGGGCCTCCAATCAAATAAGTAAAGGTCTGCTCACCTCTGGCTCTTGGAGGGATTGCTAGGCACTCTACCCAGTGTATACTAACTGCAAAACACTGTCATGGTTGTGAAACACCTATGTTCCAGGAAAGCTTTTTGGGGTGCATGGGGAAGATTTCTTTTTGACATCAAGCAAAAAATAAATCACCAAGCTCGTTGAGCACAGGGGTTCTTAAGAGGGCAGTAGAAGGAAGGAATGGGCAGAAAAGACGATCTCCAATGAAGTGAAGGCCGTTTTTCCAAAAGAGTAGGATTTAGTCTCAGTTTAAGGAGAACACTTTTAAATAGCTGGGACAGCTCCAAACTGCAGTTTAGGGAACGAGTGCTTCAAAAGAACAGTGCTTTAAAAGTCCTGGCAAGGCAGCAAGGGGATGAAGAGTTGATTTTGCATCGTTTTGAACACAGGAGTAAAGAAGCAGAGGCATCTCTGACTTAAAGGCCCTGAGATCCTATGGCATCAATGGGTCAGTTGCAGGGGCAGGGGTTGTGGGGGGCGATATTTCTCTCTCAACGTCTCCCAGGGCAGCCACCCCTCCCGACCCCACCCCACCCCCACTCCCTTCACCCTCCCTCCCTCCACTGTTGGGTCCCCAGGGACAGCACTTCTCAAGCTGGAGCGCTCAGGCACCATCTCTGCAGTCTGGATTCTTCCTGGAGCCTGGCAAGTTCTGGGACAGGAAGGCGGGTCTGCAAGGCCGCTGCGGTGCAGTCGGACCTGGAGGCCTGGAGGGGAACTGGAGCCCTGAAGCCCACCCACGTCCTTGAAGCCGAGGGAGGAACACATCCTCCTAACAGTACTTCTCAGGGGTCAGCGTGCTCCCCACCCGACGGTGATCCATACTCACTTGAGGCAGCAAGGACTGCCTCTAACTGGCCCCCTCGATTCTGCCTTAAGGGTCCTCGCACATGTGTGATAGCGCAGGCCCCGGATCTCTTTAGTCAGCTGAGGCCAGTGCTGCCGGCATCCCTCCAGTCCCATCCCCCAGCCCCTCCCTCTGGGACTGTATCTAATAGAAGAAAGAGCACAGAGGAATTGGCTGAATCAAGGGACCTGGGAGCCTGGGTATGAGTTTGAAGACCGAGAACCTAAGGCACAATTACATATTATTGGAAACTCTTGTGGAGTGTGTGTGTGTGGGGGGGGGGAGGTTAGGAGGCTGAGAGGCTGAGTCGACCTGCTGAGTCCAGTCCCAGGACACCACACAGCCCCGTCCCCCTTTCCCTGCCATCAGACAAGGGGTGCCGCAACTCCAGTTGGGACTCTGCACTTCCCCCTCCCTGATTCTCCAGAAGAGCAGGTGGCCCCCCTCTGAGGGCAGGGGCAAGACAACGGACCAAGTCCCCCTGCACTAAGGCGCTACTGGAAGCTCTTCCTGAACAGCAGTGCTGGCTTGGAGCGAACCCGTGCACCGCCAAAGTTGGTCTCGTCCTGCAGCTGAGGGAGGCAGGCTTTAAGTCAGCTGCCTTGGCTTTAAATCAATCAGTCCCCCTTTTAAGTCAGGTGACCCGACTCGAAATCACTGTGTGCCCCTCAAGCCTGCAACTTCAAAAGTTGGGAACTTCACTTTGATCCCAGCACCTCACACAGCTGAATGCACACTGTAGTCACCCCCAAGCCTGGCTTAGAGGCAGGATATAAGGTAAGGGGATGGGCTGCACACGTGGTGAGGAGGGTGCACTTCATGTACCAGAAGGGTCCAGGTACTCTGGGTACAGCAAGCAGTGCACGATACAGCAGCTCCCTGGCCAAGCTGGTGATGCACAGGGGGAGCAGGCACACCCAGGCACGCAGAGGTTCCAGGCCGGGAGCTGGGGCACAGCCAGCCGGGAGGGTGTGAAAGCCGAGGGTCTGAGCCTTCTTGAGAAAGGCAGACACAGAGGATGGATGAGAAACAAAGACCAGATGAAACATGGATTGGAAAAACACACCCTGCTCTTGAAATTGGGGTGGGGGGCACCCCAGATTTGAGTCTTCTTACTCCCCAGTACCTAGTGTTTTGGCATTTGCCCAATTACTTATAAAATGTGACTGATAATATCTAACCCATAGAATACTGCATTTGGAGTGGTTTTGCGTGTTTATGTTTCTATAGTGGAATAATCTTTGCTACAAGAAAAATGTACACAATCTGAAATAAATTCAAACCCCTCTTTAAAAAGTACTATATCGGACTTCCCTGGTGGCGCAGTGGTTAAGAATCTGCCTGCCAAGGCAGGGGACATGGGTTCGAGCCCTGGTCAGGGAAGATCCCACATGCCACAGAGCAGCTAAGCCCATGCGCCACAACTACTGAGCCTGCAGGCCACAACTACTGAAGCCCACGCACCTAGAACCGGTGCTCCACAACAAGCGCAGCAAGAGAAGCCACCGCAATGAGAAGCCCGCGCACCGCAACAAAGAGTAGCCCCCGCTTGCCGCAACTAGAGAAAGCCTGCGCATAGCAACGAAGACGACCCAACGCAGCCAAAAACAAATTAATTAATTAATTAGTTAACTATTTTAAAAAAGTACTATATGCTTCTGTACAGCTTCTCTGGGAAAAACAGAGAGATGGCGTAAGAGAGTGAGAAAGACCAATATTTAGTGCACATCTCTCATGCAGGTGCTCTGCTGGCTCAGATAGATTTATCCCCACTTTACAAAGGAGGAAATAATCTCAGAGAGGTTTAGTAATTTTCCCAAAGCCAAACAGCTATGGAGTGGCAGAACCAAGATCTGAACCAAGTCTGTTACCTTCAAATCCTAAGTCCTCATCACAACAAAACTCAATTAATATTTACATTTATCGAATTACATTGCAACCTGGGGAGTTCTTGGCACAATCCTGAATAAGAGTGAGAAAGAAAGAAATAGCATTGTTCCTACAGTCAACCAAAATTTTTGGAGCAGCTGCTAGATGCCTGGCCCTTTTTGGGGTTCAGCAGTGATCAAGACAGGAAGAGTCCTGCTTTCATGAACCATGTAGTGGGGAGGAGAGACGGGTGCAACTTGGGTGAGGGATTTCACCTTGCTGGACCTCTGTTTTCTCACCTGGAAAACGGGATGGGTGTTCCTCATTTTCTGGGATTGTCCAGCCCTCACATTCTCTGATTCCATAAGAAGCATTTGTTTTCCTGTTTCTTTAAAATTCATTCAGGCCGTGAGCTGTGATGAATGTTGTTAGCTGCTCCCCAAATCACCCTATTCCCCCCCTTTTCCTGTGATCAGGTCTTTCCCGAAACATGACTCACAGTCAGTCAAGTCACGGAACCTAAGGGGCACCCAGCAGAAAAATTCCAACCCTTGCTTCCCAGGAGCTCTGCGGTCTACCTGCCCGGTAAACTTAGCTCACCTGGCACAAGGTGGCCATCCCTGGTTTCACATCAACACGATCTCAGGCACAAACCTCCTTGTTTTTCCATTTTGTCTTTAAGGTACTTGTCGAAACAACTGCACAAATATGACAAAGATATAAAATCAGGCATCTTCTGCCCCCAGTGCCTACTAATAAATGATTTTCTGCCACTTTAATGATAAAGATAGAACATTTCAACATTCTGCTACCCTTATTATTTGTCATTTTTGTTGATATTTCTGTTGAATACATCTTTCAATATTTTAACAATGGAACATTTATTTAGGTTGTTCCAGACCCAGCCTTTAGTGGTAAAGGTTTTGTTGTTATATTTCTATTATGTTTCCTTTAAAAATCATTATCCTATTTAAATGGATTAAGTCAATTCTATAGGCATTTATCTTTTGATATTGATGAAATTGATACATAGAGGGCAGTAGTACAAGTTGATTGGACTTGAGAACCTCTATTAGCACAGTTAAGTATAAATGTTATCTATATGTAAACCAAAGTACATGCCGAGTGAGATTCTCCGACTTTTTTTCACTGTCTGCCCCTCAAGCCTGTGAGAAATGGAATATTTCTTGCCATATCAGTAAACAACGGATGTCACAGTCTTCAGCACGTGCAGCCCTCCAATGTGAGCCGGCGGGCCCTGAGGCACTCAGGATATGCAAATACAGAATGCAGGCCCCAGAGAGCTGAGGTGCATAACAAAGGAAGGATTTCAGTGAGCCCATACAAAGAAAAGCGCCACATTCCTCACCTTGGGAGAGCTGGTTTTCCTTAGTTTACAATCACCTTTTGATGTTCCCCATTACCTGCACCAGTCCCCTGCCCTGTCCCCTCCCCCTGGTACTTTAGCTCAGGGAGGAAGGAGCGCAGAGGGACTCGGCTGAATAAGGGGCCTGCGCGCCTCGGGAGGAGTTTTCGGCCGCTTTCCCCGCAGTCGGGAGGAGGGGCGCTGACGCTGCAGCCGGACCCTGCGCCTCCCTTGCTCCGTTTCCCCTCAGGACGCTCAGGCCGACCCCCTCCCCATGCCCACCAGGCCTCGCGAGCCAGGCCGAGGGCAGGGGCGAGAGGAGGGACCGAAGTTCCCCGGGACCAGACGCTGGGGGCCGCTCTTCCTGCACAGCAGCGGCGGGTGGCAGCGAACCCCTGCCCCTCAGAAGCTGGTCTTGTGCTGCCGCCCGGGCACGGGACCAGGTGGAGGGTCGGCGCTCACTTACCCGGCCCGCCGTCCCCGCGACTGTCACGGCTTCGGCCGCCGGGGCACCTCCAGAGCCGGCAGCCTCAGTGAGGTCGCCCTCCCCTCGGGCTCCGGGGCAGTTCCGTGAGGGCGGAGGGAAGAGACCCCGAGCCGGGAGTTCCAGCTCTGAGGAAACTCGGGCTCTGTTCAGCACGCGGTGGGTGGGACCGCTCTGCCCCGAGGCCTTCCGGGAGGGAGCGGGGCGGCGGGGGAGGGAGCCGCCAGGAGCGCAGGGCCCTGGAGGGGCGGCCCGGCCTGGGGGCCACGCCCACTGTGACCGCAGCCCAGGCCTTTTTCCTGGAATCCTACACAAAAAAGTTAGAAAGATACACAGTCTACAGTAAATATTCACAAATGATTGTTGCTGCTGTGCTCACTATTCTATTAAAGGTGTAAAATCCATAAAACACTTTAAGTTCAAAATTAAATATGAATTTTTACCTTTCTAATTATGTCTCTGATAGTCACAGTTGTGGTTAATCAATCAGAGACTGTGGCATCACTAGTTAAAAATGAGCTTGTTAAAAAAATAGAACTCAGGCCCACCGGACCTACTGAATCACAATCTGCACTTTTACAATCTCCCCAGTGTACTTGTGTACCCATGAATAGTTGAAAGGTACATTTCTACCTCGACATGTCTTTTCTGTATGAGAAATACACACATTTTATCCAGTTTGATATAAATAAAACACTCAAAAAATGCGTATGCCTGTGTTGAAACCATCATTTTATCATTTCTTTTCCAGACAAGTGTAGTCTCTATACTGGTTTTGTGGATCACATGCCATACTCTTTTCTTGTAGTTAGAAATAAGGTAGAGAAAGTTACTTTGTAAAAAAAAAAATATATATATATATATATATATATATATATATATATATATATATATATATATATTAGTGGATAATTGAAGACACTCTTCTAAATTAAAACCAGTTCTCTTAACTTGCTGTTTTCTTCTTGGGTCACATTATGAACTCTTCCCGTGGCCACATGGCATGTGTACTTTTAATTTCAGGGACTGCTGACATTCCAGGATGTGGCCATAGATTTCTCTCAAGAGGAGTGAGAATGCCTGGACCAAGATCAATGGGAATTGTACAGGGATGTGATGTTAGAGAAGTATAGGAACCTGCTCTCCTTGGGTGAGGATACCTTCCTTCCAGAGTTCCTTATCCAGCCACAGGGTTTGGAGTCCTTCATTTGTAGAATGTCTCCTGGAATCTTCTGCTTCCTACAATAGGGTTTCAGATTGCAACGTTTCAGGAAAGATTGGGAGTTTGTGGGTATAATTTTTCTTATTCTTTTAAAATTGCAGCCTCCCTTTTAATATACTTTGTAACTGCTTGGGATGTGTCTATATGAACTGTGTACTATATGCTTCTGTTATAGTCCTTACACTATTTTATTGTCTTATTTTCTGTAACAATTTTCCATGGATTCTTTGGGCTTAAGGTATATTAAAAGGGAGACTGCGATTCTGGGACTTCCCTGGTGATGCAGTGATTAAGAATTCTCCTGCCAATGCAGGGGACCCGGTTCGATCCCCAGTCCAGGAAGATCTCACGTGCCACGGAACAACTAAGCCAGTGGGCCACAACTACTGAGTCTGCACGCCACAACTACTGAAGCCGGTGTGTCTTGAGCCCGTGCGCCATTTATTTTTTGGAGAATAAAACCACTTCTGAGTGATTAAAATTTAAGCCAGCTAGTCAAAATGCTTTATCACCTGTTCTTCTAAAACACTGATCAATGGAACAAGTTTTACTAGGCATAACAGTGTAATTGTATTCTGGAGTTCATATGGGCAATGTGGTTTATGACCTTGATGCTGGATCACGACATTTCAAAGGTATGACTGCTATTAATTGTCTGTTTGTTCAACAATTAAAGTCTCACGTGATCTGAGTTCAGACTGGAGTCATCCTGGTTGGTTTCTGTCTATTGCAGATTTCTTCCAGTATGAAAGGACAAGAGCAATACGGCTTACTTTACAAAATGTCTTCAAACTAAATGATGGTATAATCTACATTCAATTAATTTATACATGCCCTACTGTAGAACAGGGTTCGTTACGGTGGCAGAGCCCGGTAATTATGTAAAACTGAAACTTTTTCTGCACTGGTTCAAGTCCTCTTCCTAAGAATATGTTTATAATCAACATTCTTTCACAAATTACCCAATTTAATTCACCATAGCATTCCTCATATTAACTAGATGGAAAATCCTAGGCTATATACGAATCCAGAAAGGGCCAAAACTCATCAGCCCCCATGGATTATTACAACCCATTGCTGAGGCATTCAAATTACTTATTAAAGAACCACTATGTCCATCAACATCATCAATTTATATATTATTGCCCCAATGCTAGCCTTAACCCTGGCTCTCACAACATGAATTCCTCTTCCCATATCTTATCCACTAATTAATATAAATGTAGGCATATTATTTATATTAGCCATATCACACCTAGCCATTTATTCCATCCTCAGATCCGGATGAACTTCACATTCAAAATACTCACTCACTGGAGCTCTAGGAACAATAGCACAGACAATCATCTCATATGAAGTAATGTAGCAGTTATTCTATTCTCAGTCTTACTGATAAATGGATCATTTACACTTTCAACAGTAATTATTACACAAGAACACCTATGACCAATTTTCTCCTGACCCCTACCCAGAATTTGATTATCTCCGCAGTAGCAGAAATCCAATGAAGCCCCACTTGATTTAACAGAAGTAGAATCAAAACCTGTATATGTCTTCAATGTAGAAAATGTAGCAGGCCCATTCACCCCGTCCTTCCTAGAGAATATGTCAATTTCCCTAAAATAAACATTTCCACAGCAATCTATTTTTAGGAGCATTCGACAATCCCTAGGTGCCAGAATTATAGATTCTTTCATCTTGTAACTATAGTTTTTTTAAAACAAATAAGTTTTATAGTTTTACTACCTTTAAACAAAATGTACTCCATTGCTGTGGAATATTCCTTCATAGGAGCGTGCATGGTTCATTTCTGCATCCGCCTGTGATGGCCTTCAGGTTCTTTCAGGTTTGGCTCCTGTGGCTGCCAGTCCATGTCCGTGTGTCCTGGTGCAGGGCTGGTGGGTTTGTGTTCAACTGGGAGGAGCACTGTGGGTCTCTGTGCACAGACTTCGCTATCTGAGGCCCGATTGTTTCAGAAGTGGTTGCATCCCCCCGTTGTGTACCAGGCTTTCCATTGCTCCACATCCTGCTGATATTTGATACTATGTCTTTCATGTCTGCCATTCTGGTAGGTGTATGCACGGTATTTTTCTTATGGCTTTAATCCCTCTGTTGTTAGTGAAGTTGTGCATCTTGTGGTATTCATGGACTATTTCCTGTTGTTTTTTAAAAAAGTTTTAAAAATTGTGGTCAGATACACATAACATAAAATGTACTATCTTAACCATTTTTAAGTGCACATTTCAGGGTCAAGAAGTAATTCACACTGTTGTGCAAACCTGACCACCATCATCCTCCAGAACTTTTTCACCTTGCAAAATTGAAACAGTCCCCATTAAACACTCACTCCCCATTGTCCCTCCCTCAGCCTCTGGCACTCAGCATCCTACTTTATGTCTCTATATTTCCGACTGCTCTAGGGGTCTTGTATGAGTGGATCAAGCACTGTTTGTTTTTTTGTCTAGCTTACATCACTGAGCATAATGCCCTCAAGGTTCATCCCTGCTGCAGCCTGTGTCAGAATTGCCTTCCTTTTTAGGCTGAATAGCATTCCCTTGTATTGATGGACCGTGTTTTTCTTCTCCATTCATCCATTAGTGGACACATGTAATATCTACATTCATTTCTCCTGTCATAATATTTGTGGAATAACATCAGAAAGTCCTATGAATCAAAAGTCATTTGCCATTAACTTTTTTCTTAAACATTTTATTGTGAAAAACATCAAGGCTAAGAAAAGGGAAAAATACATGTCAGCTTCACTTGTGTTCAGGAATTAATGCTTTACGGATTCACTTTATTCCCCGTGTGTGTGCTATGCGTGTGCATGTGCCTGTTTGCATACATATGCTGTGCATGTGCATAGGTATGTGCACTTGCACACATTAGTGTGTGCATGGGCATATGCATGCATGTGTGTTCACATGCTAGTGTGTGAATATATTTGTGCTGTGCACGTGCATATGTTTGTGTGTGTGCTGTGCCTGCCTGTGCGCACACCTGCGTGTTTGCTGGAACCACTTGCAAGTTGGCTGCAAACTGAATTGTGCCCCAGATATATCCACACTCAGCTGCTCTAACAATCCTGCATAGCCACGTAAAGGTCACAGATCTCAGGGATTTAAATGGATGGAGCAGGATATCCTGACACAGAGTTTGTCTTCCAATGACTGTCACTGTCTCAGTAACATCCTTCACACCTTCTTTAAGCCCCATTCAGGGTCCAGTTTAGACTCCCATTACATTCAGTCACCTGTCCCAGGTCCCCTAAAGCAACAATGTCACCATTGGAGAGCCCGGCCAAGGCTGGGGGTGCTCCTCCTGTTGACCCGGCCTCCAGGCCCTGCACTTGGCTCCTGTGTTCCCATCTCTCAGTCAGGCCCCGACTTGGATGGGGCCGCCACCTCTTTCCTTACAGGGTCCCATCGCCCAGTCATGGGGGTTCATTCTCCCCAAACACAGCTTCAGGAGTGGGGGGGTGACAGTCCCCACTGGGTCTCCTTCATGTGAGACCCTGTGCTGTTGAAAGAGCAGGCACCCTGCCCTCGGGGGTGGGGGGCTGGGGGGTGACATTCGGCCCACGATGGGCAGACGGGTCTCCGGGTGGGGCAAGCCAGGGTGCAAGGAGTTCCGCAGTGGGTTCTCCTCTCCAACGGCTTCTGTGCCCCTACCTCTCCCCGTGCCTCCTCTCGAAGACAGCGCGGTGCCCGGGACGGGAGCCATGGGAGCCGTCAGCCACCGCCCCCTCTACAAACGCACACACACACGCACACGCACACGCACACGCACACGCTGCAGGGAAGCAGGACCTGAGTGCAGAGCTCTCAGCGGCCCTGAGCGCCCCGCCCGGAATCGGCCAGCGGAATGGACAGACCGGATCTTCCGGCCCGGACCATGCAGGACTCTCCTGCCTGGGCTTCCAGTGTGGCCGCCTCCTTCTGGAAGCCTGGGAGGCTGGAATCAGGCCACTTCTTGTCTGTCCTGGCAGCAGACTGGGCTGCACTCTGAGAAGTTCGTGGCTCGCCCGTGGATCCTGACCATCAGGTGGCCAGAGAAACTGGGAACATTTCTGTTTTGCCTGTTGAAATGATTAATGACAAAGATTTTGTTCAGTTTCCTGATGTGGGTGTCCAAAGATGAGAGACCCATGTTTGTGATCTGTACCTCCTATGAGATCAGCCTTAAGCTAGTTTAAACATGATCAGGTTCTGTCTACATGGTAGATTTAGACCCCTGCATGTCCTGTCTACTGATTATGTTTAGAGCTGACCATGTGTTGTCTATAATAAGAAGATTTAGACCTGACCATGTTCTGTGTATGCTAGGACTATGGGGACCTGGGTAGAGACCCGGCCTGGCCTCAGTACTGGGAAGCTCCGTGCCTGCATCTGAATGTCAGTGCTTAGGTGTCTGGGGGTCTGGAGCTGAGATGGGCTTGTCTACGTAACAGCCTCTCTTCTGAGTGTGGTGACCTGGTCCTCCCAAGGGTCAGTGCTATGGTCGGGGCCTTAGTCTTAATCCCTGCAAGGTTCACCTTCCCTGGGGCTCGTGGAGAATCCTCAGGAGGGCTACCTGGCAATAATTCCAATTTACCAGCCCGTGCATGGTGCATAGGAAGGCAGGTTTAGCTGGTTAATTGATTGCAGGGCACGCAGATTGGGCAAAAGGCCGATGGGTAACAGCTGAGGCTGCTGCTGAGCTCTCCCTCCAGTCTACCGTCCCTACTCAGCAGAGTCCAGAGCTGCCCCTCGGCTTTCAGCCCTGCTGTCCTGTGAGTTTTCTCAACATGTAAGCGAGACGAGAAAGGACTGAGCCTGCCAGCACCAAGGTCGTGTGTTCAACTCTAGCATGAAAGCTTTAAAAACAGTTAAAATCACACAGAACCAAAGTGAGAAGAGGAGGACTCCTCTGGGACAAGTGTGGGGAAAGGAGACCCACCTGATACTTTTTCCCACCCCAGGAGGTCCCAGGAACCCAGCTTGTTTCCACATTGGGGGAGCCCCCTGCAGAGCCATGGTGTCCTGACCAAGGGGACGTGTGACCCCAGGTGCAGGGTCTGGGGAGGTGAGGTCACCCTGGGACTGTGGACATGTGACCCGGGTGGAGGGGTCTGGGGAGGTGGGTCACCCTGGTGAGTGTGGATGTGTGGCCCCAGGTATAGGGTGCGGGGACTGTGTGGGTCTCACCACACCTGCATGGGTCAGGATCACATGTATGGGGAGACCGCATATGCGCTCTTTGCCTGCAGTGTGTCCTGTCGCCTTTGAGATTTCCAACCTCTGCATTAAGGGTGTTGTCCTGATTAACCTGTGGTTCCTTTTCTTCTCTTAATCTTGTCACAATCATATGAGGTCAGGCATGTTTGAGTGGGTTGCTGCTCTGTGTTCTGGTGAGTGACAACACTTGGTGGTATCATATTAATACCATAGCATATCATATGTCTAATCTATGGGGGTCACCACTGCCTGGATCCCCCTGGACAGAGGTCAGGTGAGCACAGACTAGCCCCCCCTAAGAATGGTCTCCCACGTGCTCTGTGAGGGTACCGTGATGGTCCCTAAGGTAGGGGACTGTGTCTGGGCCTCCAACATTTGTGATGAAGGGGAGTCGAAATGGAATCTCAATTAACAGGACATTATTTTAAGAATTTATTTTAAGTGAAATAAAACATACGTCACATAACCTTTACCATCATCACCATTTTAAGTGCACGTTTCTGAGGCATCAGATATATTCACTTTCTCGTGGAGCCATCACCACCATCCCTAGAACTTTTCATCTTGCAAAACCAAAATTCCACAACCATGAAAGTCTCATTCCCCATTCCCTCCCACTGCCCCTGGCACCGATATCCACTTCAGTCCCTGAGTTGTCGACTCCAGGGCACCCACTGGAGAGGAATCCTGCAGTGTTTACTGACGGGTCATTTTGGAAGAGCTGACTTTCAGTCTGAAGCTCTGCCTGTTTGCATCTGAAGAATCTGCATTTAAGGAGAGGGTGTATGAGGAAGGGGGTGTATGAGGGACAAAGGTGTCCGGGGTGCAGGTGAGCCAGGACCTGACCAGCTGCCTTTTGGGTCCTCTGGTCCCATCTCTTGGTCTGTGCCTCATCTGCATCATCACTGTTTCCGCTGGCACCACTGGGGTGTTGTTGTCTGAGTGAGATTCCCCAGGTGTCCCTGCTCTCCTCCCCTCCTCCTGCTGGTTGGTGAGGGAACTGCTTGCTGTATGGTCTCTACTCCTGAGGCACGAAGGACCCTGTAGCATGGACCTGCAGAGTGTGGGGTGTGGTCCCAAGAGCATGGGGCCCACATAGGACACAACATCGGGGCGTGACAAGTGCTAGGGCTGCCTCATCACTGACAGGGAATGTTGCCCAGATCCTGCTCGAGAGGGCGTGGTGGGTGGCCTGGGACCCTAGAGGCCCCATTCCTATACTGGAGCTTGGAGAGTGCATCCCCATGGGCTCCAGATTCACCCCATATCTCAGCCATATCCCTCTGTCCTGTCTTTGAACTCAGGAAAACGATCTCTCTTGTCCACAACATAGGCCTGGTCCTGTTGATATTAGGATTCTTTAAGTTAGGTGTCCTGGGATAGCAGCTCTTTTTAGGCCTGAGAGGGAACAACTCCGGAGTGTACAACAATTTCAGATGAAACTAATATTCAATGACTATCTCTAACTACTCGGTTGTTGACTTCTATTAGTCATTATTCTCCTGGTTTTAGCTCTGATGTGGGGATTACAGAGGAGTCAACTTTTAAATCTTCATAATCTGTGTATTTGTAGCTTCAGTATCATTACTGACCCATAGTTTTTTATGGTTTGGGAAGAGTTATTGATTTCATGTATCATGTAAAGGATTCACAATGATGATAGGGCAATTAAGATTACAATAATGGCTAGTAAATTGTTCACATTTTCTCTACCTGTGCATCTATTGTATGCATATGAGTTAGTTTAGATGTCAATATTAGTGAAATGATATAGAGGACTAGAGAACTTATTTTAAAAATCACTATTAATGTGTGATGATGAAAATGTAAAAGTTCTTCCATAATCGGTGATGTTGTATCTTGAGAACCTAGATGAAATTGATATGCCTTAGTGATATACAGGATTTTAGCCTATGATTTAACTTTGACAAAGCTACATCACTTTTTACTTTTATCTCATTTACTGAGAAAGACATAATTGTTATGGTGTTGGCTTGAAACTGGTTGAAAAGGACTTGAGTCTTTCCTTATTTTACATTTACATAGGTAGGATCTTGAAACATAGGATATGGTGGAGGGCATCCGTGTAACCATTCTAGGTTAGGAATAGCAATTTCCACTGCTAAGACTTCTTTTTTAGACACAAATGCTTTTCAGAGTATGAAGATTATTAGCATTACTGCTGCTACTGAGATGAATGAGCCTAAAGACAAAATATTTCATGTTGTGTGTGCCTCAGGGTACTCAGACTAACGTAGTGACATCCCTGAGAGGCCACGAAAGTGCTGCAGGAAGTCATATTTACTACTACCAATATACTTGTGAAGTGAATTTTTGCTCATGCTGAGTTAACTGTATAACCTGAGAATAGTGGGAATCAGTGTAGGAAGCCTCCTATAATAGTGAAGACTGCTCCCATGGACATTAGGTCATGGAAGTGTGTTACTACATAGTATGTATCCTGGAGGACAATGTCTGCGGATGAGTTGGCTAAGATGATTCCTGTCAAACCACCTACTGTAGAAAGAAAAACTAAAGCCTAAAACTCATAATATAGTGGGAGGACATATAATATTACCTCCGTGAACAGTTGCTAACCAGGGACTTCCCTGGTGACACAGTGGTTAAGAATTCACCTGCCAATGCAGGGGACACGGGTTCGAGCCCTCGTCTGGGAAGATTCCACATGCCGCGGAGCAAAAAGCCCGTGTGCCACAACTACTGAGCCTGCCCTCTAGAGCCCGCAAGCCACAACTACTGAAGCCCACACGCCTAGAGGCCGTGCTCTGCAACAAGAGAAGCCACTGCAATGAAAGGGCCGCACACCGCAACGAAAAGTAGCTGCCGCTCACCGCAACCAGAGAAAGCCCACGCGCAGCAACCAAGACCCAACTCAGCCAAAAAAAAAAAAATGAAAAGAAAAAGAAAAATTAAATAAAGTGTTGCTAATCAGCTCGATACTTTTACTCCTGTAGGGATAGAAGTAATTACGGTAGCTGATGCAAAGTGTGCTCCTGAGTCGACAGCTATCCCTATGGTAAACATATGATGGGCCCACAAGAGAACTCCTAAAAAGCCAGTGGACATGACTCATACTATTCCCAGATAGCTGAAAGGCACTTTTTGTCCTAAATAGTATGTAATGATATGTGAGTTTATAACAAACCCTGTTAGGCCATGAATACAGACTTCAGGGTGAGCAAAGAATCAAAATAGGTGTTGGTATAGGATTCGGTCTCCTCCTGCAGGGTCAAAGAAAGTAGTGTTTAGATTTCTATCTCTTAACAGTATGGCAATTCTGGCTGCTCGGACTGAGATTGGCAATTATAGTAATATGGCTATAGTTGGGGAAGATTAAACAAATAATGGTGTTTGGTATTGGGATATGACTGCTGGTTTTGTATTAAAGACTATAGTAATAAAAGTAATAATACCAAGAATTGAGGAGACACCTGCTAAATGTAAGGAGAAAACAGTTAGGTCGACAGAGGCTCCTGCATGGGCCAGATTGCAGGCTAGAGCTGAATACACGGTTCCACTGGTACCAGAACCAGCTTCTACTATTGGTGATATGAGTAGGAGTAAGAATGATGGGGGAAGTAGTCAAAAGTTTATATGATTTATTTGGGGAAATGCTACTTCAGGTGTCCGATTTATTAGTGGCCCAAGTCAGTTTTCAAAGCCTGCAATCATAACGGGTACAACTATAAAGAAAATTATTACAAGTGCAGGGACTCTTATGACTACCTTACAGATTTGGGCATCTCCAAGTAGCGCTCCAGGTCAGCATAGCTCAGCCTGAATTAATATAATTAAGGTGCTGCCTGCTACTCCAGCTCAAGCACCAAATAGTAAATATAAAATGTCGATATCTTTGTGATTTGCTGAAAATAATCAGCAGTGTATGAACAGAGGTAAAATGACTGAGTTAGCATTAGACTGTAAATCTAAAGACAGAGATTGAACCCTCTTTCTGGCAAACCCTGTGGTGAATCAACAAATTGAATTGTAACTTCAGAGAAGCAGCTTCAATTCTGCCGGCGATTTTACTGCCTTTTTTTTCTTTCTCAAATGAAGGAGAAGTAGACTGAAGCCAGTTGACTAGAGGATTTGCCCGTTAACTAAAGTTTCCTGGGGTTAAAACTCATCAATCTCGTAAAGATTTGGCTTAAATACAGTGTTTGGTTTACATTCAATTGATGTAGAATAAAGTCTTGCAATCCTTATTTTTAGGAATTAAGTAAATTTTACTTGTTTAGGGTTTTGAAAGCTCTTGGTCTGAACTAACCTAAATTCCTGGTCCAGCACCAATAGAATGGGTGTTGTGTGTAGTAATCGTGCGGGTATTATGATTGGTAATGATAGGAAGGTTATTTCTTTGTATGTTCAAATTGTTTTGTGTTTGTGTTGTTTAATGAAGGGAATATAGTTAGTGATGTGGAGTATGTTAGCTGCAAGTAGAAATATATGCTGAGGACTGCTATGATGGCTATTAGTGTTGGTAGAATGATGTTGTCATTTTTGTTATCTCTTGGATAATTATTCATTTGGGTAAAAACCCTGATAGTGATGGGCGATGTCCTAATGATACTATAATGGTGAGGAAAATGATTGTGATGGGAGGTGTTTTATCTCATGTGTGTGATAATGATACTCTGGTAGTACATGATCTGGGCATAAATAAGAAGAAGATAATGTTGTTATGATATAAATTAGTATGTGTAGGATTGTTATAATCTGAATATACATTATAATAGCTGTTATTCATCCTATATGGGCAATTGATGAGGAGCGTGTAATATTTTCCAGGTGAGTATGGCGAAGCCTGCCTCAGCCTCCAGCTATGATTTATAATATCACTATGATTAATAGTATATTTAGGTTGATGGATGGTGACATGTGGTATAAAACTGATAGGGGTGCAATTTTGTCATGTTGATAGCATCAGGTCTGCTGTTCATGGGATGCCTTGTGTGACTTCAGGCACTCAGAAGTGAAATGGGCAAAGTCCTACTTTTGTGACAAGGGCGATTGTCATGAGGGTGGATGCTGCTGGATTAAAGATTTTTGTTATTCATTGTGCTCTTCCACCAGAGTATATTAGATTAATGATAATAGCCATTATAAGTAGTATTGATGTGGTGGACTGTTTTAGGAAATATTTGTTGGATGCTTCTGTAGCTTATGGGTTCATGTTTTTTATTAGAATGGGGATACCATTAATCAGTGTGAGCTTGTTATACAATTATATTTCCTGAGAAAATGGTCAGTAGAATGATGGTAAAAACAATGAGAGTTTGTTAGCACAGGAAGGATATACAAAAACATTTTGGGGGTATGGTCCTGAAGCTTACTTAGAGAACCTTACTATATAGCATGTGGTGTAATGTGGTAGGTAGCATGGAGAATGTAAAATTATTAGGAAGAATTCAATTCCAGGAATAAGAGCATTGAAACCTCTATGAGTTACTCTATCAAAGTAACTCTTTTGTCAGACATATTTCTTAAGTTTGTGGTGGGTTGCCTGGTATGATGACAAGTAGTGAAAACTCTCATATACATAGGGTTAATGTTAGTCGTAAAAAAACTTTTTATAAGAGATGTATGCGTTGATCATATCAAAATTGTGGGTAGGATGCTCAAATTCATAGAAAGGAGATTGTTAGATGTGTTTTAATGATGACTTGGGCTGTATATAATTCTGGCACCTAGGGATTGTCGAATGCTCCTAAAAATAGATTGTTGTGGAAATGTTTATTTTAGGGAAATTGACATATTCTCTAGGAAGGACGGGGTGAATGGGCCTGCTACATTTTCTACATTGAAGACATATACAGGTTTTGATTCTACTTCTGTTAAATCAAGTGGGGCTTCATTGGATTTCTGCTACTGCGGAGATAATCAAATTCTGGGTAGGGGTCAGGAGAAAATTGGTCATAGGTGTTCTTGTGTAATAATTACTGTTGAAAGTGTAAATGATCCATTTATCAGTAAGACTGAGAATAGAATAACTGCTACATTACTTCATATGAGATGATTGTCTGTGCTATTGTTCCTAGAGCTCCAGTGAGTGAGTATTTTGAATGTGAAGTTCATCCGGATCTGAGGATGGAATAAATGGCTAGGTGTGATATGGCTAATATAAATAATATGCCTACATTTATATTAATTAGTGGATAAGATATGGGAAGAGGAATTCATGTTGTGAGAGCCAGGGTTAAGGCTAGCATTGGGGCAATAATATATAAATTGATGATGTTGATGGACATAGTGGTTCTTTAATAAGTAATTTGAATGCCTCAGCAATGGGTTGTAATAATCCATGGGGGCTGATGAGTTTTGGCCCTTTCTGGATTCGTATATAGCCTAGGATTTTCCATCTAGTTAATATGAGGAATGCTATGGTGAATTAAATTGGGTAATTTGTGAAAGAATGTTGATTATAAACATATTCTTAGGAAGAGGACTTGAACCAGTGCAGAAAAAGTTTCAGTTTTACATAATTACCGGGCTCTGCCACCGTAACGAACCCTGTTCTACAGTAGGGCATGTATAAATTAATTGAATGTAGATTATACCATCATTTAGTTTGAAGACATTTTGTAAAGTAAGCCGTATTGCTCTTGTCCTTTCATACTGGAAGAAATCTGCAATAGACAGAAACCAACCAGGATGACTCCAGTCTGAACTCAGATCACAGATCACGTGAGACTTTAATTGTTGAACAAACAGACAATTAATAGCAGTCATACCTTTGAAATGTCGTGATCCAGCATCAAGGTCATAAACCACATTGCCCATATGAACTCCAGAATACAATTACACTGTTATGCCTAGTAAAACTTGTTCCATTGATCAGTGTTTTAGAAGAACAGGTGATAAAGCATTTTGACTAGCTGGCTTAAATTTTAATCACTCAGAAGTGGTTTTATTCTCCAAAAAATAAATGGCGCACGGGCTCAAGACACACCGGCTTCAGTAGTTGTGGCGTGCAGACTCAGTAGTTGTGGCCCACTGGCTTAGTTGTTCCGTGGCACGTGAGATCTTCCTGGACTGGGGATCGAACCGGGTCCCCTGCATTGGCAGGAGAATTCTTAATCACTGCATCACCAGGGAAGTCCCAGAATCGCAGTCTCCCTTTTAATATACCTTAAGCCCAAAGAATCCATGGAAAATTGTTACAGAAAATAAGACAATAAAATAGTGTAAGGACTATAACAGAAGCATATAGTACACAGTTCATATAGACACATCCCAAGCAGTTACAAAGTATATTAAAAGGGAGGCTGCAATTTTAAAAGAATAAGAAAAATTATACCCACAAACTCCCAATCTTTCCTGAAACGTTGCAATCTGAAACCCTATTGTAGGAAGCAGAAGATTCCAGGAGACATTCTACAAATGAAGGACTCCAAACCCTGTGGCTGGATAAGGAACTCTGGAAGGAAGGTATCCTCACCCAAGGAGAGCAGGTTCCTATACTTCTCTAACATCACATCCCTGTACAATTCCCATTGATCTTGGTCCAGGCATTCTCACTCCTCTTGAGAGAAATCTATGGCCACATCCTGGAATGTCAGCAGTCCCTGAAATTAAAAGTACACATGCCATGTGGCCACGGGAAGAGTTCATAATGTGACCCAAGAAGAAAACAGCAAGTTAAGAGAACTGGTTTTAATTTAGAAGAGTGTCTTCAATTATCCACTAATATATATATATATATATATATATATATATATATATATATATATATATATATATATTTTTTTTTACAAAGTAACTTTCTCTACCTTATTTCTAACTACAAGAAAAGAGTATGGCATGTGATCCACAAAACCAGTATAGAGACTACACTTGTCTGGAAAAGAAATGATAAAATGATGGTTTCAACACAGGCATACGCATTTTTTGAGTGTTTTATTTATATCAAACTGGATAAAATGTGTGTATTTCTCATACAGAAAAGACATGTCGAGGTAGAAATGTACCTTTCAACTATTCATGGGTACACAAGTACACTGGGGAGATTGTAAAAGTGCAGATTGTGATTCAGTAGGTCCGGTGGGCCTGAGTTCTATTTTTTTAACAAGCTCATTTTTAACTAGTGATGCCACAGTCTCTGATTGATTAACCACAACTGTGACTATCAGAGACATAATTAGAAAGGTAAAAATTCATATTTAATTTTGAACTTAAAGTGTTTTATGGATTTTACACCTTTAATAGAATAGTGAGCACAGCAGCAACAATCATTTGTGAATATTTACTGTAGACTGTGTATCTTTCTAACTTTTTTGTGTAGGATTCCAGGAAAAAGGCCTGGGCTGCGGTCACAGTGGGCGTGGCCCCCAGGCCGGGCCGCCCCTCCAGGGCCCTGCGCTCCTGGCGGCTCCCTCCCCCGCCGCCCCGCTCCCTCCCGGAAGGCCTCGGGGCAGAGCGGTCCCACCCACCGCGTGCTGAACAGAGCCCGAGTTTCCTCAGAGCTGGAACTCCCGGCTCGGGGTCTCTTCCCTCCGCCCTCACGGAACTGCCCCGGAGCCCGAGGGGAGGGCGACCTCACTGAGGCTGCCGGCTCTGGAGGTGCCCCGGCGGCCGAAGCCGTGACAGTCGCGGGGACGGCGGGCCGGGTAAGTGAGCGCCGACCCTCCACCTGGTCCCGTGCCCGGGCGGCAGCACAAGACCAGCTTCTGAGGGGCAGGGGTTCGCTGCCACCCGCCGCTGCTGTGCAGGAAGAGCGGCCCCCAGCGTCTGGTCCCGGGGAACTTCGGTCCCTCCTCTCGCCCCTGCCCTCGGCCTGGCTCGCGAGGCCTGGTGGGCATGGGGAGGGGGTCGGCCTGAGCGTCCTGAGGGGAAACGGAGCAAGGGAGGCGCAGGGTCCGGCTGCAGCGTCAGCGCCCCTCCTCCCGACTGCGGGGAAAGCGGCCGAAAACTCCTCCCGAGGCGCGCAGGCCCCTTATTCAGCCGAGTCCCTCTGCGCTCCTTCCTCCCTGAGCTAAAGTACCAGGGGGAGGGGACAGGGCAGGGGACTGGCGCAGGTAATGGGGAACATCAAAAGGTGATTGTAAACTAAGGAAAACCAGCTCTCCCAAGGTGAGGAATGCGGCGCTTTTCTTTGTATGGGCTCACTGAAATCCTTCCTTTGTTATGCACCTCAGCTCTCTGGGGCCTGCATTCTGTATTTGCATATCCTGAGTGCCTCAGGGCCCGCCGGCTCACATTGGAGGGCTGCACGTGCTGAAGACTGTGACATCCGTTGTTTACTGATATGGCAAGAAATATTCCATTTCTCACAGGCTTGAGGGGCAGACAGTGAAAAAAAGTCGGAGAATCTCACTCGGCATGTACTTTGGTTTACATACAGATAACATTTATACTTAACTGTGCTAATAGAGGTTCTCAAGTCCAATCAACTTGTACTACTGCCCTCTATGTATCAATTTCATCAATATCAAAAGATAAATGCCTATAGAATTGACTTAATCCATTTAAATAGGATAATGATTTTTAAAGGAAACATAATAGAAATATAACAACAAAACCTTTACCACTAAAGGCTGGGTCTGGAACAACCTAAATAAATGTTCCATTGTTAAAATATTGAAAGATGTATTCAACAGAAATATCAACAAAAATGACAAATAATAAGGGTAGCAGAATGTTGAAATGTTCTATCTTTATCATTAAAGTGGCAGAAAATCATTTATTAGTAGGCACTGGGGGCAGAAGATGCCTGATTTTATATCTTTGTCATATTTGTGCAGTTGTTTCGACAAGTACCTTAAAGACAAAATGGAAAAACAAGGAGGTTTGTGCCTGAGATCGTGTTGATGTGAAACCAGGGATGGCCACCTTGTGCCAGGTGAGCTAAGTTTACCGGGCAGGTAGACCGCAGAGCTCCTGGGAAGCAAGGGTTGGAATTTTTCTGCTGGGTGCCCCTTAGGTTCCGTGACTTGACTGACTGTGAGTCATGTTTCGGGAAAGACCTGATCACAGGAAAAGGGGGGGAATAGGGTGATTTGGGGAGCAGCTAACAACATTCATCACAGCTCACGGCCTGAATGAATTTTAAAGAAACAGGAAAACAAATGCTTCTTATGGAATCAGAGAATGTGAGGGCTGGACAATCCCAGAAAATGAGGAACACCCATCCCGTTTTCCAGGTGAGAAAACAGAGGTCCAGCAAGGTGAAATCCCTCACCCAAGTTGCACCCGTCTCTCCTCCCCACTACATGGTTCATGAAAGCAGGACTCTTCCTGTCTTGATCACTGCTGAACCCCAAAAAGGGCCAGGCATCTAGCAGCTGCTCCAAAAATTTTGGTTGACTGTAGGAACAATGCTATTTCTTTCTTTCTCACTCTTATTCAGGATTGTGCCAAGAACTCCCCAGGTTGCAATGTAATTCGATAAATGTAAATATTAATTGAGTTTTGTTGTGATGAGGACTTAGGATTTGAAGGTAACAGACTTGGTTCAGATCTTGGTTCTGCCACTCCATAGCTGTTTGGCTTTGGGAAAATTACTAAACCTCTCTGAGATTATTTCCTCCTTTGTAAAGTGGGGATAAATCTATCTGAGCCAGCAGAGCACCTGCATGAGAGATGTGCACTAAATATTGGTCTTTCTCACTCTCTTACGCCATCTCTCTGTTTTTCCCAGAGAAGCTGTACAGAAGCATATAGTACTTTTTTAAAATAGTTAACTAATTAATTAATTAATTTGTTTTTGGCTGCGTTGGGTCGTCTTCGTTGCTATGCGCAGGCTTTCTCTAGTTGCGGCAAGCGGGGGCTACTCTTTGTTGCGGTGCGCGGGCTTCTCATTGCGGTGGCTTCTCTTGCTGCGCTTGTTGTGGAGCACCGGTTCTAGGTGCGTGGGCTTCAGTAGTTGTGGCCTGCAGGCTCAGTAGTTGTGGCGCATGGGCTTAGCTGCTCTGTGGCATGTGGGATCTTCCCTGACCAGGGCTCGAACCCATGTCCCCTGCCTTGGCAGGCAGATTCTTAACCACTGCGCCACCAGGGAAGTCCGATATAGTACTTTTTAAAGAGGGGTTTGAATTTATTTCAGATTGTGTACATTTTTCTTGTAGCAAAGATTATTCCACTATAGAAACATAAACACGCAAAACCACTCCAAATGCAGTATTCTATGGGTTAGATATTATCAGTCACATTTTATAAGTAATTGGGCAAATGCCAAAACACTAGGTACTGGGGAGTAAGAAGACTCAAATCTGGGGTGCCCCCCACCCCAATTTCAAGAGCAGGGTGTGTTTTTCCAATCCATGTTTCATCTGGTCTTTGTTTCTCATCCATCCTCTGTGTCTGCCTTTCTCAAGAAGGCTCAGACCCTCGGCTTTCACACCCTCCCGGCTGGCTGTGCCCCAGCTCCCGGCCTGGAACCTCTGCGTGCCTGGGTGTGCCTGCTCCCCCTGTGCATCACCAGCTTGGCCAGGGAGCTGCTGTATCGTGCACTGCTTGCTGTACCCAGAGTACCTGGACCCTTCTGGTACATGAAGTGCACCCTCCTCACCACGTGTGCAGCCCATCCCCTTACCTTATATCCTGCCTCTAAGCCAGGCTTGGGGGTGACTACAGTGTGCATTCAGCTGTGTGAGGTGCTGGGATCAAAGTGAAGTTCCCAACTTTTGAAGTTGCAGGCTTGAGGGGCACACAGTGATTTCGAGTCGGGTCACCTGACTTAAAAGGGGGACTGATTGATTTAAAGCCAAGGCAGCTGACTTAAAGCCTGCCTCCCTCAGCTGCAGGACGAGACCAACTTTGGCGGTGCACGGGTTCGCTCCAAGCCAGCACTGCTGTTCAGGAAGAGCTTCCAGTAGCGCCTTAGTGCAGGGGGACTTGGTCCGTTGTCTTGCCCCTGCCCTCAGAGGGGGGCCACCTGCTCTTCTGGAGAATCAGGGAGGGGGAAGTGCAGAGTCCCAACTGGAGTTGCGGCACCCCTTGTCTGATGGCAGGGAAAGGGGGACGGGGCTGTGTGGTGTCCTGGGACTGGACTCAGCAGGTCGACTCAGCCTCTCAGCCTCCTAACCTCCCCCCCCACACACACACACACACTCCACAAGAGTTTCCAATAATATGTAATTGCGCCTTAGGTTCTCGGTCTTCAAACTCATACCCAGGCTCCCAGGTCCCTTGATTCAGCCAATTCCTCTGTGCTCTTTCTTCTATTAGATACAGTCCCAGAGGGAGGGGCTGGGGGATGGGACTGGAGGGATGCCGGCAGCACTGGCCTCAGCTGACTAAAGAGATCCGGGGCCTGCGCTATCACACATGTGCGAGGACCCTTAAGGCAGAATCGAGGGGGCCAGTTAGAGGCAGTCCTTGCTGCCTCAAGTGAGTATGGATCACCGTCGGGTGGGGAGCACGCTGACCCCTGAGAAGTACTGTTAGGAGGATGTGTTCCTCCCTCGGCTTCAAGGACGTGGGTGGGCTTCAGGGCTCCAGTTCCCCTCCAGGCCTCCAGGTCCGACTGCACCGCAGCGGCCTTGCAGACCCGCCTTCCTGTCCCAGAACTTGCCAGGCTCCAGGAAGAATCCAGACTGCAGAGATGGTGCCTGAGCGCTCCAGCTTGAGAAGTGCTGTCCCTGGGGACCCAACAGTGGAGGGAGGGAGGGTGAAGGGAGTGGGGGTGGGGTGGGGTCGGGAGGGGTGGCTGCCCTGGGAGACGTTGAGAGAGAAATATCGCCCCCCACAACCCCTGCCCCTGCAACTGACCCATTGATGCCATAGGATCTCAGGGCCTTTAAGTCAGAGATGCCTCTGCTTCTTTACTCCTGTGTTCAAAACGATGCAAAATCAACTCTTCATCCCCTTGCTGCCTTGCCAGGACTTTTAAAGCACTGTTCTTTTGAAGCACTCGTTCCCTAAACTGCAGTTTGGAGCTGTCCCAGCTATTTAAAAGTGTTCTCCTTAAACTGAGACTAAATCCTACTCTTTTGGAAAAACGGCCTTCACTTCATTGGAGATCGTCTTTTCTGCCCATTCCTTCCTTCTACTGCCCTCTTAAGAACCCCTGTGCTCAACGAGCTTGGTGATTTATTTTTTGCTTGATGTCAAAAAGAAATCTTCCCCATGCACCCCAAAAAGCTTTCCTGGAACATAGGTGTTTCACAACCATGACAGTGTTTTGCAGTTAGTATACACTGGGTAGAGTGCCTAGCAATCCCTCCAAGAGCCAGAGGTGAGCAGACCTTTACTTATTTGATTGGAGGCCCTTCAAGTTTCGGAAGGTCCCATTCTTATGACCCAGCAGGTGAGACAGAGCCCTGGATGGCTGTGGCTGTGATTAGATAACTTCTGATGATTTTATTTCCCTTACTGAGCTGCTGCTTCTAGGTTAAATTCATTTTATTACCTGTCCATTTTTAAAGAAAGGCTGACAAAGTCACTGTAATAGGTCAGGAGTCTGAACTCAGGGTTGGTCAAAGGTACTCACAGGGAGGAAGGTGGACAAAAATAGGTGGGTAAAATAGGAGGGTTGGCAAGTACAGCCAGGACACCCGTGTTCATCGTGCATACTAATAAAGGCCAGAATCTCCTCATTTATCTCTGGTGGGAAGTTCTGATGGTTTCACAGGATCAAACTCAAATCATATTCAAACTAGGGGATTTCCCTGAGCATAAAAGGAAGTATCTGTCCCTAGCAGGAGTCGCTGCAGAGGAATAAAGACGTAGATGTAGAGAACGGACCTGAGGACACAGGGAGGGGGAAGGGTAAGCTGGGATGAAGTGAGAGAGTGGCATGGACATATATATACGCTTCCAAAGGTGAAATAGATAGCTATTGGGAAGCAGCTGCATATAGCACAGGGAGGTCAGCTCAGTGCTTTGTGACCACCTAGAGGGGTGGGATAGGGAAGGTGGGAGGGAGACACAAGAGGGAGAGGATATGGGGATATATGCATATGAATAGTTGATTCACTTTGTTGTACAGCAGAAGCTAACACAACAAGGTAAAGCAATTATACTCCAATAAAGATGTTAACAACAACAACAAAAAAACCCCCAAAATCTAAGTCAATCAAGCCAACGGAGACAATGTATGTGTTTACAGTTCAAGAAATCCACAAGGGAATCCTTTATTCTGTAGGCAATGAAGGGTCCATTCGAAAAGGAAAAAAACTTTCTAAAATGTTGTCTTTCCATTTATTGTTCAGAACAATCATTTTTATACCTCTGCATTTCTTACTATTCAAAGCCAAGTCACGTGAGTTACAAGGAAGCAGCTGATTGATTTAAAGTTGGGTCATGTGATTTAAAAACCAGTGGCAGTTGATTGATTTAAATCCCGGTCATATGACATGAGGAAGGGGTGCTAAAAACTGCTTTTTCATCTCTGGCTCAGAATATCATATTTACCTTGGTTTTTCTTATGATTTAGAAAACTTGAGCTGTCTCTCCTTAGAATCATCAGGAGAAAAATACAGTATTTCAGGTTCATTCTTGAAACCAACTTCTCACGGTTAAGGTGTATTGGCTAAAAGATCTTCCTTCTTCAAGAGATTCCAAACCTCTGTAAGACACTTCATTATAATTGGAGAAAAAAGAAGAATGAATTCAGGCCAGCAGCTGCAGGAGGCCAAGGCAGCCCCCAGGACTAGGGAAGGAGGAGGAGGAAGGGCTGAGAGTTGCCACTAGAGCAGACAACCTCCAGAGGGCGCTGAAGCACCGGCAGAGCCCACCTGCCACTCCCAGTTTGGCACTCCAGGGTCAGATTTGGGTTTGGAGATGGGGTTGCTGTAACCCCAAGGAGGTGAGCAGAGAGGAGGAGTTGATTACTGCTCTCCTCTGACTCTCTGACCCAAATTGCCTGGCTTCACAGGGGGGACAGAGTTTTGCTTTCAGCAAACTGATGGGGCACTTCCAGGCTGGTCGGGTTGCCCAGTGGCCCGACAGCCTGACAGGCTGACTGCGGTGTGACCGCCCTTTGTTTCTCCAGAATCTGTACATCAGGAGGTGCATGGGTGCGGGAGCCCATTTACCGCCCCTCCCCCCCAAGGGGGATGGCACCTTCCCTGGCTGTACCCTATGATCACCAGGAACTTGAAATGAATGCAAGTTTTTTGACTTCAAGGAAAAGCTCACATAACCGTTTCTTCCTCATAATGTGTGGGATTTACTATAATGGAAGGACATTAGAAAGAACAGGTAGAAAACTCACCTGTTGGTCTCCATGTAGGAGTTTATTTTGCATGAATCCTTCCTACATGAGTAGATAGCAGAGGTTTATTTTTGTTCCCGTGTGTGTAGTTGTGGCAGAGGATGTAGGTATGGCGATTTGAAGCCCTCAAAGAAATATTCTCAGAACTCTCAAGATTTCTCTTGATCGGAACCGAAAGAGACCTGGAAAAGGAGGAAAAGAAAAGGAGGAGGGAGAACGAATGACTGTTTCTCAGTAAATTCACCTTCCTGGTTGATTGTTCTGTCTTCTCATTTCTTTTAACTTCTATGTATGTCTAATGGAATAATGTAGAAAGGCTGATTTTTATGCTTTAAAAGATTTTACATCACAAAGAAACTAGAAGTGGCTAACAGAACTTATTCAAATCAATTTTACATAGAGACTTTGATATTAAATTTGTATACTAAAATGGGTTTATCCCAATTTTCTCTTTCTTTTTGAGTGAATATTTGTACCATATTTTTCTAGATAATAATTTATCCTAGATATACAAAATTGTGAGAATGGGTACCATTTTTTACCACTTAAATGGTTTCTTTTAAATGAATAGATTGTACACTTTAAATGCCAATGTTGTGTCTTACGTGTTGTTTTTTAATTCCTTGATTTCCAAAACTTGTGTTTATTTAATTGATTTCTACCTAATAATCTGCGTCTCCCCTTTATTGTTTCTTACTTTATATTTTATTGATCCATAGTTAATTTACATTATTATATTAGTTTCAGAGGTACAGCATAGTGATTCATAAATGTTTAGGTTCTTCTCCATTTATAGTTATTATAAAAGAGTGGCTATATTCCCCATGCTATACAGTACATCACTGTAGATTATTGATTTTATACATAGTGGATTGTACCTCAAAATCTCCTACTACTATTTTGCTCCTCCACCCTATCTCTCCCTGCTGGTAACCACTAGTCTGTTCTTTAATCTGTGAGTCTGTTTTTTTGTTGTTGTTGTATTCACATTTTTAGATGCCACGTGTACGTGATAACATACCATGCTTGTTTTCTCATAACATACCATGCTTTTTTTCTCATAACATGCCATGCTTGTTTTCTCCGCGGCTTATTTTACTAAGCATAATACCCTCCAAATCCATCCATGTTCTTGCAAATGGCAAAATTTCATTTTTTGCTGAAGTCATCATAAAAAATCTTTTTTATCCACTAAGCTATGATGAACACTTAGTTTGACTCTATATCTTGGCTATGGCAAATAACACTGTTATGAACATTGGTGTGCAGTTATTTTTTTTTTTTTTTGAAATAGTGTTTTTGTTTTCTTCTGATATACCCAACAGTGAAATTGCTGGATATTATGGTAGTTCTATTTTTAGTTTTTTGTGGAACCTCCATTCTGCTTTCCACAGTAGCTGCACTACTTCACATTCACATCAAGAGTGTACAAGAGTTTCCCTTTCTCCACATCCTCACTAACCTTTGTTATTTGTGATCTTTTGGATGACAGCCATTCTGAGAAGACTGAGGTGATATATCTCATAGTTTTGATTTGCATTTTACTGCCGATTAGCTATGTTTAGCATCTTTGTGAGTTCTGGCTGTCTATATGTAGTTTTTCCTTGGAAAAAATGTCTATTTAGGTCTTCTCATTTTTTTAAAAAAGATTTTGGGTGTTTTTTTGATATTGAGTTGTATGTGCTGTTTCTGTAGTTTAGATATGAACCCTTGCTTGGTCATCTTTTTTGATGTTACCCTCTTATCATGTGCAAATATTGTCTCTCCTTCAGCAGGTTGTCTTTTCACTTTGTCTTTGGTTTCCTTTGCTGTGCAAAATCTTTTAAGTTTAGTGAAGTCCCATTTGTTTATTTTTGCTATTGTTTCATTTGCCTTAGTAGACTGAACCTGAAACTGTTGCTATCATTTATGTTGAAGAATGTTCTATATTTTCCTCTAGGGGTTTTATGGTTTCTGGTCCTACATTTAGGTCTTTATTCAGTTTTGCATTTATTTTATATATGGTGTGCTAAAATAATCTAATTTTATTATTTTCCATGTAGCTGACCAGTTTTCCCAGTACCACTTATTGAAGAGACAGTTTTTTCTCCATATTGCCTGCTTTGTCATAAATCAAAGTGTGTGGGCTTATTTCTGGGATCTCTATTCTATTCCAGTGATCTTTGTGTCTGTTTTTGCTCTGGTACCTTTCGCTTTGATTACTGTCGCTTTGCAGTATAGTCTGAAGTCAAGGTGCATGATGCCTCCAGCTGTGTTCTTTCTCAAGATTGTTTGGCTATTTGGGGTCTTTGTGTTTCTATACAAATTTTAAAATTACTTTTTCAAGTTCTGTGAAAATGCTTTGGTATTCTGATAGGGATTGCATTAAATCTGTAGATTGTCTTTGGTAGTATGGTTATTTTAACAGTATTAATTCTTCCAGTCCATGCACATGCTATACTTTTCCATCTTTTTGTGTTGTCTTCAACTTCTTTCACCAATGGCTGATAGATTTCTGAGCACATGTCTTTTACCTGCTTAGGTGTGTTTATTCCTAGGTATCTTATTCTTTTTGATGTCATTGCATATGGTATAGTTTTCTTAATTTTTCTTTCTGACAGCTTTGAGTTTTGTTTTTTCTTCTTTTTCTAATTCCTTCAGGTGTAGTGTTATTTGATAATTTTCTTGATTCCTAAGAATAAGCTTGTATCACTATAACTTCCCCCTGTGAACTGCGTTGGCTGTGTCCCATAGATTTTGGATCATTGTGTGTTCATTTTCATTTGTCTTGGGTATTTTTAGAATCCCTCTTTAATTTCTTCAGTGTTCCTTTCTTCCCCTTTTATTCCCTTCATCTGTGATGTGAGGACTATCTTTAATATTATGTTTGGATTTCTTTCAGTTTTGTGTATATGTGTGTGTGTGTGTGTGTGTGTGTGTGTGTGTGTGTGTGTGATTATTTAAGTTGCTGAGCTCTTAATTTCACATGGACACTAACAACCCTGCATTGTTACTCTGCTCCCCCACAGTTACTGAATTTGACCATATATTTTACATCTACTTCTTTTGTGTGTCCCTTAACTTCTTATTGTGAATATAGATGATTTTATTACTGTTTTCTTTCATCCTTCCTATTAGCTGTGTCCGTGGTTGATTTACTACCTCTGTTGAATATTTGCCTTAACCAATGAGGTTTTTCCTTTAGTAAGTTTCCTTTCCTAATTTTTATGTTTCAATCGTGACCTTTTCTTTTTCACTTAGAAAAGCCCCTTTAAGATTTCTCATAAAGCTGGTTTGGCGATGCTGAGCTCTTTTAGTTTTGCTTCTCTGTAAAACTTTAGATCTCACCATCAAATCTGAAGGAGAGCCTTGCTGGGTAGAGTATTTTTGCTTATAGGCTTTTCCCTTTCATGACTTTAAATATACCATGCCACTCCCTTCTGGCATGCAGAGGTTATCCTGAAAAGTCAGCAGATAACTTTATGCAATTTCCCATGTTTGTAACTTGTTGCTTTTCCTTTGCTCCTTTTAATAGTGTCTTTTTATCTTTATTTTTTTTTTCCATTTTAATTACAATGAGTCTTGGTGTGGTCCTCTTTGGGTTGATCCTGTTTTGGCCTTACTGTGTTTACTGGACTTGGATGTCTGTTTTCTTTCCCAGGTTAGGGAAGTTTTCAACTCTTATGTCTTCAGGTATGTTCTACACTGCTTTCTCTTTCCTTTTTGCTTCTGGGACCAGTATAATGCAAATATTAGTACACTTGATGTTGTTTCACAAGTCTGTTCAACTTTCCTCATTTCATTTTAATCTATTGTTTTACCGTTCATCTTCAGTGATTGCCAGTACTCTGTCCTTCAGTTTTCTGATTCATTCCTCTGTATCATTTAGTCTACAGTAGTTTCCTTTAATGTACTTTTCATTTCAGTTGTTGTATTCCTCATCTCTGTTTTGTTGTTCTTTAATGGTCTAACTCTTTTTAAAAACATTCTAACTTCTTGCTCTGGTCGTCCATTCTTCTCCTGAGTTCTTTGATCATCTTTACAGTCATTACCTTGAACCCTTTGTTGAGGAGATTGGCTATCTCCACTTCACTTAGATCTTCTTCTGAATTCTTATCTTGGTCCTTCGTTTGGATCGTGTTTCTGTGTCACCTCATTTTTCTTAACTTCCTGTTTTTATTGCTATGTGGGTAGTAGGTTCGTTACATTTCCTGACCTTGGGGAAGTGGCCTTTTGTAGGAGATGTCCTATGGGTCCCAGCAGCCCCCTCTCCCCTGGTCACTAGAGCTATATATTCTAGGTGTACCCCCTATGTGGGTTGCTTGGGCTCTTCTGCTGTGGTGGGCTGACTACTGTGGGTAGTCTGGTAGGCTTGGCTGCCCCCAGACTGCTTGTTTGCCAGGCTCTGCCTTGTATGGAGGCTGTCTGTGCTGCTTGGTGGGACTAAATCATAAGGCAGCTGGCTGCACAGCTCTGGGGGACACCAAATCTGGTGCTGGTTCACTTATGGGTAGAATTGCAGTCCAGGGGATATCAGGGCTAGTGCCCAGTCACTGGTTCTGGGGCTATGCTGGCTACTGGGAGGAAGAGACAGGTTCTGCGCTCTGGCTGCAGGGCCCAGGAGCCACAGAGTTGGTGTTGGATCACTGTTCCTGACACAGCTCTCTGCAGGGCCGGGGGTATCCCTAATCTTGTGTTGGCATTCTGATGGGCAGGGTCAGGACCCAGCTGAGTCCATGGCTGCTTCTGGCCTGCAATTAAGTGGCCTGGTCACACAGGCTGCTGGGCTGTGGTATTCCTGGAGCTGGTGTGTGCCTGTTGGTGTATGAGGCTGATCCCGCTGCTAGAGCAGGTTTGCTGTTGGGTAGGTCCAAGCTCCATCCAGTCCCTGTGCAGTTATCATCTGCCGATGGTGAGGCTGACTCCAAGGCCAGAGCAGGCTCACTTGTCAGAGGGGCCAGGGACTCTGGGGCTGGTGCCTGTCCACTGAGGTGTGGAGGCTGGTCCTGGGGCTTTTGGTGGCTGGACCCATGTCCAGGGGCAGCTGTGCACTGAGAGGATCTGAAGGCTGCCTGTTTGCTGGTGGATGGGGCTATGCCCCTGCTCAGTTAGTTGCTTGGCCTGCAGCATCCTAGTACTGGTGTCTATAGTCTGGTGGAAATGGGTGGGGCTCGGTCCTGAGGCTGATAAGCTAGAGGGAGGATTCTGAAATTATGCTTGCTGGTACCAGCGTCCACGAGGTAGAAGGAGCTCCCCCGAATGGCTGCTGCCAGTGTCTCTGTCCCTGAGGCTGTGCTGTAGTTGCCTCTTGCCTCTCTGGGAGACTCTCCAAGATCAGGAGGTAGGTGTGACCCGGGATCCTTTCAAATGACTGCTTCTGTTCTGATTCTCAGATCATGTGGGATTTTGTGAGCATCTTTTAAGAGTGGAATCTCTATTTCCCACAACCCTCTGGCTCTCTGGAAAATAAGCACTACTGGTCTTCAAAGCCCAACTTTCTAGGAACTCTTCTTTCCAGAACAGGATCCCTGGGCTTGGGAGCCTGATGTTGGCCTCATACCCCTTGCCACCTGGGAGCACCTGTGAAATTGTAATTATTCTCCCATTTGTGGGCCACCCACTTGGTGGTATGGGTCTTGACTCTATTGAGATTTTGCCCTTCCTTTCTGTCTTGTCGAGGTGCCTTCCTTCTATCTTTAGCTGTAAAACATCTTTTATGGTAGGTCCCGGGCTTTTTCATCAATTGCTGTTCTGTAAACTGTTGTGACTTTGGTGTGCCCATGAGAGGCATCAAGCTCTGGGTCTTTGAATGCTACCATGTTGGACAATCTCTCTACTTCATTCTTAAATCATATTATTTAAGTTTTCTTAGTATCTTATTTGATTAGCGACAGTTTGAAATGTATTACCACTCATGTTTACTTCGCCTGTTTAAAAAAAATGAATAGTGCATTCATTCAGTTTGAAATGAAGGTAGTGACCTGTGAATTTCCATACCTCAAAAATCAAGGATAGGACAAAAGCCTTTTCTACTTGTGTTACCCTCAAACTCTGCACCCCACCCCAGCCTGGGGATTAACCTCTTGCACCCACGCTCACCTTCTGTTTTCGGACCGTTAACCATCATTGCATCTGTATGTGTGTTGACAAAGTGAACTCTAGTCTTTGCAGTTTTTGTGTTTTGTTTTGTTTTTTTTTTGGTTTAGGGAACAGTCCTACTATGAATGTACATTTACTGCTCTACTGAAGTTCATATATAAACCTGTCAAACACATTACCAGAATTAGAATTGCTTGTATATACACTTTGATAAATTTTAGAGACAATGGTAGAACAGAAGTAAATTGTATTTCAAATGCCACAGTATTCTCACACCATGAAAACCCTTCCCTTTTTAATATATTTGTGTGCAGTTTATCTTTATGCCCATACTATATTTCCCAGAGATGGGTAAGTGTTATGTTTCTTGCTGGCACATTTACCGTATTGTTCAAAGTCAGGCGTTTAGTGGTTGTAGCATGATCCTATTTCCATGAACTCGCAAATACAAGATCTTCTCTCACACTGTCTTTTACTCCCTGCTGTTTTATATTGCCCTCCTAATTCTCAGTCCTGGTCTTTCTTTATGTTCTTCATCAACCTGGATAGGTTATACTATTTTCTCCCTTATTCAAGACCAATAGAATAGAACAGAACACCCAGAAATAAACCCTGATATATGGCCAAATGATTTTTGACAAGTTGCCAAGACTTTTCAAAGCAGAAAGGATAGTATTTTCAACACATGGTGCTGAGAAGTCTTGTGGTCAACATGCAAAAGAAGGAAGATGGACCCTTACCTAACATCATATGCAAAAATTAATGAAAACGTATCAAGAAACTAAATATAAGACCTAATAAAATAAAAAGTCTTAGAAGAAGATACAGGACAAGAGCTTCATGATATTGGATTTGGCAGTGTTTTCCTCAATGTGAAACGAAGGAACAACAAAGGTACAGCTAACGAAAAAAATAAACAATTTGCAGTACATAAGTTAAAAAAAAATGTGTATCAAAGAAATGTAAACAGAATAAAATGGCAAACCACAAGATGGGAGAAAATATTTCAGAGCCATCTATCTGACAAGAGATGTCTATTCAGAATATACAGAGAACTCCTACAACTGAACAAAAAGCAAACACCCTGATTCAAAAATGGATAAAAGACTTGAATAGATGGTTCTTCAGAAAGATGTACAAGTGACTAAGCACTTGAATAGATGCTCCATATCACTAAATGCATGTTTATATATTTGTGTGCATGCATACACACACAAGCACACACACACATACACAAGCAGAAAACAACTATTGGTGAGGATGTGAGGGAGTTGGAACCATTGTGCTATGTCAGAGGGAAGGCAGAATGATACAGCTGCTTTGCAAAAGAGTATGGCAATTTTTCAGATATTGAAAAATAGAGTTACTACATGATCCAGGAATTTTACTATGAAGTATACCCAAAGGTATTGAAATCAGGGTCCTAAAGAAATATTTGTACTCCAGTGTTTAGAGCAGTAATAATCACAGCAGCTAAAATATGAAAGCAACCTAAGTGTTCATCCACTAGTTCCTGGATAAGCAAAGTGTGGTATACCCATATAATATAATATTATTCAGTGTTAAGAAGGAAAAGATCTAGGAATATGCTACAACATGGATGAATCTTGAGGAAATTTAGCTACCCAAAATGCCATTTTTGTGACTTTTAGTGAGTCATAACGATACAACTACTTATTTCAATTATATGGGGTACTTAGTGTAGTCAAAACCATAGAAATTGGGAGGGTAATGATGCTTTTCAGGTGGTTATGGAACAAAAAGGAAAGTTATGTTTAAAGGCTATAGAGTTACAGTTTTAAAACGTAGAAAAGAATTAGAAAGATAAATGGTGATGTTGATCGCCCAATAATATGAATGCATTTAATATCACTGAACGGTGCACTTTATAATAATTAACATGTTATATTTTATGTTATTTGATTTTACCAACATACAAAATTGGGAAAGAATGTAACATCAGGAAAGGGAGTGGACCTGGGATAGAGCAGAGAGTAATCAGATGGGTGAGACACTGCATATGTTGAAGGAGAAGAGCTGAGAGTCTTCATTGGCCAGAAGAGACTTTATAAAAGAGAAAAAAAAATTACTCTGAGGGTGTATTAGATAGATATCTGTGGGTGTGCTGCTATCTCCCATGGGTTATCTTAAAGAGTCTTTAATAAAGTCCATAAGGCTTGCTGAGGCTTTTTTAAAAACTGGATTCCCTAGGAGATAATTAGAGGGTGGTACTTAAGTCTATGTCTAGGTTGACAGATTTTGCAGGGAAGACGAACCTGAGAACAGTGGAGGTCTTAAGAGTGTAAGTACATGGAAATTAGAAAAAAAATAATAATAAAGGGAATTGGGAAAACTTTGGACTTCGAAGGTCATGTATTATTACTGAGTCAGACCCGAGGTTTCTAAGGAGTTATATACACAGTTGCTATTTGGATTACTTGTTGATAAAGATAAGTGGAAAAACTAGAGTCGTTCCCAAGTGTAGGTAAGATATAATGAGAGGATGGAGGTGGAAAGTAGGGAGGCCCAGAGAAAAGTGGGAAGGTCATATTGGGCCAAGATGGTGGTAATGTCCAACAGAACAGACGGTAGGACAGACTATGGATTCACCTTTTTTATTTCGCCTCCCCCCCTCATCCTTAATAATTCTTTGGGAATATTTCACTGCTCTGTGATGCAGGTACAGAATTCGAGTGAGGAGGCTACACCTTCAGTGTCCAGCTGTCGAGTCCTCAGTGTGCTTCAAATGATGGAGAACTATTGCTTCTTTATGAGAAGGGTTAGTACCTCGTAGCTAAGCTTAAGCTCGCGCTTATGCAATATTGATTCCATTTTGTATATACTGTTGGCATGGAGGTTCCTCCTCCTCTTTTCTTGAACATTATGAAATGAATTTATATTTCTCAGTATTTGGGTATATCAGATAAATTCATTAAGTAAAGGAATCTTATATATTGCTCCCTGCATAGTTTGCTCTTTCTTGTTTCTCTTTTACCTTTACTAAATTAGCACAGGGAGAGACCTTGAAATGTTCTAATCAGGAGAGATTAGAACATCATATTTCTAGAGAGGTTGGTTGGACAGAGCAGCGGTCCCAGTGAGAATCCAAGCTTCTGTTTCTACTTGCAAGTGTACCTGTGTAGAATAGAGGGCTCCAGGAAATATCCTAGAATATTCCAATGTCCCTGCGGGAGATCATTAAGAGAGGCAGGATCTGGTACCAGATCAGTGTACTATGACATGTTTGTCAGTCATCTGATGTGAGATCCTCGGAGCCAATCCCATATGGTAGGGCTGAGTGCAGAGTGATGAAGAACCTGTGAAAGCCTCTGATTGCATGTTAAAGATGAAGCTCTGATTTCGGGGAGAATTTTCTTACCCGACTGAATGTCACCCTTCTGTGGGGATGAGATTCTGTGCTTTTCCTCTGTTGATGACCACTGACTGAAAATCATTAGAGGATCATGTCTAGAAAGCATTCTTTATTTAATTTCTTAAAGAAGAAAGCATAGAAAACATTTTTATCCACTATCAAATTGAGGATCAAGGGGAATGACATCAGTGAAAATGTCAGAGTAGGGAGCTCTGGCTTGTGTCCATCCCCAGAAACACTGACATACGTGGTAAAACCTGTCAAAATGACCTTATCAACACATGTAAGTTTTCTTTTCTTTTCACGCTGTAGATTTATCTTTTATTGAAACTTTACTTACTACAGGATGTGGAGAATAAACAAGGAAGTAGAAACTGTATTTCCTGATGAGAGAATCACTAAGTCACATTAGCTGTTCTGAGCTCTGCCTTACTCACCGTGACTCTAATTAAAACAAACAAACAAACAAAACACTTTTTTTTTGGTAAGTCAGTTCTGACATTTCCTCGTTAAAGACAAGGTAACAGATACAGACTTAGATCTACCAGAATTGAACAAACTTTCGAGTGTACCTGTGTTGAACATATGAGCATGACCTGCTACAAATCTTCATTATACTTATTGCCACAACGGACAAATTCCCTTTTTCCACTCCTGATATGTTGCATGTAAGGAATGCATAGGTCACTAACCCCGGTTGGTCACAGGTAAACTCTGCCACACGGATTACTGCATGTTTTCCTGCTGGAAGACCACACATTCTCGAGGATCATGCCTGCAGAGTACCTGGGCTCTTCTTTTTTTCTGGATAAAGGTTAGATAATCACCTAATTTTATGAGAAATATATAAATTGTATTTGCATATTCTTCAGGTTTTTATTTATCCATTCTCCTTCAAGTCCTAAGTGCAAATATTAAAGTGATTTCCAAGAGGGTGGTAAATAAGACAGCTACATTTATGCTCCAAAATTAGCAATAAATCATAATACAATCGTGAATGCATTAATGTGTGATTAATATGTAGATACTTATGTAAATGCAAGTTTAGTAATGCTTTGTGGAGAGCTTCAGAATCTAGGTATTAAAAAAAAAAGAAGAAGAAGAAGGAGTTCTTGAAACTCTCAGGGAATTATAGAGAAAAGTCTTTGCGTCTATAAATATCATTCTGAAATAATGCATATTCTCAGAAATAAACTAGGCATAACATTGTAGGAAAAACCTTCATGAAATGAAAGAGCATGTGAGATGGCCATACAAGAAAAAGAATATTCTCAGAGAATAATGAACAGTGTGGAGTTCAGCAGAAGGGTCATACACATTCAGAGAGCAAAACTTTGGAGAGCCTAATTGTGAGTTCCTCATATTTCATCTTTGGAGACACGGTAGTCATTTGAAATATGATGTTATAAGATGACGTTAACATACTTAAATACTTTCGTTTAGAAATGACCACTTAGAACCAGAGTAAATGAAAGAGAACACAAAATTATGTTTATGTTGATTTTTAAAGACCTCAGGTGAGTGCTGATTATTTAAAAAGACATGATGTCTTTCACGGCAAAGTAAAGGAGCTGTTGGCAGTGGAGGATTACTGGACTGGATGTCAATATTATGACATAGTATGAGTGTGTTTCGTGTTTGGTAATTGCAATCATTGTTGCCTTTGTTGTGGTCATCCATTTACAGTGCTTGGTGTCAGTTGATTTAGCTCTTGTAAAAATAAAGTATCGTCTGTGTGTGTGTGAAAAACAACATACATGACGTCTTGACTAAAGTTGTATGGAATTTGAGATCTGGAAAAAAGCACTTCTTTTCTGTAATGCTAGGATGATAATTGGACATTTTTGCAAGAAAGAGATTTCAGGATACAAATCTCGTGTCTCTAAGGTGGGAAGCCAGTTCATGGCGGAACATTCTATTAAACTTGTGTGAGTGGAGAAATATTTCTTTGGAAGGAAGAGGTCACGAATCCCTTTTTAATAGTTGATGGTTTATAGTATACCGAATGAGCAAAATGGCTATTTCTGAACTTTAGAAAAAAATAATATAGTTTTTCTGCATTTATAACATGAAGCTGATGTAAAATATCAAAAATTCTTTATTTTGAAAAGCAATGTAATCAATTTGACATAATTCATATATATTGAACCTGTGGTACACACACACAGTAAAACTTGCATTCAGAAAATTTTTTGCACTTAAGAAATATTTTCAAGTGTAGTTGATTTACAATGTTGTGGGTTTTTTAAATACATGTTTATTGGAGTATACTTACTTTATAACGCTGTATTAGTTTCTGCTTTACAACAAAGTGAATCAGCTCTATGTATACATATACTCCCCATATCCCCCCCTCTTGAGCCTCCCTCCCACACTCCCTATCCCACCCCTCTGGGGGACATAAAGCACCGAGCTGATTTCCCTGTGCTATGCGGCAGCTTACCACTAGCTATTTTACATTTGGTAGTGTATATATGTCAGTGCTACTCTCTCACTACGTCCCTGTCTCCCCTTGCCCCCTGTGTCCTTAAGTCCGTTCTCTACATCTGTGTCTTTATTCCTGCCCTGTCACTAGGTTCGTCGGTACCATTTTTCTAGATTCCATATAGATGTGTTAGCGTACGGTACTTGTTTTTCTCTTTCTGACTTACTTCACTCTGTATGACAGACTCTAGGTCCAACCACCTCACTGCAAATAACTCAATTTTGTTCCTTTTTATGGCTGAGTAATACTCCATTGTATAGACGTGCCACATCTTCTTTATATATTCATCTGTCGATGGACATTTAGGTTGCTTCTATGTCCTGGCTATTGTAAATAGTGCTACAGTGGACATTGTGGTACATGTATCTTTTTGCATTATGGTTTTCTCCGGGTATATGCCCAGTAGTGGGATTGCTGGGTCATATGGTAGTTCTATTTTTAGCTTTTAAGGAATCTCCATACTGTTCTCCATAGTGGCTGTATCAGTTTACATTTCCACCAACAGTTCAGGAGGGTTCCCTTTTCTCTACACCCTCTGCAGCCTTTATACACTGTTGTATTAATTTCTGCTGTGCAGCAAAGTGATTCAGTTTTATATCTATCTATCTATCGATCTATCTATCTATCTATCTATCTATATCTATATATCTATATCTATATATCTATATACCTATATATATTCTTTTCCATTATGGTTTATCACAGGATATTGAATATAGTTTCCTGTGCTATACAGTAGGTCTTGGTGGGTTGTCCATCCTATGTAGAATAGTTTGCTTCTGCTATTCCAAAACTCCCAATCTTTCCTTCACTCTCTCCTTGGCAACCACAACTCTTTTCTATATCTGTGTGTTTGTTTCTGTTTCGCTGACATGTTCCTTTGTGTCCTGTTTTCGATTCCACATATAAGTGATATTATATGGTATTTGTCTTTCTCTCTCTGACTTACTTCACTTAGTATCATTATCTCTAGGTCCATCCATGTTGCTGCAAATGGCATTATTTCATTCTTTTTTATGTCTGAGTAATATCTATTGTATACCTATACCACACCTTCTTTATACATTCACTTTTCAATGAACATTTAGGTTGTTTCCATGTCTTGGCTGTTATAAATAGTGCTGCTATGAACATAGGGTTTCATGTATCTTTTTGAATTATAGTTTTGTCTAGATATATGTCCACAAGTGGGATTGCTAGATCAGATGGCAACTCCCTTTATAGTTTTTTTGAGGAACCTCCATACTGTTTTCCATAGTGGCTGCACCAACTTACATGGCCACCGACAGTGTAGAAGGGTTCCCTTTTCCCCATACCCCCTCCAGCATTTGTTAATTGTAGATTTTTTTTTTAATGATGGCCATTCTGATCAGCGTGAAGTGATACCTCATTGCAATTTGGATTTGCGTTTATCTAATAATTAGTGATGATGAGCGTCTTTTCATGTGCCTATTGGCTCTCTGTATGTCTTCTTTGGAGAAATGTTTATTTAGGTCTTCTACCCATTTTTCCATTGAGTTATTTGTTATTTTGTTATTGAGTTGTATGAGCTGTTTGTATAGTTTGGAAATTAACCCCTTGTCATTCTCATCATTTGCTAATATTTTCTCCCAGTCCATAGGTTGTATTTTCATTTTGATTATGGTTTCCTTTGCTGTGCAAAAGCTTATAAGTTTGCTTAGTTCCTGTTTCTTTTTTGCTCTTACAGTAAGTCCCCTACATATGAACAAGTTCTGTTCCAAGAGTGCGTTTGTAAGTCCAATTTGTTTGTAAGTCCAACAAAGTTCGCCTAGGTACCCAACTTACACAGTCGGCTATATGGTATTGTACCGTAATAGGTTTATAATACTTTTCACACAAACAATACATAAAAAACAAGCACAAAAACAAAGAAAGCATTTTTAATCTTACAGTACAGTAACTTGAAGAGTCCAGTAATACGGTACAACAGCTGGGATACTCGGGCTGGCATCGAGGGAACAGGCGAGAAGAGTTACTGATTGGAGGAGGGAGAGGAGGTGGGAGATGGTAGAGGTGAAGGATTATCAGCAGTAGGTGACAGAGGGCAAGCTGCAATTTCACTCATACCTGACGTTGATGGCAAAGGTTCTGGTTCCTTGCTGGATTTAATTCTATCTACCCTCTTGAAAGAATGATCCATTGATGTCTGGGTAGTAGCTCTTTTTTTCTCATCATAGATGACAAGGTAGCACTGGATTGCATTCTGAATGGCTGCTGCCACCTTTGGGTCCCATTCTAGGTTCGGGTCCTGTGCCTCAAACACTAACAGTGCTTCCTCAAATAACGAAGATTCCCTTGCCATTTTCTGTGTCGTGAATCTCTTCAGTTCTTCAGTTACTTTTTCTTCCTCCTGTCCCTCTTCATCCTTTCTCTGGGCCTCCAATTCCATCAGTAAGCTCCTCATGTTGCACAACAAGGAGTTCAGCGAAATCGTCCTCTTGCAGATCTAGCTCCAGCTTCTCGCTGAGGGTCACTACGTTGCTGAAGACCTCTTCGGACTTCTGATCTACCTTCTCAAATCCACAAAAATCATGAACAAACTGTGGGCAAAGGTTCTTCCAAACCCCATTCATGGTGACCGCCATACCCTCACACCATGCAAAGTCAATGTTTTTTATGGTCTTGTAGATGTTATAGTCCTTCCAAAGTTGTCCCTAGGTTGTTCCTGATTTGTCACTTACCTCTACTGCCTGACAAAAAGTGTGACATAAATAATATTTCTTGAAAGTCGCTATAACGCCCTGGTCCATAGGTTGGATGAGCAACGTAGTATTTGGTGACAGATGCAGTACTTTGACGTTGGGATGAAAGTCATCCATGAATGGGGGGTGGCCCAGAGCATAGTCGAGCAGCAAAAGAATGTTTTGCTGGAACGTCCTTCTCCAAGCAATATTTCTCTACATCTGGGATAAAGTGGTGGCAAAACCAGTCCTGGAACGTGGCCTGTGTAATCCGGGATTTGGGGTTACGCTTCCACACAACAGGAAGAGAGCCCTTGGCTACGTTTTTAAGGGTTCTTGGGTTCTGTGAATGATAAACTAAGAGAGGTTTCAGCTTCAATTCACCGGAAGCATTGCCACCAAACAACAGTTAGCCTATCCTTTGCTGCTTTACAGCCCGGCATCAACTTTTCCTCCTTACTGATGTAACTTCGGTCTGGCATCCTCTTCCAGTACAGTTGTGTCTCATCCACATTAAAAACCTGGTTGGGCAAATACACACCATCATCAATAATTTCTCAAAGTGTTTCTGGAAGTTCCTGGACAGCTACCCTATCTGCACGTGCTGTCTCTCCACTTACTTTTACATTGTGAAGGTTGGCTCTAACCTTGAACCGATGAAACCAGCCATGGCTGGCATTAAAAGATGTGCCCTCTGATTCTTTGCCGTGTTTCTTCTTCAAGTCTTCATAAAGGCTTTTAGCTTTCTCTTGAATCAGCGTTAAGTTGAGCAGGACTCAGCGCTGATGTTGATCCTGCATCCGCACACTGAGAAGTTTCTCCATCTCCTCCATCACTTTTCCATGCTTCTTGGATATTTTGTCAACATCGTCGGCACAGCAGACTTCACATGTTCCATGATCTTGTCCTTGTTCTTTAGACTCGTGCCAATGATTGAATGATTCATGTTATAAGAATGAGCGGTGTCTAACATCTTTTTGCCTCGCTCCACTCTCTCAATTACTTTCACTTTTGTTTCCGTCATTATCGCTTGGCGCTTCTTAACAGTACCAGCTACATCACCTCTGCTTTTACGCTTGCTTCCAGGCATCTTGGGCTTGAAATAAAGGTACTGTACCACTGTACTCTATACAGTACTGTAAAGTACACAAAAGCACAACCACATATGGAGGAAGCACGCAGGTGACAATGTATGCCAGACACGTGCACTAACTTACATGATTGGACATGCGAATGGACGTTTGCATCTTTGAAAGTTTGCAACTTGAAGGTTCGTATGTAGGTGACTTACTGTATTTGTACTGCCTAAGGAGAACTACCTAGGAAAATTTTGGTATGACTTATGTCAGAGAATGTTTTGCTTATGTTCTCTTCTAGGAGTTATAAGGTGTCCTATCTTATATTTAAGCATATAAGCCGTTTTGAGTTTATTTTTGTGTATGGTGTGAGGGTATGTTCTGACTTCACTGATTTGCATACGGCTCTCCAACTTTCAAAACACCACTTGCTGAAGAGACTATCTTTTCCCCATTGTATATTCTTGCCTCCTTTGTCAAAGGTTAATTGACCATAGGTGTGTGGGTTTATTTCTTAGCTCTCTATTCTATTCCATTGATCCATGTATCTCTTTCTGTGCCAGTACCATGCGGCTTTGATTACTGTAACTTTGTAGTATTGTCTGAAGTTTAGGAGGGTTATGCCTCCTGCTTTGTTCTTATTCCTGGGGATTGTGTTCACATTTCTGACTTTTTTTTTTTTTAACTTTTGACTTTATTTATTTATGGCTGTGTTGGGTCTTCGTTTCTGTGCGAGGGCTTTCTCTAGTTGTGGCAAGTGGGGGCCACTCTTCATCACCGTGCGCGGGCCTCTCATTATCGTGGCCTCTCTTGTTGCGGAGCACAGGCTCCAGACGCGCAGGCTCAGCAACTGTGGCTCACGGGCCCAGTTGCTCTGCATCACGTGGGATCTTCCCAGACCAGGGCTCGAACCCGCGTCCCCTGCATTGGCAGGCAGACTCTCAACCACTGCGCCACCAGGGAAGCCCACATTTCTGACTTTTTATGGTTCCAGATACATTTTAGGATTATTTGTTCTAGTTCTGGGGAAAATGTCGTGGGTAATTTGATAGGGATCACATTAAATCTGTAGATTGCTTTGGGTAGTATAGCCATTTTAACAGTATTAATTCTTCCCATCCAAGAGTGTGGGATGTCTTTCCATTTCTTTGAATCATCTTCAGTTTCCTTTACTAATGTTTTGTAGTTCTCAGTATACAAGTCTTTCACCTCCTTGGTGAGGTTTATTCCCAAGCATTTTAGTTTTTTGATGCCATTAAAAAAAGGATTGCTTGTTTACATTTCCTTTCTGATATTTCATTGTTAGTGTAAAGAAATGCAACCAGGGACTTCCCTGGTGGCTCCGTGGTTGAGAATCCACCTGCCAATACAGGGGACACGGGCTTGAGCCCTGATGCAGGAAGATCTCACATGCCATGGAGCAACTAAACCTGTGTGCCACAACTACTTAGCCTGCACTCTAGAGCCAGTGAGCCACAAATACTGAGCCCATGTGCGACAACTACTTAAGCCTGCGTGCCTAGAGCCCGTGCTCCACAACAAGAGAAACCACTGCAATGAGAAGCCTGCGCACCACAAGAAAGTCTAGTCCCCACTGGCCACAACTAGAGAAAGCCCGTGCACAGCGATGAAGACCCAATGCAGCCAAAATAAATTTTAAAAAAAAGAAGGAAAAACCAGGAAATGCAACCAATTTATATATGTTCATCTTGTATCCTGCTACTTTGCTGAATTTGTTTATCAGTTCTAGTAGTGTTTGAGTGGAATTTTTAGGGTTTCCTTTATATATATTATCATGTCATCTGCATATAATGACAACTTTACCTCTTGCCTTCCAATTTGGTTAGATTTTATTTCTTTTTCTTGTCTGATTTTTGTGGCTAGGACTTCCAATGCTATGTTGAAGAGAAGACGTGAGAGTGGGCATCCTTGTCTTGTTCCAGATTTTAGCAGGAAGGCTTTCAGCTTATGAACGTTAAGTATTATATTGGCTGTGGGTTTGTCATAAATAGCTTTTATTATGTTGAGATATGTTTCCTCTATACCCACTTTGGTAAGTGTTTTTGTCATGAATGGATGTTGAAGCTTTTCAAATGCTTTTTCGCCATCTATTGAGATGATCGTTTGTTTCTTGTTTTTCCTTTGTTGATGGGGTGTATCATGTTGATTGATTTGCATATGTTGAAACAACTTTGTGACACAGGGGTGAATCAAATTTGGTCATGGTGTATGATCCACTTATGTGTTTTCGGATTCGGTTTTGTAATATTCAGTTGAGAATTTTTGCATCTATATTTATCAACGATATTGGCCTGAAGTTTTCTTTTTTGGTAGTGTCTTTCTCTGTGTTTTTTTTTAAGTCTTTATTGAATTTGTTCCAATATTGCTTCTGTTTTATGTTTTGGTTTCTTGTTTGTGAGGCATGTGGGATCTTAGCTCCAAAACCAGGGATCGAACCCGCACCCCCTGTACTGGAAGGCGAAATCTTAACTGCTGGACCACCAGAAAAGTCCCCATCTGTTTTATTTGTTTTTTTTAAGTAAATTTCTTTCTTTATTTATTTTTGGATGCATTGGGCATTCGTTGCTGTGCTCGGTCTCTCTCTAGTTGCGGCGAGCGGGGGCTACTCTTCATTGTGGTGTGCAGGCTGTTCATTGTGGTGGCTTCTTTTGTTGCAGATCATGGGCTCTAGGTGCGTGGGTTTCAGCAGTTGTGGCTATCAGGCTCAGTAGTTGTGGCTCGTGGGCTGTAGAGCGCAGGCTCAGTAGTTGTGGCACACGGGCTTAGTTGCTCCATGGCATGTGGGATCTTTCCAGACCAGGTCTCGAACCTACGTCCCCTGCAGTGGCAGACAGATTCTTAACCACTGTGCCACCAGGGAAGTCCCCCCCCCCATCTGTTTTTGATATCAGCATGATAGTGGCTTCATAGAATGTCTTTGGAAGGACTCCTTACTCTTCAATCTTTTCGAAGAGTTTGAGAAGAATCAGTGTAAGTTCTGCTTTTGATATTTGGTAGAATTTGCCTGTGAAACCATCTGATCCTGGACTTCTGTTGGTAGGGAGTTTTTTAAAATTACAGATTCTATTTTTTTTTTAAATTCTATTTATTTATTTATTTATTTATTTTTGGCTGTGTTGGGTCTTCGTTTCTGTGCGAGGGCTTTCTCTAGTTGCAGCGAGCGGGGGCCACTCTTCATCACGGTGCGTGGGCCTCTCACTATCGTGACCTCTCTTGTTGCGGAGCATGGGCTCCAGACGCTCAGGCTCAGTAGTTGTGGCTCACGGGCCCAGTTGCTCCGCGGCATGTGGGATCTTCCCAGACCAGGGCTCAAACCCGTGTCCCCTGCATTGGCAGGCAGATTCTCAACCACTGTGCCACCAGGGAAGCCCTCTATTTTGCTTTTAGTGATCAGTATGTTCAAGTTATCTATTTCTTCTTGATTCAGTTTTGTTCGGCTGTAAAAAAAACAAAATATATTTTAAAGTTATGTTAGCACCTAAATACTTACCATGTATTAGACCACAAAAGAGCAAAGCAAAAATATTAAAATATTTTTTCAAATTCAAAAAGTATTGAAATGTTTTAAAGAAATTGGTATAGTAATACTAATTACAATGATGACAAATTGTTCTGAACTTAAAGACTACTTATATCTAAGATGCATATTATATGCTTATTGTTTTATTGTTTTTAAATACATGGAATGTTTTCTCCTTTCTAATGTAATTCTTTTATTTTACCTGTATATTGTGAAAAATATTTAGTTGCACATAATATAAAAATTACACTTTAATAGGAGATATTAATCCATCTACATTTAGTATAGTACTGAAAATACTTAGGTTTAGCGTTCCATGTCATTGAGTGCTCTTTTTTATTTATTTATTTTTAAAAAAGATTTAATTTGGGGGGGGCATAAATTATTTATTTACTTAATTAATTAATTTTAACATCTTTATTGGGCTATAGTTGCTTTACAATGGTGTGTTAGTCTCTGCTTTATAACAAAATGAATCAGCTATACATATCCATATATCCCCATAATTCCTCCCTGTTGCGTCTCCCTCCCGCTCTCCCTATCCCACCCCTCTAAGTGGTCATAAAGCACTGAGCTGATCTCCCTGTTCTATGCAGCTGTTTCCTACTAGCTAGCTATTTTACATTTGGTAGTATATATAAGTCCATGCCACTCTCTCACTTCGTCCCAGCTTACCCTTCCCCCTCCCCATGTCCTCAAGTCCATTCTCTATGTCCGTGTCTTTATTCCTGTCCTCTCCCTAGGTTCTTCCCAACCGTTTTTTTCCCCTTTTCTTTTTAGATTCCACATATATGTGTTAGCATACAGTATTTGTTTTTCTCTTTCTGACTTACTTCACTCTGTATGACAGACTCTAGGTCCATCCATCTCGCTACAAATAACTCAATTTCATTTCTTTCTATGGCTGAATAATATTCCATTTTATATTGAAGATGTGCAACATCTTTTTTACCTATTCATCAGTTGATGGACACTTAGGTTGCTTCCATGTCCTGGCTATTGCAAATAGAGCTGCAGTGAACATTGTGGAACATGACTCTTTTTTGAATTATGGTTTTCTCCAGGTATATGCCCACTAGTGGGATTGCTGTGTCACATGGTAGTTCTATTTTTAGTTTTTTAAGGAACCTCCATACTGTTCTCGATAGTGGCTGTATCAATTTACACTCCCACCAACAGTGCAAGAGGGTTCCCTTTTTTCCACACCTCTGCAGCATTTATTGTTTGTAGATTTTTTTGATGATGGCCATTCTTACCTGTGTGTGGTGATACCTCCTTGTAATTTCGATTTGCATTTCTCTAATGATCAGTGATGTTGAGCATTCTTTCATGTGTTTGTTGGCAATCTGTATATCTTCTTTGGAGAAATGTCTATTTAGGTCTTCTGCCCATTTATGGATTGGGTTGTTTGTTTGTTTGTTTGTTTGTTTTGATATTGAGCTGCATGGGCTGCTTGTAAAGTTTGGAGATTAATCCTTTGTCAGCTGCTTCACTGGCAAATATTTTCTCCCATTCTGAGGGTGGCCTTTTCGTCTTGTTTACGTTTTCCTTTGCTGTGCAAAAGCGTTTAAGTCTCCTTAGGTCTCATTTGTTTATGTTTCTTTTTAATTTCCGTTTTCTAGGAGGTGGGTCAAAAAGGATCTTGCTGTGATTGATGTCATAGAGTGTTCTGCCTATGTTTTCCTCTAAGAGTTTGATAGTGTCTGGCCTTACATTTAGGTCTTTAATCCATTTTGAGTTTATTTTTGTGTATGGTGTTAGGGAGTCTTCTAATTTCATTCTTTTACCTGTAGCAGTTCCAGTTTTCCCAGCACCACTTAATGAAGAGGCTGTGATTTCTCCATTGTATATTCTTGCCTCCTTTATCAAAAATAAGGTGACCATATGTGTATGGGTTTATGTCTGGGCTTTCTCTCCTGTTCCATTGATCTATATTTCTGTTTTTGTGCCAGTACCATACTGTCTTGACTACTGTATCTTTGTAGTATTGTCTGAAGTCAGGGAGCCTGATTCCTCCAGCTCTGTTTTTCTTCTCAAGATTGCTTTGGCTGTTCGGGGTCTTTTGTGTTTCCATACAAATTGTGAAATTTTTTTTGTTCTAGTTCTCTGAAAAATTCCATTGGTAGTTTGATAGGGATTGCATTGAATCTGTAGATTGCTTTGGGTAGTAGAGTCATTTTCACAATGTTGATTCTTCCAATCCAAGAACATGGTATATCTCTGTATCTGTTTGTGTCATCTTTGATTTCTTTCATCAGTGTCTTATAGTTTGTTGAGTAAACGTCTTTTGTCTCCTTAGGTAGGTTTATTCCTAGGTATTTTATTCTTTTTGTTGCAGTGGTAAATGGGAGTGTTTCCTTAATTTCTGTTTCAGATTTTTCATCTTTAGTGTATAGGAATGAAAGAGATATCTGTACATTAATTTTGTATCCTGCAACCTTCCCACGTTCATTGATTAACTCTAGTAGGTTTCTGCTAGCATCTTTAGGATTCTCTATGTATAGTATCATGTCATCTGCAAACAGTGAGAGCTTAACTTCTTCTTTTGTGATTTGGATTCCTTTTATTTCTTTTTCTTCTCTGATTGCTGTAGCTAAAAATTCCACAAGTGTGTGGAATAATAGTGGTGAGAGTGGGCAACCTTGTCTTGTTCCTTATCTTGGTGGAAATGGTTTCACTTTTTCACCATTGAGAACGATGCTGGCTGTGGGTTTGTCATATATGGCCTTTATTATGTTGAGGAAAGTTCCCTCTATGCCTACTTTCTGGAGGGTTTTTATGATAAATGGGTGTTTAATATTGTCGAAAGCATTTTCTGCATCTATTGAGATGACCATATGGTTTTTATCCTTCAGTTTTTTAATATGGTGCATCACATTGATTTGCATGTATTGAAGAATCCTTGCATCCCTGGGATAAACCCCACTTGATCATGGTGTATGATCCTTTCAAGGTGCTGTTGGATTCTGTTTGCTAGTATTGTGCAGTGGATTTTTGCAGCTATGTTCATCAGTGATATTGGCCTGCAGTTTTCTTTCTTTGTGACATCTTTGTCTGGTTTTGGTGTCAGGGAGATGGTGGTCTCATAGAATAAGTTTGGGAGAGTTCCTCCCTCTGCTATATTTTGGAAGAGTTTGAGAAGGATAGGTGTTAACTCTTCTCTAAATGTTTGATAGAATTTGCCTGTGAAGCCATCTGGTCCTGGGCTTTTGTTCGTTGGAAGATTTTTAATCACAGTCTCAAGTTCAGTGCTTGGGATTGGTTTGTTTATAGTTTCTATTTCTTCCTGGTTCAGTCTTGGAAGGTTGTGCTTTTCTAAGAACTTGTCCATTTCTTCCAGATTGTCCATTTTATTGGCATATAGTTGCTTGCAGTAATCTCTCATGATCCTTTGTATTTCTGCAGTGTCAGTTGTTACTTCTCCTTTTTCATTTCTAATTCTATTGATTTGAGTCGTCTCCCTTTTTTTCTTGATGAGTCTGGCTAATGGTTTATCAATTTTGTTTATCTTCTCGAAGAACCAGCTTTTAGTTTTTTTGATCTTTGCTGTTGTTTCCTTCATTTCTTTTTCATTTATTTCTGGTCTGATCTTTATGATGTCTTTCCTCTGCTGACTTTGGGTTTTTTTTTTTTTCTTTCTTTCTCTAATTGCTTTAGGTGTAAGGTTAACTTGTTTATTTGAGATGTTTCTTGTTTCTTGAGGTAGGATTGTATTGCTATAAACTTCCCTCTTAGAACTGCTTTTGCTGCATCCCATAGGTTTTGGGTCTTCATGTTTTCATTGTCATATGTTTCTAGGTATTTTTTTATTTCCTCTTTGATTTATTCAGTGATGTCTTGGTTATTAAGTAGTGTATTGTTTAGCGTCCATGTGTTTCTATTTTTTTTACAGATTTTTTCCTGTAATTGATATCTAGTCTGATAGCATTGTGGTCGGAAAAGATACTTGATACGATTTCAATTTTCTTATATATACCAAGGCTTGATTTGTGACCCAAGATATGATGATCTATCCTGGAGAATGTTCCACGAGCACTTGAGAAAAAGTGTATTCTGTTGTTTTTTGGATGGAATGTCCTATAAATATCAATTAAGTCCATCTTGTTTAATGTATCATTTAAAGCTTGTGTTTCCTTATTTATTTTCATTGTGGATGATCTGTTCATTGGTGAAAGAGGGGTGCTAAAGTCCCCTACTATGATTGTGTTACTGTCGATTTCCCCTTTTATGGCTGTTAGCATTTGCCTTATGTATTGAGGTGCTCCTATGGTGGGTGCATAAATATGTACAATTGTTATATCTTCTTCTTGGATTGATCCCTTGATCATTATGTAGTGTCCTTCTTCGTCTCCTGTAATAGTCTTTATTTTAAAGTCTTTTTTGTCTGATGTGAGAATTGCTACTCTAGCTTTCTTTTGATTTCCATTTGCATGGAATATCTTATTCCATCCCCTCACTTTCCATGTGTATGTGTCCCTATGTCTGAAGTGGGTCTCTTGTAGACCACATACATACCGGTCGTGTTTTCGGATCCATTCAGCCAGTCTATGTCTTTTGGTTGGAACATTTAATCCATTTACATTTAAGGTAATTATTGATATGTATGTTCTTATTACCATTTTCTTAATTGTTTGGGGTTTCTTATTGTAGGTCTTTTCCTTCTCTTGTGTTTCCTGCCTAGAGAAGTTCCTTTAGCATTTGTTGTAAAGCGGGTTTGGTGGTGCTGAATTCTCTTAGCTTTTGCTTGTCTGTAAAGGTTTTAATTTCTCTGTCGAATCTGAACGAGATCCTTGGTGGGTCGAGTAATCTTGGTTGTAGCTTTTCCCCTTTCATTACTTTAAATATGTCCTGCCAGTCCCTTCTGGCTTGCAGAGTTTCTGCTGAAAGTTCATCTGTTAACCTTATGGGGATTCCCTTGTATGTTATTTGTTGTTTTTCCCTTGCTGCTTTTAATATTTTTTCTTTGTATTTAATTTTTGATAGTTTGATTAATATATGTTTTGGCATGTTTCTCCTTGGGTTTATCTTGTATGGGACCCTCTGCGCTTCCTGGACTTGATTAACGATTTCCTTTCCCATATTAGGGAAGTTTTCAACTATAATCTCTTTAAATATCTTCTCAGTGTCTTTCTTTTTCCCTTCTACTTCTGGGACCCCTATATTCGAATGTTGGTGCGTTTAATGTTGTCCCAGAGGTGTCTCAGATTGTCCTCAATTCTTTTAATTCTTTTTACTTTATTCTGCTTTGCAGTAGTTATTTCCACTATTTTCTCTTCCAGGTCATTTATCCATTCTTCTGCCTCAGTTATTCTGCTATTGTTTCCTTCTAGAGAATTTTTAATTCCATTTATTGTGTTGTTCATCATTGTTTGTTTGCTCTTTAGTTCTTCTAGGTCCTTGGTAAACGTTTCTTGTCTATTCTCCATTCCAGTTCCAAGATTTGGGATCATCTTTACTATCATTACTCTGAATTCTTTATCAGGTAGACTGCCTATTTCCTCTACATTTGTTTGGTCTGGTGGGTTTTTACCTTGCTCCTTCATCTGCTGTGTGTTTCTGTGTCTTCTCATTTGGCTTTGGGGACTGTGTTTGGGGGTCTCCTTTTCAGAGGCTGCAGATTCGTAGTTCCCGTTGTTTTTGGTGTCTTCCCCCAGTGGCTAAGGTTGGTTCAGTGGGTTGTGTAGGCTTTCTGATGGAGGGGACTGGTGCCTGTGTTCTGGTGGGTGTGCCTGTATCTTGTCTTTCTGGTAGACAGATCCGCATCTGGTGGTGTGTTTTGGGGTGTCTGTGACCTTACTGTGATTTTTCAGCAGCCTGTCTGCTAATGGGTGGGCCTGCATTCCTGTCTTGCTAGTTGTTTGGCACGGGATGTCCAGCACTGGATCTTGCTGGTCTCTGAGTGGAGCTGGGTCTTAGCGTTGAGACGGATATCTCTGGGAGAGCTTTCGCCATTTGATATTACAAGGTGCCGGAGGTCTCTGGTAGACCAATGTCCTGAACTCGGCTCTCCCACCTCAGAGGCACAGGCTTGACACCCGGCTGGAGCACCAAGACCCTGTCAGCCACACGGCTGGGGGTGAGAGCAAGAGGTAGCTTTGGTACATCTCAAAGACCACCAATGAGATTCACTGACCATTTTCTCTCCAGAAGTGAAGAAAACAAAATTCAGACTTTGGCTAGTCAGCCACTTTGGTAGCCAGCCTCCAAGATGGCCCTAGTTATCCCCTAATTATCTCCCAGTCTTCATGTACCAGTGTGGCTCCTCGCACTTGAAAAGGGTTGACTGTTTAACTAATAAGAAATTGCAGAAATGACAAAGTGCAGCTTCCAAAGTTATAAAAGACATTGCAGCTTCTGCTTTGGTTTCTGCTAGATCACTCATCCTGGGGTAAGCCAGCTGCATGTCATGAGGACACTCAAGCAGCCCCAAGGAGAGATCCATGTGGCAAGGAACTGAGGCCTCTTACCTACAGCCACGTGAGTGAGTCATCTCAGAAGTCAAAAGATTTAATTTTTTTAAATTTTTGGTTGTGTTGGGTCTTCGTTGCTGCACAGGGTTTCTCTAGTTGTGTCAAGCAGGGGTTACTCATCGTTGTGGTGCACAGGCTTCTCCTTGCGGTGGTTTCTCTTGTTGTGGAGTACGGGCTCTAGGTGCATGGGCTTCAGTAGTTGTGTCATGCAGGCTCAATAGTTGTTGCTTGCAGGCTCTGGAGCACAGGCTCAGTAGTTGTGGCACACGGGCTTAGTTGCTCTGCGGCATGTGGGATCTTCCCAGACCAGGGATGGAACCCCTGTTCCCTGCATTGGCAGGCAAATTCTTACCCACTGTGCCACCAGGGAAGTCCAGTGTGCTCTTTTTTAAACCTAGTCTGTTTTCATTATTTTCTATCTTAACGATTCTGTATTAAAGAAAAAAATAATACTCCTTTCTACCCCTCCTCTTTGAGGATTATATATGAAGAAGTATGTCTTATTTATTAACCTCAAATTTTCACCTTACTTTTAAGAAGTAATCACAATGTCAAGTATTTAATACTTTTCACTTCCACCTTGAAAAGCATGGATATTAAAGTGCTAATACAATTACCTTCCCTAGTCTATCTTTTTTAGTTTTTGTTGTGTATAAAAAACAGTGAAAAACATGCATGGTTTGTAAGGAAATGACAAATTTCAGAAAATTCAGCATCTGAATACACTCTAAACATAGCTTCTAGATAAAGACACAGAAAATTGCCAGATACTCAGAGGCCCCCTGGTCCCATTCTAGTGACTCTCCTTAAGGTTTAATATTGTTCTGGTATCTAACAAAAAGATAGCTTTACCTGTATTTTGTATTTTATATAAATGTTATGGCACAGTAAATTCACTTTTAGATTGGGCTTTTTTATTTGATGTTGTTTGTGAATATGCCTATATGGTTGCCTGTTGTTGTGATCATGCATTGCCACTGTTGCATAGGATTCCATAGTGTAAATATTTAACTATTAATTAATTTATTCCAATGTGTGTTACAACATGAGTGATTTTCAGTTTGTGTCTATTGAGAACAGCACTGGTATATAAATTCTAGAACTTGAGCTTTGGTGGTGTGTGTATAAATTATTGTTCAGTGTACATGTAGTAGTAAAATTTTCGAGTCATAGCTTTCTTGTGTTTATCTTTTTAGATATTTCTAAATATTTTCAAAACATTTCTATGATTTTTCATCTTCAGCAGCAGTGAATGAGATTCAAGGATTATACACATTCTTGTCAAACTTGATAATACCTGTCATTTTCATTTGAACTTTCTGGTTGGTGAGTGATAATTCCAGGTATCACGCTTTTGCATTTAATTGACTACTAAGAAGCCAAGCATCTTTTGATATGTTTACTTAACATTCTGTACTCTCTTTTTTGAAATATCTTTTGGTATATTTTCCCCATTTTGCTATTCCATTATCTTCTTATTGAAGACTTCCTTTTTTTTAACATCTGAAGAGTTCTTATTTAGGAGTTTTTAATACATGCTTGATATGAGTTCTTCTCTCTTTCTGTCTCTCCTTCTCTTTCTTTAGATGAGTGTCAGTTTTTAATGTTAATAACATCTAATTTGTTATTTTCCTCTTTATTTATTTAGTCTTATTTCTATTTATTTATGTAGTCTTCTTATCTGTAGCAGAACACATTATTCTAAACCACAAATATGTTTTCGTTTCTTCAATAAATATAATTATTAAGCTTTAAGTTTAAGTTAACTTTCTAAACTAAATATGTTGTATCATAGTGAGTATTAATTTTTCTATGACAGCTGAAAGGTTGCATTTATTCAGAAAATGTTGTATCAGCTTTCTTTTCATTTGCTCCTACTTCTCATTGATTCACAGTGGTAAACATCACTTCATCCATGGATCTGACTTTTCTCTGATTTCTCATGGTCATTCTCACTAATTCGTCTTGTCTCCTGAAATCTTTAGCAATCCCATTATTCCACAGAAGCAAAAACCTTCCTTGGGCCTTTTTCCTCAGAAGATTGATTATTCCCACATTTTAAATGGGAGATTGCAATAAGTTAGGAGAAAATGCCACAAGGGTCTCTCATTTTTTTTTTTTTCACATCCTGTATCAGCCTCTGCTTGCACTCTCTGTTCAAAGATTTTTGTGCAACACATTGATGGAAGATGGCAGTTGTTTCTCTCCTTGGGGAAAAGACAGATTAATTACCTAACAAATAAAATAAAGAGAGTGTCTTGCTCTTTTCAAATGTTGGACAGGATTGCTTGCATCCTAATTTAAATGTTTCAGGTGACTGAAGCTTAAGATTCCTAAGCTTTAATCCATACTTGCACCATGCACAGCACCCAACAGGAGAGCTTTACGTAACCCCATGAGACACTTGTGTGCAAGTAGAACAGATAAAAATATAAAACTATTGCTGTCTTTTTGTGTCATAAAAATGATTTTTTGTCTAATTTAAAACATTTTTTTCTAAAATCCAAAAACGTGTCAGGCTAAAATATTGTTATTTCAAATATGGTAAAATCGAAGACCCTTCAAATTTCTTTCCAGTTTTGTTGATGATGGGATGCCGTCAGAGATATGACTTCATTAAACACAATAGGTAAGAGTCCTTCATAGACCTGATTGGGGAATATGAAAATAATCCCCAGAAAAATCTGGACATTTTCTAGTTCTCAAATATTGGTTAAGATGGTAGAAAGGGCCCTTCATTGTCTTATATGTGAATGCAGATCAATTGTGAGAGGTGAGGATAAAACAAGCAGCCTAAATATCCTTTATGTTTGTTGTACTACTAGTAGAAAGAGGAAGGGTCAACATGTCACCATGGTTGATACAGCAGATAAGCTGCTTGAAACTACACAGAAATGTACCTGCTTGTATTTTCTGTGCAGTTACCCTCTCTTTTGGTGTGCCCTGATACCTCCCTCAACTTATGTACCAACTCCAGCAGCATTAATCAGAAATCCAAAGAAATCTATTCTTTGGAATTATGAGGAAGGGAAGAGTCAAAAATTTTATAACATGCTCTATACAAGGATACACGTCACCATCCTTATCTGTGTCATGCCATGCATGGAGGGTCAGTAGGTTCAGGGGATGCTGGAAGCACCAAGTTCTGTGGGGTTAATCACAGTTGCATTCATGGGCAGTAAAAGAGAAGGGCCTTATCTTGGTCACTTTCTCAATGCTAGTAGCTACAAAAAGAAGAGGATAGCAGACATCTTAGGGAGAAGAGCCAACATTAAATGAAATGTCCTAATTACTCTAGGCAACCTCTCATGATGGCCTCCCATAGCTCCTCAAATCCCTACATACTTGCACAAGGGATAGTGTAATATTACTGGAGTGTCTGGCTGCAGATTAACATTATTTTTGTTGAAAAAAAAAATAAAAATAGGTTCAAGTGATAGGGTTTGAAAACGGTTCACAGTGCGAGGGAAACTATTGTAACAACGTGGACAGAACCCTTTGGATGGATTCATCATTTTTTTTTTTTTTTTTTTGCTGCTTCAGAATCTGTAGTAGAGATTGGTGTGTTCCATGATACATCCCCGCTTCTTATAAGTTTTAGATGGAATACCCCATTCGGAAGAAGTGCACATAAGGAAGATTAGTGACTCAAACTCCTCTGCCCTCTGTCAGCAGTGGGTGCAAAGGGATTTAGACCAAGTGCTTTCATCCTTTGATTTGCAAAGTTTTCACTCTATGAATGATGTTTTGTTTGTTTGCAGGTCAGGAGCCTTGGTCTCACTATCCCTGTTTAAAAAGTGTTATCACGTGTCTGCCAGAAAGAATTGCTGATGATACTGGAAAACATTGAGAGTTATCCTTAACAATTAAGGGTTTTGTAGCAACATGGATGGACCTAGAGATTGTTATACTGAGTGAAGCAAGTCAGACACAGAAAGACAGATATCATATGATATTGCTTATATGAGGAATCTAAAAAAGAAAAAAAAAGGTACAAATGAACTTATTTACACAACAGAAATAGAATCATGGATATAGAAAACAAACTTATGGTTACCAGGGGATAAGTGGGGAAGGGATAAATTGGGAGATTGGGACTGACTTATACACACTACTATATATAAAATAGATAAGTATTGATAAAGACCTGCTTTATAGCACAGGGAACTCTACTCAATGGTCTGTACTGGCGTATACAGAAAAAAGAAGCTTATAAAAAAAAAAAAACCAGGGGTTTTGGGATTATATAATAAATATAAATGTGCAAACCTTTAACATGAAAGGAAAAATCAGTTAACTCTGTGGTCCCTGTTATGGTGTAAATATTTTGTACCTCTAATTTTAAAATTTTGAAACCCAGCTTCTATGTTGATGGTATTAGGAGGTGGGGCTTTTGGGAGGTGATTAGGTCATGAGGCCAGAGACCTCAAACATGGGATTAGTGACCTAATAAATGTAGCACACAGAAGATCTTATGCCCATTCCACGATTTCATTGCCGAGCGAGAAGACCCACATTATGAACCAGAAATTGGTCCCTCGCCAGACACTAAGTCAGCTGGCAACTTGTTCTTTTTTTAAAAATTAATTAGATAATTAATTAATTAATTTTTTGGCTGTGTTGGGTCTTTGGTGCGGTGCGCGGGCTTCTCATTGAGTGGCTTCTCTTGTTGCGGAGCACGGGCTCTAGGCGTGTGGGTTTCAGTAGTTGTGGCTCACGGGCTCAGTAGTTGTGGCCTGTGGACTCTAGAGCACAGGCTCAGTATTTGTGGTGCATGGGCTTAGTTGTTCCATGGCATGTGGAATCTTCCTGGACCAGGGCTTGAACCCTTGTCCCCTTTATTGGTAGGCAGATTCTTAACCACTGCACCTCCAGGGAAGCCCCTGGTTACTTGTTCTTGAACTTTTGAGCCTCAGCAATTATGAGAAAACAAAAATATTCTGTTGTTTATAAAATACCAAGTCTCTCGTATTTTGTTTTAGCAGTCAAAGAGCTGGCTGAGGAGAAATATCTCTGAGCTTGAAGACATATCAAGAGAAACCTTTAAATCTCAAAAGAAAAGAGAAAATGGGCAGGAAAGAAATCAACAAAACAGGGTAATCAATAATTGTGGAACAATGAAAAATGCTGTGACCTATACATAATGGGTATAGCAGGAGGAGAATAAAGATAATAAAGAACAGAAAATATTTTTTTAAAAATGACTGAGAATCTCCCCAAATGAATGTCTGACACTAAATCCACAACATCCAAACTTAGAAGAACATATGAATAGTAAAGAAAACTGACCAATATCTCTCAGGAACATCAATGCAAAAATCCTCAACAAAATATTACCAAATCGAATCCAACAATATTTTGAGAGAATTTTATATCATGAATGAGAGGGAATAATCCCAGGTATGAAAGGCTGGTTCAACATTCTAAAATCAAATAATTATATCCATCATATCAACACCTTAAAGACAATCATTAGCATATCAATAGATTCAGAAGACCTTTGAAAAAATCTAACACCCATTCTTCATAAAAACTCTCAGTTAAAGAAATAGACTGGAGCTTTCTCAAGTTGATAACAAAGATTTACAGGAAACTTTTATCTTACATCATGATTAATGGTCAAAAACATGAAGCTTTTCCACTAAGTTCAGGTAAAAGCAAGGATGTCCCCTTTCATGACTCCTTTTCCATATTTTACTCCAAGTCCTTGCTAATGCAATAAGGCACGAAAATAAATAAAGCAAATACAGATTGGGTAGAAAAAAAATGAAAGCAATCTAAACAAAATGTGGACCAATATACTTTATGGACACCTCACCAAAGAAATAGACACTATGCATATAAGTATACAAAAGAATAATCCAGATTACATGCTGCCATGAAAAAGCAAATTAAAAATACAATTACATACCACTATGTAACACTTAGAATGGCTAAAATGTGAACAATGACAAGAACAAATTCTGTAGGAGATGTGGAACAATAGGAAATGTCATTTGTTATTGGTGGAAATGAAAAATAATGCAGCTACTTTGGTAGTCTGATTGACCCTTGCTATAATATTGAACATTCCCTTACTGTAAAATCCGGCAAGTGTTCTCATGGATATTTACTGAAAGTAGTTTAAAACATACTTCCAGAGGAAAACCTGCATATGGATATTTATAACACCTAATTCAATATTGCCAAAATGTGAATGAAACTAAGGTGTCCTCCAATTGGTGAATGAAATGATATTGTATTAATATATTCTGGGAATGGGATAATATTGAACACTAAAAAAGTAAGCTATCAAGCCATATTAAGAGATGGGAATTCTTTTTTTTTTTTTTTTCTTTTGAAATATAGGTGATTTTCTTTATTTTGTAATTTAAATTTTATTGGAGTATAGTTGATTTACAATGTTGTGTTCATTTCAACTGCACAGCAAGTGATTCAGTTACACATATGCATGTATTCATTCTTTTTCAGATTCTTTTCTGATAAAGGTATTTCCCAGAATACTGAGTAGAGCTCCCTGTGCTATACAGTAGGTCCTTGTTGCTTATCTGTTATATATAGTAGTATTCGTATGTTTACCCCAAGTTCCTGATTTATCCCTACCCCCCACCTTTCCCCTTTGGTAACCATAAGTTTGTTTTCCAAGTCTGTGAGTCTGCCTCTGTTTTGTAAGTTAGTTCATTTGTATCAATTTTTAGCTTCCACCTAGAAGTGATATCATACAATATTTGTCTTACTCTGTCTGACTTACTTCACTTAGTACAATCATCTCTAGGTCCATTCTTGTTACTGCAATTGGCATTATTTTCTTCTATTTTATGGCTGAGTCATATTCCATTATATATATATATGTATCACATATTCTTTACGTATATTCATATGTTGATGGACATTTTGGTTGCTTCCATGTCTTCGCTATTGTAAAGAGTGTTGCAGTGAACATTGGGGAAGATGTGTCTTTTCGATTTATGCTTTCCTCCAGATATGCACACAGGAGTGAACTTGCTGGATCATCTGGTAGCTCTATTTTATTTTATTTTATTTCATTTCATTTCAATTTCAATTTTTTTGGAGTATAGTTGATTTACAATGTTGTGTTACTTTCTGCTGCACAGCACAGTGAAGCAGTTATACATATATCCAATCCTTTTTGGATTCCTTTCCCATACAGGTCATTACAGAGTATTGAGTAGAGTTCCCTGTGCTATACAGTAAGCCCTTATTTGTTATCTCTTTTATATATAGTGGTGTGTATATGTCAATCCCAATTTCCAATTTATCCCTCCCACCTCCCCTTACTCTGGTAACCTCCATTCTGTGCTCCATAGTGGCTGTTACCAATTGGCATTGCCACTGATAGCATAGAATTGGTGGCACAGTGGTTAAGAATCTGCCTGCCAGTTCAGGGGACACAGGTTCGAGCCCTGGCCCGGGAAGATCTCACATGCCACAGAACAAGTAAGCCCGTGCACCACAACTACTCAGTCTGTGCTCTAGAGCCCACGAGCCACAACTACTGAAGCCTGTGTGCCTAGAGCTTGTGCTCCACAACAAGAGAAGCCACCACAAAGAGGAGGCTTCGTACCACAACGATGAGTAGCCCCCGCTTGCTGCAACTATAGAAAAGCCGTGCACAGCAACGAAGACCCAACGCAGATTTAAAAGAAAAAAAAGTAGTAGGTTTCTCTTTTTTCCACACCCTCTGAAGCATTTCTTGTTTGTAGACATTGTGATGAAGGCTATTCTGAGTGGTTCCAGGTGATACTTCTTTGTACATCTGATTTGCATTTGTCTAATATAAAGCAATGGTGAGTATCTTCACATGTGCTTTTTTTTTTGAACAGTGTCCATAAAATTTACCCCTTGAAAAAGGGTTATTGAAAGGTTGCCTTGTTTTGAAGTCTATTTCGATTACCTACCCCAAGACATTTTTTGAGGGCTGTTGTCATTTACAGCTCCCCAGGCATTGTGAATATGAAGTGCGTATAAGGTCCAGTTTTAGAATTGTTGTTATGGGAAACAGAAGGCGGCAGGATTTCTACTGTCCCTCTCTGGTTACTGACACAACCTTAGATGTAGGGCAAGTCCTGTTCTTGGGTTTTAAATTAGAGTGGAATGTGCCTGACCAAACATGTAAGGGCTTCTGTCCCATTCCTTCTTCCCCCTTACCCTTCATCCCCCGAACAAGTATAAAGCCCTGCAAAATCACCTGTTGAGGGTGCTGTCTTGTAGAGTGGGATGACCCTTACGAAGGAGTCGGGAGGTCGGAACCCAAACACCAGGATATGTTGAGAGCAGGTGATTTTCCAAATGTCATCCAGCCCAGAGAGTCCACCATCCTTTGGGTGTCAGAGGGTTGGTTTAGTAGTATGAGGTCACACTTATATCTGGAGATAGTGATCCCATGCAGAGGGGACCAGGTACTACACGTTCAAGGGAGGCGAATTAGCTGGCATATCCTCCCGAGGTCCTCAGGCCCACAACAGTCCAGCCTTGGGACCAAATTGTGTCTGTGTCCAGGGATGTGACACTAGTACGTTCACTGCGACTTAACAAATTTAGTGATCATTTTTCTTGTCTTTAAATTAATTTTAAATTTATAATGGAGTATATAGTTGATTTATCATGTTGTGTTCATTTTTGCCATACACCAACATGATTCGTTTATACAGAGATAACTATATATTCTTTTTAGAATTATTTTCCCATTGAGGTTACTAAAGGGTGTTGAGAAGAGTTCCAAGTGCTCTACAGCAGGTCCATGTTGATTACAAGTTTTCTCTCTGTAAATATGTATATACTAACTCCAACCTCATGATTTATGCCTGCAACACACCTTTCCAGTTTGGTAACCATAAGTTTGTGTTCTAAGTCTGGGACTCTGTTTCTGTGTTGTAAGATAGTACCTTTCTATCAATTTTTAGATTCCACCGATAAGTAATATCATATGATATTTTTCATTGTCTGATTTATGACACTTAGTATGAATGTATGTAGGTCCTTCTGAGTGGCCCTAAATGGCCTTATTTCATTCATTTCATGGCTGAGTAATATTCCATTGTACATATCTACCATAATTTCTTTATCCATTCTTCCTTCCAAGGACTTTTAGGTAGCTTCCGAGTAGAGGCTCTTGTAAACGGGGCTGCATAAATTTTAGAGTGCCTGGGTCCTGTCAATTTACATTTTTTCCAAGATACAGGCCCAGGAGTGGAAGCGCCATATGCTCTGAAGCTCTGGTTTTTAGATTTTTAAGGAATGACCACCCACTTCTCCAGAGTGGCTGTTAGCAATTTATATTCCCACCATCAGCTTGTCAGGGTTCCCTTTTCTCCACGCCCTGTCCTGCATTTCAGGTTTTACAGTTTGTGAGGTTGGCCATTCTGACTGGTGCGAAGTGATATCTCTTTGTAGTATTAATTTACATTGTCCGCCTGTTTTGTTGGCCAAAAATGGAGTAAGGGTTTTTCCTGAATATATTAAGGAATAACGCATACGGCCTTTTTGGCAAACTGCATCATTGGCGATGTTCAGCAGCTTTGCATGTGCTTTAATGACGAGTGCAAACTACCTCTTGAAATCCCTTTCCTGCAATTCTGCCTTGCTTACAAGGCCTTTACGAATGCTTGGCTCAAGAAATGACTCCATTAGAGGTGTCAATTACAACCCTGCATGTTTGTGAATTGCAGTGCCCCTGAGCACCGGTTTTCAACTTGTTTAGGGAAGCAGACACAAAGGGGCAGGATTTCTACAGACCCATTCCAGTTACTGGGGCACCTGAAGGATAGGGAAATTCTTCTTCCAGGTAGGAAACTAGAGTGGCATATGCCTGTCCAAACATCTAAGGCTTGTGTCTCATTCCATCCCCCCATTCCCCTTCTTCACCGGAAAATTCCAAGCCGTGCAAAACCGGCTGTTGAGTGTGCTGCCTTCCCAAAGTGGGGAGACTCTAAGGAAAGGAGCTGGGGAACCCGAATACCAGGAGATGTGGAGATGAGGTGACTTTTCCAAACTCTTCCCGATCAGACGGTGTACCATCCTCTGGATGTGCCATGCATGTTTTAGCTGTAGGAAGGGTCCCCTGCACCTGGAGATATGGGACCCATGGAATGGGGGCCAGGCAGTATTACTCTAAAAGTGCTGCATTTGCTGTCCCATCCTCACGAAGCCTCTCAGACCAACGAGTGTAGAGCCTTAGGTCCCATCCAGCTCTGTGTCTAGATGTGGTCAGGCCAGGTTGCATCACAGCCCTTGAACAAATTTTGTAAGAATTTCTCTCTCTCTCACTGTCTTTATTTTGTTCTTGTTATTTAATTTTATAATGGGGTATAGCTGATTTTCAATACCGTGTTTCTGCCTGCTCTACATCTATCCACTTGATTCACTTAAAGAGAGACATCAATGAATTCTTTTACAGATTCTTACCAGTCTTATATATCCTTTTCCGGTGACAACAGTGTGCTGAGCCCAGCTCTTTGACCTATAGAGTAGGTCCTGTCGAATACCTGTTTTGTTTATGGAACCGTATCTGTGCTAATTTCAACCTCCTGGTTTATGCATCACTCCACCCCACCTTTCTCCTTTAGCAGCCATAAGTGTGTTTTCTAAATGTGTGACTCCGTTTCTGTTTTGCAATTGCGTTCATGTGTAGACATTTTTAGATACTATCTATAAGTGATACCTTATGATAAGTCTTTTTTTATGTCTGACTTATGTCACTTAGAATAATCGTACCTCAGTCTCCACGAGTTGCTGCCACTGGCCTTATTTCATTGATTTACTTGCTGAGTAATATCCCATTGTACATAAGTACCACATCTTCTTTATCCATTTTATCCTTCCAAGGACATGTAAGTTGTACCCAAATCGAGGCATTTCTAAACAGAGCAGGCCTAAACTTTGGGGTGCCTGTGTCCTGTCGATTTTTTGGTTTTCCCAAGATATACGCCCATGAGGGGAAGTGTTGTATGCTCTGTAGCTCTGCTTTTTAGATGTTTTAGGATACAGCATACACTTCTCAAGAGTGGCCGGTGGCAATTTACATCCCGCCCATCAGCGTAACAAGGCTCCCTTTTCTCCATGGCCTGTCCTGCATTTCTGGTTTTTACACTTTTTAAGGATGGGCCTTTTGACCAATGCGAAGTGAGACATTTTTGTAATGCTGATTTGCATTGCCCGCTTGCTTAGTTGGCCAAAAAGGGCTTCTGCGTTTTATCCAGAATACACTCAGGAAAAAACGCATACGCTCTTTTTGGCCAACAGCATAAATGTTAAAGTCTTGTCGCTTTTCATGTGCTTTAAAGGCGATTCGAATCTACCTCCTGAAATCTGTTTCCTGCAATTCTGCCTTGCTTTCAAATCCTCTTCGTTGCCTTCCCTCAATATATTTTTGGACGATACTTATCAATAATAACTCTGCAGGGTTGTGAATTGCAGTGCCCCTGAGCTCCATTTTTCAACTCGCTTTTTTGGGAGCTGGCCGCAAAACCGCAGGATTGCTTCAGGCTCTCTTCTGGTTCCAGGGCGCAGGCTGAGCCTGTGGTAAATTCTCCTTCCTGATGGGCAATTAGAGTGACATGTTCCTGTCCCAACACCTAGAGCTTGTCTCTCATTGGTTCCCCCTCTTCCCTTTCATCCTCCGGACAAATTGCAAACTGTACAAAACAGGAGGTTAAAGGTGCTGATTCTCCAAGTGGGGAGATTTTCAGTACAGCGGCTGGAATGGCGAGCCCGTGCACCAGGAGATGAAAAACGAGGTGCGTTTTCGAAACCTTTCCCGATCACACGGTGTACCATCCTCTGGGTTTCCCATGCATGTTTTGGCTGTAGGAAGATTCCCTTAAGCCTGGAGATTTGGGACCCATGGAATGGGTATCACACAGTATTACTTTAAAGGGTCTGCATTTGCTCACCCAAGCTCACCACGCACTCCTCTCATCCCCAAGGGTATCCGTCCTTATGTCTCATCCATCTCTGGGTCTAGATTTGGTCAATCCAGGTTGCATCACAGCCCCTGAACGAATTTTGTAAGAATGTCTCTCTCTTTCACTGTCTTTGTTTTTTGTTTTTTTTTTTTTCCTAATTTATTTATATAATGGGGTTTAGCTGGTTTTCACTGCTGTGTTTACGCCGCTTTACACCCACATGTTTCACTTACAGAGACATATAAATACATAGGTTTTAAGATTCTTACTAGTCAGATATATTCTTTTGTGGTGAATAGGGGGTGTTGAGTCCAGTTCATTGAGCAAGAGGTAAGTCTTGTCTATTACATATTTGCTTCATGGAACGGTATCTGTGCTAATTTCAAACCCTTGTTTTATGCATCTCCCCACCTCACCTTTCCCCTTAAGCAGCCATAATTTTTTTGCTGAATGTGTGCCTCTGTTGTGTTTTGTAATTCAGTTCATGTGTAGCGCTTTTTACATTCCTTCTGTAAGTGATATCTTATGATATGTTTCTTTTTCTGTGTGACTTACCTCACTTAGAATCATCGTACCTAAATCTCCTCATTATGATGCTCCTAGTCTTTTTTTTTTGAAATTTCATATAATTTTTTTTAAACATCTTTATTGAAGTATAATTGCCTTACAATGGTGTGTTAGCTTCTGCTTTTTAACAAAGTGAATCAGTTATACATATACAATATGTTCCCATATCTCTTCCCTCTTGCATCTCCCTCCCTCCGACCCTCCTCATCCCACCCCTCTAGGTGGTCACAAAGCACCGAGCTGATCTCCCTGTGCTATGCGGCTGCTTCCCACTAGCTATCTATTTTACATTTGGTAGTGTATATATGTCCATGACACTCTCTCACCCTGTCACACCTCACCCCACCCCCTCCCCATATCCTCAAGTCCATTCTCTAGTAGGTCTGTGTCTTTATTCCCATCTTGCCACTAGGTTCTTCATGGCCTTTTTTTTCCCCTTAGTTTCCGTATATATGTGTTAGCATACTGTATTTCTTTTTCTCTTTCTGACTTACTTCACTCTGTATGACAGACTCTAAGTCCATCCACCTCATTACAAATACCTCCATTTCATTTCTTTTTATGGCTGAGTAATATTCCATTGTATATATGTGCCACATCTTCTTTATCCATTCATCTGTCGATGGACGTTTAGGTTGCTTCCATGTCCTGGCTATTGTAAATAGAGCTGCAATGAACATTTTGGTACATGACTCTTTTTGAACTATGGTTTTCTCAGGGTATATGCCCAGTAGTGGGATTGCTGGGTCGTATGGTAGTTCTATTTGTAGTTTTTTAAGGAACCTCCATACTGTTCTCCATAGTGGCTGTATCAATTTACATTCCCACCAACAGTGCAAGAGTGTTCCCTTTCCTCCACACCCTCTCCAGCATTTATTGTTTCTAGATTTTTTGATGATGGCCATTCTGACCGGTGTGAGCTGACATCTCATTGTAGTTTTGATTTGCATTTCTCTAATGATTAATGATGTTGAGCATTCTTTCATGTGTCTTTTGGCCATCTGTATATCTTCTTTGGAGAAATGTCTATTTAGGTCTTCTGCCCATTTTTGGATTGGGTTGTTCGTTTTTTTGTGTTATTGAGCTGCATGAACTGCTTGTAAATCTTGGAGATTAATCCTTTGTCAGTTGCTTCATTTGCCAATATTTTCTCCCATTCTGATGGTTGTCTTTTGGTCTTGTTTATGGTTTCCTTTGCTGTGCAAAAGCTTTTAAGTTTCATTAGGTCCCATTTGTTTATTTGTGTTCTTATTTCCATTTCTCTGGGAGCTGGGTCAAAAAGAATCTTGCTGTGCTGTATGTCATAGAGTGTTCTGCTTGTAGTCATCTCTCATGATCTTTTGTATTTCTGCAGTGTCAGTGGTTACTTCTCCTTTTTCATTTCTAATTCTATTGATTTGAGTCTTCTCCCTTTTTCTCTTGATGAGTCTGGCTAATGGTTTATCAATTTTGTTTATCTTCTCAAAGAACCAGCTTTTAGTTTCATTGATTTTTGCTATTGTTTCCTTCATTTCTTTTTCATTTATTTCTGACCTGATCTTTATGATTTCTTTCCTTCTGCTGGCTTTGGGTTTTTTTTGTTCTTCTTTCTCTAATTGCTTTAGGTGCAAGGTTAGGTTGTTTATTCGAGATGTTTCCTGTTTCTTGAGGTAGGCTTGCATTGCTATAAACTTCCCTCTTAGCACTGCTTTTGCTGTGTCCCATAGGTTTTGGTTCATCGTATCTCCATTGTCATTTGTTTCTAGGTATTTTTTGATTTCCCCTTTGATTTCTTCAGTGATCACTTCGTTATTAAGTAGTGTATTGTGTAGCCTCCATGTGTTTGTATTTTTTACAGATCTTTTCCTGTAATTGATATCTAGTCTCATAGCGTTGTGGTCAGAAAAGATACTTGATACGATTTCAATTTTCTTAAATTTACCAAGGCTTGATTTGTGACCCAAGATATGATCTATCCTGGAGAATGTTGCATGAGCACTTGAGAAAAATGTGTATTCTGTTGTTTTTGGGTGGAATGTCCTATAAATGTCAATTAAGTCCATCTTGTTTAATGTATCATTTAAAGCTTGTGTTTCCTTATTTATTTTCATTTTGGATGATCTGTCCATTGGTGAAAGTGGGGTGTTAAAGTCCCCTACTATGATTGTGTTGCTGTCGATTTCCCCTTTTATGGCTGTTAGTATTTGCCTTATGTATTAAGGTGCTCCTATGTTGGGTGCATAAATATTTACAATTGTTATACCTTCCTCTTGGATCGATCCCTTGATCATTATATAGTGTCCTTCTTTGTCTCTTGTAATATTCTTTATTTTAAAGTCTGTTTTATCTGATATGAGAATTGCTACTCCAGCTTTCTTTTGATTTCCATTTGCATGGAATATCTTTTTCCATCCCCTCACTTTCAGTCTGTATGTGTCTCTAGGTCTGAAGTGGGTCTCTTGTAGACAGCATATATATGGGTCTTGTTTTTGTATCCATTCAGCCAGCCTGTGTCTTTTGGTGGGAGCATTCAATCCATTTACATTCAAGGTAATTATCGATATGTATGTTCCTATTCCCATTTTCTTAAATGTTTTGAGTTTGTTCTTGTAGGTGTTTTCCTTCTCTTGTGTTTCTTGCCTAGAGAAGTTCCTTTAGCATTTGTTGTAAAGCTGGTTTGGTGGTGCTGAATTCTCTCAGCTTTTGCTTGTCTGTAAAGGTTTTAATTTCTCCATCAAATCTGAGTGAGATCCTTGCTGGGTAGAGTAATCTTGGTTGTAGGTTTTACTCCTTCATCACTTTAAGTATATCCTGCCACTCCCTTCTGGCTTGCAGAGTTTCTGCTGAAAGATCAGATGTTAACCTTATGGGGATTCCCTTGTGTGTTATTTGTTGTTTTTCCCTTGCTGCTTTTAATATGTTTTCCTTATATTTAATTTTTTGACAGTTTGATTAATATGTGTCTTGGCGTGTTTCTCCTTGGGTTTATCCTGTATGGGACTCTCTGTGCTTCCAGGACTTGATTAACTATTTCCTTTCCCATATTAGGGAAGTTTTCAACTATAATCTTCAAATATTTTCTCAGTCCCTTTCTTTTTCTCTTCTTCTTCTGGGACCCCTATAATTCGAATGTTGGTGAGTTTAATGTTGTCCCAGAGGTCTCTGAGACTGTCCTCAGTTCTTTTCATTCCTTTTTCTTTATCCTGCTCTGCAGTAGTTATTTCCACCATTTTATCTTCCAGGTCACTTATCCTTTCTTCTGCCTCAGTTATTCTGCTATTGATCCCATCTAGAGTATTTTTAATTTCATTTATTGTGTTTTTCATCGTTGCTTGGTTCCTCTTTAGTTCTTCTACGCCCTTGTTAAATGTTTCTTGCATTTTGTCTATTCTATTTCCAAGATTTTGGATCATCCTTACTATCATTATTCTGAATTCTTTTTCAGGTAGACTACCTATTTCCTCTTCATTTGTTAAGTCTGGTGTGTTTTGACCCTGCTCCTTCATCTGCTGTGTGTTTTTCTGTCGTCTCATTTTGCTTATCTTACTGTGTTTGGGGTCTCCTTTTCACAGGCTGCACGTTCGTAGTTCCCGTTGTTTTTGGTATCTGTCCCCAGTGGCTAAGGTTGGTTCAGTGGGTTGTGTAGGCTTTCTGGTGGAGGGAACTAGTGCCTGAGTTCTGGTGGATGAGGCTGGATCTTGTCTTTCTGGTGGGCACGTCCACGTCTGGTGGTGTATTTTGGGTTGTCTGTGGCCTTATTATGATTTTAGGCAGCCTCTCTGTTAATGGATGGGGCTGTGTTCCTGTCTTGCTAGTTGTTTGGCATAGGGTGTCCAGCACTGTAGCTTGCTGGTCGTTGAGTGAAGCTGGGTCTTGATGTTGAGATGGAGATCTCTGAGAGATTTTTGCCATTTGGTATTACGTGGAGCTGGGAGGTCTCTTGTGGACCAGTGTCCTGAAGTTGGCTCTCCCACCTCAGAGGCACGGCCCTGATGCCTGGCTGGAGCACCAAGAGCCTTTCATCCACATGGCTCAGAGTAAAAGGGAGAAAAAATAGAAAGAAAGAAAGAAAGAAAGAAAGAAAGAAAGAAAGAAAGAAAGAAAGAAAGAAAGAAAGAAAGAAAGAGGCTATAATATAGTGAAGTAAAATAAAGCTATTATAAAGCAAAGCTATACAGACAAAATCTCACCCAGAAGCATACACATATACACTCACAAAAAAAGGAAAAGGGGAAAAATTAATATATCCTGCTCCCAAAGTCCACTTCCTGAATTTGGGATGATTCATTGTCTATTCAGGTATTCAACAGATGCAGGCACATCAAGTTGTTTGTGGAGTTTTAATCTGCTGCTTCTGAGGCTGCTGGGAGAGATTTCCCCTTCTCTTCTCTGTTCGCACAGCTCCTGGGGTTCAGCTTTGGATTTGGACCCGCCTCTGTGTATAGGTCACCTGAGGGCGTCTGTTCCCCACCCAGACAGGACGGGGTTAAAGGAGCAGCTGCTTCGGGGGCTCTGGCTCACCCAGGCCGCGGGGAGGGAGGGGTACAGAGGAGGCGGGGTGAGCCTGCGGCGGCAGAGGCCGGCATGACGTTGCAGCAGCCTGAGGCATGCAGTGCGTTCTCCCGGGGAAGTTGTCCCCAGATCACGGGACCCTGGCAGTGGCGGGCTGCACCGGCTCCCGGGAGGCGCGGTGTGGAGAGTGACCTGTTCTCACACACAGGCTTTTTGGAGGTGGCAGCAGCAGCCCCAGCGTCTCACGCCCGTCTCTGGGGCCCGCGCTGATAGCCGCGGCTCGCGCCAGTCTCTGGAGTTCATTTAGGCGGCGCTCTGAATCCCCTCTCCTTGCACGCCGCGAAACAAAGAGGCAAGAAAAAGTCTCTTGCCTCTTCGGCAGCTGCAGACGTTTTCCCGGTCTCCCTCCCAGCCAGCTGTGGTGCGCTAACCCCTTCAGGCTGTGTTCACAGCCGCCAACCCCAGTCCTCTCCCTGCAATCCAACTGAAGCCAGAGCCTCAGCTCCCAGCCCCGCCTGCCCCGGCGGGTGAGCAGACAAGCCCCTCGGGCTGCTGAGTGCTGCTCGGCGCCGAGCCTCTGTGCTGGAATCTCTCCATTTTTTCCTCTGCGCCCCTGTTGCTGTGGGATCCGCGCTGATAGCCGCGGCTCGCGCCCGTCTCTGGAGTTCGTTTAGGCGGCGCTCTGAATCCCCTCTCCTCGCTCACCAGGAAACAAAGAGGGAAGAAAAAGTCTCTTGCCTCTTTGGCAGCTGCAGACATTTTCCCGGACTGCCTCCCGGCTAGCTGTGGTGCACTAACCCCTTCAGGCTGTGTTCACGCCGCCAACCCCAGTCCTCTCCCTGCGATCCAACTGAAGCCCGAGCCTCAGCTCCCAGCCCCGCCAGCCCCGGCGGGTGAGCAGACGAGCCTCTCGGGCTGGTGAGTGCTGCTCGGCGCCAAGCCTCTGTGCGGGAGTCTCTCCGCTTTGCCCTCCACACACCTGTGGCTGTGCTCTCCTCCGTGACTCCGAAGCTTCCCCCCTCTGCCACCTGCAGTCTCTGCCCGCGAAGGGGCTTCCTAGTGCGTGGAAATCTTTCCTCCTTCACGGCTCCCTCCCACTGGTGCAGGTCCCGTCCCTATTCTTTTGTCTCTGTTATTTCTTTTTTCTTTTGCCCTACCCAAGTATGGGGGGGGTTTCTTGCCTTTTGGGAGGTCTGACGTTTTCTGCCAGCGATCAGTGGGTGTTGGGTAGGAGCAATTCCACGTGTAGAGGTATTTCTATTGTATCTGTGGGAAGGAATGTGATCTCCGCGTCTTACTCTTCTGCTATCTTCTCTCCTCCCCTGATGCTCCTAGTCTTATGACATTGATTTCATGGCTGAGTGATATTCGATTGTACATAATTGCCATAACATCTTTATCCATGATTCTCATTCCTGAGATATTTAAGGTGTACCAAAGTCTAGGTTCTTGTAAACAGAGCAGCCCTAAACTTTGAGGTGCCTGTGTCTTGTTGATTTTTAGTTTTCCGAATTTATACGCCCATGAGTGGTAGTGCCCTATGTTCTCTAGCTGTGTGTTTTCGATGTTTTAGGATACACCATACACTTCTGCAGAGTGGCTGTTGGCAACTTACATCCCGCGCATCAGCGTAACAAGGCTCACTTTTCTCCATGGCCTGACCTGCAATTCTGGTTTTTATAGTTTTTTCAGGATGGCTCTTTGACCGATGGGAAGTGAGACTTGTTTGTAGTGCTGATTTGCATTTCCCGCTTGCTTGGTTGGCCAAAAAGAGCGCATGCGTTTTTTCCTGAATATATTCAGGAAAAAACGCATGCGCTCTTTTTGGCCAGAGCATCATTGTTAAAGTCTTGCCGCTTTTCACGTGCTTTAAGGGCGATTCGAATCTACCTCCTGAAATCTGTTTCCTGCAATTCTGCCTTGCTTTCAAATCCTCTTCGTTGCCTCCCCTCAATATATTTTTGGACGATACTTATCAATAATAACTCTGCAGGGTTGTGAATTGCAGTGCCCCTGAGCTCCATTTTTCAAATCGATTTTTGGGAGCTGGCCGCAAAACCGCAGGATTGCTTCAGGCTCTCTTCTGGTTCCAGGGTGCAGGCTGAGTCTGTGGTTAATTCTTCCTCCTGATGGGAAAATAGTGTGACCTGTGCCTGTCCCAACACCTAGAGCTAGTCTCTCATTGGTTCCCCCTCCTTCTGTTCATCCTCAGGACAAATTGCAACCTGTACAGAACAGGAGGTTAAAGGTGCTGCTGATTCTCCAAGGAGGGAAATTGCCAGTAAAGCGGCTGTAATGGCGACCCCAAGCACAAGGAGATGAGAAATGAGGTGCGTTTCAGAAACCTTTCCCGGTCACACGGTGTACCAACTTCTGGGTTTCTCATGCATGTATTCGATGTAGGAAGAGGCCCTTTAACCTGGAGATTTGGGACCCATGGGATGGGTACCACGCAGTATTACTTTAAAGGGTCTGCGTTTTCTCACCGAACCTCAACAAACCTCTCAGCCCCAAGAGTGTCCACCCTTATGTCTCATCCAGCTGTGTGTCTACATATGGTCAATTCAGGTTGCATCACAGCCCCTGAACGAATTTTGTAAGAATTTCTCTTTCACTGTCTTTGTTTCATGTCTTTTTAAAAGTAATTTATTTTTATAATGGGGTTTAGCTGCTTTTCACTGTTGTGTTTATGCCACTTTATACCCACTTGACTCACTTTCAGAGAGATACCAATCCATAGGTTTTAAGATTCTTAAGAGTCAGATATATTCTTGTGCGGTGAATAGGGGGTGTTGAGTCCAGTTCACTGAGCAAGGAGTAGGTCTTGTCTATTACATATTGGGTTTATGGAACGGTATCTGAGCTAATTTGAAACCCTTGTTTTATGCATCACCCCACCTCCCCTTTCCCGTTCAGCAGCCATAGTGTGTTTTCTAAATGTGTGACTCTGTTCTGTTTTGTAATTCAGTTCAAGTGTAGGGATTTTAACATTCCCTCTATAAGTGTTAGATTATGATAAGTGTGTTTTTCTGTGTGACTTATTTCACTTAGAATCGTCGTACCTAATTCCATTCATCATGCTGCTACTAGCATTATAACATTGATTTCATGGCTGAGTGATATTCCATTGTTCAAACGGACCACAACTTCTTTATCCATTTTTCTCTTTCCTGGGATATTTAAGGTGTAATAAAGTGGAGGTTGTTGTCAACAGAGCAGCCCTAATCTTCGGGGTGCCTCTGTCTTGCTGCTTTTTAGTTTTCCCAATTTATACGCCCATGAATGGAAGGGCCCTATTCTCTCTAAGCTGTGTTTTTTAGATATTTTAGGACACACCGTACACTTCTCCAGAGTGGCTGTTGGCAATTTACATCCCGCCCATCAGCGTAGCAAGGCTCCCATTTCTCCATGGCCTGTCCTGCATTTCTGGTTTTGACACTTTTTTCAGCATGGCCCTCTTGACCGATGGGAAACGAGACTTCTTTGTAGCGCTGATTTGCCTTTCCAGGTGGCTTGGTTGGCCGAAAAGGGCGTATGCGTTTTTTCCTGAATATATTCAGGAAAAAACGGATACGCCCTTTTTGGCCAAGGGAAACATTGTCCACGTTTTGCCGCTTTTCATGTGCTTTAAAGGCGATTCGAATCTACCTCCTGAAGTCCGTTTCCTGCAATTCTGCCTTGCTTTCAAATCCTCTTCGTTGCCTTCCCTCAAGATATTTGTGGACGATAGTTACCATTTATAACTCTGCAGGTTTGTGAATTGCAGTGCCCCTGAGCTCCATTTTTCCACTCGCTTTTTTGGGAGCTGGCCACAAAAGCACAGGATTGCTTCTGGCCCTCTTCTGGTTCCGGGGTCAGGCTGAGCCTGTGGCTAATGCTTCTTCCTGATGGAAAAATAGAGTGACCTGTGCCTGTCCCAACACCTAGAGCTAGTCTCTCTTTGGTTCCCCCTCTTCCCGTTCATCCTCAGGACAAATTGCAACCTGTACGGAACAGGAGGTTAAAGGTGCTGATTCTCCAAGGAGGGAGATTGCTAGTAAAGCGGCTGGAATGGCGAACCCGAGCCCAAGGAGATGAGAAATGAGGTGCGGTTTAGAAACCTTTCCCGATCACACGGTGTACCATCTTCTGGGTTTCTCGTGCATGTTTTTGATGTAGGAAGATGCCCTTGAACCTGGAGATTTGGGACCCACGAGATGGGTACCACGCAGTATTACTTGTAAGGGTCTGCGTTTGCTCACCCAACCTCACCAAACCTCTCAGCCCCAAGAGTGTCCACCCTTAGGTCTCATCCAGCTGTGGGTCTAGATATGGTCATTCCAGGTTGCATCACAGCCCCTGAACGAATTTTGTAGGAATTTCTCTCTCTTTCACTGTCTTTGGTTCATGGGTTTTTAAAAGTAATTTATTTTCATAATGGGGTTTAGCTGCTTTTCACTGCTGTGTTTATGCCGCTTTACACCCACTTGACTCACTTACACAGAGATATCAATACATAGGTTTTAGGATTCTTACTAGTCAGATATATTCTTGTGCGGTGAATAGGGGGTGTTGAGTCCAGTTCACTGAGCAAGGAGTAGGTCTTGTCTATTACATATTGGGTTTATGGAACGGTATCTGAGCTAATTTGAAACCCTTCTTTTATGCATCACCCCACCTCCCCTTTCCCGTTCAGCAGCCATAGTGTGATTTCTAAATGTGTGACTCTGTTCTGTTTTGTAATTCAGTTCAAGTGTAGCGATTTTTACATTTCCTCTATAAGTGATAGCTTATGATAAGTGTCTTTTTCTGTGTGACTTATTTCACTTAGAATCGTCGTACCTAAATCCACTCATCATGCTGCTACTAGCCTTATGGCATTGATTTCACGGCTGAGTGATATTCCATTGTACATAAGGAGCACAGTTTCTTTATCCATTTTTCTCTTTCCTGGGATATTTAAGGTGTAACGAAGTGGAGGTTCTTGTCAACAGAGCAGCCCTAAACTTTGGGGTGCCTGTGTCTTGCTGATTTTTAGTTTTCCCAATTTATACGCCCATGAGTGGAAGTGCCCTATGCTCTCTAAGCTGTGTTTTTTAGATGTTCCAGGACACACCGGACACTTCTCCAGAGTGGCTGTTGGCAATTTACATCCCGCCCATCAGCGTAGCAAGGCTCGCACTTCTCCATGGCCTGTCCTGCATTTCTGGTTTTGACACTTTTTTCAGCATGGCCCTCTTGACCGATGGGAAGCGAGGCTTCTTTGTAGCGCTGATTTGCCTTTCCAGGTGGCTTGGTTGGCCAAAAAGGGCGTATGCGTTTTTTCCTGAATATATTCAGGAAAAAACGCATACGCCCTTTTTGGCCAAGGGCAACATTGTCCACGTTTTGCCGCTTTTCATGTGCTTTAAAGGCGATTCGAATCTACCTCCTGAAGTCTGTTTCCTGCAATTCTGCCTTGCTTTCAAATCCTCTTCGTTGCCTTCCCTCAAGATATTTGTGGACGAGAGTTATCATTTATAACTCTGCAGGTTTGTGAATTGCAGTGCCCCTGAGCTCCATTTTTCCACTCGCTTTTTTGGGAGCTGGCCACAAAAGCACAGGACTGCTTGTGGTCCTCTTCTGGTTACGGGGTCAGGCTGAGCCTGTGGCTAATGCTTCTTCCTGATGGAAAAATAGAGTGACCTGTGCCTTTCCCAACACCTAGAGCTAGTCTCTCATTGGTTCCCCCTCTTCCCGTTCATCCTCAGGACAAATTGCAACCTGTACGGAACAGGAGGTTAAAGGTGCTGATTCTCCAAGGAGGGAGATTGCTAGTAAAGCGGCTGGAATGGCGAACCCGAGCCCAAGGAGATGAGAAATGAGGTGCGGTTTAGAAACCTTTCCCGATCACACGGTGTACCATCTTCTGGGTTTCTCGTGCATGTGTTTGATGTAGGAAGATGCCCTTGAACCTGGAGATTTGGGACCCACGGGATGGGTACCACGCAGTATTACTTGAAAGGGTCTGCGTTTGCTCACCCAACCTCACCAAACCTCTCAGCCCCAAGAGTGTCCACCCTTATGTCTCATCCAGCCGTGGGTCTAGATATGGTCATTCCAGGTCGCATCACAGCCCCTGAACGAATTTTGTAGGAATTTCTCTCTCTTTCACTGTCTTTCGTTCATGGGTTTTTAAAAGTAATTCATTTTTCTAATGGGTTTTAGCTGCTTTTCACTGCTGTGTTTATGCAGCTTTACACCCACTTGACTCACTTACACAGAGATATCAATACATAGGTTTTAGGATTCTTACTAGTCAGATATATTCTTGTGCGGTGAATAGGGGGTGTTGAGTCCAGTTCACTGAGCAAGGAGTAGGTCTTGTCTATTACATATTGGGTTTATGGAACGGTATCTGAGCTAATTTGAAACCCTTCTTTTATGCATCACCCCACCTCCCCTTTCCCGTTCAGCAGCCATAGTGTGATTTCTAAATGTGTGACTCTGTTCTGTTTTGTAATTCAGTTCAAGTGTAGCGATTTTTACATTCCCTCTATAAGTGATAGCTTATGATAAGTGTCTTTTTCTGTGTGACTTATTTCACTTAGAATCGTCGTACCTAAATCCACTCATCATGCTGCTACTAGCCTTATGGCATTGATTTCACGGCTGAGTGATATTCCATTGTACATAAGGAGCACAGTTTCTTTATCCATTTTTCTCTTTCCTGGGATATTTAAGGTGTAATGAAGTGGAGGTTCTTGTCAACAGAGCAGCCCTAAACTTTGGGGTGCCTGTGTCTTGCTGATTTTTAGTTTTCCCAATTTATACGCCCATGAGTGGAAGTGCCCTATGCTCTCTAAGCTGTGTTTTTTAGATGTTCCAGGACACACCGGACACTTCTCCAGAGTGGCTGTTGGCAATTTACATCCCGCCCATCAGCGTAGCAAGGCTCGCACTTCTCCATGGCCTGTCCTGCATTTCTGGTTTTGACACTTTTTTCAGCATGGCCCTCTTGACCGATGGGAAGCGAGGCTTCTTTGTAGCGCTGATTTGTCTTTCCAGGTGGCTTGGTTGGCCAAAAAGGGCGTATGCGTTTTTTCCTGAATATATTCAGGAAAAAACGCATACGCCCTTTTTGGCCAAGGGCAACATTGTCCACGTTTTGCCGCTTTTCATGTGCTTTAAAGGCGATTCGAATCTACCTCCTGAAGTCTGTTTCCTGCAATTCTGCCTTGCTTTCAAATCCTCTTCGTTGCCTTCCCTCAAGATATTTGTGGACGAGAGTTATCATTTATAACTCTGCAGGTTTGTGAATTGCAGTGCCCCTGAGCTCCATTTTTCCACTCGCTTTTTTGGGAGCTGGCCACAAAAGCACAGGATTGCTTGTGGTCCTCTTCTGGTTCCGGGGTCAGGCTGAGCCTGTGGCTAATGCTTCTTCCTGATGGAAAAATAGAGTGACCTGTGCCTGTCCCAACACCTAGAGCTAGTCTCTCATTGGTTCCCCCTCTTCCCGTTCATCCTCAGGACAAATTGCAACCTGTACGGAACAGGAGGTTAAAGGTGCTGATTCTCCAAGGAGGGAGATTGCTAGTAAAGCGGCTGGAATGGCGAACCCGAGCCCAAGGAGATGAGAAATGAGGTGCGGTTTAGAAACCTTTCCCGATCACACGGTGTACCATCTTCTGGGTTTCTCGTGCATGTGTTTGACGTAGGAAGATGCCCTTGAACCTGGAGATTTGGGACCCACGGGATGGGTACCACACAGTATTACTTGAAAGGGTCTGCGTTTGCTCACCCAACCTCACCAAACCTCTCAGCCCCAAGAGTGTCCACCCTTATGTCTCATCCAGCTGTGGGTCTAGATATGGTCATTCCAGGTCGCATGACAGCCCCTGAACGAATTTTGTAGGAATTTCTCTCTCTTTCACTGTCTTTGGTTCATGGGTTTTTAAAAGTAATTTATTTTCATAATGGGGTTTAGCTGCTTTTCACTGCTGTGTTTATGCCGCTTTACACCCACTTGACTCACTTACACAGAGATATCAATACATAGGTTTTAGGATTCTTACTAGTCAGATATATTCTTGTGCGGTGAATAGGGGGTGTTGAGTCCAGTTCACTGAGCAAGGAGTAGGTCTTGTCTATTACATATTGGGTTTATGGAACGGTATCTGAGCTAATTTGAAACCCTTCTTTTATGCATCACCCCACCTCCCCTTTCCCGTTCAGCAGCCATAGTGTGTTTTCTAAATGTGTGACTCTGTTCTGTTTTGTAATTTAGTTCAAGTGTAGGGATTTTAACATTCCCTCTATAAGTGTTAGATTATGATAAGTGTCTTTTTCTGTGTGACTTATTTCACTTAGGATCGTCGTACCTAAATCCATTCATCATGCTGCTACTAGCATTATAACATTGATTTCAAGGCTGAGTGATATTCCATTGTACATACGGACCACAACTTCTTTATCCATTTTTCTCTTTCCTGGGATATTTAAGGTGTAATAAAGTGGAGGTTGTTGTCAACAGAGCAGCCCTAATCTTCGGGGTGCCTCTGTCTTGCTGCTTTTTAGTTTTCCCAATTTATATGCCCATGAATGGAAGGGCCCTATTCTCTCTAAGCTGTGTTTTTTAGATATTTCAGGACACACCGTACACTTCTCCAGAGTGGCTGTTGGCAATTTACATCCCGCCCATCAGCGTAGCAAGGCTCCCATTTCTCCATGGCCTGTCCTGCATTTCTGGTTTTGACACTTTTTTCAGCATGACCATTTTGACCGATGGGAAACGAGACTTCTTTGTAGCGCTGATTTGCCTTTCCAGGTTGCTTGGTTGGCCAAAAAGGGCGTATGCGTTTTTTCCTGAATATATTCAGGAAAAAACGCATACGCCCTTTTTGGCCAAGGGCAACATTGTCGACGTTTTGCCGCTTTTCATGTGCTTTAAAGGCGATTCGAATGTACCTCCTGAAATCTGTTTCCTGCAATTCTGCCTTGCTTTCAAATCCTCTTCGTTGCCTTCCCTCAAGATATTTGTGGACGAGAGTTACCATTTATAACTCTGCAGGTTTGTGAATTGCAGTGCCCCTGAGCTCCATTTTTCCACTTGCTTTTTTGGGAGCTGGCCACAAAAGCACAGGATTGCTACTGGCCCTCTTCTGGTTCCGGGGTCAGGCTGAGCCTGTGGCCAATGCTTCTTCCTGATGGAAAAATAGAGTGACCTGTGCCTGTCCCAACACCTAGAGCTAGTCTCTCATTGGTTCCCCCTCTTCCCGTTCATCCTCAGGACAAATTGCACCCTGTACGGAACAGGAGGTTAAAGGTGCTGATTCTCCAAGGAGGGAGATTGCTAGTAAAGCGGCTGGAATGGCGAACCCGAGCCTAAGGAGATGAGAAATGAGGTGCGGTTTAGAAACCTTTCCCGATCACACGGTGTACCATCTTCTGGGTTTCTCGTGCATGTGTTTGATGTAGGAAGATGCCCTTGAACCTGGAGATTTGGGACCCACGGGATGGGTACCACGCAGTATTACTTGAAAGGGTCTGCGTTTGCTCACCCAACCTCACCAAACCTCTCAGCCCCAAGAGTGTCCACCCTTAGGTCTCATCCAGCTGTGGGTCTAGATATGGTCATTCCAGGTCGCATCACAGCCCCTGAACGAATTTTGTAGGAATTTCTCTCTCTTTCACTGTCTTTGGTTCATGGGTTTTTAAAAGTAATTTATTTTCATAATGGGGTTTAGCTGCTTTTCACTGCTGTGTTTATGCCGCTTTACACCCACTTGACTCACTTACACAGAGATATCAATACATAGGTTTTAGGATTCTTACTAGTCAGATATATTCTTGTGCGGTGAATAGGGGGTGTTGAGTCCAGTTCACTGAGCAAGGAGTAGGTCTTGTCTATTACATATTGGGTTTATGGAACGGTATCTGAGCTAATTTGAAACCCTTCTTTTATGCATCACCCCACCTCCCCTTTCCCGTTCAGCAGCCATAGTGTGATTTCTAAATGTGTGACTCTGTTCTGTTTTGTAATTCAGTTCAAGTGTAGCGATTTTTACATTCCCTCTATCAGTGATAGCTTATGATAAGTGTCTTTTTCTGTGTGACTTATTTCACTTAGAATCGTCGTACCTAAATCCACTCATCATGCTGCTACTAGCCTTATGGCATTGATTTCACGGCTGAGTGATATTCCATTGTACATAAGGAGCACAGTTTCTTTATCCATTTTTCTCTTTCCTGGGATATTTAAGGTGTAATGAAGTGGAGGTTCTTGTCAACAGAGCAGCCCTAAACTTTGGGGTGCCTGTGTCTTGCTGATTTTTAGTTTTCCCAATTTATACGCCCATGAGTGGAAGTGCCCTATGCTCTCTAAGCTGTGTTTTTTAGATGTTCCAGGACACACCGGACACTTCTCCAGAGTGGCTGTTGGCAATTTACATCCCGCCCATCAGCGTAGCAAGGCTCGCACTTCTCCATGGCCTGTCCTGCATTTCTGGTTTTGACACTTTTTTCAGCATGGCCCTCTTGACCGATGGGAAGCGAGGCTTCTTTGTAGCGCTGATTTGCCTTTCCAGGTGGCTTGGTTGGCCAAAAAGGGCGTATGCGTTTTTTCCTGAATATATTCAGGAAAAAACGCATACGCCCTTTTTGGCCAAGGGCAACATTGTCCACGTTTTGCCGCTTTTCATGTGCTTTAAAGGCGATTCGAATCTACCTCCTGAAGTCTGTTTCCTGCAATTCTGCCTTGCTTTCAAATCCTCTTCGTTGCCTTCCCTCAAGATATTTGTGGACGAGAGTTATCATTTATAACTCTGCAGGTTTGTGAATTGCAGTGCCCCTGAGCTCCATTTTTCCACTCGCTTTTTTGGGAGCTGGCTACAAAAGCACAGGATTGCTTGTGGTCCTCTTCTGGTTACGGGGTCAGGCTGAGCCTGTGGCTAATGCTTCTTCCTGATGGAAAAATAGAGTGACCTGTGCCTGTCCCAACACCTAGAGCTAGTCTCTCATTGGTTCCCCCTCTTCCCGTTCATCCTCAGGACAAATTGCAACCTGTACGGAACAGGAGGTTAAAGGTGCTGATTCTCCAAGGAGGGAGATTGCTAGTAAAGCGGCTGGAATGGCGAACCCGAGCCCAAGGAGATGAGAAATGAGGTGCGGTTTAGAAACCTTTCCCGATCACACGGTGTACCATCTTCTGGGTTTCTCGTGCATGTGTTTGACGTAGGAAGATGCCCTTGAACCTGGAGATTTGGGACCCACGGGATGGGTACCACACAGTATTACTTGAAAGGGTCTGCGTTTGCTCACCCAACCTCACCAAACCTCTCAGCCCCAAGAGTGTCCACCCTTATGTCTCATCCAGCTGTGGGTCTAGATATGGTCATTCCAGGTCGCATGACAGCCCCTGAACGAATTTTGTAGGAATTTCTCTCTCTTTCACTGTCTTTGGTTCATGGGTTTTTAAAAGTAATTTATTTTCATAATGGGGTTTAGCTGCTTTTCACTGCTGTGTTTATGCCGCTTTACACCCACTTGACTCACTTACACAGAGATATCAATACATAGGTTTTAGGATTCTTACTAGTCAGATATATTCTTGTGCGGTGAATAGGGGGTGTTGAGTCCAGTTCACTGAGCAAGGAGTAGGTCTTGTCTATTACATATTGGGTTTATGGAACGGTATCTGAGCTAATTTGAAACCCTTCTTTTATGCATCACCCCACCTCCCCTTTCCCGTTCAGCAGCCATAGTGTGTTTTCTAAATGTGTGACTCTGTTCTGTTTTGTAATTCAGTTCAAGTGTAGCGATTTTAACATTCCCTCTATAAGTGTTAGATTATGATAAGTGTCTTTTTCTGTGTGACTTATTTCACTTAGGATCGTCGTACCTAAATCCATTCATCATGCTGCTACTAGCATTATAACATTGATTTCAAGGCTGAGTGATATTCCATTGTACATACGGACCACAACTTCTTTATCCATTTTTCTCTTTCCTGGGATATTTAAGGTGTAATAAAGTGGAGGTTGTTGTCAACAGAGCAGCCCTAATCTTCGGGGTGCCTCTGTCTTGCTGCTTTTTAGTTTTCCCAATTTATATGCCCATGAATGGAAGGGCCCTATTCTCTCTAAGCTGTGTTTTTTAGATATTTCAGGACACACCGTACACTTCTCCAGAGTGGCTGTTGGCAATTTACATCCCGCCCATCAGCGTAGCAAGGCTCCCATTTCTCCATGGCCTGTCCTGCATTTCTGGTTTTGACACTTTTTTCAGCATGACCATTTTGACCGATGGGAAACGAGACTTCTTTGTAGCGCTGATTTGCCTTTCCAGGTTGCTTGGTTGGCCAAAAAGGGCGTATGCGTTTTTTCCTGAATATATTCAGGAAAAAACGCATACGCCCTTTTTGGCCAAGGGCAACATTGTCGACGTTTTGCCGCTTTTCATGTGCTTTAAAGGCGATTCGAATGTACCTCCTGAAATCTGTTTCCTGCAATTCTGCCTTGCTTTCAAATCCTCTTCGTTGCCTTCCCTCAAGATATTTGTGGACGAGAGTTACCATTTATAACTCTGCAGGTTTGTGAATTGCAGTGCCCCTGAGCTCCATTTTTCCACTTGCTTTTTTGGGAGCTGGCCACAAAAGCACAGGATTGCTACTGGCCCTCTTCTGGTTCCGGGGTCAGGCTGAGCCTGTGGCCAATGCTTCTTCCTGATGGAAAAATAGAGTGACCTGTGCCTGTCCCAACACCTAGAGCTAGTCTCTCATTGGTTCCCCCTCTTCCCGTTCATCCTCAGGACAAATTGCACCCTGTACGGAACAGGAGGTTAAAGGTGCTGATTCTCCAAGGAGGGAGATTGCTAGTAAAGCGGCTGGAATGGCGAACCCGAGCCTAAGGAGATGAGAAATGAGGTGCGGTTTAGAAACCTTTCCCGATCACACGGTGTACCATCTTCTGGGTTTCTCGTGCATGTGTTTGATGTAGGAAGATGCCCTTGAACCTGGAGATTTGGGACCCACGGGATGGGTACCACGCAGTATTACTTGAAAGGGTCTGCGTTTGCTCACCCAACCTCACCAAACCTCTCAGCCCCAAGAGTGTCCACCCTTAGGTCTCATCCAGCTGTGGGTCTAGATATGGTCATTCCAGGTCGCATCACAGCCCCTGAACGAATTTTGTAGGAATTTCTCTCTCTTTCACTGTCTTTGGTTCATGGGTTTTTAAAAGTAATTTATTTTCATAATGGGGTTTAGCTGCTTTTCACTGCTGTGTTTATGCCGCTTTACACCCACTTGACTCACTTACACAGAGATATCAATACATAGGTTTTAGGATTCTTACTAGTCAGATATATTCTTGTGCGGTGAATAGGGGGTGTTGAGTCCAGTTCACTGAGCAAGGAGTAGGTCTTGTCTATTACATATTGGGTTTATGGAACGGTATCTGAGCTAATTTGAAACCCTTCTTTTATGCATCACCCCACCTCCCCTTTCCCGTTCAGCAGCCATAGTGTGATTTCTAAATGTGTGACTCTGTTCTGTTTTGTAATTCAGTTCAAGTGTAGCGATTTTTACATTCCTTCTATAAGTGATATCTCATGATAAGTGTCTTTTTCTGTGTGACTTATTTCACTTAGAATCGTCGTACCTAAATCCACTCATCATGCTGCTACTAGCCTTATGGCATTGATTTCACGGCTGAGTGATATTCCATTGTACATAAGGAGCACAGTTTCTTTATCCATTTTTCTCTTTCCTGGGATATTTAAGGTGTAACGAAGTGGAGGTTCTTGCCAACAGAGCAGCCCTAAACTTTGGGGTGCCTGTGTCTTGCTGATTTTTAGTTTTCCCAATTTATACGCCCATGAGTGGAAGTGCCCTATGCTCTCTAAGCTGTGTTTTTTAGATGTTCCAGGACACACCGGACACTTCTCCAGAGTGGCTGTTGGCAATTTACATCCCGCCCATCAGCGTAGCAAGGCTCGCACTTCTCCATGGCCTGTCCTGCATTTCTGGTTTTGACACTTTTTTCAGCATGGCCCTCTTGACCGATGGGAAGCGAGGCTTCTTTGTAGCGCTGATTTGCCTTTCCAGGTGGCTTGGTTGGCCAAAAAGGGCGTATGCGTTTTTTCCTGAATATATTCAGGAAAAAACGCATACGCCCTTTTTGGCCAAGGGCAACATTGTCCACGTTTTGCCGCTTTTCATGTGCTTTAAAGGCGATTCGAATCTACCTACTGAAGTCTGTTTCCTGCAATTCTGCCTTGCTTTCAAATCCTCTTCGTTGCCTTCCCTCAAGATATTTGTGGACGAGAGTTATCATTTATAACTCTGCAGGTTTGTGAATTGCAGTGCCCCTGAGCTCCATTTTTCCACTCGCTTTTTTGGGAGCTGGCCACAAAAGCACAGGATTGCTTCTGGCCCTCTTCTGGTTCCGGGGTCAGGCTGAGCCTGTGGCTAATGCTTCTTCCTGATGGAAAAATAGAGTGACCTGTGCCTGTCCCAACACCTAGAGCTAGTCTCTCATTGGTTCCCCCTCTTCCCGTTCATCCTCAGGACAAATTGCAACCTGTACGGAACAGGAGGTTAAAGGTGCTGATTCTCCAAGGAGGGAGATTGCTAGTAAAGCGGCTGGAATGGCGAACCCGAGCCCAAGGAGATGAGAAATGAGGTGCGGTTTAGAAACCTTTCCCGATCACACGGTGTACCATCTTCTGGGTTTCTCGTGCATGTGTTTGATGTAGGAAGATGCCCTTGAACCTGGAGATTTGGGACCCACGGGATGGGTACCACGCAGTATTACTTGAAAGGGTCTGCGTTTGCTCACCCAACCTCACCAAACCTCTCAGCCCCAAGAGTGTCCACCCTTAGGTCTCATCCAGCTGTGGGTCTAGATATGGTCATTCCAGGTTGCATGACAGCCCCTGAACGAATTTTGTAGGAATTTCTCTCTCTTTCACTGTCTTTGGTTCATGGGTTTTTAAAAGTAATTTATTTTCATAATGGGGTTTAGCTGCTTTTCACTGCTGTGTTTATGCCGCTTTACACCCACTTGACTCACTTACACAGAGATATGAATACATAGGTTTTAGGATTCTTACTAGTCAGATATATTCTTGTGAGGTGAATAGGGGGTGTTGAGTGCAGTTCACTGAGCAAGGAGTAGGTCTTGTCTATTACATATTGGGTTTATGGAACGGTATCTGAGCTAATTTGAAACCCTTCTTTTATGCATCACCCCACCTCCCCTTTCCCGTTCAGCAGCCATAGTGTGTTTTCTAAATGTGTGACTCTGTTCTGTTTTGTAATTTAGTTCAAGTGTAGGGATTTTAACATTCCCTCTATAAGTGTTAGATTATGATAAGTGTCTTTTTCTGTGTGACTTATTTCACTTAGGATCGTCGTACCTAAATCCATTCATCATGCTGCTACTAGCATTATAACATTGATTTCAAGGCTGAGTGATATTCCATTGTACATACGGACCACAACTTCTTTATCCATTTTTCTCTTTCCTGGGATATTTAAGGTGTAATAAAGTGGAGGTTGTTGTCAACAGAGCAGCCCTAATCTTCGGGGTGCCTCTGTCTTGCTGCTTTTTAGTTTTCCCAATTTATATGCCCATGAATGGAAGGGCCCTATTCTCTCTAAGCTGTGTTTTTTAGATATTTCAGGACACACCGTACACTTCTCCAGAGTGGCTGTTGGCAATTTACATCCCGCCCATCAGCGTAGCAAGGCTCCCATTTCTCCATGGCCTGTCCTGCATTTCTGGTTTTGACACTTTTTTCAGCATGACCATTTTGACCGATGGGAAACGAGACTTCTTTGTAGCGCTGATTTGCCTTTCCAGGTTGCTTGGTTGGCCAAAAAGGGCGTATGCGTTTTTTCCTGAATATATTCAGGAAAAAACGCATACGCCCTTTTTGGCCAAGGGCAACATTGTCGACGTTTTGCCGCTTTTCATGTGCTTTAAAGGCGATTCGAATGTACCTCCTGAAATCTGTTTCCTGCAATTCTGCCTTGCTTTCAAATCCTCTTCGTTGCCTTCCCTCAAGATATTTGTGGACGAGAGTTACCATTTATAACTCTGCAGGTTTGTGAATTGCAGTGCCCCTGAGCTCCATTTTTCCACTTGCTTTTTTGGGAGCTGGCCACAAAAGCACAGGATTGCTACTGGCCCTCTTCTGGTTCCGGGGTCAGGCTGAGCCTGTGGCCAATGCTTCTTCCTGATGGAAAAATAGAGTGACCTGTGCCTGTCCCAACACCTAGAGCTAGTCTCTCATTGGTTCCCCCTCTTCCCGTTCATCCTCAGGACAAATTGCACCCTGTACGGAACAGGAGGTTAAAGGTGCTGATTCTCCAAGGAGGGAGATTGCTAGTAAAGCGGCTGGAATGGCGAACCCGAGCCTAAGGAGATGAGAAATGAGGTGCGGTTTAGAAACCTTTCCCGATCACACGGTGTACCATCTTCTGGGTTTCTCGTGCATGTGTTTGATGTAGGAAGATGCCCTTGAACCTGGAGATTTGGGACCCACGGGATGGGTACCACGCAGTATTACTTGAAAGGGTCTGCGTTTGCTCACCCAACCTCACCAAACCTCTCAGCCCCAAGAGTGTCCACCCTTAGGTCTCATCCAGCTGTGGGTCTAGATATGGTCATTCCAGGTCGCATCACAGCCCCTGAACGAATTTTGTAGGAATTTCTCTCTCTTTCACTGTCTTTGGTTCATGGGTTTTTAAAAGTAATTTATTTTCATAATGGGGTTTAGCTGCTTTTCACTGCTGTGTTTATGCCGCTTTACACCCACTTGACTCACTTACACAGAGATATCAATACATAGGTTTTAGGATTCTTACTAGTCAGATATATTCTTGTGCGGTGAATAGGGGGTGTTGAGTCCAGTTCACTGAGCAAGGAGTAGGTCTTGTCTATTACATATTGGGTTTATGGAACGGTATCTGAGCTAATTTGAAACCCTTCTTTTATGCATCACCCCACCTCCCCTTTCCCGTTCAGCAGCCATAGTGTGATTTCTAAATGTGTGACTCTGTTCTGTTTTGTAATTCAGTTCAAGTGTAGCGATTTTTACATTCCCTCTATCAGTGATAGCTTATGATAAGTGTCTTTTTCTGTGTGACTTATTTCACTTAGAATCGTCGTACCTAAATCCACTCATCATGCTGCTACTAGCCTTATGGCATTGATTTCACGGCTGAGTGATATTCCATTGTACATAAGGAGCACAGTTTCTTTATCCATTTTTCTCTTTCCTGGGATATTTAAGGTGTAATGAAGTGGAGGTTCTTGTCAACAGAGCAGCCCTAAACTTTGGGGTGCCTGTGTCTTGCTGATTTTTAGTTTTCCCAATTTATACGCCCATGAGTGGAAGTGCCCTATGCTCTCTAAGCTGTGTTTTTTAGATGTTCCAGGACACACCGGACACTTCTCCAGAGTGGCTGTTGGCAATTTACATCCCGCCCATCAGCGTAGCAAGGCTCGCACTTCTCCATGGCCTGTCCTGCATTTCTGGTTTTGACACTTTTTTCAGCATGGCCCTCTTGACCGATGGGAAGCGAGGCTTCTTTGTAGCGCTGATTTGCCTTTCCAGGTGGCTTGGTTGGCCAAAAAGGGCGTATGCGTTTTTTCCTGAATATATTCAGGAAAAAACGCATACGCCCTTTTTGGCCAAGGGCAACATTGTCCACGTTTTGCCGCTTTTCATGTGCTTTAAAGGCGATTCGAATCTACCTCCTGAAGTCTGTTTCCTGCAATTCTGCCTTGCTTTCAAATCCTCTTCGTTGCCTTCCCTCAAGATATTTGTGGACGAGAGTTATCATTTATAACTCTGCAGGTTTGTGAATTGCAGTGCCCCTGAGCTCCATTTTTCCACTCGCTTTTTTGGGAGCTGGCCACAAAAGCACAGGATTGCTTGTGGTCCTCTTCTGGTTACGGGGTCAGGCTGAGCCTGTGGCTAATGCTTCTTCCTGATGGAAAAATAGAGTGACCTGTGCCTGTCCCAACACCTAGAGCTAGTCTCTCATTGGTTCCCCCTCTTCCCGTTCATCCTCAGGACAAATTGCAACCTGTACGGAACAGGAGGTTAAAGGTGCTGATTCTCCAAGGAGGGAGATTGCTAGTAAAGCGGCTGGAATGGCGAACCCGAGCCCAAGGAGATGAGAAATGAGGTGCGGTTTAGAAACCTTTCCCGATCACACGGTGTACCATCTTCTGGGTTTCTCGTGCATGTGTTTGACGTAGGAAGATGCCCTTGAACCTGGAGATTTGGGACCCACGGGATGGGTACCACACAGTATTACTTGAAAGGGTCTGCGTTTGCTCACCCAACCTCACCAAACCTCTCAGCCCCAAGAGTGTCCACCCTTATGTCTCATCCAGCTGTGGGTCTAGATATGGTCATTCCAGGTCGCATGACAGCCCCTGAACGAATTTTGTAGGAATTTCTCTCTCTTTCACTGTCTTTGGTTCATGGGTTTTTAAAAGTAATTTATTTTCATAATGGGGTTTAGCTGCTTTTCACTGCTGTGTTTATGCCGCTTTACACCCACTTGACTCACTTACACAGAGATATCAATACATAGGTTTTAGGATTCTTACTAGTCAGATATATTCTTGTGCGGTGAATAGGGGGTGTTGAGTCCAGTTCACTGAGCAAGGAGTAGGTCTTGTCTATTACATATTGGGTTTATGGAACGGTATCTGAGCTAATTTGAAACCCTTCTTTTATGCATCACCCCACCTCCCCTTTCCCGTTCAGCAGCCATAGTGTGTTTTCTAAATGTGTGACTCTGTTCTGTTTTGTAATTCAGTTCAAGTGTAGCGATTTTAACATTCCCTCTATAAGTGTTAGATTATGATAAGTGTCTTTTTCTGTGTGACTTATTTCACTTAGGATCGTCGTACCTAAATCCATTCATCATGCTGCTACTAGCATTATAACATTGATTTCAAGGCTGAGTGATATTCCATTGTACATACGGACCACAACTTCTTTATCCATTTTTCTCTTTCCTGGGATATTTAAGGTGTAATAAAGTGGAGGTTGTTGTCAACAGAGCAGCCCTAATCTTCGGGGTGCCTCTGTCTTGCTGCTTTTTAGTTTTCCCAATTTATATGCCCATGAATGGAAGGGCCCTATTCTCTCTAAGCTGTGTTTTTTAGATATTTCAGGACACACCGTACACTTCTCCAGAGTGGCTGTTGGCAATTTACATCCCGCCCATCAGCGTAGCAAGGCTCCCATTTCTCCATGGCCTGTCCTGCATTTCTGGTTTTGACACTTTTTTCAGCATGACCATTTTGACCGATGGGAAACGAGACTTCTTTGTAGCGCTGATTTGCCTTTCCAGGTTGCTTGGTTGGCCAAAAAGGGCGTATGCGTTTTTTCCTGAATATATTCAGGAAAAAACGCATACGCCCTTTTTGGCCAAGGGCAACATTGTCGACGTTTTGCCGCTTTTCATGTGCTTTAAAGGCGATTCGAATGTACCTCCTGAAATCTGTTTCCTGCAATTCTGCCTTGCTTTCAAATCCTCTTCGTTGCCTTCCCTCAAGATATTTGTGGACGAGAGTTACCATTTATAACTCTGCAGGTTTGTGAATTGCAGTGCCCCTGAGCTCCATTTTTCCACTTGCTTTTTTGGGAGCTGGCCACAAAAGCACAGGATTGCTACTGGCCCTCTTCTGGTTCCGGGGTCAGGCTGAGCCTGTGGCCAATGCTTCTTCCTGATGGAAAAATAGAGTGACCTGTGCCTGTCCCAACACCTAGAGCTAGTCTCTCATTGGTTCCCCCTCTTCCCGTTCATCCTCAGGACAAATTGCACCCTGTACGGAACAGGAGGTTAAAGGTGCTGATTCTCCAAGGAGGGAGATTGCTAGTAAAGCGGCTGGAATGGCGAACCCGAGCCTAAGGAGATGAGAAATGAGGTGCGGTTTAGAAACCTTTCCCGATCACACGGTGTACCATCTTCTGGGTTTCTCGTGCATGTGTTTGATGTAGGAAGATGCCCTTGAACCTGGAGATTTGGGACCCACGGGATGGGTACCACGCAGTATTACTTGAAAGGGTCTGCGTTTGCTCACCCAACCTCACCAAACCTCTCAGCCCCAAGAGTGTCCACCCTTAGGTCTCATCCAGCTGTGGGTCTAGATATGGTCATTCCAGGTCGCATCACAGCCCCTGAACGAATTTTGTAGGAATTTCTCTCTCTTTCACTGTCTTTGGTTCATGGGTTTTTAAAAGTAATTTATTTTCATAATGGGGTTTAGCTGCTTTTCACTGCTGTGTTTATGCCGCTTTACACCCACTTGACTCACTTACACAGAGATATCAATACATAGGTTTTAGGATTCTTACTAGTCAGATATATTCTTGTGCGGTGAATAGGGGGTGTTGAGTCCAGTTCACTGAGCAAGGAGTAGGTCTTGTCTATTACATATTGGGTTTATGGAACGGTATCTGAGCTAATTTGAAACCCTTCTTTTATGCATCACCCCACCTCCCCTTTCCCGTTCAGCAGCCATAGTGTGATTTCTAAATGTGTGACTCTGTTCTGTTTTGTAATTCAGTTCAAGTGTAGCGATTTTTACATTCCTTCTATAAGTGATATCTCATGATAAGTGTCTTTTTCTGTGTGACTTATTTCACTTAGAATCGTCGTACCTAAATCCACTCATCATGCTGCTACTAGCCTTATGGCATTGATTTCACGGCTGAGTGATATTCCATTGTACATAAGGAGCACAGTTTCTTTATCCATTTTTCTCTTTCCTGGGATATTTAAGGTGTAACGAAGTGGAGGTTCTTGCCAACAGAGCAGCCCTAAACTTTGGGGTGCCTGTGTCTTGCTGATTTTTAGTTTTCCCAATTTATACGCCCATGAGTGGAAGTGCCCTATGCTCTCTAAGCTGTGTTTTTTAGATGTTCCAGGACACACCGGACACTTCTCCAGAGTGGCTGTTGGCAATTTACATCCCGCCCATCAGCGTAGCAAGGCTCGCACTTCTCCATGGCCTGTCCTGCATTTCTGGTTTTGACACTTTTTTCAGCATGGCCCTCTTGACCGATGGGAAGCGAGGCTTCTTTGTAGCGCTGATTTGCCTTTCCAGGTGGCTTGGTTGGCCAAAAAGGGCGTATGCGTTTTTTCCTGAATATATTCAGGAAAAAACGCATACGCCCTTTTTGGCCAAGGGCAACATTGTCCACGTTTTGCCGCTTTTCATGTGCTTTAAAGGCGATTCGAATCTACCTACTGAAGTCTGTTTCCTGCAATTCTGCCTTGCTTTCAAATCCTCTTCGTTGCCTTCCCTCAAGATATTTGTGGACGAGAGTTATCATTTATAACTCTGCAGGTTTGTGAATTGCAGTGCCCCTGAGCTCCATTTTTCCACTCGCTTTTTTGGGAGCTGGCCACAAAAGCACAGGATTGCTTCTGGCCCTCTTCTGGTTCCGGGGTCAGGCTGAGCCTGTGGCTAATGCTTCTTCCTGATGGAAAAATAGAGTGACCTGTGCCTGTCCCAACACCTAGAGCTAGTCTCTCATTGGTTCCCCCTCTTCCCGTTCATCCTCAGGACAAATTGCAACCTGTACGGAACAGGAGGTTAAAGGTGCTGATTCTCCAAGGAGGGAGATTGCTAGTAAAGCGGCTGGAATGGCGAACCCGAGCCCAAGGAGATGAGAAATGAGGTGCGGTTTAGAAACCTTTCCCGATCACACGGTGTACCATCTTCTGGGTTTCTCGTGCATGTGTTTGATGTAGGAAGATGCCCTTGAACCTGGAGATTTGGGACCCACGGGATGGGTACCACGCAGTATTACTTGAAAGGGTCTGCGTTTGCTCACCCAACCTCACCAAACCTCTCAGCCCCAAGAGTGTCCACCCTTAGGTCTCATCCAGCTGTGGGTCTAGATATGGTCATTCCAGGTTGCATGACAGCCCCTGAACGAATTTTGTAGGAATTTCTCTCTCTTTCACTGTCTTTGGTTCATGGGTTTTTAAAAGTAATTTATTTTCATAATGGGGTTTAGCTGCTTTTCACTGCTGTGTTTATGCCGCTTTACACCCACTTGACTCACTTACACAGAGATATGAATACATAGGTTTTAGGATTCTTACTAGTCAGATATATTCTTGTGAGGTGAATAGGGGGTGTTGAGTGCAGTTCACTGAGCAAGGAGTAGGTCTTGTCTATTACATATTGGGTTTATGGAACGGTATCTGAGCTAATTTGAAACCCTTCTTTTATGCATCACCCCACCTCCCCTTTCCCGTTCAGCAGCCATAGTGTGTTTTCTAAATGTGTGACTCTGTTCTGTTTTGTAATTTAGTTCAAGTGTAGGGATTTTAACATTCCCTCTATAAGTGTTAGATTATGATAAGTGTCTTTTTCTGTGTGACTTATTTCACTTAGGATCGTCGTACCTAAATCCATTCATCATGCTGCTACTAGCATTATAACATTGATTTCAAGGCTGAGTGATATTCCATTGTACATACGGACCACAACTTCTTTATCCATTTTTCTCTTTCCTGGGATATTTAAGGTGTAATAAAGTGGAGGTTGTTGTCAACAGAGCAGCCCTAATCTTCGGGGTGCCTCTGTCTTGCTGCTTTTTAGTTTTCCCAATTTATATGCCCATGAATGGAAGGGCCCTATTCTCTCTAAGCTGTGTTTTTTAGATATTTCAGGACACACCGTACACTTCTCCAGAGTGGCTGTTGGCAATTTACATCCCGCCCATCAGCGTAGCAAGGCTCCCATTTCTCCATGGCCTGTCCTGCATTTCTGGTTTTGACACTTTTTTCAGCATGACCATTTTGACCGATGGGAAACGAGACTTCTTTGTAGCGCTGATTTGCCTTTCCAGGTTGCTTGGTTGGCCAAAAAGGGCGTATGCGTTTTTTCCTGAATATATTCAGGAAAAAACGCATACGCCCTTTTTGGCCAAGGGCAACATTGTCGACGTTTTGCCGCTTTTCATGTGCTTTAAAGGCGATTCGAATGTACCTCCTGAAATCTGTTTCCTGCAATTCTGCCTTGCTTTCAAATCCTCTTCGTTGCCTTCCCTCAAGATATTTGTGGACGAGAGTTACCATTTATAACTCTGCAGGTTTGTGAATTGCAGTGCCCCTGAGCTCCATTTTTCCACTTGCTTTTTTGGGAGCTGGCCACAAAAGCACAGGATTGCTACTGGCCCTCTTCTGGTTCCGGGGTCAGGCTGAGCCTGTGGCCAATGCTTCTTCCTGATGGAAAAATAGAGTGACCTGTGCCTGTCCCAACACCTAGAGCTAGTCTCTCATTGGTTCCCCCTCTTCCCGTTCATCCTCAGGACAAATTGCACCCTGTACGGAACAGGAGGTTAAAGGTGCTGATTCTCCAAGGAGGGAGATTGCTAGTAAAGCGGCTGGAATGGCGAACCCGAGCCTAAGGAGATGAGAAATGAGGTGCGGTTTAGAAACCTTTCCCGATCACACGGTGTACCATCTTCTGGGTTTCTCGTGCATGTGTTTGATGTAGGAAGATGCCCTTGAACCTGGAGATTTGGGACCCACGGGATGGGTACCACGCAGTATTACTTGAAAGGGTCTGCGTTTGCTCACCCAACCTCACCAAACCTCTCAGCCCCAAGAGTGTCCACCCTTAGGTCTCATCCAGCTGTGGGTCTAGATATGGTCATTCCAGGTCGCATCACAGCCCCTGAACGAATTTTGTAGGAATTTCTCTCTCTTTCACTGTCTTTGGTTCATGGGTTTTTAAAAGTAATTTATTTTCATAATGGGGTTTAGCTGCTTTTCACTGCTGTGTTTATGCCGCTTTACACCCACTTGACTCACTTACACAGAGATATCAATACATAGGTTTTAGGATTCTTACTAGTCAGATATATTCTTGTGCGGTGAATAGGGGGTGTTGAGTCCAGTTCACTGAGCAAGGAGTAGGTCTTGTCTATTACATATTGGGTTTATGGAACGGTATCTGAGCTAATTTGAAACCCTTCTTTTATGCATCACCCCACCTCCCCTTTCCCGTTCAGCAGCCATAGTGTGATTTCTAAATGTGTGACTCTGTTCTGTTTTGTAATTCAGTTCAAGTGTAGCGATTTTTACATTCCCTCTATCAGTGATAGCTTATGATAAGTGTCTTTTTCTGTGTGACTTATTTCACTTAGAATCGTCGTACCTAAATCCACTCATCATGCTGCTACTAGCCTTATGGCATTGATTTCACGGCTGAGTGATATTCCATTGTACATAAGGAGCACAGTTTCTTTATCCATTTTTCTCTTTCCTGGGATATTTAAGGTGTAATGAAGTGGAGGTTCTTGTCAACAGAGCAGCCCTAAACTTTGGGGTGCCTGTGTCTTGCTGATTTTTAGTTTTCCCAATTTATACGCCCATGAGTGGAAGTGCCCTATGCTCTCTAAGCTGTGTTTTTTAGATGTTCCAGGACACACCGGACACTTCTCCAGAGTGGCTGTTGGCAATTTACATCCCGCCCATCAGCGTAGCAAGGCTCGCACTTCTCCATGGCCTGTCCTGCATTTCTGGTTTTGACACTTTTTTCAGCATGGCCCTCTTGACCGATGGGAAGCGAGGCTTCTTTGTAGCGCTGATTTGCCTTTCCAGGTGGCTTGGTTGGCCAAAAAGGGCGTATGCGTTTTTTCCTGAATATATTCAGGAAAAAACGCATACGCCCTTTTTGGCCAAGGGCAACATTGTCCACGTTTTGCCGCTTTTCATGTGCTTTAAAGGCGATTCGAATCTACCTCCTGAAGTCTGTTTCCTGCAATTCTGCCTTGCTTTCAAATCCTCTTCGTTGCCTTCCCTCAAGATATTTGTGGACGAGAGTTATCATTTATAACTCTGCAGGTTTGTGAATTGCAGTGCCCCTGAGCTCCATTTTTCCACTCGCTTTTTTGGGAGCTGGCCACAAAAGCACAGGATTGCTTGTGGTCCTCTTCTGGTTACGGGGTCAGGCTGAGCCTGTGGCTAATGCTTCTTCCTGATGGAAAAATAGAGTGACCTGTGCCTGTCCCAACACCTAGAGCTAGTCTCTCATTGGTTCCCCCTCTTCCCGTTCATCCTCAGGACAAATTGCAACCTGTACGGAACAGGAGGTTAAAGGTGCTGATTCTCCAAGGAGGGAGATTGCTAGTAAAGCGGCTGGAATGGCGAACCCGAGCCCAAGGAGATGAGAAATGAGGTGCGGTTTAGAAACCTTTCCCGATCACACGGTGTACCATCTTCTGGGTTTCTCGTGCATGTGTTTGACGTAGGAAGATGCCCTTGAACCTGGAGATTTGGGACCCACGGGATGGGTACCACACAGTATTACTTGAAAGGGTCTGCGTTTGCTCACCCAACCTCACCAAACCTCTCAGCCCCAAGAGTGTCCACCCTTATGTCTCATCCAGCTGTGGGTCTAGATATGGTCATTCCAGGTCGCATGACAGCCCCTGAACGAATTTTATAGGAATTTCTCTCTCTTTCACTGTCTTTGGTTCATGGGTTTTTAAAAGTAATTTATTTTCATAATGGGGTTTAGCTGCTTTTCACTGCTGTGTTTATGCCGCTTTACACCCACTTGACTCACTTACACAGAGATATCAATACATAGGTTTTAGGATTCTTACTAGTCAGATATATTCTTGTGCGGTGAATAGGGGGTGTTGAGTCCAGTTCACTGAGCAAGGAGTAGGTCTTGTCTATTACATATTGGGTTTATGGAACGGTATCTGAGCTAATTTGAAACCCTTCTTTTATGCATCACCCCACCTCCCCTTTCCCGTTCAGCAGCCATAGTGTGTTTTCTAAATGTGTGACTCTGTTCTGTTTTGTAATTCAGTTCAAGTGTAGCGATTTTAACATTCCCTCTATAAGTGTTAGATTATGATAAGTGTCTTTTTCTGTGTGACTTATTTCACTTAGGATCGTCGTACCTAAATCCATTCATCATGCTGCTACTAGCATTATAACATTGATTTCAAGGCTGAGTGATATTCCATTGTACATACGGACCACAACTTCTTTATCCATTTTTCTCTTTCCTGGGATATTTAAGGTGTAATAAAGTGGAGGTTGTTGTCAACAGAGCAGCCCTAATCTTCGGGGTGCCTCTGTCTTGCTGCTTTTTAGTTTTCCCAATTTATATGCCCATGAATGGAAGGGCCCTATTCTCTCTAAGCTGTGTTTTTTAGATATTTCAGGACACACCGTACACTTCTCCAGAGTGGCTGTTGGCAATTTACATCCCGCCCATCAGCGTAGCAAGGCTCCCATTTCTCCATGGCCTGTCCTGCATTTCTGGTTTTGACACTTTTTTCAGCATGACCATTTTGACCGATGGGAAACGAGACTTCTTTGTAGCGCTGATTTGCCTTTCCAGGTTGCTTGGTTGGCCAAAAAGGGCGTATGCGTTTTTTCCTGAATATATTCAGGAAAAAACGCATACGCCCTTTTTGGCCAAGGGCAACATTGTCGACGTTTTGCCGCTTTTCATGTGCTTTAAAGGCGATTCGAATGTACCTCCTGAAATCTGTTTCCTGCAATTCTGCCTTGCTTTCAAATCCTCTTCGTTGCCTTCCCTCAAGATATTTGTGGACGAGAGTTACCATTTATAACTCTGCAGGTTTGTGAATTGCAGTGCCCCTGAGCTCCATTTTTCCACTTGCTTTTTTGGGAGCTGGCCACAAAAGCACAGGATTGCTACTGGCCCTCTTCTGGTTCCGGGGTCAGGCTGAGCCTGTGGCCAATGCTTCTTCCTGATGGAAAAATAGAGTGACCTGTGCCTGTCCCAACACCTAGAGCTAGTCTCTCATTGGTTCCCCCTCTTCCCGTTCATCCTCAGGACAAATTGCACCCTGTACGGAACAGGAGGTTAAAGGTGCTGATTCTCCAAGGAGGGAGATTGCTAGTAAAGCGGCTGGAATGGCGAACCCGAGCCTAAGGAGATGAGAAATGAGGTGCGGTTTAGAAACCTTTCCCGATCACACGGTGTACCATCTTCTGGGTTTCTCGTGCATGTGTTTGATGTAGGAAGATGCCCTTGAACCTGGAGATTTGGGACCCACGGGATGGGTACCACGCAGTATTACTTGAAAGGGTCTGCGTTTGCTCACCCAACCTCACCAAACCTCTCAGCCCCAAGAGTGTCCACCCTTAGGTCTCATCCAGCTGTGGGTCTAGATATGGTCATTCCAGGTCGCATCACAGCCCCTGAACGAATTTTGTAGGAATTTCTCTCTCTTTCACTGTCTTTGGTTCATGGGTTTTTAAAAGTAATTTATTTTCATAATGGGGTTTAGCTGCTTTTCACTGCTGTGTTTATGCCGCTTTACACCCACTTGACTCACTTACACAGAGATATCAATACATAGGTTTTAGGATTCTTACTAGTCAGATATATTCTTGTGCGGTGAATAGGGGGTGTTGAGTCCAGTTCACTGAGCAAGGAGTAGGTCTTGTCTATTACATATTGGGTTTATGGAACGGTATCTGAGCTAATTTGAAACCCTTCTTTTATGCATCACCCCACCTCCCCTTTCCCGTTCAGCAGCCATAGTGTGATTTCTAAATGTGTGACTCTGTTCTGTTTTGTAATTCAGTTCAAGTGTAGCGATTTTTACATTCCTTCTATAAGTGATATCTCATGATAAGTGTCTTTTTCTGTGTGACTTATTTCACTTAGAATCGTCGTACCTAAATCCACTCATCATGCTGCTACTAGCCTTATGGCATTGATTTCACGGCTGAGTGATATTCCATTGTACATAAGGAGCACAGTTTCTTTATCCATTTTTCTCTTTCCTGGGATATTTAAGGTGTAACGAAGTGGAGGTTCTTGCCAACAGAGCAGCCCTAAACTTTGGGGTGCCTGTGTCTTGCTGATTTTTAGTTTTCCCAATTTATACGCCCATGAGTGGAAGTGCCCTATGCTCTCTAAGCTGTGTTTTTTAGATGTTCCAGGACACACCGGACACTTCTCCAGAGTGGCTGTTGGCAATTTACATCCCGCCCATCAGCGTAGCAAGGCTCGCACTTCTCCATGGCCTGTCCTGCATTTCTGGTTTTGACACTTTTTTCAGCATGGCCCTCTTGACCGATGGGAAGCGAGGCTTCTTTGTAGCGCTGATTTGCCTTTCCAGGTGGCTTGGTTGGCCAAAAAGGGCGTATGCGTTTTTTCCTGAATATATTCAGGAAAAAACGCATACGCCCTTTTTGGCCAAGGGCAACATTGTCCACGTTTTGCCGCTTTTCATGTGCTTTAAAGGCGATTCGAATCTACCTACTGAAGTCTGTTTCCTGCAATTCTGCCTTGCTTTCAAATCCTCTTCGTTGCCTTCCCTCAAGATATTTGTGGACGAGAGTTATCATTTATAACTCTGCAGGTTTGTGAATTGCAGTGCCCCTGAGCTCCATTTTTCCACTCGCTTTTTTGGGAGCTGGCCACAAAAGCACAGGATTGCTTCTGGCCCTCTTCTGGTTCCGGGGTCAGGCTGAGCCTGTGGCTAATGCTTCTTCCTGATGGAAAAATAGAGTGACCTGTGCCTGTCCCAACACCTAGAGCTAGTCTCTCATTGGTTCCCCCTCTTCCCGTTCATCCTCAGGACAAATTGCAACCTGTACGGAACAGGAGGTTAAAGGTGCTGATTCTCCAAGGAGGGAGATTGCTAGTAAAGCGGCTGGAATGGCGAACCCGAGCCCAAGGAGATGAGAAATGAGGTGCGGTTTAGAAACCTTTCCCGATCACACGGTGTACCATCTTCTGGGTTTCTCGTGCATGTGTTTGATGTAGGAAGATGCCCTTGAACCTGGAGATTTGGGACCCACGGGATGGGTACCACGCAGTATTACTTGAAAGGGTCTGCGTTTGCTCACCCAACCTCACCAAACCTCTCAGCCCCAAGAGTGTCCACCCTTAGGTCTCATCCAGCTGTGGGTCTAGATATGGTCATTCCAGGTTGCATGACAGCCCCTGAACGAATTTTGTAGGAATTTCTCTCTCTTTCACTGTCTTTGGTTCATGGGTTTTTAAAAGTAATTTATTTTCATAATGGGGTTTAGCTGCTTTTCACTGCTGTGTTTATGCCGCTTTACACCCACTTGACTCACTTACACAGAGATATGAATACATAGGTTTTAGGATTCTTACTAGTCAGATATATTCTTGTGAGGTGAATAGGGGGTGTTGAGTGCAGTTCACTGAGCAAGGAGTAGGTCTTGTCTATTACATATTGGGTTTATGGAACGGTATCTGAGCTTATTTGAAACCCTTGTTTTATGCATCACCCCACCTCCCCTTTCCCGTTCAGCAGCCATAGTGTGATTTCTAAATGTGTGACTCTGTTCTGTTTTGTAATTCAGTTCAAGTGTAGCGATTTTTACATTCCCTCTATAAGTGATATCTCATGATAAGTGTCTTTTTCTGTGTGACTTATTTCACTTAGAATCGTCGTACCTAAATCCACTCATCATGCTGCTACTAGCCTTATGGCATTGATTTCACGGCTGAGTGATATTCCATTGTACATAAGGAGCACAGTTTCTTTATCCATTTTTCTCTTTCCTGGGATATTTAAGGTGTAACGAAGTGGAGGTTCTTGCCAACAGAGCAGCCCTAAACTTTGGGGTGCCTGTGTCTTGCTGATTTTTAGTTTTCCCAATTTATACGCCCATGAGTGGAAGTGCCCTATGCTCTCTAAGCTGTGTTTTTTAGATGTTCCAGGACACACCGGACACTTCTCCAGAGTGGCTGTTGGCAATTTACATCCCGCCCATCAGCGTAGCAAGGCTCGCACTTCTCCATGGCCTGTCCTGCATTTCTGGTTTTGACACTTTTTTCAGCATGGCCCTCTTGACCGATGGGAAGCGAGGCTTCTTTGTAGCGCTGATTTGCCTTTCCAGGTGGCTTGGTTGGCCAAAAAGGGCGTATGCGTTTTTTCCTGAATATATTCAGGAAAAAACGCATACGCCCTTTTTGGCCAAGGGCAACATTGTCGACGTTTTGCCGCTTTTCATGTGCTTTAAAGGCGATTCGAATCTACCTCCTGAAGTCTGTTTCCTGCAATTCTGCCTTGCTTTCAAATCCTCTTCGTTGCCTTCCCTCAAGATATTTGTGGACGAGAGTTATCATTTATAACTCTGCAGGTTTGTGAATTGCAGTGCCCCTGAGCTCCATTTTTCCACTCGCTTTTTTGGGAGCTGGCCACAAAAGCACAGGATTGCTTGTGGTCCTCTTCTGGTTCCGGGGTCAGGCTGAGCCTGTGGCTAATGCTTCTTCCTGATGGAAAAATAGAGTGACCTGTGCCTGTCCCAACACCTAGAGCTAGTCTCTCATTGGTTCCCCCTCTTCCCGTTCATCCTCAGGACAAATTGCACCCTGTACGGAACAGGAGGTTAAAGGTGCTGATTCTCCAAGGAGGGAGATTGCTAGTAAAGCGGCTGGAATGGCGAACCCGAGCCCAAGGAGATGAGAAATGAGGTGCGGTTTAGAAACCTTTCCCGATCACACAGTGTACCATCTTCTGGGTTTCTCGTGCATGTGTTTGATGTAGGAAGATGCCCTTGAACCTGGAGATTTGGGACCCACGGGATGGGTACCACGCAGTATTACTTGAAAGGGTCTGCGTTTGCTCACCCAACCTCACCAAACCTCTCAGCCCCAAGAGTGTCCACCCTTAGGTCTCATCCAGCTGTGGGTCTAGATATGGTCATTCCAGGTTGCATGACAGCCCCTGAACGAATTTTGTAGGAATTTCTCTCTCTTTCACTGTCTTTGGTTCATGGGTTTTTAAAAGTAATTTATTTTCATAATGGGGTTTAGCTGCTTTTCACTGCTGTGTTTATGCCGCTTTACACCCACTTGACTCACTTACACAGAGATATGAATACATAGGTTTTAGGATTCTTACTAGTCAGATATATTCTTGTGAGGTGAATAGGGGGTGTTGAGTCCAGTTCACTGAGCAAGGAGTAGGTCTTGTCTATTACATATTGGGTTTATGGAACGGTATCTGAGCTTATTTGAAACCCTTGTTTTATGCATCACCCCACCTCCCCTTTCCCGTTCAGCAGCCATAGTGTGATTTCTAAATGTGTGACTCTGTTCTGTTTTGTAATTCAGTTCAAGTGTAGCGATTTTTACATTCCCTCTATAAGTGATAGCTTATGATAAGTGTCTTTTTCTGTGTGACTTATTTCACTTAGAATCGTCGTACCTAAATCCACTCATCATGCTGCTACTAGCCTTATGGCATTGATTTCACGGCTGAGTGATATTCCATTGTACATAAGGAGCACAGTTTCTTTATCCATTTTTCTCTTTCCTGGGATATTTAAGGTGTAACGAAGTGGAGGTTCTTGCCAACAGAGCAGCCCTAAACTTTGGGGTGCCTGTGTCTTGCTGATTTTTAGTTTTCCCAATTTATACGCCCATGAGTGGAAGTGCCCTATGCTCTCTAAGCTGTGTTTTTTAGATGTTCCAGGACACACCGGACACTTCTCCAGAGTGGCTGTTGGCAATTTACATCCCGCCCATCAGCGTAGCAAGGCTCGCACTTCTCCATGGCCTGTCCTGCATTTCTGGTTTTGACACTTTTTTCAGCATGGCCCTCTTGACCGATGGGAAGCGAGGTTTCTTTGTAGCGCTGATTTGCCTTTCCAGGTGGCTTGGTTGGCCAAAAAGGGCGTATGCGTTTTTTCCTGAATATATTCCGGAAAAAACGCATACGCCCTTTTTGGCCAAGGGCAACATTGTCCACGTTTTGCCGCTTTTCATGTGCTTTAAAGGCGATTCGAATCTACCTCCTGAAGTCTGTTTCCTGCAATTCTGCCTTGCTTTCAAATCCTCTTCGTTGCCTTCCCTCAAGATATTTGTGGACAAGAGTTATCATTTATAACTCTGCAGGTTTGTGAATTGCAGTGCCCCTGAGCTCCATTTTTCCACTCGCTTTTTTGGGAGCTGGCCACAAAAGCACAGGATTGCTTCTGGCCCTCTTCTGGTTCCGGGGTCAGGCTGAGCCTGTGGCTAATGCTTCTTCCTGATGGAAAAATAGAGTGACCTGTGCCTGTCCCAACACCTAGAGCTAGTCTCTCATTGGTTCCCCCTCTTCCCGTTCATCCTCAGGACAAATTGCAACCTGTACGGAACAGGAGGTTAAAGGTGCTGATTCTCCAAGGAGGGAGATTGCTAGTAAAGCGGCTGGAATGGCGAACCCGAGCCCAAGGAGATGAGAAATGAGGTGCGGTTTAGAAACCTTTCCCGATCACACGGTGTACCATCTTCTGGGTTTCTCGTGCATGTGTTTGATGTAGGAAGATGCCCTTGAACCTGGAGATTTGGGACCCACGGGATGGGTACCACGCAGTATTACTTGAAAGGGTCTACGTTTGCTCACCCAACCTCACCAAACCTCTCAGCCCCAAGAGTGTCCACCCTTATGTCTCATCCAGCTGTGGGTCTAGATATGGTCATTCCAGGTCGCATCACAGCCCCTGAACGAATTTTGTAGGAATTTCTCTCTCTTTCACTGTCTTTGGTTCATGGGTTTTTAAAAGTAATTTATTTTCATAATGGGGTTTAGCTGCTTTTCACTGCTGTGTTTATGCCGCTTTACACCCACTTGACTCACTTACACAGAGATATCAATACATAGGTTTTAGGATTCTTACTAGTCAGATATATTCTTGTGCGGTGAATAGGGGGTGTTGAGTCCAGTTCACTGAGCAAGGAGTAGGTCTTGTCTATTACATATTGGGTTTATGGAACGGTATCTGAGCTTATTTGAAACCCTTGTTTTATGCATCACCCCACCTCCCCTTTCCCGTTCAGCAGCCATAGTGTGATTTCTAAATGTGTGACTCTGTTCTGTTTTGTAATTCAGTTCAAGTGTAGGGATTTTAACATTCCCTCTATAAGTGTTAGATTGTGATAAGTGTCTTTTTCTGTGTGACTTATTTCACTTAGAATCGTCGTACCTAAATCCATTCATCATGCTGCTACTAGCATTATAACATTGATTTCATGGCTGAGTGATATTCCATTGTACATACGGACCACAACTTCTTTATCCATTTTTCTCTTTCCTGGGATATTTAAGGTGTAATAAAGTGGAGGTTGTTGTCAACAGAGCAGCCCTAATCTTCGGGGTGCCTCTGTCTTGCTGCTTTTTAGTTTTCCCAATTTATACGCCCATGAATGGAAGGGCCCTATTCTCTCTAAGCTGTGTTTTTTAGATATTTCAGGACACACCGTACACTTCTCCAGAGTGGCTGTTGGCAATTTACATCCCGCCCATCAGCGTAGCAAGGCTCCCATTTCTCCATGGCCTGTCCTGCATTTCTGGTTTTGACACGTTTTTCAGCATGACCATTTTGACCGATGGGAAACGAGACTTCTTTGTAGCGCTGATTTGCCTTTCCAGGTTGCTTGGTTGGCCAAAAAGGGCGTATGCGTTTTTTCCTGAATATATTCAGGAAAAAACGCATACGCCCTTTTTGGCCAAGGGCAACATTGTCGACGTTTTGCCGCTTTTCATGTGCTTTAAAGGCGATTCGAATGTACCTCCTGAAATCTGTTTCCTGCAATTCTGCCTTGCTTTCAAATCCTCTTCGTTGCCTTCCCTCAATATATTTGGGGATGAGAGTTATCATTTATAACTCTGCAGGTTTGTGAATTTCAGTGCCCCTGAGCTCCGTTTTTCCACTCGCTTTCTTGGGAGCTGGCCGCAAAAGCGCAGGACTGCTTCAGGCCCTATTCTGGTTCCGGGGGGGCAGGCTGAGCCTGTGGTTAATTCTTCCTCCTGATGGGAAACTAGAGTGACCTGTGCCTTTCCCAACACCTAGAGCTAGTCTCTCATTGGTTCCCCCTCCTTCTGTTCATCCTCAGGACAAATTGCAACCTGTACGGAACAGGTGGTTAAAGGTGCTGCTGATTCTCCAAGGAGGGAGATTGCTAGTAAAGCGGCTGTAATGGCCACCCCGAGCACAAGGAGATGAGAAATGAGGTTCGTTTTAGAAACCTTTCCCGGTCACACGGTGTACCAACTTCTGGGTTTCTCATGCATGTTTTCGATGTAGGAAGAGGCCCTTGAATCTGGAGCTTTGGGTCCCATGGAATGGGTACCACGCAGTATTACTTTAAAGGGTCTGTGTTTGCTCACCGAACCTCAACAAACCTCTCAGCCCCAAGAGTGTCCACCCTTATGTCTCATCCAGCTGTGTGTCTACATATGGTCAATTCAGGTTGCATCACAGCCCCTGAACGAATTTTGTAAGAATTTCTCTTTCACTGTCTTTGTTTCATGGGTTTTTAAAAGTAATTTATTTTTATAATGGGGTTTAGCTGCTTTTCACTGCTGTGTTTATGCCGCTTTACACCCACTTGACTCACTTACAGAGAGATATCAATCCATAGGTTTTAAGATTCTTAAGAGTCAGATATATTCTTGTGCGGTGAATAGGGGGTGTTGAGTCCAGTTCACTGAGCAAGGAGTAGGTCTTGTCTATTACATGTTGGGTTTATGGAACGGTATCTGAGCTAATTTGAAACCCTTGTTTTATGCATCACCCCACCTCACCTTTCCCGTTCAGCAGCCATAGTGTGTTTTCTAAATGTGTGACTCTGTTCTGTTTTGTAATTCAGTTCAAGTGTAGGGATTTTAACATTCCCTCTATAAGTGTTAGATTGTGATAAGTGTCTTTTTCTGTGTGACTTATTTCACTTAGAATCGTCGTACCTAAATCCATTCATCATGCTGCTACTAGCATTATAACATTGATTTCATGGCTGAGTGATATTCCATTGTACATACGGACCACAACTTCTTTATCCATTTTTCTCTTTCCTGGGATATTTAAGGTGTAATAAAGTGGAGGTTGTTGTCAACAGAGCAGCCCTAATCTTCGGGGTGCCTCTGTCTTGCTGCTTTTTAGTTTTCCCAATTTATACGCCCATGAATGGAAGGGCCCTAGTCTCTCTAAGCTGTGTTTTTTAGATATTTCAGGACACACCGTACACTTCTCCAGAGTGGCTGTTGGCAATTTACATCCCGCCCATCAGCGTAGCAAGGCTCCCATTTCTCCATGGCCTGTCCTGCATTTCTGGTTTTGACACGTTTTTCAGCATGACCATTTTGACCGATGGGAAACGAGACTTCTTTGTAGCGCTGATTTGCCTTTCCAGGTTGCTTGGTTGGCCAAAAAGGGCGTATGCGTTTTTTCCTGAATATATTCAGGAAAAAACGCATACGCCCTTTTTGGCCAAGGGCAACATTGTCGACGTTTTGCCGCTTTTCATGTGCTTTAAAGGCGATTCGAATGTACCTCCTGAAATCTGTTTCCTGCAATTCTGCCTTGCTTTCAAATCCTCTTCGTTGCCTTCCCTCAATATATTTGGGGATGAGAGTTATCATTTATAACTCTGCAGGTTTGTGAATTTCAGTGCCCCTGAGCTCCGTTTTTCCACTCGCTTTCTTGGGAGCTGGCCGCAAAAGCGCAGGACTGCTTCAGGCCCTATTCTGGTTCCGGGGGGGGGGGCAGGCTGAGCCTGTGGTTAATTCTTCCTCCTGATGGGAAACTAGAGTGACCTGTGCCTGTCCCAACACCTAGAGCTAGTCTCTCATTGGTTCCCCCTCCTTCTGTTCATCCTCAGGACAAATTGCAACGTGTACGGAACAGGAGGTTAAAGGTGCTGCTGATTCTCCAAGGAGGGAGATTGCTAGTAAAGCGGCTGTAATGGCCACCCCGAGCACAAGGAGATGAGAAATGAGGTGCGTTTTAGAAACCTTTCCCGGTCACACGGTGTACCAACTTCTGGGTTTCTCATGCATGTTTTCGATGTAGGAAGAGGCCCTTGAACCTGGAGATTTGGGACCCATGGGATGGGTACCACGCAGAATTACTTTAAAGGGTCTGTGTTTGCTCACCGAACCTCAACAAACCTCTCAGCCCCAAGAGTGTCCACCCTTATGTCTCATCCAGCTGTGTGTCTACATATGGTCAATTCAGGTTGCATCACAGACCCTGAACGAATTTTGTAAGAATTTCTCTTTCACTGTCTTTGTTTCATGGGTTTTTAAAAGTAATTTATTTTTATAATGGGGTTTAGCTGCTTTTCACTGCTGTGTTTATGCCGCTTTACACCCACTTGACTCACTTACAGAGAGATATCAATCCATAGGTTTTAAGATTCTTAAGAGTCAGATATATTCTTGTGCGGTGAATAGGGGGTGTTGAGTCCAGTTCACTGAGCAAGGAGTAGGTCTTGTCTATTACATGTTGGGTTTATGGAACGGTATCTGAGCTAATTTGAAACCCTTGTTTTATGCATCACCCCACCTCACCTTTCCCGTTCAGCAGCCATAGTGTGTTTTCTAAATGTGTGACTCTGTCCTGTTTTGTAATTCAGTTCAAGTGTAGGGATTTTAACATTCCCTCTATAAGTGTTAGATTATGATAAGTGTCTTTTTCTGTGTGACTTATTTCACTTAGAATCGTCGTACCTAAATCCATTCATCATGCTGCTACTAGCATTATAACATTGATTTCATGGCTGAGTGATATTCCATTGTACATACGGACCACAACTTCTTTATCCATTTTTCTCTTTCCTGGGATATTTAAGGTGTAATAAAGTGGAGGTTGTTGTCAACAGAGCAGCCCTAATCTTCGGGGTGCCTCTGTCTTGCTGCTTTTTAGTTTTCCCAATTTATACGCCCATGAATGGAAGGGCCCTAGTCTCTCTAAGCTGTGTTTTTTAGATATTTCAGGACACACCGTACACTTCTCCAGAGTGGCTGTTGGCAATTTACATCCCGCCCATCAGCGTAGCAAGGCTCCCATTTCTCCATGGCCTGTCCTGCATTTCTGGTTTTGACACGTTTTTCAGCATGACCATTTTGACCGATGGGAAACGAGACTTCTTTGTAGCGCTGATTTGCCTTTCCAGGTTGCTTGGTTGGCCAAAAAGGGCGTATGCGTTTTTTCCTGAATATATTCAGGAAAAAACGCATACGCCCTTTTTGGCCAAGGGCAACATTGTCGACGTTTTGCCGCTTTTCATGTGCTTTAAAGGCGATTCGAATGTACCTCCTGAAATCTGTTTCCTGCAATTCTGCCTTGCTTTCAAATCCTCTTCGTTGCCTTCCCTCAATATATTTGGGGATGAGAGTTATCATTTATAACTCTGCAGGTTTGTGAATTTCAGTGCCCCTGAGCTCCGTTTTTCCACTCGCTTTCTAGGGAGCTGGCCGCAAAAGCGCAGGACTGCTTCAGGCCCTATTCTGGTTCCGGGGGGGCAGGCTGAGCCTGTGGTTAATTCTTCCTCCTGATGGGAAACTAGAGTGACCTGTGCCTGTCCCAACACCTAGAGCTAGTCTCTCATTGGTTCCCCCTCCTTCTGTTAATCCTCAGGACAAATTGCAACCTGTACGGAACAGGAGGTTAAAGGTGCTGCTGATTCTCCAAGGAGGGAGATTGCTAGTAAAGCGGCTGTAATGGCCACCCCGAGCACAAGGAGATGAGAAATGAGGTGCGTTTTAGAAACCTTTCCCGGTCACACGGTGTACCAACTTCTGGGTTTCTCATGCATGTTTTCGATGTAGGAAGAGGCCCTTGAATCTGGAGCTTTGGGTCCCATGGAATGGGTACCACGCAGTATTACTTTAAAGGGTCTGTGTTTGCTCACCGAACCTCAACAAACCTCTCAGCCCCAAGAGTGTCCACCCTTATGTCTCATCCAGCTGTGTGTCTACATATGGTCAATTCAGGTTGCATCACAGCCCCTGAACGAGTTTTGTAAGAATTTCTCTTTCACTGTCTTTGTTTCATGGGTTTTTAAAAGTAATTTATTTTTATAATGGGGTTTAGCTGCTTTTCACTGCTGTGTTTATGCCGCTTTACACCCACTTGACTCACTTACAGAGAGATATCAATCCATAGGTTTTAAGATTCTTAAGAGTCAGATATATTCTTGTGCGGTGAATAGGGGGTGTTGAGTCCAGTTCACTGAGCAAGGAGTAGGTCTTGTCTATTACATGTTGGGTTTATGGAACGGTATCTGAGCTAATTTGAAACCCTTGTTTTATGCATCACCCCACCTCACCTTTCCCGTTCAGCAGCCATAGTGTGTTTTCTAAATGTGTGACTCTGTTCTGTTTTGTAATTCAGTTCAAGTGTAGGGATTTTAACATTCCCTCTATAAGTGTTAGATTATGATAAGTGTCTTTTTCTGTGTGACTTATTTCACTTAGAATCGTCGTACCTAAATCCATTCATCATGCTGCTACTAGCATTATAACATTGATTTCATGGCTGAGTGATATTCCATTGTACATACGGACCACAACTTCTTTATCCATTTTTCTCTTTCCTGGGATATTTAAGGTGTAATAAAGTGGAGGTTGTTGTCAACAGAGCAGCCCTAATCTTCGGGGTGCCTCTGTCTTGCTGCTTTTTAGTTTTCCCAATTTATACGCCCATGAATGGAAGGGCCCTAGTCTCTCTAAGCTGTGTTTTTTAGATATTTCAGGACACACCGTACACTTCTCCAGAGTGGCTTTTGGCAATTTACATCCCGCCCATCAGCGTAGCAAGGCTCCCATTTCTCCATGGCCTGTCCTGCATTTCTGGTTTTGACACTTTTTTCAGCATGACCATTTTGACCGATGGGAAACGAGACTTCTTTGTAGCGCTGATTTGCCTTTCCAGGTTGCTTGGTTGGCCAAAAAGGGCGTATGCGTTTTTTCCTGAATATATTCAGGAAAAAACGCATACGCCCTTTTTGGCCAAGGGCAACATTGTCGACGTTTTGCCGCTTTTCATGTGCTTTAAAGGCGATTCGAATGTACCTCCTGAAATCTGTTTCCTGCAATTCTGCCTTGCTTTCAAAATCTCTTCGTTGCCTTCCCTCAATATATTTGGGGATGAGAGTTATCATTTATAACTCTGCAGGTTTGTGAATTTCAGTGCCCCTGAGCTCCGTTTTTCCACTCGCTTTTTTGGGAGCTGGCCGCAAAAGCGCAGGACTGCTTCAGGCCCTATTCTGGTTCCGGGGGGGCAGGCTGAGCCTGTGGTTAATTCTTCCTCCTGATGGGAAACCAGAGTGACCTGTGCCTTTCCCAACACCTAGAGCTAGTCTCTCATTGGTTCCCCCTCCTTCTGTTCATCCTCAGGACAAATTACAACGTGTACGGAACAGGAGGTTAAAGGTGCTGCTGATTCTCCAAGGAGGGAGATTGCTAGTAAAGCGGCTGTAATGGCCACCCCGAGCACAAGGAGATGAGAAATGAGGTGCGTTTTAGAAACCTTTCCCGGTCACACGGTGTACCAACTTCTGGGTTTCTCATGCATGTTTTCGATGTAGGAAGAGGCCCTTGAACCTGGAGATTTGGGACCCATGGGATGGGTACCACGCAGAATTACTTTAAAGGGTCTGTGTTTGCTCACCGAACCTCAACAAACCTCTCAGCCCCAAGAGTGTCCACCCTTATGTCTCATCCAGCTGTGTGTCTACATATGGTCAATTCAGGTTGCATCACAGCCCCTGAACGAATTTTGTAAGAATTTCTCTTTCACTGTCTTTGTTTCATGGGTTTTTAAAAGTAATTTATTTTTATAATGGGGTTTAGCTGCTTTTCACTGCTGTGTTTATGCCGCTTTACACCCACTTGACTCACTTACAGAGAGATATCAATCCATAGGTTTTAAGATTCTTAAGAGTCAGATATATTCTTGTGCGGTGAATAGGGGGTGTTGAGTCCAGTTCACTGAGCAAGGAGTAGGTCTTGTCTATTACATGTTGGGTTTATGGAACGGTATCTGAGCTAATTTGAAACCCTTGTTTTATGCATCACCCCACCTCACCTTTCCCGTTCAGCAGCCATAGTGTGTTTTCTAAATGTGTGACTCTGTTCTGTTTTGTAATTCAGTTCAAGTGTAGGGATTTTAACATTCCCTCTATAAGTGTTAGATTGTGATAAGTGTCTTTTTCTGTGTGACTTATTTCACTTAGAATCGTCGTACCTAAATCCATTCATCATGCTGCTACTAGCATTATAACATTGATTTCATGGCTGAGTGATATTCCATTGTACATACGGACCACAACTTCTTTATCCATTTTTCTCTTTCCTGGGATATTTAAGGTGTAATAAAGTGGAGGTTGTTGTCAACAGAGCAGCCCTAATCTTCGGGGTGCCTCTGTCTTGCTGCTTTTTAGTTTTCCCAATTTATACGCCCATGATTGGAAGGGCCCTAGTCTCTCTAAGCTGTGTTTTTTAGATATTTCAGGACACACCGTACACTTCTCCAGAGTGGCTGTTGGCAATTTACATCCCGCCCATCAGCGTAGCAAGGCTCCCATTTCTCCGTGGCCTGTCCTGCATTTCTGGTTTTGACACGTTTTTCAGCATGACCATTTTGACCGATGGGAAACGAGACTTCTTTGTAGCGCTGATTTGCCTTTCCAGGTTGCTTGGTTGGCCAAAAAGGGCGTATGCGTTTTTTCCTGAATATATTCAGGAAAAAACGCATACGCCCTTTTTGGCCAAGGGCAACATTGTCGACGTTTTGCCGCTTTTCATGTGCTTTAAAGGCGATTCGAATGTACCTCCTGAAATCTGTTTCCTGCAATTCTGCCTTGCTTTCAAATCCTCTTCGTTGCCTTCCCTCAATATATTTGGGGATGAGAGTTATCATTTATAACTCTGCAGGTTTGTGAATTTCAGTGCCCCTGAGCTCCGTTTTTCCACTCGCTTTCTTGGGAGCTGGCCGCAAAAGCGCAGGACTGCTTCAGGCCCTATTCTGGTTCCGGGGGGGCAGGCTGAGCCTGTGGTTAATTCTTCCTCCTGATGGGAAACTAGAGTGACCTGTGCCTTTCCCAACACCTAGAGCTAGTCTCTCATTGGTTCCCCCTCCTTCTGTTCATCCTCAGGACAAATTGCAACCTGTACGGAACAGGAGGTTAAAGGTGCTGCTGATTCTCCAAGGAGGGAGATTGCTAGTAAAGCGGCTGTAATGGCCACCCCGAGCACAAGGAGATGAGAAATGAGGTTCGTTTTAGAAACCTTTCCCGGTCACACGGTGTACCAACTTCTGGGTTTCTCATGCATGTTTTCGATGTAGGAAGAGGCCCTTGAATCTGGAGCTTTGGGTCCCATGGAATGGGTACCACGCAGTATTACTTTAAAGGGTCTGTGTTTGCTCACCGAACCTCAACAAACCTCTCAGCCCCAAGAGTGTCCACCCTTATGTCTCATCCAGCTGTGTGTCTACATATGGTCAATTCAGGTTGCATCACAGCCCCTGAACGAGTTTTGTAAGAATTTCTCTTTCACTGTCTTTGTTTCATGGGTTTTTAAAAGTAATTTATTTTTATAATGGGGTTTAGCTGCTTTTCACTGCTGTGTTTATGCCGCTTTACACCCACTTGACTCACTTACAGAGAGATATCAATCCATAGGTTTTAAGATTCTTAAGAGTCAGATATATTCTTGTGCGGTGAATAGGGGGTGTTGAGTCCAGTTCACTGAGCAAGGAGTAGGTCTTGTCTATTACATGTTGGGTTTATGGAACGGTATCTGAGCTAATTTGAAACCCTTGTTTTATGCATCACCCCACCTCACCTTTCCCGTTCAGCAGCCATAGTGTGTTTTCTAAATGTGTGACTCTGTTCTGTTTTGTAATTCAGTTCAAGTGTAGGGATTTTAACATTCCCTCTATAAGTGTTAGATTATGATAAGTGTCTTTTTCTGTGTGACTTATTTCACTTAGAATCGTCGTACCTAAATCCATTCATCATGCTGCTACTAGCATTATAACATTGATTTCATGGCTGAGTGATATTCCATTGTACATACGGACCACAACTTCTTTATCCATTTTTCTCTTTCCTGGGATATTTAAGGTGTAATAAAGTGGAGGTTGTTGTCAACAGAGCAGCCCTAATCTTCGGGGTGCCTCTGTCTTGCTGCTTTTTAGTTTTCCCAATTTATACGCCCATGAATGGAAGGGCCCTAGTCTCTCTAAGCTGTGTTTTTTAGATATTTCAGGACACACCGTACACTTCTCCAGAGTGGCTGTTGGCAATTTACATCCCGCCCATCAGCGTAGCAAGGCTCCCATTTCTCCGTGGCCTGTCCTGCATTTCTGGTTTTGACACGTTTTTCAGCATGACCATTTTGACCGATGGGAAACGAGACTTCTTTGTAGCGCTGATTTGCCTTTCCAGGTTGCTTGGTTGGCCAAAAAGGGCGTATGCGTTTTTTCCTGAATATATTCAGGAAAAAACGCATACGCCCTTTTTGGCCAAGGGCAACATTGTCGACGTTTTGCCGCTTTTCATGTGCTTTAAAGGCGATTCGAATGTACCTCCTGAAATCTGTTTCCTGCAATTCTGCCTTGCTTTCAAATCCTCTTCGTTGCCTTCCCTCAATATATTTGGGGTTGAGAGTTATCATTTATAACTCTGCAGGTTTGTGAATTTCAGTGCCCCTGAGCTCCGTTTTTCCACTCGCTTTTTTGGGAGCTGGCCTCAAAAGCGCAGGATTGCTTCAGGCCCTATTCTGGTTCCGGGGGGGGGGCAGGCTGAGCCTGTGGTTAATTCTTCCTCCTGATGGGAAACTAGAGTGACCTGTGCCTTTCCCAACACCTAGAGCTAGTCTCTCATTGGTTCCCCCTCCTTCTGTTCATCCTCAGGACAAATTGCAACGTGTACGGAACAGGAGGTTAAAGGTGCTGCTGATTCTCCAAGGAGGGAGATTGCTAGTAAAGCGGCTGTAATGGCCACCCCGAGCACAAGGAGATGAGAAATGAGGTGCGTTTTAGAAACCTTTCCCGGTCACACGGTGTACCAACTTCTGGGTTTCTCATGCATGTTTTCGATGTAGGAAGAGGCCCTTGAACCTGGAGATTTGGGACCCATGGGATGGGTACCACGCAGAATTACTTTAAAGGGTCTGTGTTTGCTCACCGAACCTCAACAAACCTCTCAGCCCCAAGAGTGTCCACCCTTATGTCTCATCCAGCTGTGTGTCTACATATGGTCAATTCAGGTTGCATCACAGCCCCTGAACGAATTTTGTAAGAATTTCTCTTTCACTGTCTTTGTTTCATGGGTTTTTAAAAGTAATTTATTTTTATAATGGGGTTTAGCTGCTTTTCACTGCTGTGTTTATGCCGCTTTACACCCACTTGACTCACTTACAGAGAGATATCAATCCATAGGTTTTAAGATTCTTAAGAGTCAGATATATTCTTGTGCGGTGAATAGGGGGTGTTGAGTCCAGTTCACTGAGCAAGGAGTAGGTCTTGTCTATTACATGTTGGGTTTATGGAACGGTATCTGAGCTAATTTGAAACCCTTGTTTTATGCATCACCCCACCTCACCTTTCCCGTTCAGCAGCCATAGTGTGTTTTCTAAATGTGTGACTCTGTTCTGTTTTGTAATTCAGTTCAAGTGTAGGGATTTTAACATTCCCTCTATAAGTGTTAGATTATGATAAGTGTCTTTTTCTGTGTGACTTATTTCACTTAGAATCGTCGTACCTAAATCCATTCATCATGCTGCTACTAGCATTATAACATTGATTTCATGGCTGAGTGATATTCCATTGTACATACGGACCACAACTTCTTTATCCATTTTTCTCTTTCCTGGGATATTTAAGGTGTAATAAAGTGGAGGTTGTTGTCAACAGAGCAGCCCTAATCTTCGGGGTGCCTCTGTCTTGCTGCTTTTTAGTTTTCCCAATTTATACGCCCATGAATGGAAGGGCCCTAGTCTCTCTAAGCTGTGTTTTTTAGATATTTCAGGACACACCGTACACTTCTCCAGAGTGGCTGTTGGCAATTTACATCCCGCCCATCAGCGTAGCAAGGCTCCCATTTCTCCATGGCCTGTCCTGCATTTCTGGTTTTGACACTTTTTTCAGCATGACCATTTTGACCGATGGGAAACGAGACTTCTTTGTAGCGCTGATTTGCCTTTCCAGGTTGCTTGGTTGGCCAAAAAGGGCGTATGCGTTTTTTCCTGAATATATTCAGGAAAAAACGCATACGCCCTTTTTGGCCAAGGGCAACATTGTCGACGTTTTGCCGCTTTTCATGTGCTTTAAAGGCGATTCGAATGTACCTCCTGAAATCTGTTTCCTGCAATTCTGCCTTGCTTTCAAATCCTCTTCGTTGCCTTCCCTCAATATATTTGGGGTTGAGAGTTATCATTTATAACTCTGCAGGTTTGTGAATTTCAGTGCCCCTGAGCTCCGTTTTTCCACTCGCTTTTTTGGGAGCTGGCCTCAAAAGCGCAGGATTGCTTCAGGCCCTATTCTGGTTCCGGGGGGGGGGCAGGCTGAGCCTGTGGTTAATTCTTCCTCCTGATGGGAAACTAGAGTGACCTGTGCCTTTCCCAACACCTAGAGCTAGTCTCTCATTGGTTCCCCCTCCTTCTGTTCATCCTCAGGACAAATTGCAACGTGTACGGAACAGGAGGTTAAAGGTGCTGCTGATTCTCCAAGGAGGGAGATTGCTAGTAAAGCGGCTGTAATGGCCACCCCGAGCACAAGGAGATGAGAAATGAGGTGCGTTTTAGAAACCTTTCCCGGTCACACGGTGTACCAACTTCTGGGTTTCTCATGCATGTTTTCGATGTAGGAAGAGGCCCTTGAACCTGGAGATTTGGGACCCATGGGATGGGTACCACGCAGAATTACTTTAAAGGGTCTGTGTTTGCTCACCGAACCTCAACAAACCTCTCAGCCCCAAGAGTGTCCACCCTTATGTCTCATCCAGCTGTGTGTCTACATATGGTCAATTCAGGTTGCATCACAGCCCCTGAACGAATTTTGTAAGAATTTCTCTTTCACTGTCTTTGTTTCATGGGTTTTTAAAAGTAATTTATTTTTATAATGGGGTTTAGCTGCTTTTCACTGCTGTGTTTATGCCGCTTTACACCCACTTGACTCACTTACAGAGAGATATCAATCCATAGGTTTTAAGATTCTTAAGAGTCAGATATATTCTTGTGCGGTGAATAGGGGGTGTTGAGTCCAGTTCACTGAGCAAGGAGTAGGTCTTGTCTATTACATGTTGGGTTTATGGAACGGTATCTGAGCTAATTTGAAACCCTTGTTTTATGCATCACCCCACCTCACCTTTCCCGTTCAGCAGCCATAGTGTGTTTTCTAAATGTGTGACTCTGTTCTGTTTTGTAATTCAGTTCAAGTGTAGGGATTTTAACATTCCCTCTATAAGTGTTAGATTATGATAAGTGTCTTTTTCTGTGTGACTTATTTCACTTAGAATCGTCGTACCTAAATCCATTCATCATGCTGCTACTAGCATTATAACATTGATTTCATGGCTGAGTGATATTCCATTGTACATACGGACCACAACTTCTTTATCCATTTTTCTCTTTCCTGGGATATTTAAGGTGTAATAAAGTGGAGGTTGTTGTCAACAGAGCAGCCCTAATCTTCGGGGTGCCTCTGTCTTGCTGCTTTTTAGTTTTCCCAATTTATACGCCCATGAATGGAAGGGCCCTAGTCTCTCTAAGCTGTGTTTTTTAGATATTTCAGGACACACCGTACACTTCTCCAGAGTGGCTGTTGGCAATTTACATCCCGCCCATCAGCGTAGCAAGGCTCCCATTTCTCCATGGCCTGTCCTGCATTTCTGGTTTTGACACGTTTTTCAGCATGACCATTTTGACCGATGGGAAACGAGACTTCTTTGTAGCGCTGATTTGCCTTTCCAGGTTGCTTGGTTGGCCAAAAAGGGCGTATGCGTTTTTTCCTGAATATATTCAGGAAAAAACGCATACGCCCTTTTTGGCCAAGGGCAACATTGTCGACGTTTTGCCGCTTTTCATGTGCTTTAAAGGCGATTCGAATGTACCTCCTGAAATCTGTTTCCTGCAATTCTGCCTTGCTTTCAAATCCTCTTCGTTGCCTTCCCTCAATATATTTGGGGATGAGAGTTATCATTTATAACTCTGCAGGTTTGTGAATTTCAGTGCCCCTGAGCTCCGTTTTTCCACTCGCTTTCTTGGGAGCTGGCCGCAAAAGCGCAGGACTGCTTCAGGCCCTATTCTGGTTCCGGGGGGGCAGGCTGAGCCTGTGGTTAATTCTTCCTCCTGATGGGAAACTAGAGTGACCTGTGCCTGTCCCAACACCTAGAGCTAGTCTCTCATTGGTTCCCCCTCCTTCTGTTAATCCTCAGGACAAATTGCAACCTGTACGGAACAGGAGGTTAAAGGTGCTGCTGATTCTCCAAGGAGGGAGATTGCTAGTAAAGCGGCTGTAATGGCCACCCCGAGCACAAGGAGATGAGAAATGAGGTTCGTTTTAGAAACCTTTCCCGGTCACACGGTGTACCAACTTCTGGGTTTCTCATGCATGTTTTCGATGTAGGAAGAGGCCCTTGAATCTGGAGCTTTGGGTCCCATGGAATGGGTACCACGCAGTATTACTTTAAAGGGTCTGTGTTTGCTCACCGAACCTCAACAAACCTCTCAGCCCCAAGAGTGTCCACCCTTATGTCTCATCCAGCTGTGTGTCTACATATGGTCAATTCAGGTTGCATCACAGCCCCTGAACGAGTTTTGTAAGAATTTCTCTTTCACTGTCTTTGTTTCATGGGTTTTTAAAAGTAATTTATTTTTATAATGGGGTTTAGCTGCTTTTCACTGCTGTGTTTATGCCGCTTTACACCCACTTGACTCACTTACAGAGAGATATCAATCCATAGGTTTTAAGATTCTTAAGAGTCAGATATATTCTTGTGCGGTGAATAGGGGGTGTTGAGTCCAGTTCACTGAGCAAGGAGTAGGTCTTGTCTATTACATGTTGGGTTTATGGAACGGTATCTGAGCTAATTTGAAACCCTTGTTTTATGCATCACCCCACCTCACCTTTCCCGTTCAGCAGCCATAGTGTGTTTTCTAAATGTGTGACTCTGTTCTGTTTTGTAATTCAGTTCAAGTGTAGGGATTTTAACATTCCCTCTATAAGTGTTAGATTATGATAAGTGTCTTTTTCTGTGTGACTTATTTCACTTAGAATCGTCGTACCTAAATCCATTCATCATGCTGCTACTAGCATTATAACATTGATTTCATGGCTGAGTGATATTCCATTGTACATACGGACCACAACTTCTTTATCCATTTTTCTCTTTCCTGGGATATTTAAGGTGTAATAAAGTGGAGGTTGTTGTCAACAGAGCAGCCCTAATCTTCGGGGTGCCTCTGTCTTGCTGCTTTTTAGTTTTCCCAATTTATACGCCCATGAATGGAAGGGCCCTAGTCTCTCTAAGCTGTGTTTTTTAGATATTTCAGGACACACCGTACACTTCTCCAGAGTGGCTTTTGGCAATTTACATCCCGCCCATCAGCGTAGCAAGGCTCCCATTTCTCCATGGCCTGTCCTGCATTTCTGGTTTTGACACTTTTTTCAGCATGACCATTTTGACCGATGGGAAACGAGACTTCTTTGTAGCGCTGATTTGCCTTTCCAGGTTGCTTGGTTGGCCAAAAAGGGCGTATGCGTTTTTTCCTGAATATATTCAGGAAAAAACGCATACGCCCTTTTTGGCCAAGGGCAACATTGTCGACGTTTTGCCGCTTTTCATGTGCTTTAAAGGCGATTCGAATGTACCTCCTGAAATCTGTTTCCTGCAATTCTGCCTTGCTTTCAAAATCTCTTCGTTGCCTTCCCTCAATATATTTGGGGATGAGAGTTATCATTTATAACTCTGCAGGTTTGTGAATTTCAGTGCCCCTGAGCTCCGTTTTTCCACTCGCTTTTTTGGGAGCTGGCCGCAAAAGCGCAGGACTGCTTCAGGCCCTATTCTGGTTCCGGGGGGGCAGGCTGAGCCTGTGGTTAATTCTTCCTCCTGATGGGAAACCAGAGTGACCTGTGCCTTTCCCAACACCTAGAGCTAGTCTCTCATTGGTTCCCCCTCCTTCTGTTCATCCTCAGGACAAATTGCAACGTGTACGGAACAGGAGGTTAAAGGTGCTGCTGATTCTCCAAGGAGGGAGATTGCTAGTAAAGCGGCTGTAATGGCCACCCCGAGCACAAGGAGATGAGAAATGAGGTGCGTTTTAGAAACCTTTCCCGGTCACACGGTGTACCAACTTCTGGGTTTCTCATGCATGTTTTCGATGTAGGAAGAGGCCCTTGAACCTGGAGATTTGGGACCCATGGGATGGGTACCACGCAGAATTACTTTAAAGGGTCTGTGTTTGCTCACCGAACCTCAACAAACCTCTCAGCCCCAAGAGTGTCCACCCTTATGTCTCATCCAGCTGTGTGTCTACATATGGTCAATTCAGGTTGCATCACAGCCCCTGAACGAATTTTGTAAGAATTTCTCTTTCACTGTCTTTGTTTCATGGGTTTTTAAAAGTAATTTATTTTTATAATGGGGTTTAGCTGCTTTTCACTGCTGTGTTTATGCCGCTTTACACCCACTTGACTCACTTACAGAGAGATATCAATCCATAGGTTTTAAGATTCTTAAGAGTCAGATATATTCTTGTGCGGTGAATAGGGGGTGTTGAGTCCAGTTCACTGAGCAAGGAGTAGGTCTTGTCTATTACATGTTGGGTTTATGGAACGGTATCTGAGCTAATTTGAAACCCTTGTTTTATGCATCACCCCACCTCACCTTTCCCGTTCAGCAGCCATAGTGTGTTTTCTAAATGTGTGACTCTGTTCTGTTTTGTAATTCAGTTCAAGTGTAGGGATTTTAACATTCCCTCTATAAGTGTTAGATTGTGATAAGTGTCTTTTTCTGTGTGACTTATTTCACTTAGAATCGTCGTACCTAAATCCATTCATCATGCTGCTACTAGCATTATAACATTGATTTCATGGCTGAGTGATATTCCATTGTACATACGGACCACAACTTCTTTATCCATTTTTCTCTTTCCTGGGATATTTAAGGTGTAATAAAGTGGAGGTTGTTGTCAACAGAGCAGCCCTAATCTTCGGGGTGCCTCTGTCTTGCTGCTTTTTAGTTTTCCCAATTTATACGCCCATGAATGGAAGGGCCCTAGTCTCTCTAAGCTGTGTTTTTTAGATATTTCAGGACACACCGTACACTTCTCCAGAGTGGCTGTTGGCAATTTACATCCCGCCCATCAGCGTAGCAAGGCTCCCATTTCTCCGTGGCCTGTCCTGCATTTCTGGTTTTGACACGTTTTTCAGCATGACCATTTTGACCGATGGGAAACGAGACTTCTTTGTAGCGCTGATTTGCCTTTCCAGGTTGCTTGGTTGGCCAAAAAGGGCGTATGCGTTTTTTCCTGAATATATTCAGGAAAAAACGCATACGCCCTTTTTGGCCAAGGGCAACATTGTCGACGTTTTGCCGCTTTTCATGTGCTTTAAAGGCGATTCGAATGTACCTCCTGAAATCTGTTTCCTGCAATTCTGCCTTGCTTTCAAATCCTCTTCGTTGCCTTCCCTCAATATATTTGGGGATGAGAGTTATCATTTATAACTCTGCAGGTTTGTGAATTTCAGTGCCCCTGAGCTCCGTTTTTCCACTCGCTTTCTTGGGAGCTGGCCGCAAAAGCGCAGGACTGCTTCAGGCCCTATTCTGGTTCCGGGGGGGCAGGCTGAGCCTGTGGTTAATTCTTCCTCCTGATGGGAAACTAGAGTGACCTGTGCCTTTCCCAACACCTAGAGCTAGTCTCTCATTGGTTCCCCCTCCTTCTGTTCATCCTCAGGACAAATTGCAACCTGTACGGAACAGGAGGTTAAAGGTGCTGCTGATTCTCCAAGGAGGGAGATTGCTAGTAAAGCGGCTGTAATGGCCACCCCGAGCACAAGGAGATGAGAAATGAGGTTCGTTTTAGAAACCTTTCCCGGTCACACGGTGTACCAACTTCTGGGTTTCTCATGCATGTTTTCGATGTAGGAAGAGGCCCTTGAATCTGGAGCTTTGGGTCCCATGGAATGGGTACCACGCAGTATTACTTTAAAGGGTCTGTGTTTGCTCACCGAACCTCAACAAACCTCTCAGCCCCAAGAGTGTCCACCCTTATGTCTCATCCAGCTGTGTGTCTACATATGGTCAATTCAGGTTGCATCACAGCCCCTGAACGAGTTTTGTAAGAATTTCTCTTTCACTGTCTTTGTTTCATGGGTTTTTAAAAGTAATTTATTTTTATAATGGGGTTTAGCTGCTTTTCACTGCTGTGTTTATGCCGCTTTACACCCACTTGACTCACTTACAGAGAGATATCAATCCATAGGTTTTAAGATTCTTAAGAGTCAGATATATTCTTGTGCGGTGAATAGGGGGTGTTGAGTCCAGTTCACTGAGCAAGGAGTAGGTCTTGTCTATTACATGTTGGGTTTATGGAACGGTATCTGAGCTAATTTGAAACCCTTGTTTTATGCATCACCCCACCTCACCTTTCCCGTTCAGCAGCCATAGTGTGTTTTCTAAATGTGTGACTCTGTTCTGTTTTGTAATTCAGTTCAAGTGTAGGGATTTTAACATTCCCTCTATAAGTGTTAGATTGTGATAAGTGTCTTTTTCTGTGTGACTTATTTCACTTAGAATCGTCGTACCTAAATCCATTCATCATGCTGCTACTAGCATTATAACATTGATTTCATGGCTGAGTGATATTCCATTGTACATACGGACCACAACTTCTTTATCCATTTTTCTCTTTCCTGGGATATTTAAGGTGTAATAAAGTGGAGGTTGTTGTCAACAGAGCAGCCCTAATCTTCGGGGTGCCTCTGTCTTGCTGCTTTTTAGTTTTCCCAATTTATACGCCCATGAATGGAAGGGCCCTAGTCTCTCTAAGCTGTGTTTTTTAGATATTTCAGGACACACCGTACACTTCTCCAGAGTGGCTGTTGGCAATTTACATCCCGCCCATCAGCGTAGCAAGGCTCCCATTTCTCCGTGGCCTGTCCTGCATTTCTGGTTTTGACACGTTTTTCAGCATGACCATTTTGACCGATGGGAAACGAGACTTCTTTGTAGCGCTGATTTGCCTTTCCAGGTTGCTTGGTTGGCCAAAAAGGGCGTATGCGTTTTTTCCTGAATATATTCAGGAAAAAACGCATACGCCCTTTTTGGCCAAGGGCAACATTGTCGACGTTTTGCCGCTTTTCATGTGCTTTAAAGGCGATTCGAATGTACCTCCTGAAATCTGTTTCCTGCAATTCTGCCTTGCTTTCAAATCCTCTTCGTTGCCTTCCCTCAATATATTTGGGGTTGAGAGTTATCATTTATAACTCTGCAGGTTTGTGAATTTCAGTGCCCCTGAGCTCCGTTTTTCCACTCGCTTTTTTGGGAGCTGGCCTCAAAAGCGCAGGATTGCTTCAGGCCCTATTCTGGTTCCGGGGGGGGGGCAGGCTGAGCCTGTGGTTAATTCTTCCTCCTGATGGGAAACTAGAGTGACCTGTGCCTTTCCCAACACCTAGAGCTAGTCTCTCATTGGTTCCCCCTCCTTCTGTTCATCCTCAGGACAAATTGCAACGTGTACGGAACAGGAGGTTAAAGGTGCTGCTGATTCTCCAAGGAGGGAGATTGCTAGTAAAGCGGCTGTAATGGCCACCCCGAGCACAAGGAGATGAGAAATGAGGTGCGTTTTAGAAACCTTTCCCGGTCACACGGTGTACCAACTTCTGGGTTTCTCATGCATGTTTTCGATGTAGGAAGAGGCCCTTGAACCTGGAGATTTGGGACCCATGGGATGGGTACCACGCAGAATTACTTTAAAGGGTCTGTGTTTGCTCACCGAACCTCAACAAACCTCTCAGCCCCAAGAGTGTCCACCCTTATGTCTCATCCAGCTGTGTGTCTACATATGGTCAATTCAGGTTGCATCACAGCCCCTGAACGAATTTTGTAAGAATTTCTCTTTCACTGTCTTTGTTTCATGGGTTTTTAAAAGTAATTTATTTTTATAATGGGGTTTAGCTGCTTTTCACTGCTGTGTTTATGCCGCTTTACACCCACTTGACTCACTTACAGAGAGATATCAATCCATAGGTTTTAAGATTCTTAAGAGTCAGATATATTCTTGTGCGGTGAATAGGGGGTGTTGAGTCCAGTTCACTGAGCAAGGAGTAGGTCTTGTCTATTACATGTTGGGTTTATGGAACGGTATCTGAGCTAATTTGAAACCCTTGTTTTATGCATCACCCCACCTCACCTTTCCCGTTCAGCAGCCATAGTGTGTTTTCTAAATGTGTGACTCTGTTCTGTTTTGTAATTCAGTTCAAGTGTAGGGATTTTAACATTCCCTCTATAAGTGTTAGATTATGATAAGTGTCTTTTTCTGTGTGACTTATTTCACTTAGAATCGTCGTACCTAAATCCATTCATCATGCTGCTACTAGCATTATAACATTGATTTCATGGCTGAGTGATATTCCATTGTACATACGGACCACAACTTCTTTATCCATTTTTCTCTTTCCTGGGATATTTAAGGTGTAATAAAGTGGAGGTTGTTGTCAACAGAGCAGCCCTAATCTTCGGGGTGCCTCTGTCTTGCTGCTTTTTAGTTTTCCCAATTTATACGCCCATGAATGGAAGGGCCCTATTCTCTCTAAGCTGTGTTTTTTAGATATTTCAGAACACACCGTACACTTCTCCAGAGTGGCTGTTGGCAATTTACATCCCGCCCATCAGCGTAGCAAGGCTCCCATTTCTCCATGGCCTGTCCTGCATTTCTGGTTTTGACACTTTTTTCAGCATGACCATTTTGACCGATGGGAAACGAGACTTCTTTGTAGCGCTGATTTGCCTTTCCAGGTTGCTTGGTTGGCCAAAAAGGGCGTATGCGTTTTTTCCTGAATATATTCAGGAAAAAACGCATACGCCCTTTTTGGCCAAGGGCAACATTGTCGACGTTTTGCCGCTTTTCATGTGCTTTAAAGGCGATTCGAATGTACCTCCTGAAATCTGTTTCCTGCAATTCTGCCTTGCTTTCAAATCCTCTTCGTTGCCTTCCCTCAATATATTTGGGGTTGAGAGTTATCATTTATAACTCTGCAGGTTTGTGAATTTCAGTGCCCCTGAGCTCCGTTTTTCCACTCGCTTTTTTGGGAGCTGGCCTCAAAAGCGCAGGATTGCTTCAGGCCCTATTCTGGTTCCGGGGGGGGGGCAGGCTGAGCCTGTGGTTAATTCTTCCTCCTGATGGGAAACTAGAGTGACCTGTGCCTTTCCCAACACCTAGAGCTAGTCTCTCATTGGTTCCCCCTCCTTCTGTTCATCCTCAGGACAAATTGCAACGTGTACGGAACAGGAGGTTAAAGGTGCTGCTGATTCTCCAAGGAGGGAGATTGCTAGTAAAGCGGCTGTAATGGCCACCCCGAGCACAAGGAGATGAGAAATGAGGTGCGTTTTAGAAACCTTTCCCGGTCACACGGTGTACCAACTTCTGGGTTTCTCATGCATGTTTTCGATGTAGGAAGAGGCCCTTGAACCTGGAGATTTGGGACCCATGGGATGGGTACCACGCAGAATTACTTTAAAGGGTCTGTGTTTGCTCACCGAACCTCAACAAACCTCTCAGCCCCAAGAGTGTCCACCCTTATGTCTCATCCAGCTGTGTGTCTACATATGGTCAATTCAGGTTGCATCACAGCCCCTGAACGAATTTTGTAAGAATTTCTCTTTCACTGTCTTTGTTTCATGGGTTTTTAAAAGTAATTTATTTTTATAATGGGGTTTAGCTGCTTTTCACTGCTGTGTTTATGCCGCTTTACACCCACTTGACTCACTTACAGAGAGATATCAATCCATAGGTTTTAAGATTCTTAAGAGTCAGATATATTCTTGTGCGGTGAATAGGGGGTGTTGAGTCCAGTTCACTGAGCAAGGAGTAGGTCTTGTCTATTACATGTTGGGTTTATGGAACGGTATCTGAGCTAATTTGAAACCCTTGTTTTATGCATCACCCCACCTCACCTTTCCCGTTCAGCAGCCATAGTGTGTTTTCTAAATGTGTGACTCTGTTCTGTTTTGTAATTCAGTTCAAGTGTAGGGATTTTAACATTCCCTCTATAAGTGTTAGATTATGATAAGTGTCTTTTTCTGTGTGACTTATTTCACTTAGAATCGTCGTACCTAAATCCATTCATCATGCTGCTACTAGCATTATAACATTGATTTCATGGCTGAGTGATATTCCATTGTACATACGGACCACAACTTCTTTATCCATTTTTCTCTTTCCTGGGATATTTAAGGTGTAATAAAGTGGAGGTTGTTGTCAACAGAGCAGCCCTAATCTTCGGGGTGCCTCTGTCTTGCTGCTTTTTAGTTTTCCCAATTTATACGCCCATGAATGGAAGGGCCCTATTCTCTCTAAGCTGTGTTTTTTAGATATTTCAGGACACACCGTACACTTCTCCAGAGTGGCTGTTGGCAATTTACATCCCGCCCATCAGCGTAGCAAGGCTCCCATTTCTCCATGGCCTGTCCTGCATTTCTGGTTTTGACACTTTTTTCAGCATGACCATTTTGACCGATGGGAAACGAGACTTCTTTGTAGCGCTGATTTGCCTTTCCAGGTTGCTTGGTTGGCCAAAAAGGGCGTATGCGTTTTTTCCTGAATATATTCAGGAAAAAACGCATACGCCCTTTTTGGCCAAGGGCAACATTGTCGACGTTTTGCCGCTTTTCATGTGCTTTAAAGGCGATTCGAATGTACCTCCTGAAATCTGTTTCCTGCAATTCTGCCTTGCTTTCAAATCCTCTTCGTTGCCTTCCCTCAATATATTTGGGGTTGAGAGTTATCATTTATAACTCTGCAGGTTTGTGAATTTCAGTGCCCCTGAGCTCCGTTTTTCCACTCGCTTTTTTGGGAGCTGGCCGCAAAAGCGCAGGATTGCTTCAGGCCCTATTCTGGTTCCGGGGGGGGGGCAGGCTGAGCCTGTGGTTAATTCTTCCTCCTGATGGGAAACTAGAGTGACCTGTGCCTTTCCCAACACCTAGAGCTAGTCTCTCATTGGTTCCCCCTCCTTCTGTTCATCCTCAGGACAAATTGCAACGTGTACGGAACAGGAGGTTAAAGGTGCTGCTGATTCTCCAAGGAGGGAGATTGCTAGTAAAGCGGCTGTAATGGCCACCCCGAGCACAAGGAGATGAGAAATGAGGTGCGTTTTAGAAACCTTTCCCGGTCACACGGTGTACCAACTTCTGGGTTTCTCATGCATGTTTTCGATGTAGGAAGAGGCCCTTGAACCTGGAGATTTGGGACCCATGGGATGGGTACCACGCAGAATTACTTTAAAGGGTCTGTGTTTGCTCACCGAACCTCAACAAACCTCTCAGCCCCAAGAGTGTCCACCCTTATGTCTCATCCAGCTGTGTGTCTACATATGGTCAATTCAGGTTGCATCACAGCCCCTGAACGAATTTTGTAAGAATTTCTCTTTCACTGTCTTTGTTTCATGGGTTTTTAAAAGTAATTTATTTTTATAATGGGGTTTAGCTGCTTTTCACTGCTGTGTTTATGCCGCTTTACACCCACTTGACTCACTTACAGAGAGATATCAATCCATAGGTTTTAAGATTCTTAAGAGTCAGATATATTCTTGTGCGGTGAATAGGGGGTGTTGAGTCCAGTTCACTGAGCAAGGAGTAGGTCTTGTCTATTACATGTTGGGTTTATGGAACGGTATCTGAGCTAATTTGAAACCCTTGTTTTATGCATCACCCCACCTCACCTTTCCCGTTCAGCAGCCATAGTGTGTTTTCTAAATGTGTGACTCTGTTCTGTTTTGTAATTCAGTTCAAGTGTAGGGATTTTAACATTCCCTCTATAAGTGTTAGATTATGATAAGTGTCTTTTTCTGTGTGACTTATTTCACTTAGAATCGTCGTACCTAAATCCATTCATCATGCTGCTACTAGCATTATAACATTGATTTCATGGCTGAGTGATATTCCATTGTACATACGGACCACAACTTCTTTATCCATTTTTCTCTTTCCTGGGATATTTAAGGTGTAATAAAGTGGAGGTTGTTGTCAACAGAGCAGCCCTAATCTTCGGGGTGCCTCTGTCTTGCTGCTTTTTAGTTTTCCCAATTTATACGCCCATGAATGGAAGGGCCCTATTCTCTCTAAGCTGTGTTTTTTAGATATTTCAGGACACACCGTACACTTCTCCAGAGTGGCTGTTGGCAATTTACATCCCGCCCATCAGGGTAGCAAGGCTCCCATTTCTCCATGGCCTGTCCTGCATTTCTGGTTTTGACACTTTTTTCAGCATGACCATTTTGACCGATGGGAAACGAGACTTCTTTGTAGCGCTGATTTGCCTTTCCAGGTTGCTTGGTTGGCCAAAAAGGGCATATGCGTTTTTTCCTGAATATATTCAGGAAAAAACGCATACGCCCTTTTTGGCCAAGGGCAACATTGTCGACGTTTTGCCGCTTTTCATGTGCTTTAAAGGCGATTCGAATGTACCTCCTGAAATCTGTTTCCTGCAATTCTGCCTTGCTTTCAAATCCTCTTCGTTGCCTTCCCTCAATATATTTGGGGTTGAGAGTTATCATTTATAACTCTGCAGGTTTGTGAATTTCAGTGCCCCTGAGCTCCGTTTTTCCACTCGCTTTTTTGGGAGCTGGCCGCAAAAGCGCAGGATTGCTTCAGGCCCTATTCTGGTTCCGGGGGGGGGGCAGGCTGAGCCTGTGGTTAATTCTTCCTCCTGATGGGAAACTAGAGTGACCTGTGCCTTTCCCAACACCTAGAGCTAGTCTCTCATTGGTTCCCCCTCCTTCTGTTCATCCTCAGGACAAATTGCAACGTGTACGGAACAGGAGGTTAAAGGTGCTGCTGATTCTCCAAGGAGGGAGATTGCTAGTAAAGCGGCTGTAATGGCCACCCCGAGCACAAGGAGATGAGAAATGAGGTGCGTTTTAGAAACCTTTCCCGGTCACACGGTGTACCAACTTCTGGGTTTCTCATGCATGTTTTCGATGTAGGAAGAGGCCCTTGAACCTGGAGATTTGGGACCCATGGGATGGGTACCACGCAGAATTACTTTAAAGGGTCTGTGTTTGCTCACCGAACCTCAACAAACCTCTCAGCCCCAAGAGTGTCCACCCTTATGTCTCATCCAGCTGTGTGTCTACATATGGTCAATTCAGGTTGCATCACAGCCCCTGAACGAATTTTGTAAGAATTTCTCTTTCACTGTCTTTGTTTCATGGGTTTTTAAAAGTAATTTATTTTTATAATGGGGTTTAGCTGCTTTTCACTGCTGTGTTTATGCCGCTTTACACCCACTTGACTCACTTACAGAGAGATATCAATCCATAGGTTTTAAGATTCTTAAGAGTCAGATATATTCTTGTGCGGTGAATAGGGGGTGTTGAGTCCAGTTCACTGAGCAAGGAGTAGGTCTTGTCTATTACATGTTGGGTTTATGGAACGGTATCTGAGCTAATTTGAAACCCTTGTTTTATGCATCACCCCACCTCACCTTTCCCGTTCAGCAGCCATAGTGTGTTTTCTAAATGTGTGACTCTGTTCTGTTTTGTAATTCAGTTCAAGTGTAGGGATTTTAACATTCCCTCTATAAGTGTTAGATTGTGATAAGTGTCTTTTTCTGTGTGACTTATTTCACTTAGAATCGTCGTACCTAAATCCATTCATCATGCTGCTACTAGCATTATAACATTGATTTCATGGCTGAGTGATATTCCATTGTACATACGGACCACAACTTCTTTATCCATTTTTCTCTTTCCTGGGATATTTAAGGTGTAATAAAGTGGAGGTTGTTGTCAACAGAGCAGCCCTAATCTTCGGGGTGCCTCTGTCTTGCTGCTTTTTAGTTTTCCCAATTTATACGCCCATGAATGGAAGGGCCCTATTCTCTCTAAGCTGTGTTTTTTAGATATTTCAGGACACACCGTACACTTCTCCAGAGTGGCTGTTGGCAATTTACATCCCGCCCATCAGGGTAGCAAGGCTCCCATTTCTCCATGGCCTGTCCTGCATTTCTGGTTTTGACACGTTTTTCAGCATGACCATTTTGACCGATGGGAAACGAGACTTCTTTGTAGCGCTGATTTGCCTTTCCAGGTTGCTTGGTTGGCCAAAAAGGGCATATGCGTTTTTTCCTGAATATATTCAGGAAAAAACGCATACGCCCTTTTTGGCCAAGGGCAACATTGTCGACGTTTTGCCGCTTTTCATGTGCTTTAAAGGCGATTCGAATGTACCTCCTGAAATCTGTTTCCTGCAATTCTGCCTTGCTTTCAAATCCTCTTCGTTGCCTTCCCTCAATATATTTGGGGTTGAGAGTTATCATTTATAACTCTGCAGGTTTGTGAATTTCAGTGCCCCTGAGCTCCGTTTTTCCACTCGCTTTTTTGGGAGCTGGCCGCAAAAGCGCAGGACTGCTTCAGGCCCTATTCTGGTTCCGGGGGGGCAGGCTGAACCTGTGGTTAATTCTTCCTCCTGATGGGAAAATAGAGTGACCTGTGCCTGTCCCAACACCTAGAGCTAGTCTCTCATTGGTTCCCCGTCCTTCTGTTCATCCTCAGGACAAATTGCAACGTGTACGGAACAGGAGGTTAAAGGTGCTGCTGATTCTCCAAGGAGGGAGATTGCTAGTAAAGCGGCTGTAATGGCCACCCCGAGCCCAAGGAGATGAGAAATGGGGTGCGTTTTAGAAACCTTTCCCGGTCACACGGTGTACCAACTTCTGGGTTTCTCATGCATGTTTTCGATGTAGGAAGATGCCCTTGAACCTGGAGATTTGGGACCCATGGGATGGGTACCACGCAGAATTACTTTAAAGGGTCTGTGTTTGCTCACCGAACCTCAACAAACCTCTCAGCCCCAAGAGTGTCCACCCTTATGTCTCATCCAGCTGTGTGTCTACATATGGTCAATTCAGGTTGCATCACAGCCCCTGAACGAGTTTTGTAAGAATTTCTCTTTCACTGTCTTTGTTTCATGGGTTTTTAAAAGTAATTTATTTTTATAATGGGGTTTAGCTGCTTTTCACTGCTGTGTTTATGCCGCTTTACACCCACTTGACTCACTTACAGAGAGATATCAATCCATAGGTTTTAAGATTCTTAAGAGTCAGATATATTCTTGTGCGGTGAATAGGGGGTGTTGAGTCCAGTTCACTGAGCAAGGAGTAGGTCTTGTCTATTACATGTTGGGTTTATGGAACGGTATCTGAGCTAATTTGAAACCCTTGTTTTATGCATCACCCCACCTCACCTTTCCCGTTCAGCAGCCATAGTGTGTTTTCTAAATGTGTGACTCTGTTCTGTTTTGTAATTCAGTTCAAGTGTAGGGATTTTAACATTCCCTCTATAAGTGTTAGATTATGATAAGTGTCTTTTTCTGTGTGACTTATTTCACTTAGAATCGTCGTACCTAAATCCATTCATCATGCTGCTACTAGCATTATAACATTGATTTCATGGCTGAGTGATATTCCATTGTACATACGGACCACAACTTCTTTATCCATTTTTCTCTTTCCTGGGATATTTAAGGTGTAATAAAGTGGAGGTTGTTGTCAACAGAGCAGCCCTAATCTTCGGGGTGCCTCTGTCTTGCTGCTTTTTAGTTTTCCCAATTTATACGCCCATGAATGGAAGGGCCCTATTCTCTCTAAGCTGTGTTTTTTAGATATTTCAGGACACACCGTACACTTCTCCAGAGTGGCTGTTGGCAATTTACATCCCGCCCATCAGCTTAGCAAGGCTCCCATTTCTCCATGGCCTGTCCTGCATTTCTGGTTTTGACACTTTTTTCAGCATGACCATTTTGACCGATGGGAAACGAGACTTCTTTGTAGCGCTGATTTGCCTTTCCAGGTTGCTTGGTTGGCCAAAAAGGGCGTATGCGTTTTTTCCTGAATATATTCAGGAAAAAACGCATACGCCCTTTTTGGCCAAGGGCAACATTGTCGACGTTTTGCCGCTTTTCATGTGCTTTAAAGGCGATTCGAATGTACCTCCTGAAATCTGTTTCCTGCAATTCTGCCTTGCTTTCAAATCCTCTTCGTTGCCTTCCCTCAATATATTTGGGGTTGAGAGTTATCATTTATAACTCTGCAGGTTTGTGAATTTCAGTGCCCCTGAGCTCCGTTTTTCCACTCGCTTTTTTGGGAGCTGGCCGCAAAAGCGCAGGATTGCTTCAGGCCCTATTCTGGTTCCGGGGGGGGGGCAGGCTGAGCCTGTGGTTAATTCTTCCTCCTGATGGGAAACTAGAGTGACCTGTGCCTTTCCCAACACCTAGAGCTAGTCTCTCATTGGTTCCCCCTCCTTCTGTTCATCCTCAGGACAAATTGCAACGTGTACGGAACAGGAGGTTAAAGGTGCTGCTGATTCTCCAAGGAGGGAGATTGCTAGTAAAGCGGCTGTAATGGCCACCCCGAGCACAAGGAGATGAGAAATGAGGTGCGTTTTAGAAACCTTTCCCGGTCACACGGTGTACCAACTTCTGGGTTTCTCATGCATGTTTTCGATGTAGGAAGAGGCCCTTGAACCTGGAGATTTGGGACCCATGGGATGGGTACCACGCAGAATTACTTTAAAGGGTCTGTGTTTGCTCACCGAACCTCAACAAACCTCTCAGCCCCAAGAGTGTCCACCCTTATGTCTCATCCAGCTGTGTGTCTACATATGGTCAATTCAGGTTGCATCACAGCCCCTGAACGAATTTTGTAAGAATTTCTCTTTCACTGTCTTTGTTTCATGGGTTTTTAAAAGTAATTTATTTTTATAATGGGGTTTAGCTGCTTTTCACTGCTGTGTTTATGCCGCTTTACACCCACTTGACTCACTTACAGAGAGATATCAATCCATAGGTTTTAAGATTCTTAAGAGTCAGATATATTCTTGTGCGGTGAATAGGGGGTGTTGAGTCCAGTTCACTGAGCAAGGAGTAGGTCTTGTCTATTACATGTTGGGTTTATGGAACGGTATCTGAGCTAATTTGAAACCCTTGTTTTATGCATCACCCCACCTCACCTTTCCCGTTCAGCAGCCATAGTGTGTTTTCTAAATGTGTGACTCTGTTCTGTTTTGTAATTCAGTTCAAGTGTAGGGATTTTAACATTCCCTCTATAAGTGTTAGATTATGATAAGTGTCTTTTTCTGTGTGACTTATTTCACTTAGAATCGTCGTACCTAAATCCATTCATCATGCTGCTACTAGCATTATAACATTGATTTCATGGCTGAGTGATATTCCATTGTACATACGGACCACAACTTCTTTATCCATTTTTCTCTTTCCTGGGATATTTAAGGTGTAATAAAGTGGAGGTTGTTGTCAACAGAGCAGCCCTAATCTTCGGGGTGCCTCTGTCTTGCTGCTTTTTAGTTTTCCCAATTTATACGCCCATGAATGGAAGGGCCCTATTCTCTCTAAGCTGTGTTTTTTAGATATTTCAGGACACACCGTACACTTCTCCAGAGTGGCTGTTGGCAATTTACATCCCGCCCATCAGGGTAGCAAGGCTCCCATTTCTCCATGGCCTGTCCTGCATTTCTGGTTTTGACACTTTTTTCAGCATGACCATTTTGACCGATGGGAAACGAGACTTCTTTGTAGCGCTGATTTGCCTTTCCAGGTTGCTTGGTTGGCCAAAAAGGGCATATGCGTTTTTTCCTGAATATATTCAGGAAAAAACGCATACGCCCTTTTTTGCCAAGGGCAACATTGTCGACGTTTTGCCGCTTTTCATGTGCTTTAAAGGCGATTCGAATGTACCTCCTGAAATCTGTTTCCTGCAATTCTGCCTTGCTTTCAAATCCTCTTCGTTGCCTTCCCTCAATATATTTGGGGTTGAGAGTTATCATTTATAACTCTGCAGGTTTGTGAATTTCAGTGCCCCTGAGCTCCGTTTTTCCACTCGCTTTTTTGGGAGCTGGCCGCAAAAGCGCAGGACTGCTTCAGGCCCTATTCTGGTTCCGGGGGGGCAGGCTGAACCTGTGGTTAATTCTTCCTCCTGATGGGAAAATAGAGTGACCTGTGCCTGTCCCAACACCTAGAGCTAGTCTCTCATTGGTTCCCCGTCCTTCTGTTCATCCTCAGGACAAATTGCAACGTGTACGGAACAGGAGGTTAAAGGTGCTGCTGATTCTCCAAGGAGGGAGATTGCTAGTAAAGCGGCTGTAATGGCCACCCCGAGCCCAAGGAGATGAGAAATGGGGTGCGTTTTAGAAACCTTTCCCGGTCACACGGTGTACCAACTTCTGGGTTTCTCATGCATGTTTTCGATGTAGGAAGATGCCCTTGAACCTGGAGATTTGGGACCCATGGGATGGGTACCACGCAGAATTACTTTAAAGGGTCTGTGTTTGCTCACCGAACCTCAACAAACCTCTCAGCCCCAAGAGTGTCCACCCTTATGTCTCATCCAGCTGTGTGTCTACATATGGTCAATTCAGGTTGCATCACAGCCCCTGAACGAATTTTGTAAGAATTTCTCTTTCACTGTCTTTGTTTCATGGGTTTTTAAAAGTAATTTATTTTTATAATGGGGTTTAGCTGCTTTTCACTGCTGTGTTTATGCCGCTTTACACCCACTTGACTCACTTACAGAGAGATATCAATCCATAGGTTTTAAGATTCTTAAGAGTCAGATATATTCTTGTGCGGTGAATAGGGGGTGTTGAGTCCAGTTCACTGAGCAAGGAGTAGGTCTTGTCTATTACATGTTGGGTTTATGGAACGGTATCTGAGCTAATTTGAAACCCTTGTTTTATGCATCACCCCACCTCACCTTTCCCGTTCAGCAGCCATAGTGTGTTTTCTAAATGTGTGACTCTGTTCTGTTTTGTAATTCAGTTCAAGTGTAGGGATTTTAACATTCCCTCTATAAGTGTTAGATTGTGATAAGTGTCTTTTTCTGTGTGACTTATTTCACTTAGAATCGTCGTACCTAAATCCATTCATCATGCTGCTACTAGCATTATAACATTGATTTCATGGCTGAGTGATATTCCATTGTACATACGGACCACAACTTCTTTATCCATTTTTCTCTTTCCTGGGATATTTAAGGTGTAATAAAGTGGAGGTTGTTGTCAACAGAGCAGCCCTAATCTTCGGGGTGCCTCTGTCTTGCTGCTTTTTAGTTTTCCCAATTTATACGCCCATGAATGGAAGGGCCCTATTCTCTCTAAGCTGTGTTTTTTAGATATTTCAGGACACACCGTACACTTCTCCAGAGTGGCTGTTGGCAATTTACATCCCGCCCATCAGCGTAGCAAGGCTCCCATTTCTCCATGGCCTGTCCTGCATTTCTGGTTTTGACACGTTTTTCAGCATGACCATTTTGACCGATGGGAAACGAGACTTCTTTGTAGCGCTGATTTGCCTTTCCAGGTTGCTTGGTTGGCCAAAAAGGGCGTATGCGTTTTTTCCTGAATATATTCAGGAAAAAACGCATACGCCCTTTTTGGCCAAGGGCAACATTGTCGACGTTTTGCCGCTTTTCATGTGCTTTAAAGGCGATTCGAATGTACCTCCTGAAATCTGTTTCCTGCAATTCTGCCTTGCTTTCAAATCCTCTTCGTTGCCTTCCCTCAATATATTTGGGGATGAGAGTTATCATTTATAACTCTGCAGGTTTGTGAATTTCAGTGCCCCTGAGCTCCGTTTTTCCACTCGCTTTCTTGGGAGCTGGCCGCAAAAGCGCAGGACTGCTTCAGGCCCTATTCTGGTTCCGGGGGGGCAGGCTGAGCCTGTGGTTAATTCTTCCTCCTGATGGGAAACTAGAGTGACCTGTGCCTTTCCCAACACCTAGAGCTAGTCTCTCATTGGTTCCCCCTCCTTCTGTTCATCCTCAGGACAAATTGCAACCTGTACGGAACAGGAGGTTAAAGGTGCTGCTGATTCTCCAAGGAGGGAGATTGCTAGTAAAGCGGCTGTAATGGCCACCCCGAGCACAAGGAGATGAGAAATGAGGTTCGTTTTAGAAACCTTTCCCGGTCACACGGTGTACCAACTTCTGGGTTTCTCATGCATGTTTTCGATGTAGGAAGAGGCCCTTGAATCTGGAGCTTTGGGTCCCATGGAATGGGTACCACGCAGTATTACTTTAAAGGGTCTGTGTTTGCTCACCGAACCTCAACAAACCTCTCAGCCCCAAGAGTGTCCACCCTTATGTCTCATCCAGCTGTGTGTCTACATATGGTCAATTCAGGTTGCATCACAGCCCCTGAACGAGTTTTGTAAGAATTTCTCTTTCACTGTCTTTGTTTCATGGGTTTTTAAAAGTAATTTATTTTTATAATGGGGTTTAGCTGCTTTTCACTGCTGTGTTTATGCCGCTTTACACCCACTTGACTCACTTACAGAGAGATATCAATCCATAGGTTTTAAGATTCTTAAGAGTCAGATATATTCTTGTGCGGTGAATAGGGGGTGTTGAGTCCAGTTCACTGAGCAAGGAGTAGGTCTTGTCTATTACATGTTGGGTTTATGGAACGGTATCTGAGCTAATTTGAAACCCTTGTTTTATGCATCACCCCACCTCACCTTTCCCGTTCAGCAGCCATAGTGTGTTTTCTAAATGTGTGACTCTGTTCTGTTTTGTAATTCAGTTCAAGTGTAGGGATTTTAACATTCCCTCTATAAGTGTTAGATTATGATAAGTGTCTTTTTCTGTGTGACTTATTTCACTTAGAATCGTCGTACCTAAATCCATTCATCATGCTGCTACTAGCATTATAACATTGATTTCATGGCTGAGTGATATTCCATTGTACATACGGACCACAACTTCTTTATCCATTTTTCTCTTTCCTGGGATATTTAAGGTGTAATAAAGTGGAGGTTGTTGTCAACAGAGCAGCCCTAATCTTCGGGGTGCCTCTGTCTTGCTGCTTTTTAGTTTTCCCAATTTATACGCCCATGAATGGAAGGGCCCTAGTCTCTCTAAGCTGTGTTTTTTAGATATTTCAGGACACACCGTACACTTCTCCAGAGTGGCTTTTGGCAATTTACATCCCGCCCATCAGCGTAGCAAGGCTCCCATTTCTCCATGGCCTGTCCTGCATTTCTGGTTTTGACACTTTTTTCAGCATGACCATTTTGACCGATGGGAAACGAGACTTCTTTGTAGCGCTGATTTACCTTTCCAGGTTGCTTGGTTGGCCAAAAAGGGCGTATGCGTTTTTTCCTGAATATATTCAGGAAAAAACGCATACGCCCTTTTTGGCCAAGGGCAACATTGTCGACGTTTTGCCGCTTTTCATGTGCTTTAAAGGCGATTCGAATGTACCTCCTGAAATCTGTTTCCTGCAATTCTGCCTTGCTTTCAAAATCTCTTCGTTGCCTTCCCTCAATATATTTGGGGATGAGAGTTATCATTTATAACTCTGCAGGTTTGTGAATTTCAGTGCCCCTGAGATCCGTTTTTCCACTCGCTTTTTTGGGAGCTGGCCGCAAAAGCGCAGGACTGCTTCAGGCCCTATTCTGGTTCCGGGGGGGCAGGCTGAGCCTGTGGTTAATTCTTCCTCCTGATGGGAAACCAGAGTGACCTGTGCCTTTCCCAACACCTAGAGCTAGTCTCTCATTGGTTCCCCCTCCTTCTGTTCATCCTCAGGACAAATTGCAACGTGTACGGAACAGGAGGTTAAAGGTGCTGCTGATTCTCCAAGGAGGGAGATTGCTAGTAAAGCGGCTGTAATGGCCACCCCGAGCACAAGGAGATGAGAAATGAGGTGCGTTTTAGAAACCTTTCCCGGTCACACGGTGTACCAACTTCTGGGTTTCTCATGCATGTTTTCGATGTAGGAAGAGGCCCTTGAACCTGGAGATTTGGGACCCATGGGATGGGTACCACGCAGAATTACTTTAAAGGGTCTGTGTTTGCTCACCGAACCTCAACAAACCTCTCAGCCCCAAGAGTGTCCACCCTTATGTCTCATCCAGCTGTGTGTCTACATATGGTCAATTCAGGTTGCATCACAGCCCCTGAACGAATTTTGTAAGAATTTCTCTTTCACTGTCTTTGTTTCATGGGTTTTTAAAAGTAATTTATTTTTATAATGGGGTTTAGCTGCTTTTCACTGCTGTGTTTATGCCGCTTTACACCCACTTGACTCACTTACAGAGAGATATCAATCCATAGGTTTTAAGATTCTTAAGAGTCAGATATATTCTTGTGCGGTGAATAGGGGGTGTTGAGTCCAGTTCACTGAGCAAGGAGTAGGTCTTGTCTATTACATGTTGGGTTTATGGAACGGTATCTGAGCTAATTTGAAACCCTTGTTTTATGCATCACCCCACCTCACCTTTCCCGTTCAGCAGCCATAGTGTGTTTTCTAAATGTGTGACTCTGTTCTGTTTTGTAATTCAGTTCAAGTGTAGGGATTTTAACATTCCCTCTATAAGTGTTAGATTGTGATAAGTGTCTTTTTCTGTGTGACTTATTTCACTTAGAATCGTCGTACCTAAATCCATTCATCATGCTGCTACTAGCATTATAACATTGATTTCATGGCTGAGTGATATTCCATTGTACATACGGACCACAACTTCTTTATCCATTTTTCTCTTTCCTGGGATATTTAAGGTGTAATAAAGTGGAGGTTGTTGTCAACAGAGCAGCCCTAATCTTCGGGGTGCCTCTGTCTTGCTGCTTTTTAGTTTTCCCAATTTATACGCCCATGAATGGAAGGGCCCTAGTCTCTCTAAGCTGTGTTTTTTAGATATTTCAGGACACACCGTACACTTCTCCAGAGTGGCTGTTGGCAATTTACATCCCGCCCATCAGCGTAGCAAGGCTCCCATTTCTCCATGGCCTGTCCTGCATTTCTGGTTTTGACACGTTTTTCAGCATGACCATTTTGACCGATGGGAAACGAGACTTCTTTGTAGCGCTGATTTGCCTTTCCAGGTTGCTTGGTTGGCCAAAAAGGGCGTATGCGTTTTTTCCTGAATATATTCAGGAAAAAACGCATACGCCCTTTTTGGCCAAGGGCAACATTGTCGACGTTTTGCCGCTTTTCATGTGCTTTAAAGGCGATTCGAATGTACCTCCTGAAATCTGTTTCCTGCAATTCTGCCTTGCTTTCAAATCCTCTTCGTTGCCTTCCCTCAATATATTTGGGGATGAGAGTTATCATTTATAACTCTGCAGGTTTGTGAATTTCAGTGCCCCTGAGCTCCGTTTTTCCACTCGCTTTCTTGGGAGCTGGCCGCAAAAGCGCAGGACTGCTTCAGGCCCTATTCTGGTTCCGGGGGGGCAGGCTGAGCCTGTGGTTAATTCTTCCTCCTGATGGGAAACTAGAGTGACCTGTGCCTTTCCCAACACCTAGAGCTAGTCTCTCATTGGTTCCCCCTCCTTCTGTTCATCCTCAGGACAAATTGCAACCTGTACGGAACAGGTGGTTAAAGGTGCTGCTGATTCTCCAAGGAGGGAGATTGCTAGTAAAGCGGCTGTAATGGCCACCCCGAGCACAAGGAGATGAGAAATGAGGTTCGTTTTAGAAACCTTTCCCGGTCACACGGTGTACCAACTTCTGGGTTTCTCATGCATGTTTTCGATGTAGGAAGAGGCCCTTGAATCTGGAGCTTTGGGTCCCATGGAATGGGTACCACGCAGAATTACTTTAAAGGGTCTGTGTTTGCTCACCGAACCTCAACAAACCTCTCAGCCCCAAGAGTGTCCACCCTTATGTCTCATCCAGCTGTGTGTCTACATATGGTCAATTCAGGTTGCATCACAGCCCCTGAACGAATTTTGTAAGAATTTCTCTTTCACTGTCTTTGTTTCATGGGTTTTTAAAAGTAATTTATTTTTATAATGGGGTTTAGCTGCTTTTCACTGCTGTGTTTATGCCGCTTTACACCCACTTGACTCACTTACAGAGAGATATCAATCCATAGGTTTTAAGATTCTTAAGAGTCAGATATATTCTTGTGCGGTGAATAGGGGGTGTTGAGTCCAGTTCACTGAGCAAGGAGTAGGTCTTGTCTATTACATGTTGGGTTTATGGAACGGTATCTGAGCTAATTTGAAACCCTTGTTTTATGCATCACCCCACCTCACCTTTCCCGTTCAGCAGCCATAGTGTGTTTTCTAAATGTGTGACTCTGTTCTGTTTTGTAATTCAGTTCAAGTGTAGGGATTTTAACATTCCCTCTATAAGTGTTAGATTGTGATAAGTGTCTTTTTCTGTGTGACTTATTTCACTTAGAATCGTCGTACCTAAATCCATTCATCATGCTGCTACTAGCATTATAACATTGATTTCATGGCTGAGTGATATTCCATTGTACATACGGACCACAACTTCTTTATCCATTTTTCTCTTTCCTGGGATATTTAAGGTGTAATAAAGTGGAGGTTGTTGTCAACAGAGCAGCCCTAATCTTCGGGGTGCCTCTGTCTTGCTGCTTTTTAGTTTTCCCAATTTATACGCCCATGAATGGAAGGGCCCTAGTCTCTCTAAGCTGTGTTTTTTAGATATTTCAGGACACACCGTACACTTCTCCAGAGTGGCTTTTGGCAATTTACATCCCGCCCATCAGCGTAGCAAGGCTCCCATTTCTCCATGGCCTGTCCTGCATTTCTGGTTTTGACACTTTTTTCAGCATGACCATTTTGACCGATGGGAAACGAGACTTCTTTGTAGCGCTGATTTACCTTTCCAGGTTGCTTGGTTGGCCAAAAAGGGCGTATGCGTTTTTTCCTGAATATATTCAGGAAAAAACGCATACGCCCTTTTTGGCCAAGGGCAACATTGTCGACGTTTTGCCGCTTTTCATGTGCTTTAAAGGCGATTCGAATCTACCTCCTGAAGTCTGTTTCCTGCAATTCTGCCTTGCTTTCAAATCCTCTTCGTTGCCTTCCCTCAATATATTTGGGGATGAGAGTTATCATTTATAACTCTGCAGGTTTGTGAATTGCAGTGCCCCTGAGCTCCGTTTTTCCACTCGCTTTTTTGGGAGCTGGCCGCAAAAGCGCAGGACTGCTTCAGGCCCTATTCTGGTTCCGGGGGGGCAGGCTGAGCCTGTGGTTAATTCTTCCTCCTGATGGGAAACTAGAGTGACCTGTGCCTTTCCCAACACCTAGAGCTAGTCTCTCATTGGTTCCCCCTCCTTCTGTTCATCCTCAGGACAAATTGCAACGTGTACGGAACAGGAGGTTAAAGGTGCTGCTGATTCTCCAAGGAGGGAGATTGCTAGTAAAGCGGCTGTAATGGCCACCCCGAGCACAAGGAGATGAGAAATGAGGTGCGTTTTAGAAACCTTTCCCGGTCACACGGTGTACCAACTTCTGGGTTTCTCATGCATGTTTTCGATGTAGGAAGAGGCCCTTGAACCTGGAGATTTGGGACCCATGGGATGGGTACCACGCAGAATTACTTTAAAGGGTCTGTGTTTGCTCACCGAACCTCAACAAACCTCTCAGCCCCAAGAGTGTCCACCCTTATGTCTCATCCAGCTGTGTGTCTACATATGGTCAATTCAGGTTGCATCACAGCCCCTGAACGAATTTTGTAAGAATTTCTCTTTCACTGTCTTTGTTTCATGGGTTTTTAAAAGTAATTTATTTTTATAATGGGGTTTAGCTGCTTTTCACTGCTGTGTTTATGCCGCTTTACACCCACTTGACTCACTTACAGAGAGATATCAATCCATAGGTTTTAAGATTCTTAAGAGTCAGATATATTCTTGTGCGGTGAATAGGGGGTGTTGAGTCCAGTTCACTGAGCAAGGAGTAGGTCTTGTCTATTACATGTTGGGTTTATGGAACGGTATCTGAGCTAATTTGAAACCCTTGTTTTATGCATCACCCCACCTCACCTTTCCCGTTCAGCAGCCATAGTGTGTTTTCTAAATGTGTGACTCTGTTCTGTTTTGTAATTCAGTTCAAGTGTAGGGATTTTAACATTCCCTCTATAAGTGTTAGATTGTGATAAGTGTGTTTTTCTGTGTGACTTATTTCACTTAGAATCGTCGTACCTAAATCCATTCATCATGCTGCTACTAGCATTATAACATTGATTTCATGGCTGAGTGATATTCCATTGTACATACGGACCACAACTTCTTTATCCATTTTTCTCTTTCCTGGGATATTTAAGGTGTAATAAAGTGGAGGTTGTTGTCAACAGAGCAGCCCTAATCTTCGGGGTGCCTCTGTCTTGCTGCTTTTTAGTTTTCCCAATTTATACGCCCATGAATGGAAGGGCCCTATTCTCTCTAAGCTGTGTTTTTTAGATATTTCAGGACACACCGTACACTTCTCCAGAGTGGCTGTTGGCAATTTACATCCCGCCCATCAGCGTAGCAAGGCTCCCATTTCTCCATGGCCTGTCCTGCATTTCTGGTTTTGACACTTTTTTCAGCATGACCATTTTGACCGATGGGAAACGAGACTTCTTTGTAGCGCTGATTTGCCTTTCCAGGTTGCTTGGTTGGCCAAAAAGGGCGTATGCGTTTTTTCCTGAATATATTCAGGAAAAAACGCATACGCCCTTTTTGGCCAAGGGCAACATTGTCGACGTTTTGCCGCTTTTCATGTGCTTTAAAGGCGATTCGAATGTACCTCCTGAAATCTGTTTCCTGCAATTCTGCCTTGCTTTCAAATCCTCTTCGTTGCCTTCCCTCAATATATTTGGGGATGAGAGTTATCATTTATAACTCTGCAGGTTTGTGAATTTCAGTGCCCCTGAGCTCCGTTTTTCCACTCGCTTTTTTGGGAGCTGGCCGCAAAAGCGCAGGACTGCTTCAGGCCCTATTCTGGTTCCGGGGGGGCAGGCTGAGCCTGTGGTTAATTCTTCCTCCTGATGGGAAACTAGAGTGACCTGTGCCTTTCCCAACACCTAGAGCTAGTCTCTCATTGGTTCCCCCTCCTTCTGTTCATCCTCAGGACAAATTGCAACGTGTACGGAACAGGAGGTTAAAGGTGCTGCTGATTCTCCAAGGAGGGAGATTGCTAGTAAAGCGGCTGTAATGGCCACCCCGAGCACAAGGAGATGAGAAATGAGGTGCGTTTTAGAAACCTTTCCCGGTCACACGGTGTACCAACTTCTGGGTTTCTCATGCATGTTTTCGATGTAGGAAGAGGCCCTTGAACCTGGAGATTTGGGACCCATGGGATGGGTACCACGCAGAATTACTTTAAAGGGTCTGTGTTTGCTCACCGAACCTCAACAAACCTCTCAGCCCCAAGAGTGTCCACCCTTATGTCTCATCCAGCTGTGTGTCTACATATGGTCAATTCAGGTTGCATCACAGCCCCTGAACGAGTTTTGTAAGAATTTCTCTTTCACTGTCTTTGTTTCATGGGTTTTTAAAAGTAATTTATTTTTATAATGGGGTTTAGCTGCTTTTCACTGCTGTGTTTATGCCGCTTTACACCCACTTGACTCACTTACAGAGAGATATCAATCCATAGGTTTTAAGATTCTTAAGAGTCAGATATATTCTTGTGCGGTGAATAGGGGGTGTTGAGTCCAGTTCACTGAGCAAGGAGTAGGTCTTGTCTATTACATGTTGGGTTTATGGAACGGTATCTGAGCTAATTTGAAACCCTTGTTTTATGCATCACCCCACCTCACCTTTCCCGTTCAGCAGCCATAGTGTGTTTTCTAAATGTGTGACTCTGTTCTGTTTTGTAATTCAGTTCAAGTGTAGGGATTTTAACATTCCCTCTATAAGTGTTAGATTATGATAAGTGTCTTTTTCTGTGTGACTTATTTCACTTAGAATCGTCGTACCTAAATCCATTCATCATGCTGCTACTAGCATTATAACATTGATTTCATGGCTGAGTGATATTCCATTGTACATACGGACCACAACTTCTTTATCCATTTTTCTCTTTCCTGGGATATTTAAGGTGTAATAAAGTGGAGGTTGTTGTCAACAGAGCAGCCCTAATCTTCGGGGTGCCTCTGTCTTGCTGCTTTTTAGTTTTCCCAATTTATACGCCCATGAATGGAAGGGCCCTAGTCTCTCTAAGCTGTGTTTTTTAGATATTTCAGGACACACCGTACACTTCTCCAGAGTGGCTGTTGGCAATTTACATCCCGCCCATCAGCGTAGCAAGGCTCCCATTTCTCCATGGCCTGTCCTGCATTTCTGGTTTTGACAGTTTTTTCAGCATGACCATTTTGACCGATGGGAAACGAGACTTCTTTGTAGCGCTGATTTGCCTTTCCAGGTTGCTTGGTTGGCCAAAAAGGGCATATGCGTTTTTTCCTGAATATATTCAGGAAAAAACGCATACGCCCTTTTTGGCCAAGGGCAACATTGTCGACGTTTTGCCGCTTTTCATGTGCTTTAAAGGCGATTCGAATGTACCTCCTGAAATCTGTTTCCTGCAATTCTGCCTTGCTTTCAAATCCTCTTCGTTGCCTTCCCTCAATATATTTGGGGTTGAGAGTTATCATTTATAACTCTGCAGGTTTGTGAATTGCAGTGCCCCTGAGCTCCGTTTTTCCACTCGCTTTTTTGGGAGCTGGCCGCAAAAGCGCAGGACTGCTTCAGGCCCTATTCTGGTTCCGGGGGGGCAGGCTGAGCCTGTGGTTAATTCTTCCTCCTGATGGGAAACTAGAGTGACCTGTGCCTTTCCCAACACCTAGAGCTAGTCTCTCATTGGTTCCCCCTCCTTCTGTTCATCCTCAGGACAAATTGCAACGTGTACGGAACAGGAGGTTAAAGGTGCTGCTGATTCTCCAAGGAGGGAGATTGCTAGTAAAGCGGCTGTAATGGCCACCCCGAGCACAAGGAGATGAGAAATGAGGTGCGTTTTAGAAACCTTTCCCGGTCACACGGTGTACCAACTTCTGGGTTTCTCATGCATGTTTTCGATGTAGGAAGAGGCCCTTGAACCTGGAGATTTGGGACCCATGGGATGGGTACCACGCAGAATTACTTTAAAGGGTCTGTGTTTGCTCACCGAACCTCAACAAACCTCTCAGCCCCAAGAGTGTCCACCCTTATGTCTCATCCAGCTGTGTGTCTACATATGGTCAATTCAGGTTGCATCACAGCCCCTGAACGAATTTTGTAAGAATTTCTCTTTCACTGTCTTTGTTTCATGGGTTTTTAAAAGTAATTTATTTTTATAATGGGGTTTAGCTGCTTTTCACTGCTGTGTTTATGCCGCTTTACACCCACTTGACTCACTTACAGAGAGATATCAATCCATAGGTTTTAAGATTCTTAAGAGTCAGATATATTCTTGTGCGGTGAATAGGGGGTGTTGAGTCCAGTTCACTGAGCAAGGAGTAGGTCTTGTCTATTACATGTTGGGTTTATGGAACGGTATCTGAGCTAATTTGAAACCCTTGTTTTATGCATCACCCCACCTCACCTTTCCCGTTCAGCAGCCATAGTGTGTTTTCTAAATGTGTGACTCTGTTCTGTTTTGTAATTCAGTTCAAGTGTAGGGATTTTAACATTCCCTCTATAAGTGTTAGATTATGATAAGTGTCTTTTTCTGTGTGACTTATTTCACTTAGAATCGTCGTACCTAAATCCATTCATCATGCTGCTACTAGCATTATAACATTGATTTCATGGCTGAGTGATATTCCATTGTACATACGGACCACAACTTCTTTATCCATTTTTCTCTTTCCTGGGATATTTAAGGTGTAATAAAGTGGAGGTTGTTGTCAACAGAGCAGCCCTAATCTTCGGGGTGCCTCTGTCTTGCTGCTTTTTAGTTTTCCCAATTTATACGCCCATGAATGGAAGGGCCCTAGTCTCTCTAAGCTGTGTTTTTTAGATATTTCAGGACACACCGTACACTTCTCCAGAGTGGCTGTTGGCAATTTACATCCCGCCCATCAGCGTAGCAAGGCTCCCATTTCTCCATGGCCTGTCCTGCATTTCTGGTTTTGACAGTTTTTTCAGCATGACCATTTTGACCGATGGGAAACGAGACTTCTTTGTAGCGCTGATTTGCCTTTCCAGGTTGCTTGGTTGGCCAAAAAGGGCATATGCGTTTTTTCCTGAATATATTCAGGAAAAAACGCATACGCCCTTTTTGGCCAAGGGCAACATTGTCGACGTTTTGCCGCTTTTCATGTGCTTTAAAGGCGATTCGAATGTACCTCCTGAAATCTGTTTCCTGCAATTCTGCCTTGCTTTCAAATCCTCTTCGTTGCCTTCCCTCAATATATTTGGGGTTGAGAGTTATCATTTATAACTCTGCAGGTTTGTGAATTTCAGTGCCCCTGAGCTCCGTTTTTCCACTCGCTTTTTTGGGAGCTGGCCGCAAAAGCGCAGGATTGCTTCAGGCCCTATTCTGGTTCCGGGGGGGGGCAGGCTGAGCCTGTGGTTAATTCTTCCTCCTGATGGGAAACTAGAGTGACCTGTGCCTTTCCCAACACCTAGAGCTAGTCTCTCATTGGTTCCCCCTCCTTCTGTTCATCCTCAGGACAAATTGCAACGTGTACGGAACAGGAGGTTAAAGGTGCTGCTGATTCTCCAAGGAGGGAGATTGCTAGTAAAGCGGCTGTAATGGCCACCCCGAGCACAAGGAGATGAGAAATGAGGTGCGTTTTAGAAACCTTTCCCGGTCACACGGTGTACCAACTTCTGGGTTTCTCATGCATGTTTTCGATGTAGGAAGAGGCCCTTGAACCTGGAGATTTGGGACCCATGGGATGGGTACCACGCAGAATTACTTTAAAGGGTCTGTGTTTGCTCACCGAACCTCAACAAACCTCTCAGCCCCAAGAGTGTCCACCCTTATGTCTCATCCAGCTGTGTGTCTACATATGGTCAATTCAGGTTGCATCACAGCCCCTGAACGAATTTTGTAAGAATTTCTCTTTCACTGTCTTTGTTTCATGGGTTTTTAAAAGTAATTTATTTTTATAATGGGGTTTAGCTGCTTTTCACTGCTGTGTTTATGCCGCTTTACACCCACTTGACTCACTTACAGAGAGATATCAATCCATAGGTTTTAAGATTCTTAAGAGTCAGATATATTCTTGTGCGGTGAATAGGGGGTGTTGAGTCCAGTTCACTGAGCAAGGAGTAGGTCTTGTCTATTACATGTTGGGTTTATGGAACGGTATCTGAGCTAATTTGAAACCCTTGTTTTATGCATCACCCCACCTCACCTTTCCCGTTCAGCAGCCATAGTGTGTTTTCTAAATGTGTGACTCTGTTCTGTTTTGTAATTCAGTTCAAGTGTAGGGATTTTAACATTCCCTCTATAAGTGTTAGATTATGATAAGTGTCTTTTTCTGTGTGACTTATTTCACTTAGAATCGTCGTAACTAAATCCATTCATCATGCTGCTACTAGCATTATAACATTGATTTCATGGCTGAGTGATATTCCATTGTACATACGGACCACAACTTCTTTATCCATTTTTCTCTTTCCTGGGATATTTAAGGTGTAATAAAGTGGAGGTTGTTGTCAACAGAGCAGCCCTAATCTTCGGGGTGCCTCTGTCTTGCTGCTTTTTAGTTTTCCCAATTTATACGCCCATGAATGGAAGGGCCCTATTCTCTCTAAGCTGTGTTTTTTAGATATTTCAGGACACACCGTACACTTCTCCAGAGTGGCTGTTGGCAATTTACATCCCGCCCATCAGCTTAGCAAGGCTCCCATTTCTCCATGGCCTGTCCTGCATTTCTGGTTTTGACACTTTTTTCAGCATGACCATTTTGACCGATGGGAAACGAGACTTCTTTGTAGCGCTGATTTGCCTTTCCAGGTTGCTTGGTTGGCCAAAAAGGGCATATGCGTTTTTTCCTGAATATATTCAGGAAAAAACGCATACGCCCTTTTTGGCCAAGGGCAACATTGTCGACGTTTTGCCGCTTTTCATGTGCTTTAAAGGCGATTCGAATGTACCTCCTGAAATCTGTTTCCTGCAATTCTGCCTTGCTTTCAAATCCTCTTCGTTGCCTTCCCTCAATATATTTGGGGATGAGAGTTATCATTTATAACTCTGCAGGTTTGTGAATTTCAGTGCCCCTGAGCTCCGTTTTTCCACTCGCTTTTTTGGGAGCTGGCCTCAAAAGCGCAGGATTGCTTCAGGCCCTATTCTGGTTCCGGGGGGGGGGGCAGGCTGAGCCTGTGGTTAATTCTTCCTCCTGATGGGAAACTAGAGTGACCTGTGCCTTTCCCAACACCTAGAGCTAGTCTCTCATTGGTTCCCCCTCCTTCTGTTCATCCTCAGGACAAATTGCAACGTGTACGGAACAGGAGGTTAAAGGTGCTGCTGATTCTCCAAGGAGGGAGATTGCTAGTAAAGCGGCTGTAATGGCCACCCCGAGCACAAGGAGATGAGAAATGAGGTGCGTTTTAGAAACCTTTCCCGGTCACACGGTGTACCAACTTCTGGGTTTCTCATGCATGTTTTCGATGTAGGAAGAGGCCCTTGAACCTGGAGATTTGGGACCCATGGGATGGGTACCACGCAGAATTACTTTAAAGGGTCTGTGTTTGCTCACCGAACCTCAACAAACCTCTCAGCCCCAAGAGTGTCCACCCTTATGTCTCATCCAGCTGTGTGTCTACATATGGTCAATTCAGGTTGCATCACAGCCCCTGAACGAATTTTGTAAGAATTTCTCTTTCACTGTCTTTGTTTCATTGGTTTTTAAAAGTAATTTATTTTTATAATGGGGTTTAGCTGCTTTTCACTGCTGTGTTTATGCCGCTTTACACCCACTTGACTCACTTACAGAGAGATATCAATCCATAGGTTTTAAGATTCTTAAGAGTCAGATATATTCTTGTGCGGTGAATAGGGGGTGTTGAGTCCAGTTCACTGAGCAAGGAGTAGGTCTTGTCTATTACATGTTGGGTTTATGGAACGGTATCTGAGCTAATTTGAAACCCTTGTTTTATGCATCACCCCACCTCACCTTTCCCGTTCAGCAGCCATAGTGTGTTTTCTAAATGTGTGACTCTGTTCTGTTTTGTAATTCAGTTCAAGTGTAGGGATTTTAACATTCCCTCTATAAGTGTTAGATTATGATAAGTGTCTTTTTCTGTGTGACTTATTTCACTTAGAATCGTCGTACCTAAATCCATTCATCATGCTGCTACTAGCATTATAACATTGATTTCATGGCTGAGTGATATTCCATTGTACATACGGACCACAACTTCTTTATCCATTTTTCTCTTTCCTGGGATATTTAAGGTGTAATAAAGTGGAGGTTGTTGTCAACAGAGCAGCCCTAATCTTCGGGGTGCCTCTGTCTTGCTGCTTTTTAGTTTTCCCAATTTATACGCCCATGAATGGAAGGGCCCTATTCTCTCTAAGCTGTGTTTTTTAGATATTTCAGGACACACCGTACACTTCTCCAGAGTGGCTGTTGGCAATTTACATCCCGCCCATCAGCTTAGCAAGGCTCCCATTTCTCCATGGCCTGTCCTGCATTTCTGGTTTTGACACTTTTTTCAGCATGACCATTTTGACCGATGGGAAACGAGACTTCTTTGTAGCGCTGATTTGCCTTTCCAGGTGGCTTGGTTGGCCAAAAAGGGCGTATGCGTTTTTTCCTGAATATATTCAGGAAAAAACGCATACGCCCTTTTTGGCCAAGGGCAACATTGTCGACGTTTTGCCGCTTTTCATGTGCTTTAAAGGCGATTCGAATGTACCTCCTGAAATCTGTTTCCTGCAATTCTGCCTTGCTTTCAAATCCTCTTCGTTGCCTTCCCTCAATATATTTGGGGTTGAGAGTTATCATTTATAACTCTGCAGGTTTGTGAATTTCAGTGCCCCTGAGCTCCGTTTTTCCACTCGCTTTTTTGGGAGCTGGCCTCAAAAGCGCAGGATTGCTTCAGGCCCTATTCTGGTTCCGGGGGGGGGGCAGGCTGAGCCTGTGGTTAATTCTTCCTCCTGATGGGAAACTAGAGTGACCTGTGCCTTTCCCAACACCTAGAGCTAGTCTCTCATTGGTTCCCCCTCCTTCTGTTCATCCTCAGGACAAATTGCAACGTGTACGGAACAGGAGGTTAAAGGTGCTGCTGATTCTCCAAGGAGGGAGATTGCTAGTAAAGCGGCTGTAATGGCCACCCCGAGCACAAGGAGATGAGAAATGAGGTGCGTTTTAGAAACCTTTCCCGGTCACACGGTGTACCAACTTCTGGGTTTCTCATGCATGTTTTCGATGTAGGAAGAGGCCCTTGAACCTGGAGATTTGGGACCCATGGGATGGGTACCACGCAGAATTACTTTAAAGGGTCTGTGTTTGCTCACCGAACCTCAACAAACCTCTCAGCCCCAAGAGTGTCCACCCTTATGTCTCATCCAGCTGTGTGTCTACATATGGTCAATTCAGGTTGCATCACAGCCCCTGAACGAATTTTGTAAGAATTTCTCTTTCACTGTCTTTGTTTCATGGGTTTTTAAAAGTAATTTATTTTTATAATGGGGTTTAGCTGCTTTTCACTGCTGTGTTTATGCCGCTTTACACCCACTTGACTCACTTACAGAGAGATATCAATCCATAGGTTTTAAGATTCTTAAGAGTCAGATATATTCTTGTGCGGTGAATAGGGGGTGTTGAGTCCAGTTCACTGAGCAAGGAGTAGGTCTTGTCTATTACATGTTGGGTTTATGGAACGGTATCTGAGCTAATTTGAAACCCTTGTTTTATGCATCACCCCACCTCACCTTTCCCGTTCAGCAGCCATAGTGTGTTTTCTAAATGTGTGACTCTGTTCTGTTTTGTAATTCAGTTCAAGTGTAGGGATTTTAACATTCCCTCTATAAGTGTTAGATTATGATAAGTGTCTTTTTCTGTGTGACTTATTTCACTTAGAATCGTCGTACCTAAATCCATTCATCATGCTGCTACTAGCATTATAACATTGATTTCATGGCTGAGTGATATTCCATTGTACATACGGACCACAACTTCTTTATCCATTTTTCTCTTTCCTGGGATATTTAAGGTGTAATAAAGTGGAGGTTGTTGTCAACAGAGCAGCCCTAATCTTCGGGGTGCCTCTGTCTTGCTGCTTTTTAGTTTTCCCAATTTATACGCCCATGAATGGAAGGGCCCTATTCTCTCTAAGCTGTGTTTTTTAGATATTTCAGGACACACCGTACACTTCTCCAGAGTGGCTGTTGGCAATTTACATCCCGCCCATCAGCGTAGCAAGGCTCCCATTTCTCCATGGCCTGTCCTGCATTTCTGGTTTTGACACTTTTTTCAGCATGACCATTTTGACCGATGGGAAACGAGACTTCTTTGTAGCGCTGATTTACCTTTCCAGGTTGCTTGGTTGGCCAAAAAGGGCGTATGCGTTTTTTCCTGAATATATTCAGGAAAAAACGCATACGCCCTTTTTGGCCAAGGGCAACATTGTCGACGTTTTGCCGCTTTTCATGTGCTTTAAAGGCGATTCGAATCTACCTCCTGAAGTCTGTTTCCTGCAATTCTGCCTTGCTTTCAAATCCTCTTCGTTGCCTTCCCTCAATATATTTGGGGATGAGAGTTATCATTTATAACTCTGCAGGTTTGTGAATTGCAGTGCCCCTGAGCTCCGTTTTTCCACTCGCTTTTTTGGGAGCTGGCCGCAAAAGCGCAGGACTGCTTCAGGCCCTATTCTGGTTCCGGGGGGGCAGGCTGAGCCTGTGGTTAATTCTTCCTCCTGATGGGAAACTAGAGTGACCTGTGCCTTTCCCAACACCTAGAGCTAGTCTCTCATTGGTTCCCCCTCCTTCTGTTCATCCTCAGGACAAATTGCAACGTGTACGGAACAGGAGGTTAAAGGTGCTGCTGATTCTCCAAGGAGGGAGATTGCTAGTAAAGCGGCTGTAATGGCCACCCCGAGCACAAGGAGATGAGAAATGAGGTGCGTTTTAGAAACCTTTCCCGGTCACACGGTGTACCAACTTCTGGGTTTCTCATGCATGTTTTCGATGTAGGAAGAGGCCCTTGAACCTGGAGATTTGGGACCCATGGGATGGGTACCACGCAGAATTACTTTAAAGGGTCTGTGTTTGCTCACCGAACCTCAACAAACCTCTCAGCCCCAAGAGTGTCCACCCTTATGTCTCATCCAGCTGTGTGTCTACATATGGTCAATTCAGGTTGCATCACAGCCCCTGAACGAATTTTGTAAGAATTTCTCTTTCACTGTCTTTGTTTCATGGGTTTTTAAAAGTAATTTATTTTTATAATGGGGTTTAGCTGCTTTTCACTGCTGTGTTTATGCCGCTTTACACCCACTTGACTCACTTACAGAGAGATATCAATCCATAGGTTTTAAGATTCTTAAGAGTCAGATATATTCTTGTGCGGTGAATAGGGGGTGTTGAGTCCAGTTCACTGAGCAAGGAGTAGGTCTTGTCTATTACATGTTGGGTTTATGGAACGGTATCTGAGCTAATTTGAAACCCTTGTTTTATGCATCACCCCACCTCACCTTTCCCGTTCAGCAGCCATAGTGTGTTTTCTAAATGTGTGACTCTGTTCTGTTTTGTAATTCAGTTCAAGTGTAGGGATTTTAACCTTCCCTCTATAAGTGTTAGATTGTGATAAGTGTGTTTTTCTGTGTGACTTATTTCACTTAGAATCGTCGTACCTAAATCCATTCATCATGCTGCTACTAGCATTATAACATTGATTTCATGGCTGAGTGATATTCCATTGTACATACGGACCACAACTTCTTTATCCATTTTTCTCTTTCCTGGGATATTTAAGGTGTAATAAAGTGGAGGTTGTTGTCAACAGAGCAGCCCTAATCTTCGGGGTGCCTCTGTCTTGCTGCTTTTTAGTTTTCCCAATTTATACGCCCATGAATGGAAGGGCCCTATTCTCTCTAAGCTGTGTTTTTTAGATATTTCAGGACACACCGTACACTTCTCCAGAGTGGCTGTTGGCAATTTACATCCCGCCCATCAGCGTAGCAAGGCTCCCATTTCTCCATGGCCTGTCCTGCATTTCTGGTTTTGACACTTTTTTCAGCATGACCATTTTGACCGATGGGAAACGAGACTTCTTTGTAGCGCTGATTTGCCTTTCCAGGTTGCTTGGTTGGCCAAAAAGGGCGTATGCGTTTTTTCCTGAATATATTCAGGAAAAAACGCATACGCCCTTTTTGGCCAAGGGCAACATTGTCGACGTTTTGCCGCTTTTCATGTGCTTTAAAGGCGATTCGAATGTACCTCCTGAAATCTGTTTCCTGCAATTCTGCCTTGCTTTCAAATCCTCTTCGTTGCCTTCCCTCAATATATTTGGGGATGAGAGTTATCATTTATAACTCTGCAGGTTTGTGAATTTCAGTGCCCCTGAGCTCCGTTTTTCCACTCGCTTTTTTGGGAGCTGGCCGCAAAAGCGCAGGACTGCTTCAGGCCCTATTCTGGTTCCGGGGGGGCAGGCTGAGCCTGTGGTTAATTCTTCCTCCTGATGGGAAACTAGAGTGACCTGTGCCTTTCCCAACACCTAGAGCTAGTCTCTCATTGGTTCCCCCTCCTTCTGTTCATCCTCAGGACAAATTGCAACGTGTACGGAACAGGAGGTTAAAGGTGCTGCTGATTCTCCAAGGAGGGAGATTGCTAGTAAAGCGGCTGTAATGGCCACCCCGAGCACAAGGAGATGAGAAATGAGGTGCGTTTTAGAAACCTTTCCCGGTCACACGGTGTACCAACTTCTGGGTTTCTCATGCATGTTTTCGATGTAGGAAGAGGCCCTTGAACCTGGAGATTTGGGACCCATGGGATGGGTACCACGCAGAATTACTTTAAAGGGTCTGTGTTTGCTCACCGAACCTCAACAAACCTCTCAGCCCCAAGAGTGTCCACCCTTATGTCTCATCCAGCTGTGTGTCTACATATGGTCAATTCAGGTTGCATCACAGCCCCTGAACGAGTTTTGTAAGAATTTCTCTTTCACTGTCTTTGTTTCATGGGTTTTTAAAAGTAATTTATTTTTATAATGGGGTTTAGCTGCTTTTCACTGCTGTGTTTATGCCGCTTTACACCCACTTGACTCACTTACAGAGAGATATCAATCCATAGGTTTTAAGATTCTTAAGAGTCAGATATATTCTTGTGCGGTGAATAGGGGGTGTTGAGTCCAGTTCACTGAGCAAGGAGTAGGTCTTGTCTATTACATGTTGGGTTTATGGAACGGTATCTGAGCTAATTTGAAACCCTTGTTTTATGCATCACCCCACCTCACCTTTCCCGTTCAGCAGCCATAGTGTGTTTTCTAAATGTGTGACTCTGTTCTGTTTTGTAATTCAGTTCAAGTGTAGGGATTTTAACATTCCCTCTATAAGTGTTAGATTATGATAAGTGTCTTTTTCTGTGTGACTTATTTCACTTAGAATCGTCGTACCTAAATCCATTCATCATGCTGCTACTAGCATTATAACATTGATTTCATGGCTGAGTGATATTCCATTGTACATACGGACCACAACTTCTTTATCCATTTTTCTCTTTCCTGGGATATTTAAGGTGTAATAAAGTGGAGGTTGTTGTCAACAGAGCAGCCCTAATCTTCGGGGTGCCTCTGTCTTGCTGCTTTTTAGTTTTCCCAATTTATACGCCCATGAATGGAAGGGCCCTAGTCTCTCTAAGCTGTGTTTTTTAGATATTTCAGGACACACCGTACACTTCTCCAGAGTGGCTGTTGGCAATTTACATCCCGCCCATCAGCGTAGCAAGGCTCCCATTTCTCCATGGCCTGTCCTGCATTTCTGGTTTTGACAGTTTTTTCAGCATGACCATTTTGACCGATGGGAAACGAGACTTCTTTGTAGCGCTGATTTGCCTTTCCAGGTTGCTTGGTTGGCCAAAAAGGGCATATGCGTTTTTTCCTGAATATATTCAGGAAAAAACGCATACGCCCTTTTTGGCCAAGGGCAACATTGTCGACGTTTTGCCGCTTTTCATGTGCTTTAAAGGCGATTCGAATGTACCTCCTGAAATCTGTTTCCTGCAATTCTGCCTTGCTTTCAAATCCTCTTCGTTGCCTTCCCTCAATATATTTGGGGTTGAGAGTTATCATTTATAACTCTGCAGGTTTGTGAATTGCAGTGCCCCTGAGCTCCGTTTTTCCACTCGCTTTTTTGGGAGCTGGCCGCAAAAGCGCAGGACTGCTTCAGGCCCTATTCTGGTTCCGGGGGGGCAGGCTGAGCCTGTGGTTAATTCTTCCTCCTGATGGGAAACTAGAGTGACCTGTGCCTTTCCCAACACCTAGAGCTAGTCTCTCATTGGTTCCCCCTCCTTCTGTTCATCCTCAGGACAAATTGCAACGTGTACGGAACAGGAGGTTAAAGGTGCTGCTGATTCTCCAAGGAGGGAGATTGCTAGTAAAGCGGCTGTAATGGCCACCCCGAGCACAAGGAGATGAGAAATGAGGTGCGTTTTAGAAACCTTTCCCGGTCACACGGTGTACCAACTTCTGGGTTTCTCATGCATGTTTTCGATGTAGGAAGAGGCCCTTGAACCTGGAGATTTGGGACCCATGGGATGGGTACCACGCAGAATTACTTTAAAGGGTCTGTGTTTGCTCACCGAACCTCAACAAACCTCTCAGCCCCAAGAGTGTCCACCCTTATGTCTCATCCAGCTGTGTGTCTACATATGGTCAATTCAGGTTGCATCACAGCCCCTGAACGAATTTTGTAAGAATTTCTCTTTCACTGTCTTTGTTTCATGGGTTTTTAAAAGTAATTTATTTTTATAATGGGGTTTAGCTGCTTTTCACTGCTGTGTTTATGCCGCTTTACACCCACTTGACTCACTTACAGAGAGATATCAATCCATAGGTTTTAAGATTCTTAAGAGTCAGATATATTCTTGTGCGGTGAATAGGGGGTGTTGAGTCCAGTTCACTGAGCAAGGAGTAGGTCTTGTCTATTACATGTTGGGTTTATGGAACGGTATCTGAGCTAATTTGAAACCCTTGTTTTATGCATCACCCCACCTCACCTTTCCCGTTCAGCAGCCATAGTGTGTTTTCTAAATGTGTGACTCTGTTCTGTTTTGTAATTCAGTTCAAGTGTAGGGATTTTAACATTCCCTCTATAAGTGTTAGATTATGATAAGTGTCTTTTTCTGTGTGACTTATTTCACTTAGAATCGTCGTACCTAAATCCATTCATCATGCTGCTACTAGCATTATAACATTGATTTCATGGCTGAGTGATATTCCATTGTACATACGGACCACAACTTCTTTATCCATTTTTCTCTTTCCTGGGATATTTAAGGTGTAATAAAGTGGAGGTTGTTGTCAACAGAGCAGCCCTAATCTTCGGGGTGCCTCTGTCTTGCTGCTTTTTAGTTTTCCCAATTTATACGCCCATGAATGGAAGGGCCCTAGTCTCTCTAAGCTGTGTTTTTTAGATATTTCAGGACACACCGTACACTTCTCCAGAGTGGCTGTTGGCAATTTACATCCCGCCCATCAGCGTAGCAAGGCTCCCATTTCTCCATGGCCTGTCCTGCATTTCTGGTTTTGACAGTTTTTTCAGCATGACCATTTTGACCGATGGGAAACGAGACTTCTTTGTAGCGCTGATTTGCCTTTCCAGGTTGCTTGGTTGGCCAAAAAGGGCATATGCGTTTTTTCCTGAATATATTCAGGAAAAAACGCATACGCCCTTTTTGGCCAAGGGCAACATTGTCGACGTTTTGCCGCTTTTCATGTGCTTTAAAGGCGATTCGAATGTACCTCCTGAAATCTGTTTCCTGCAATTCTGCCTTGCTTTCAAATCCTCTTCGTTGCCTTCCCTCAATATATTTGGGGTTGAGAGTTATCATTTATAACTCTGCAGGTTTGTGAATTTCAGTGCCCCTGAGCTCCGTTTTTCCACTCGCTTTTTTGGGAGCTGGCCGCAAAAGCGCAGGATTGCTTCAGGCCCTATTCTGGTTCCGGGGGGGGGCAGGCTGAGCCTGTGGTTAATTCTTCCTCCTGATGGGAAACTAGAGTGACCTGTGCCTTTCCCAACACCTAGAGCTAGTCTCTCATTGGTTCCCCCTCCTTCTGTTCATCCTCAGGACAAATTGCAACGTGTACGGAACAGGAGGTTAAAGGTGCTGCTGATTCTCCAAGGAGGGAGATTGCTAGTAAAGCGGCTGTAATGGCCACCCCGAGCACAAGGAGATGAGAAATGAGGTGCGTTTTAGAAACCTTTCCCGGTCACACGGTGTACCAACTTCTGGGTTTCTCATGCATGTTTTCGATGTAGGAAGAGGCCCTTGAACCTGGAGATTTGGGACCCATGGGATGGGTACCACGCAGAATTACTTTAAAGGGTCTGTGTTTGCTCACCGAACCTCAACAAACCTCTCAGCCCCAAGAGTGTCCACCCTTATGTCTCATCCAGCTGTGTGTCTACATATGGTCAATTCAGGTTGCATCACAGCCCCTGAACGAATTTTGTAAGAATTTCTCTTTCACTGTCTTTGTTTCATGGGTTTTTAAAAGTAATTTATTTTTATAATGGGGTTTAGCTGCTTTTCACTGCTGTGTTTATGCCGCTTTACACCCACTTGACTCACTTACAGAGAGATATCAATCCATAGGTTTTAAGATTCTTAAGAGTCAGATATATTCTTGTGCGGTGAATAGGGGGTGTTGAGTCCAGTTCACTGAGCAAGGAGTAGGTCTTGTCTATTACATGTTGGGTTTATGGAACGGTATCTGAGCTAATTTGAAACCCTTGTTTTATGCATCACCCCACCTCACCTTTCCCGTTCAGCAGCCATAGTGTGTTTTCTAAATGTGTGACTCTGTTCTGTTTTGTAATTCAGTTCAAGTGTAGGGATTTTAACATTCCCTCTATAAGTGTTAGATTATGATAAGTGTCTTTTTCTGTGTGACTTATTTCACTTAGAATCGTCGTAACTAAATCCATTCATCATGCTGCTACTAGCATTATAACATTGATTTCATGGCTGAGTGATATTCCATTGTACATACGGACCACAACTTCTTTATCCATTTTTCTCTTTCCTGGGATATTTAAGGTGTAATAAAGTGGAGGTTGTTGTCAACAGAGCAGCCCTAATCTTCGGGGTGCCTCTGTCTTGCTGCTTTTTAGTTTTCCCAATTTATACGCCCATGAATGGAAGGGCCCTATTCTCTCTAAGCTGTGTTTTTTAGATATTTCAGGACACACCGTACACTTCTCCAGAGTGGCTGTTGGCAATTTACATCCCGCCCATCAGCTTAGCAAGGCTCCCATTTCTCCATGGCCTGTCCTGCATTTCTGGTTTTGACACTTTTTTCAGCATGACCATTTTGACCGATGGGAAACGAGACTTCTTTGTAGCGCTGATTTGCCTTTCCAGGTTGCTTGGTTGGCCAAAAAGGGCGTATGCGTTTTTTCCTGAATATATTCAGGAAAAAACGCATACGCCCTTTTTGGCCAAGGGCAACATTGTCGACGTTTTGCCGCTTTTCATGTGCTTTAAAGGCGATTCGAATGTACCTCCTGAAATCTGTTTCCTGCAATTCTGCCTTGCTTTCAAATCCTCTTCGTTGCCTTCCCTCAATATATTTGGGGATGAGAGTTATCATTTATAACTCTGCAGGTTTGTGAATTTCAGTGCCCCTGAGCTCCGTTTTTCCACTCGCTTTTTTGGGAGCTGGCCTCAAAAGCGCAGGATTGCTTCAGGCCCTATTCTGGTTCCGGGGGGGGGGGCAGGCTGAGCCTGTGGTTAATTCTTCCTCCTGATGGGAAACTAGAGTGACCTGTGCCTTTCCCAACACCTAGAGCTAGTCTCTCATTGGTTCCCCCTCCTTCTGTTCATCCTCAGGACAAATTGCAACGTGTACGGAACAGGAGGTTAAAGGTGCTGCTGATTCTCCAAGGAGGGAGATTGCTAGTAAAGCGGCTGTAATGGCCACCCCGAGCACAAGGAGATGAGAAATGAGGTGCGTTTTAGAAACCTTTCCCGGTCACACGGTGTACCAACTTCTGGGTTTCTCATGCATGTTTTCGATGTAGGAAGAGGCCCTTGAACCTGGAGATTTGGGACCCATGGGATGGGTACCACGCAGAATTACTTTAAAGGGTCTGTGTTTGCTCACCGAACCTCAACAAACCTCTCAGCCCCAAGAGTGTCCACCCTTATGTCTCATCCAGCTGTGTGTCTACATATGGTCAATTCAGGTTGCATCACAGCCCCTGAACGAATTTTGTAAGAATTTCTCTTTCACTGTCTTTGTTTCATGGGTTTTTAAAAGTAATTTATTTTTATAATGGGGTTTAGCTGCTTTTCACTGCTGTGTTTATGCCGCTTTACACCCACTTGACTCACTTACAGAGAGATATCAATCCATAGGTTTTAAGATTCTTAAGAGTCAGATATATTCTTGTGCGGTGAATAGGGGGTGTTGAGTCCAGTTCACTGAGCAAGGAGTAGGTCTTGTCTATTACATGTTGGGTTTATGGAACGGTATCTGAGCTAATTTGAAACCCTTGTTTTATGCATCACCCCACCTCACCTTTCCCGTTCAGCAGCCATAGTGTGTTTTCTAAATGTGTGACTCTGTTCTGTTTTGTAATTCAGTTCAAGTGTAGGGATTTTAACATTCCCTCTATAAGTGTTAGATTATGATAAGTGTCTTTTTCTGTGTGACTTATTTCACTTAGAATCGTCGTACCTAAATCCATTCATCATGCTGCTACTAGCATTATAACATTGATTTCATGGCTGAGTGATATTCCATTGTACATACGGACCACAACTTCTTTATCCATTTTTCTCTTTCCTGGGATATTTAAGGTGTAATAAAGTGGAGGTTGTTGTCAACAGAGCAGCCCTAATCTTCGGGGTGCCTCTGTCTTGCTGCTTTTTAGTTTTCCCAATTTATACGCCCATGAATGGAAGGGCCCTATTCTCTCTAAGCTGTGTTTTTTAGATATTTCAGGACACACCGTACACTTCTCCAGAGTGGCTGTTGGCAATTTACATCCCGCCCATCAGCGTAGCAAGGCTCCCATTTCTCCATGGCCTGTCCTGCATTTCTGGTTTTGACACTTTTTTCAGCATGACCATTTTGACCGATGGGAAACGAGACTTCTTTGTAGCGCTGATTTACCTTTCCAGGTTGCTTGGTTGGCCAAAAAGGGCGTATGCGTTTTTTCCTGAATATATTCAGGAAAAAACGCATACGCCCTTTTTGGCCAAGGGCAACATTGTCGACGTTTTGCCGCTTTTCATGTGCTTTAAAGGCGATTCGAATCTACCTCCTGAAGTCTGTTTCCTGCAATTCTGCCTTGCTTTCAAATCCTCTTCGTTGCCTTCCCTCAATATATTTGGGGATGAGAGTTATCATTTATAACTCTGCAGGTTTGTGAATTGCAGTGCCCCTGAGCTCCGTTTTTCCACTCGCTTTTTTGGGAGCTGGCCGCAAAAGCGCAGGACTGCTTCAGGCCCTATTCTGGTTCCGGGGGGGCAGGCTGAGCCTGTGGTTAATTCTTCCTCCTGATGGGAAACTAGAGTGACCTGTGCCTTTCCCAACACCTAGAGCTAGTCTCTCATTGGTTCCCCCTCCTTCTGTTCATCCTCAGGACAAATTGCAACGTGTACGGAACAGGAGGTTAAAGGTGCTGCTGATTCTCCAAGGAGGGAGATTGCTAGTAAAGCGGCTGTAATGGCCACCCCGAGCACAAGGAGATGAGAAATGAGGTGCGTTTTAGAAACCTTTCCCGGTCACACGGTGTACCAACTTCTGGGTTTCTCATGCATGTTTTCGATGTAGGAAGAGGCCCTTGAACCTGGAGATTTGGGACCCATGGGATGGGTACCACGCAGAATTACTTTAAAGGGTCTGTGTTTGCTCACCGAACCTCAACAAACCTCTCAGCCCCAAGAGTGTCCACCCTTATGTCTCATCCAGCTGTGTGTCTACATATGGTCAATTCAGGTTGCATCACAGCCCCTGAACGAATTTTGTAAGAATTTCTCTTTCACTGTCTTTGTTTCATGGGTTTTTAAAAGTAATTTATTTTTATAATGGGGTTTAGCTGCTTTTCACTGCTGTGTTTATGCCGCTTTACACCCACTTGACTCACTTACAGAGAGATATCAATCCATAGGTTTTAAGATTCTTAAGAGTCAGATATATTCTTGTGCGGTGAATAGGGGGTGTTGAGTCCAGTTCACTGAGCAAGGAGTAGGTCTTGTCTATTACATGTTGGGTTTATGGAACGGTATCTGAGCTAATTTGAAACCCTTGTTTTATGCATCACCCCACCTCACCTTTCCCGTTCAGCAGCCATAGTGTGTTTTCTAAATGTGTGACTCTGTTCTGTTTTGTAATTCAGTTCAAGTGTAGGGATTTTAACCTTCCCTCTATAAGTGTTAGATTGTGATAAGTGTGTTTTTCTGTGTGACTTATTTCACTTAGAATCGTCGTACCTAAATCCATTCATCATGCTGCTACTAGCATTATAACATTGATTTCATGGCTGAGTGATATTCCATTGTACATACGGACCACAACTTCTTTATCCATTTTTCTCTTTCCTGGGATATTTAAGGTGTAATAAAGTGGAGGTTGTTGTCAACAGAGCAGCCCTAATCTTCGGGGTGCCTCTGTCTTGCTGCTTTTTAGTTTTCCCAATTTATACGCCCATGAATGGAAGGGCCCTATTCTCTCTAAGCTGTGTTTTTTAGATATTTCAGGACACACCGTACACTTCTCCAGAGTGGCTGTTGGCAATTTACATCCCGCCCATCAGCGTAGCAAGGCTCCCATTTCTCCATGGCCTGTCCTGCATTTCTGGTTTTGACACTTTTTTCAGCATGACCATTTTGACCGATGGGAAACGAGACTTCTTTGTAGCGCTGATTTGCCTTTCCAGGTTGCTTGGTTGGCCAAAAAGGGCGTATGCGTTTTTTCCTGAATATATTCAGGAAAAAACGCATACGCCCTTTTTGGCCAAGGGCAACATTGTCGACGTTTTGCCGCTTTTCATGTGCTTTAAAGGCGATTCGAATGTACCTCCTGAAATCTGTTTCCTGCAATTCTGCCTTGCTTTCAAATCCTCTTCGTTGCCTTCCCTCAATATATTTGGGGATGAGAGTTATCATTTATAACTCTGCAGGTTTGTGAATTTCAGTGCCCCTGAGCTCCGTTTTTCCACTCGCTTTTTTGGGAGCTGGCCGCAAAAGCGCAGGACTGCTTCAGGCCCTATTCTGGTTCCGGGGGGGCAGGCTGAGCCTGTGGTTAATTCTTCCTCCTGATGGGAAACTAGAGTGACCTGTGCCTTTCCCAACACCTAGAGCTAGTCTCTCATTGGTTCCCCCTCCTTCTGTTCATCCTCAGGACAAATTGCAACGTGTACGGAACAGGAGGTTAAAGGTGCTGCTGATTCTCCAAGGAGGGAGATTGCTAGTAAAGCGGCTGTAATGGCCACCCCGAGCACAAGGAGATGAGAAATGAGGTGCGTTTTAGAAACCTTTCCCGGTCACACGGTGTACCAACTTCTGGGTTTCTCATGCATGTTTTCGATGTAGGAAGAGGCCCTTGAACCTGGAGATTTGGGACCCATGGGATGGGTACCACGCAGAATTACTTTAAAGGGTCTGTGTTTGCTCACCGAACCTCAACAAACCTCTCAGCCCCAAGAGTGTCCACCCTTATGTCTCATCCAGCTGTGTGTCTACATATGGTCAATTCAGGTTGCATCACAGCCCCTGAACGAGTTTTGTAAGAATTTCTCTTTCACTGTCTTTGTTTCATGGGTTTTTAAAAGTAATTTATTTTTATAATGGGGTTTAGCTGCTTTTCACTGCTGTGTTTATGCCGCTTTACACCCACTTGACTCACTTACAGAGAGATATCAATCCATAGGTTTTAAGATTCTTAAGAGTCAGATATATTCTTGTGCGGTGAATAGGGGGTGTTGAGTCCAGTTCACTGAGCAAGGAGTAGGTCTTGTCTATTACATGTTGGGTTTATGGAACGGTATCTGAGCTAATTTGAAACCCTTGTTTTATGCATCACCCCACCTCACCTTTCCCGTTCAGCAGCCATAGTGTGTTTTCTAAATGTGTGACTCTGTTCTGTTTTGTAATTCAGTTCAAGTGTAGGGATTTTAACATTCCCTCTATAAGTGTTAGATTATGATAAGTGTCTTTTTCTGTGTGACTTATTTCACTTAGAATCGTCGTACCTAAATCCATTCATCATGCTGCTACTAGCATTATAACATTGATTTCATGGCTGAGTGATATTCCATTGTACATACGGACCACAACTTCTTTATCCATTTTTCTCTTTCCTGGGATATTTAAGGTGTAATAAAGTGGAGGTTGTTGTCAACAGAGCAGCCCTAATCTTCGGGGTGCCTCTGTCTTGCTGCTTTTTAGTTTTCCCAATTTATACGCCCATGAATGGAAGGGCCCTAGTCTCTCTAAGCTGTGTTTTTTAGATATTTCAGGACACACCGTACACTTCTCCAGAGTGGCTGTTGGCAATTTACATCCCGCCCATCAGCGTAGCAAGGCTCCCATTTCTCCATGGCCTGTCCTGCATTTCTGGTTTTGACAGTTTTTTCAGCATGACCATTTTGACCGATGGGAAACGAGACTTCTTTGTAGCGCTGATTTGCCTTTCCAGGTTGCTTGGTTGGCCAAAAAGGGCATATGCGTTTTTTCCTGAATATATTCAGGAAAAAACGCATACGCCCTTTTTGGCCAAGGGCAACATTGTCGACGTTTTGCCGCTTTTCATGTGCTTTAAAGGCGATTCGAATGTACCTCCTGAAATCTGTTTCCTGCAATTCTGCCTTGCTTTCAAATCCTCTTCGTTGCCTTCCCTCAATATATTTGGGGTTGAGAGTTATCATTTATAACTCTGCAGGTTTGTGAATTGCAGTGCCCCTGAGCTCCGTTTTTCCACTCGCTTTTTTGGGAGCTGGCCGCAAAAGCGCAGGACTGCTTCAGGCCCTATTCTGGTTCCGGGGGGGCAGGCTGAGCCTGTGGTTAATTCTTCCTCCTGATGGGAAACTAGAGTGACCTGTGCCTTTCCCAACACCTAGAGCTAGTCTCTCATTGGTTCCCCCTCCTTCTGTTCATCCTCAGGACAAATTGCAACGTGTACGGAACAGGAGGTTAAAGGTGCTGCTGATTCTCCAAGGAGGGAGATTGCTAGTAAAGCGGCTGTAATGGCCACCCCGAGCACAAGGAGATGAGAAATGAGGTGCGTTTTAGAAACCTTTCCCGGTCACACGGTGTACCAACTTCTGGGTTTCTCATGCATGTTTTCGATGTAGGAAGAGGCCCTTGAACCTGGAGATTTGGGACCCATGGGATGGGTACCACGCAGAATTACTTTAAAGGGTCTGTGTTTGCTCACCGAACCTCAACAAACCTCTCAGCCCCAAGAGTGTCCACCCTTATGTCTCATCCAGCTGTGTGTCTACATATGGTCAATTCAGGTTGCATCACAGCCCCTGAACGAATTTTGTAAGAATTTCTCTTTCACTGTCTTTGTTTCATGGGTTTTTAAAAGTAATTTATTTTTATAATGGGGTTTAGCTGCTTTTCACTGCTGTGTTTATGCCGCTTTACACCCACTTGACTCACTTACAGAGAGATATCAATCCATAGGTTTTAAGATTCTTAAGAGTCAGATATATTCTTGTGCGGTGAATAGGGGGTGTTGAGTCCAGTTCACTGAGCAAGGAGTAGGTCTTGTCTATTACATGTTGGGTTTATGGAACGGTATCTGAGCTAATTTGAAACCCTTGTTTTATGCATCACCCCACCTCACCTTTCCCGTTCAGCAGCCATAGTGTGTTTTCTAAATGTGTGACTCTGTTCTGTTTTGTAATTCAGTTCAAGTGTAGGGATTTTAACATTCCCTCTATAAGTGTTAGATTATGATAAGTGTCTTTTTCTGTGTGACTTATTTCACTTAGAATCGTCGTACCTAAATCCATTCATCATGCTGCTACTAGCATTATAACATTGATTTCATGGCTGAGTGATATTCCATTGTACATACGGACCACAACTTCTTTATCCATTTTTCTCTTTCCTGGGATATTTAAGGTGTAATAAAGTGGAGGTTGTTGTCAACAGAGCAGCCCTAATCTTCGGGGTGCCTCTGTCTTGCTGCTTTTTAGTTTTCCCAATTTATACGCCCATGAATGGAAGGGCCCTAGTCTCTCTAAGCTGTGTTTTTTAGATATTTCAGGACACACCGTACACTTCTCCAGAGTGGCTGTTGGCAATTTACATCCCGCCCATCAGCGTAGCAAGGCTCCCATTTCTCCATGGCCTGTCCTGCATTTCTGGTTTTGACAGTTTTTTCAGCATGACCATTTTGACCGATGGGAAACGAGACTTCTTTGTAGCGCTGATTTGCCTTTCCAGGTTGCTTGGTTGGCCAAAAAGGGCATATGCGTTTTTTCCTGAATATATTCAGGAAAAAACGCATACGCCCTTTTTGGCCAAGGGCAACATTGTCGACGTTTTGCCGCTTTTCATGTGCTTTAAAGGCGATTCGAATGTACCTCCTGAAATCTGTTTCCTGCAATTCTGCCTTGCTTTCAAATCCTCTTCGTTGCCTTCCCTCAATATATTTGGGGTTGAGAGTTATCATTTATAACTCTGCAGGTTTGTGAATTTCAGTGCCCCTGAGCTCCGTTTTTCCACTCGCTTTTTTGGGAGCTGGCCGCAAAAGCGCAGGATTGCTTCAGGCCCTATTCTGGTTCCGGGGGGGGGCAGGCTGAGCCTGTGGTTAATTCTTCCTCCTGATGGGAAACTAGAGTGACCTGTGCCTTTCCCAACACCTAGAGCTAGTCTCTCATTGGTTCCCCCTCCTTCTGTTCATCCTCAGGACAAATTGCAACGTGTACGGAACAGGAGGTTAAAGGTGCTGCTGATTCTCCAAGGAGGGAGATTGCTAGTAAAGCGGCTGTAATGGCCACCCCGAGCACAAGGAGATGAGAAATGAGGTGCGTTTTAGAAACCTTTCCCGGTCACACGGTGTACCAACTTCTGGGTTTCTCATGCATGTTTTCGATGTAGGAAGAGGCCCTTGAACCTGGAGATTTGGGACCCATGGGATGGGTACCACGCAGAATTACTTTAAAGGGTCTGTGTTTGCTCACCGAACCTCAACAAACCTCTCAGCCCCAAGAGTGTCCACCCTTATGTCTCATCCAGCTGTGTGTCTACATATGGTCAATTCAGGTTGCATCACAGCCCCTGAACGAATTTTGTAAGAATTTCTCTTTCACTGTCTTTGTTTCATGGGTTTTTAAAAGTAATTTATTTTTATAATGGGGTTTAGCTGCTTTTCACTGCTGTGTTTATGCCGCTTTACACCCACTTGACTCACTTACAGAGAGATATCAATCCATAGGTTTTAAGATTCTTAAGAGTCAGATATATTCTTGTGCGGTGAATAGGGGGTGTTGAGTCCAGTTCACTGAGCAAGGAGTAGGTCTTGTCTATTACATGTTGGGTTTATGGAACGGTATCTGAGCTAATTTGAAACCCTTGTTTTATGCATCACCCCACCTCACCTTTCCCGTTCAGCAGCCATAGTGTGTTTTCTAAATGTGTGACTCTGTTCTGTTTTGTAATTCAGTTCAAGTGTAGGGATTTTAACATTCCCTCTATAAGTGTTAGATTATGATAAGTGTCTTTTTCTGTGTGACTTATTTCACTTAGAATCGTCGTACCTAAATCCATTCATCATGCTGCTACTAGCATTATAACATTGATTTCATGGCTGAGTGATATTCCATTGTACATACGGACCACAACTTCTTTATCCATTTTTCTCTTTCCTGGGATATTTAAGGTGTAATAAAGTGGAGGTTGTTGTCAACAGAGCAGCCCTAATCTTCGGGGTGCCTCTGTCTTGCTGCTTTTTAGTTTTCCCAATTTATACGCCCATGAATGGAAGGGCCCTATTCTCTCTAAGCTGTGTTTTTTAGATATTTCAGGACACACCGTACACTTCTCCAGAGTGGCTGTTGGCAATTTACATCCCGCCCATCAGCTTAGCAAGGCTCCCATTTCTCCATGGCCTGTCCTGCATTTCTGGTTTTGACACTTTTTTCAGCATGACCATTTTGACCGATGGGAAACGAGACTTCTTTGTAGCGCTGATTTGCCTTTCCAGGTGGCTTGGTTGGCCAAAAAGGGCGTATGCGTTTTTTCCTGAATATATTCAGGAAAAAACGCATACGCCCTTTTTGGCCAAGGGCAACATTGTCGACGTTTTGCCGCTTTTCATGTGCTTTAAAGGCGATTCGAATGTACCTCCTGAAATCTGTTTCCTGCAATTCTGCCTTGCTTTCAAATCCTCTTCGTTGCCTTCCCTCAATATATTTGGGGTTGAGAGTTATCATTTATAACTCTGCAGGTTTGTGAATTTCAGTGCCCCTGAGCTCCGTTTTTCCACTCGCTTTTTTGGGAGCTGGCCTCAAAAGCGCAGGATTGCTTCAGGCCCTATTCTGGTTCCGGGGGGGGGGCAGGCTGAGCCTGTGGTTAATTCTTCCTCCTGATGGGAAACTAGAGTGACCTGTGCCTTTCCCAACACCTAGAGCTAGTCTCTCATTGGTTCCCCCTCCTTCTGTTCATCCTCAGGACAAATTGCAACGTGTACGGAACAGGAGGTTAAAGGTGCTGCTGATTCTCCAAGGAGGGAGATTGCTAGTAAAGCGGCTGTAATGGCCACCCCGAGCACAAGGAGATGAGAAATGAGGTGCGTTTTAGAAACCTTTCCCGGTCACACGGTGTACCAACTTCTGGGTTTCTCATGCATGTTTTCGATGTAGGAAGAGGCCCTTGAACCTGGAGATTTGGGACCCATGGGATGGGTACCACGCAGAATTACTTTAAAGGGTCTGTGTTTGCTCACCGAACCTCAACAAACCTCTCAGCCCCAAGAGTGTCCACCCTTATGTCTCATCCAGCTGTGTGTCTACATATGGTCAATTCAGGTTGCATCACAGCCCCTGAACGAATTTTGTAAGAATTTCTCTTTCACTGTCTTTGTTTCATGGGTTTTTAAAAGTAATTTATTTTTATAATGGGGTTTAGCTGCTTTTCACTGCTGTGTTTATGCCGCTTTACACCCACTTGACTCACTTACAGAGAGATATCAATCCATAGGTTTTAAGATTCTTAAGAGTCAGATATATTCTTGTGCGGTGAATAGGGGGTGTTGAGTCCAGTTCACTGAGCAAGGAGTAGGTCTTGTCTATTACATGTTGGGTTTATGGAACGGTATCTGAGCTAATTTGAAACCCTTGTTTTATGCATCACCCCACCTCACCTTTCCCGTTCAGCAGCCATAGTGTGTTTTCTAAATGTGTGACTCTGTTCTGTTTTGTAATTCAGTTCAAGTGTAGGGATTTTAACATTCCCTCTATAAGTGTTAGATTATGATAAGTGTCTTTTTCTGTGTGACTTATTTCACTTAGAATCGTCGTACCTAAATCCATTCATCATGCTGCTACTAGCATTATAACATTGATTTCATGGCTGAGTGATATTCCATTGTACATACGGACCACAACTTCTTTATCCATTTTTCTCTTTCCTGGGATATTTAAGGTGTAATAAAGTGGAGGTTGTTGTCAACAGAGCAGCCCTAATCTTCGGGGTGCCTCTGTCTTGCTGCTTTTTAGTTTTCCCAATTTATACGCCCATGAATGGAAGGGCCCTATTCTCTCTAAGCTGTGTTTTTTAGATATTTCAGGACACACCGTACACTTCTCCAGAGTGGCTGTTGGCAATTTACATCCCGCCCATCAGCTTAGCAAGGCTCCCATTTCTCCATGGCCTGTCCTGCATTTCTGGTTTTGACACTTTTTTCAGCATGACCATTTTGACCGATGGGAAACGAGACTTCTTTGTAGCGCTGATTTGCCTTTCCAGGTGGCTTGGTTGGCCAAAAAGGGCGTATGCGTTTTTTCCTGAATATATTCAGGAAAAAACGCATACGCCCTTTTTGGCCAAGGGCAACATTGTCGACGTTTTGCCGCTTTTCATGTGCTTTAAAGGCGATTCGAATGTACCTCCTGAAATCTGTTTCCTGCAATTCTGCCTTGCTTTCAAATCCTCTTCGTTGCCTTCCCTCAATATATTTGGGGTTGAGAGTTATCATTTATAACTCTGCAGGTTTGTGAATTTCAGTGCCCCTGAGCTCCGTTTTTCCACTCGCTTTTTTGGGAGCTGGCCTCAAAAGCGCAGGATTGCTTCAGGCCCTATTCTGGTTCCGGGGGGGGGGCAGGCTGAGCCTGTGGTTAATTCTTCCTCCTGATGGGAAACTAGAGTGACCTGTGCCTTTCCCAACACCTAGAGCTAGTCTCTCATTGGTTCCCCCTCCTTCTGTTCATCCTCAGGACAAATTGCAACGTGTACGGAACAGGAGGTTAAAGGTGCTGCTGATTCTCCAAGGAGGGAGATTGCTAGTAAAGCGGCTGTAATGGCCACCCCGAGCACAAGGAGATGAGAAATGAGGTGCGTTTTAGAAACCTTTCCCGGTCACACGGTGTACCAACTTCTGGGTTTCTCATGCATGTTTTCGATGTAGGAAGAGGCCCTTGAACCTGGAGATTTGGGACCCATGGGATGGGTACCACGCAGAATTACTTTAAAGGGTCTGTGTTTGCTCACCGAACCTCAACAAACCTCTCAGCCCCAAGAGTGTCCACCCTTATGTCTCATCCAGCTGTGTGTCTACATATGGTCAATTCAGGTTGCATCACAGCCCCTGAACGAATTTTGTAAGAATTTCTCTTTCACTGTCTTTGTTTCATGGGTTTTTAAAAGTAATTTATTTTTATAATGGGGTTTAGCTGCTTTTCACTGCTGTGTTTATGCCGCTTTACACCCACTTGACTCACTTACAGAGAGATATCAATCCATAGGTTTTAAGATTCTTAAGAGTCAGATATATTCTTGTGCGGTGAATAGGGGGTGTTGAGTCCAGTTCACTGAGCAAGGAGTAGGTCTTGTCTATTACATGTTGGGTTTATGGAACGGTATCTGAGCTAATTTGAAACCCTTGTTTTATGCATCACCCCACCTCACCTTTCCCGTTCAGCAGCCATAGTGTGTTTTCTAAATGTGTGACTCTGTTCTGTTTTGTAATTCAGTTCAAGTGTAGGGATTTTAACATTCCCTCTATAAGTGTTAGATTATGATAAGTGTCTTTTTCTGTGTGACTTATTTCACTTAGAATCGTCGTACCTAAATCCATTCATCATGCTGCTACTAGCATTATAACATTGATTTCATGGCTGAGTGATATTCCATTGTACATACGGACCACAACTTCTTTATCCATTTTTCTCTTTCCTGGGATATTTAAGGTGTAATAAAGTGGAGGTTGTTGTCAACAGAGCAGCCCTAATCTTCGGGGTGCCTCTGTCTTGCTGCTTTTTAGTTTTCCCAATTTATACGCCCATGAATGGAAGGGCCCTATTCTCTCTAAGCTGTGTTTTTTAGATATTTCAGGACACACCGTACACTTCTCCAGAGTGGCTGTTGGCAATTTACATCCCGCCCATCAGCGTAGCAAGGCTCCCATTTCTCCATGGCCTGTCCTGCATTTCTGGTTTTGACACTTTTTTCAGCATGACCATTTTGACCGATGGGAAACGAGACTTCTTTGTAGCGCTGATTTGCCTTTCCAGGTTGCTTGGTTGGCCAAAAAGGGCATATGCGTTTTTTCCTGAATATATTCAGGAAAAAACGCATACGCCCTTTTTGGCCAAGGGCAACATTGTCGACGTTTTGCCGCTTTTCATGTGCTTTAAAGGCGATTCGAATGTACCTCCTGAAATCTGTTTCCTGCAATTCTGCCTTGCTTTCAAATCCTCTTCGTTGCCTTCCCTCAATATATTTGGGGTTGAGAGTTATCATTTATAACTCTGCAGGTTTGTGAATTTCAGTGCCCCTGAGCTCCGTTTTTCCACTCGCTTTTTTGGGAGCTGGCCGCAAAAGCGCAGGATTGCTTCAGGCCCTATTCTGGTTCCGGGGGGGGGGCAGGCTGAGCCTGTGGTTAATTCTTCCTCCTGATGGGAAACTAGAGTGACCTGTGCCTTTCCCAACACCTAGAGCTAGTCTCTCATTGGTTCCCCCTCCTTCTGTTCATCCTCAGGACAAATTGCAACGTGTACGGAACAGGAGGTTAAAGGTGCTGCTGATTCTCCAAGGAGGGAGATTGCTAGTAAAGCGGCTGTAATGGCCACCCCGAGCACAAGGAGATGAGAAATGAGGTGCGTTTTAGAAACCTTTCCCGGTCACACGGTGTACCAACTTCTGGGTTTCTCATGCATGTTTTCGATGTAGGAAGAGGCCCTTGAACCTGGAGATTTGGGACCCATGGGATGGGTACCACGCAGAATTACTTTAAAGGGTCTGTGTTTGCTCACCGAACCTCAACAAACCTCTCAGCCCCAAGAGTGTCCACCCTTATGTCTCATCCAGCTGTGTGTCTACATATGGTCAATTCAGGTTGCATCACAGCCCCTGAACGAATTTTGTAAGAATTTCTCTTTCACTGTCTTTGTTTCATGGGTTTTTAAAAGTAATTTATTTTTATAATGGGGTTTAGCTGCTTTTCACTGCTGTGTTTATGCCGCTTTACACCCACTTGACTCACTTACAGAGAGATATCAATCCATAGGTTTTAAGATTCTTAAGAGTCAGATATATTCTTGTGCGGTGAATAGGGGGTGTTGAGTCCAGTTCACTGAGCAAGGAGTAGGTCTTGTCTATTACATGTTGGGTTTATGGAACGGTATCTGAGCTAATTTGAAACCCTTGTTTTATGCATCACCCCACCTCACCTTTCCCGTTCAGCAGCCATAGTGTGTTTTCTAAATGTGTGACTCTGTTCTGTTTTGTAATTCAGTTCAAGTGTAGGGATTTTAACATTCCCTCTATAAGTGTTAGATTATGATAAGTGTCTTTTTCTGTGTGACTTATTTCACTTAGAATCGTCGTACCTAAATCCATTCATCATGCTGCTACTAGCATTATAACATTGATTTCATGGCTGAGTGATATTCCATTGTACATACGGACCACAACTTCTTTATCCATTTTTCTCTTTCCTGGGATATTTAAGGTGTAATAAAGTGGAGGTTGTTGTCAACAGAGCAGCCCTAATCTTCGGGGTGCCTCTGTCTTGCTGCTTTTTAGTTTTCCCAATTTATACGCCCATGAATGGAAGGGCCCTATTCTCTCTAAGCTGTGTTTTTTAGATATTTCAGGACACACCGTACACTTCTCCAGAGTGGCTGTTGGCAATTTACATCCCGCCCATCAGGGTAGCAAGGCTCCCATTTCTCCATGGCCTGTCCTGCATTTCTGGTTTTGACACTTTTTTCAGCATGACCATTTTGACCGATGGGAAACGAGACTTCTTTGTAGCGCTGATTTGCCTTTCCAGGTTGCTTGGTTGGCCAAAAAGGGCATATGCGTTTTTTCCTGAATATATTCAGGAAAAACCGCATACGCCCTTTTTTGCCAAGGGCAACATTGTCGACGTTTTGCCGCTTTTCATGTGCTTTAAAGGCGATTCGAATGTACCTCCTGAAATCTGTTTCCTGCAATTCTGCCTTGCTTTCAAATCCTCTTCGTTGCCTTCCCTCAATATATTTGGGGTTGAGAGTTATCATTTATAACTCTGCAGGTTTGTGAATTTCAGTGCCCCTGAGCTCCGTTTTTCCACTCGCTTTTTTGGGAGCTGGCCGCAAAAGCGCAGGATTGCTTCAGGCCCTATTCTGGTTCCGGGGGGGGGCAGGCTGAGCCTGTGGTTAATTCTTCCTCCTGATGGGAAACTAGAGTGACCTGTGCCTTTCCCAACACCTAGAGCTAGTCTCTCATTGGTTCCCCCTCCTTCTGTTCATCCTCAGGACAAATTGCAACGTGTACGGAACAGGAGGTTAAAGGTGCTGCTGATTCTCCAAGGAGGGAGATTGCTAGTAAAGCGGCTGTAATGGCCACCCCGAGCACAAGGAGATGAGAAATGAGGTGCGTTTTAGAAACCTTTCCCGGTCACACGGTGTACCAACTTCTGGGTTTCTCATGCATGTTTTCGATGTAGGAAGAGGCCCTTGAACCTGGAGATTTGGGACCCATGGGATGGGTACCACGCAGAATTACTTTAAAGGGTCTGTGTTTGCTCACCGAACCTCAACAAACCTCTCAGCCCCAAGAGTGTCCACCCTTATGTCTCATCCAGCTGTGTGTCTACATATGGTCAATTCAGGTTGCATCACAGCCCCTGAACGAATTTTGTAAGAATTTCTCTTTCACTGTCTTTGTTTCATGGGTTTTTAAAAGTAATTTATTTTTATAATGGGGTTTAGCTGCTTTTCACTGCTGTGTTTATGCCGCTTTACACCCACTTGACTCACTTACAGAGAGATATCAATCCATAGGTTTTAAGATTCTTAAGAGTCAGATATATTCTTGTGCGGTGAATAGGGGGTGTTGAGTCCAGTTCACTGAGCAAGGAGTAGGTCTTGTCTATTACATGTTGGGTTTATGGAACGGTATCTGAGCTAATTTGAAACCCTTGTTTTATGCATCACCCCACCTCACCTTTCCCGTTCAGCAGCCATAGTGTGTTTTCTAAATGTGTGACTCTGTTCTGTTTTGTAATTCAGTTCAAGTGTAGGGATTTTAACATTCCCTCTATAAGTGTTAGATTATGATAAGTGTCTTTTTCTGTGTGACTTATTTCACTTAGAATCGTCGTACCTAAATCCATTCATCATGCTGCTACTAGCATTATAACATTGATTTCATGGCTGAGTGATATTCCATTGTACATACGGACCACAACTTCTTTATCCATTTTTCTCTTTCCTGGGATATTTAAGGTGTAATAAAGTGGAGGTTGTTGTCAACAGAGCAGCCCTAATCTTCGGGGTGCCTCTGTCTTGCTGCTTTTTAGTTTTCCCAATTTATACGCCCATGAATGGAAGGGCCCTATTCTCTCTAAGCTGTGTTTTTTAGATATTTCAGGACACACCGTACACTTCTCCAGAGTGGCTGTTGGCAATTTACATCCCGCCCATCAGCGTAGCAAGGCTCCCATTTCTCCATGGCCTGTCCTGCATTTCTGGTTTTGACACTTTTTTCAGCATGACCATTTTGACCGATGGGAAACGAGACTTCTTTGTAGCGCTGATTTGCCTTTCCAGGTGGCTTGGTTGGCCAAAAAGGGCGTATGCGTTTTTTCCTGAATATATTCAGGAAAAAACGCATACGCCCTTTTTGGCCAAGGGCAACATTGTCGACGTTTTGCCGCTTTTCATGTGCTTTAAAGGCGATTCGAATGTACCTCCTGAAATCTGTTTCCTGCAATTCTGCCTTGCTTTCAAATCCTCTTCGTTGCCTTCCCTCAATATATTTGGGGATGAGAGTTATCATTTATAACTCTGCAGGTTTGTGAATTTCAGTGCCCCTGAGCTCCGTTTTTCCACTCGCTTTTTTGGGAGCTGGCCGCAAAAGCGCAGGACTGCTTCAGGCCCTATTCTGGTTCCGGGGGGGCAGGCTGAGCCTGTGGTTAATTCTTCCTCCTGATGGGAAACTAGAGTGACCTGTGCCTTTCCCAACACCTATAGCTAGTCTCTCATTGGTTCCCCCTCCTTCTGTTCATCCTCAGGACAAATTGCAACGTGTACGGAACAGGAGGTTAAAGGTGCTGCTGATTCTCCAAGGAGGGAGATTGCTAGTAAAGCGGCTGTAATGGCCACCCCGAGCACAAGGAGATGAGAAATGAGGTGCGTTTTAGAAACCTTTCCCGGTCACACGGTGTACCAACTTCTGGGTTTCTCATGCATGTTTTCGATGTAGGAAGAGGCCCTTGAACCTGGAGATTTGGGACCCATGGGATGGGTACCACGCAGAATTACTTTAAAGGGTCTGTGTTTGCTCACCGAACCTCAACAAACCTCTCAGCCCCAAGAGTGTCCACCCTTATGTCTCATCCAGCTGTGTGTCTACATATGGTCAATTCAGGTTGCATCACAGCCCCTGAACGAATTTTGTAAGAATTTCTCTTTCACTGTCTTTGTTTCATGGGTTTTTAAAAGTAATTTATTTTTATAATGGGGTTTAGCTGCTTTTCACTGCTGTGTTTATGCCGCTTTACACCCACTTGACTCACTTACAGAGAGATATCAATCCATAGGTTTTAAGATTCTTAAGAGTCAGATATATTCTTGTGCGGTGAATAGGGGGTGTTGAGTCCAGTTCACTGAGCAAGGAGTAGGTCTTGTCTATTACATGTTGGGTTTATGGAACGGTATCTGAGCTAATTTGAAACCCTTGTTTTATGCATCACCCCACCTCACCTTTCCCGTTCAGCAGCCATAGTGTGTTTTCTAAATGTGTGACTCTGTTCTGTTTTGTAATTCAGTTCAAGTGTAGGGATTTTAACATTCCCTCTATAAGTGTTAGATTATGATAAGTGTCTTTTTCTGTGTGACTTATTTCACTTAGAATCGTCGTGCCTAAATCCATTCATCATGCTGCTACTAGCATTATAACATTGATTTCATGGCTGAGTGATATTCCATTGTACATACGGACCACAACTTCTTTATCCATTTTTCTCTTTCCTGGGATATTTAAGGTGTAATAAAGTGGAGGTTGTTGTCAACAGAGCAGCCCTAATCTTCGGGGTGCCTCTGTCTTGCTGCTTTTTAGTTTTCCCAATTTATACGCCCATGAATGGAAGGGCCCTATTCTCTCTAAGCTGTGTTTTTTAGATATTTCAGGACACACCGTACACTTCTCCAGAGTGGCTGTTGGCAATTTACATCCCGCCCATCAGCTTAGCAAGGCTCCCATTTCTCCATGGCCTGTCCTGCATTTCTGGTTTTGACACTTTTTTCAGCATGACCATTTTGACCGATGGGAAACGAGACTTCTTTGTAGCGCTGATTTGCCTTTCCAGGTGGCTTGGTTGGCCAAAAAGGGCGTATGCGTTTTTTCCTGAATATATTCAGGAAAAAACGCATACGCCCTTTTTGGCCAAGGGCAACATTGTCGACGTTTTGCCGCTTTTCATGTGCTTTAAAGGCGATTCGAATGTACCTCCTGAAATCTGTTTCCTGCAATTCTGCCTTGCTTTCAAATCCTCTTCGTTGCCTTCCCTCAATATATTTGGGGTTGAGAGTTATCATTTATAACTCTGCAGGTTTGTGAATTTCAGTGCCCCTGAGCTCCGTTTTTCCACTCGCTTTTTTGGGAGCTGGCCTCAAAAGCGCAGGATTGCTTCAGGCCCTATTCTGGTTCCGGGGGGGGGGCAGGCTGAGCCTGTGGTTAATTCTTCCTCCTGATGGGAAACTAGAGTGACCTGTGCCTTTCCCAACACCTAGAGCTAGTCTCTCATTGGTTCCCCCTCCTTCTGTTCATCCTCAGGACAAATTGCAACGTGTACGGAACAGGAGGTTAAAGGTGCTGCTGATTCTCCAAGGAGGGAGATTGCTAGTAAAGCGGCTGTAATGGCCACCCCGAGCACAAGGAGATGAGAAATGAGGTGCGTTTTAGAAACCTTTCCCGGTCACACGGTGTACCAACTTCTGGGTTTCTCATGCATGTTTTCGATGTAGGAAGAGGCCCTTGAACCTGGAGATTTGGGACCCATGGGATGGGTACCACGCAGAATTACTTTAAAGGGTCTGTGTTTGCTCACCGAACCTCAACAAACCTCTCAGCCCCAAGAGTGTCCACCCTTATGTCTCATCCAGCTGTGTGTCTACATATGGTCAATTCAGGTTGCATCACAGCCCCTGAACGAATTTTGTAAGAATTTCTCTTTCACTGTCTTTGTTTCATGGGTTTTTAAAAGTAATTTATTTTTATAATGGGGTTTAGCTGCTTTTCACTGCTGTGTTTATGCCGCTTTACACCCACTTGACTCACTTACAGAGAGATATCAATCCATAGGTTTTAAGATTCTTAAGAGTCAGATATATTCTTGTGCGGTGAATAGGGGGTGTTGAGTCCAGTTCACTGAGCAAGGAGTAGGTCTTGTCTATTACATGTTGGGTTTATGGAACGGTATCTGAGCTAATTTGAAACCCTTGTTTTATGCATCACCCCACCTCACCTTTCCCGTTCAGCAGCCATAGTGTGTTTTCTAAATGTGTGACTCTGTTCTGTTTTGTAATTCAGTTCAAGTGTAGGGATTTTAACATTCCCTCTATAAGTGTTAGATTATGATAAGTGTCTTTTTCTGTGTGACTTATTTCACTTAGAATCGTCGTACCTAAATCCATTCATCATGCTGCTACTAGCATTATAACATTGATTTCATGGCTGAGTGATATTCCATTGTACATACGGACCACAACTTCTTTATCCATTTTTCTCTTTCCTGGGATATTTAAGGTGTAATAAAGTGGAGGTTGTTGTCAACAGAGCAGCCCTAATCTTCGGGGTGCCTCTGTCTTGCTGCTTTTTAGTTTTCCCAATTTATACGCCCATGAATGGAAGGGCCCTATTCTCTCTAAGCTGTGTTTTTTAGATATTTCAGGACACACCGTACACTTCTCCAGAGTGGCTGTTGGCAATTTACATCCCGCCCATCAGGGTAGCAAGGCTCCCATTTCTCCATGGCCTGTCCTGCATTTCTGGTTTTGACACTTTTTTCAGCATGACCATTTTGACCGATGGGAAACGAGACTTCTTTGTAGCGCTGATTTGCCTTTCCAGGTTGCTTGGTTGGCCAAAAAGGGCATATGCGTTTTTTCCTGAATATATTCAGGAAAAACCGCATACGCCCTTTTTTGCCAAGGGCAACATTGTCGACGTTTTGCCGCTTTTCATGTGCTTTAAAGGCGATTCGAATGTACCTCCTGAAATCTGTTTCCTGCAATTCTGCCTTGCTTTCAAATCCTCTTCGTTGCCTTCCCTCAATATATTTGGGGTTGAGAGTTATCATTTATAACTCTGCAGGTTTGTGAATTTCAGTGCCCCTGAGCTCCGTTTTTCCACTCGCTTTTTTGGGAGCTGGCCGCAAAAGCGCAGGATTGCTTCAGGCCCTATTCTGGTTCCGGGGGGGGGCAGGCAGAGCCTGTGGTTAATTCTTCCTCCTGATGGGAAACTAGAGTGACCTGTGCCTTTCCCAACACCTAGAGCTAGTCTCTCATTGGTTCCCCCTCCTTCTGTTCATCCTCAGGACAAATTGCAACGTGTACGGAACAGGAGGTTAAAGGTGCTGCTGATTCTCCAAGGAGGGAGATTGCTAGTAAAGCGGCTGTAATGGCCACCCCGAGCACAAGGAGATGAGAAATGAGGTGCGTTTTAGAAACCTTTCCCGGTCACACGGTGTACCAACTTCTGGGTTTCTCATGCATGTTTTCGATGTAGGAAGAGGCCCTTGAACCTGGAGATTTGGGACCCATGGGATGGGTACCACGCAGAATTACTTTAAAGGGTCTGTGTTTGCTCACCGAACCTCAACAAACCTCTCAGCCCCAAGAGTGTCCACCCTTATGTCTCATCCAGCTGTGTGTCTACATATGGTCAATTCAGGTTGCATCACAGCCCCTGAACGAATTTTGTAAGAATTTCTCTTTCACTGTCTTTGTTTCATGGGTTTTTAAAAGTAATTTATTTTTATAATGGGGTTTAGCTGCTTTTCACTGCTGTGTTTATGCCGCTTTACACCCACTTGACTCACTTACAGAGAGATATCAATCCATAGGTTTTAAGATTCTTAAGAGTCAGATATATTCTTGTGCGGTGAATAGGGGGTGTTGAGTCCAGTTCACTGAGCAAGGAGTAGGTCTTGTCTATTACATGTTGGGTTTATGGAACGGTATCTGAGCTAATTTGAAACCCTTGTTTTATGCATCACCCCACCTCACCTTTCCCGTTCAGCAGCCATAGTGTGTTTTCTAAATGTGTGACTCTGTTCTGTTTTGTAATTCAGTTCAAGTGTAGGGATTTTAACATTCCCTCTATAAGTGTTAGATTATGATAAGTGTCTTTTTCTGTGTGACTTATTTCACTTAGAATCGTCGTACCTAAATCCATTCATCATGCTGCTACTAGCATTATAACATTGATTTCATGGCTGAGTGATATTCCATTGTACATACGGACCACAACTTCTTTATCCATTTTTCTCTTTCCTGGGATATTTAAGGTGTAATAAAGTGGAGGTTGTTGTCAACAGAGCAGCCCTAATCTTCGGGGTGCCTCTGTCTTGCTGCTTTTTAGTTTTCCCAATTTATACGCCCATGAATGGAAGGGCCCTATTCTCTCTAAGCTGTGTTTTTTAGATATTTCAGGACACACCGTACACTTCTCCAGAGTGGCTGTTGGCAATTTACATCCCGCCCATCAGCGTAGCAAGGCTCCCATTTCTCCATGGCCTGTCCTGCATTTCTGGTTTTGACACTTTTTTCAGCATGACCATTTTGACCGATGGGAAACGAGACTTCTTTGTAGCGCTGATTTGCCTTTCCAGGTGGCTTGGTTGGCCAAAAAGGGCGTATGCGTTTTTTCCTGAATATATTCAGGAAAAAACGCATACGCCCTTTTTGGCCAAGGGCAACATTGTCGACGTTTTGCCGCTTTTCATGTGCTTTAAAGGCGATTCGAATGTACCTCCTGAAATCTGTTTCCTGCAATTCTGCCTTGCTTTCAAATCCTCTTCGTTGCCTTCCCTCAATATATTTGGGGATGAGAGTTATCATTTATAACTCTGCAGGTTTGTGAATTTCAGTGCCCCTGAGCTCCGTTTTTCCACTCGCTTTTTTGGGAGCTGGCCGCAAAAGCGCAGGACTGCTTCAGGCCCTATTCTGGTTCCGGGGGGGCAGGCTGAGCCTGTGGTTAATTCTTCCTCCTGATGGGAAACTAGAGTGACCTGTGCCTTTCCCAACACCTATAGCTAGTCTCTCATTGGTTCCCCCTCCTTCTGTTCATCCTCAGGACAAATTGCAACGTGTACGGAACAGGAGGTTAAAGGTGCTGCTGATTCTCCAAGGAGGGAGATTGCTAGTAAAGCGGCTGTAATGGCCACCCCGAGCACAAGGAGATGAGAAATGAGGTGCGTTTTAGAAACCTTTCCCGGTCACACGGTGTACCAACTTCTGGGTTTCTCATGCATGTTTTCGATGTAGGAAGAGGCCCTTGAACCTGGAGATTTGGGACCCATGGGATGGGTACCACGCAGAATTACTTTAAAGGGTCTGTGTTTGCTCACCGAACCTCAACAAACCTCTCAGCCCCAAGAGTGTCCACCCTTATGTCTCATCCAGCTGTGTGTCTACATATGGTCAATTCAGGTTGCATCACAGCCCCTGAACGAATTTTGTAAGAATTTCTCTTTCACTGTCTTTGTTTCATGGGTTTTTAAAAGTAATTTATTTTTATAATGGGGTTTAGCTGCTTTTCACTGCTGTGTTTATGCCGCTTTACACCCACTTGACTCACTTACAGAGAGATATCAATCCATAGGTTTTAAGATTCTTAAGAGTCAGATATATTCTTGTGCGGTGAATAGGGGGTGTTGAGTCCAGTTCACTGAGCAAGGAGTAGGTCTTGTCTATTACATGTTGGGTTTATGGAACGGTATCTGAGCTAATTTGAAACCCTTGTTTTATGCATCACCCCACCTCACCTTTCCCGTTCAGCAGCCATAGTGTGTTTTCTAAATGTGTGACTCTGTTCTGTTTTGTAATTCAGTTCAAGTGTAGGGATTTTAACATTCCCTCTATAAGTGTTAGATTATGATAAGTGTCTTTTTCTGTGTGACTTATTTCACTTAGAATCGTCGTACCTAAATCCATTCATCATGCTGCTACTAGCATTATAACATTGATTTCATGGCTGAGTGATATTCCATTGTACATACGGACCACAACTTCTTTATCCATTTTTCTCTTTCCTGGGATATTTAAGGTGTAATAAAGTGGAGGTTGTTGTCAACAGAGCAGCCCTAATCTTCGGGGTGCCTCTGTCTTGCTGCTTTTTAGTTTTCCCAATTTATACGCCCATGAATGGAAGGGCCCTATTCTCTCTAAGCTGTGTTTTTTAGATATTTCAGGACACACCGTACACTTCTCCAGAGTGGCTGTTGGCAATTTACATCCCGCCCATCAGCTTAGCAAGGCTCCCATTTCTCCATGGCCTGTCCTGCATTTCTGGTTTTGACACTTTTTTCAGCATGACCATTTTGACCGATGGGAAACGAGACTTCTTTGTAGCGCTGATTTGCCTTTCCAGGTGGCTTGGTTGGCCAAAAAGGGCGTATGCGTTTTTTCCTGAATATATTCAGGAAAAAACGCATACGCCCTTTTTGGCCAAGGGCAACATTGTCGACGTTTTGCCGCTTTTCATGTGCTTTAAAGGCGATTCGAATGTACCTCCTGAAATCTGTTTCCTGCAATTCTGCCTTGCTTTCAAATCCTCTTCGTTGCCTTCCCTCAATATATTTGGGGTTGAGAGTTATCATTTATAACTCTGCAGGTTTGTGAATTTCAGTGCCCCTGAGCTCCGTTTTTCCACTCGCTTTTTTGGGAGCTGGCCTCAAAAGCGCAGGATTGCTTCAGGCCCTATTCTGGTTCCGGGGGGGGGGGCAGGCTGAGCCTGTGGTTAATTCTTCCTCCTGATGGGAAACTAGAGTGACCTGTGCCTTTCCCAACACCTAGAGCTAGTCTCTCATTGGTTCCCCCTCCTTCTGTTCATCCTCAGGACAAATTGCAACGTGTACGGAACAGGAGGTTAAAGGTGCTGCTGATTCTCCAAGGAGGGAGATTGCTAGTAAAGCGGCTGTAATGGCCACCCCGAGCACAAGGAGATGAGAAATGAGGTGCGTTTTAGAAACCTTTCCCGGTCACACGGTGTACCAACTTCTGGGTTTCTCATGCATGTTTTCGATGTAGGAAGAGGCCCTTGAACCTGGAGATTTGGGACCCATGGGATGGGTACCACGCAGAATTACTTTAAAGGGTCTGTGTTTGCTCACCGAACCTCAACAAACCTCTCAGCCCCAAGAGTGTCCACCCTTATGTCTCATCCAGCTGTGTGTCTACATATGGTCAATTCAGGTTGCATCACAGCCCCTGAACGAATTTTGTAAGAATTTCTCTTTCACTGTCTTTGTTTCATGGGTTTTTAAAAGTAATTTATTTTTATAATGGGGTTTAGCTGCTTTTCACTGCTGTGTTTATGCCGCTTTACACCCACTTGACTCACTTACAGAGAGATATCAATCCATAGGTTTTAAGATTCTTAAGAGTCAGATATATTCTTGTGCGGTGAATAGGGGGTGTTGAGTCCAGTTCACTGAGCAAGGAGTAGGTCTTGTCTATTACATGTTGGGTTTATGGAACGGTATCTGAGCTAATTTGAAACCCTTGTTTTATGCATCACCCCACCTCACCTTTCCCGTTCAGCAGCCATAGTGTGTTTTCTAAATGTGTGACTCTGTTCTGTTTTGTAATTCAGTTCAAGTGTAGGGATTTTAACATTCCCTCTATAAGTGTTAGATTATGATAAGTGTCTTTTTCTGTGTGACTTATTTCACTTAGAATCGTCGTACCTAAATCCATTCATCATGCTGCTACTAGCATTATAACATTGATTTCATGGCTGAGTGATATTCCATTGTACATACGGACCACAACTTCTTTATCCATTTTTCTCTTTCCTGGGATATTTAAGGTGTAATAAAGTGGAGGTTGTTGTCAACAGAGCAGCCCTAATCTTCGGGGTGCCTCTGTCTTGCTGCTTTTTAGTTTTCCCAATTTATACGCCCATGAATGGAAGGGCCCTATTCTCTCTAAGCTGTGTTTTTTAGATATTTCAGGACACACCGTACACTTCTCCAGAGTGGCTGTTGGCAATTTACATCCCGCCCATCAGCGTAGCAAGGCTCCCATTTCTCCATGGCCTGTCCTGCATTTCTGGTTTTGACACTTTTTTCAGCATGACCATTTTGACCGATGGGAAACGAGACTTCTTTGTAGCGCTGATTTGCCTTTCCAGGTGGCTTGGTTGGCCAAAAAGGGCGTATGCGTTTTTTCCTGAATATATTCAGGAAAAAACGCATACGCCCTTTTTGGCCAAGGGCAACATTGTCGACGTTTTGCCGCTTTTCATGTGCTTTAAAGGCGATTCGAATGTACCTCCTGAAATCTGTTTCCTGCAATTCTGCCTTGCTTTCAAATCCTCTTCGTTGCCTTCCCTCAATATATTTGGGGATGAGAGTTATCATTTATAACTCTGCAGGTTTGTGAATTTCAGTGCCCCTGAGCTCCGTTTTTCCACTCGCTTTTTTGGGAGCTGGCCGCAAAAGCGCAGGACTGCTTCAGGCCCTATTCTGGTTCCGGGGGGGCAGGCTGAGCCTGTGGTTAATTCTTCCTCCTGATGGGAAACTAGAGTGACCTGTGCCTTTCCCAACACCTATAGCTAGTCTCTCATTGGTTCCCCCTCCTTCTGTTCATCCTCAGGACAAATTGCAACGTGTACGGAACAGGAGGTTAAAGGTGCTGCTGATTCTCCAAGGAGGGAGATTGCTAGTAAAGCGGCTGTAATGGCCACCCCGAGCACAAGGAGATGAGAAATGAGGTGCGTTTTAGAAACCTTTCCCGGTCACACGGTGTACCAACTTCTGGGTTTCTCATGCATGTTTTCGATGTAGGAAGAGGCCCTTGAACCTGGAGATTTGGGACCCATGGGATGGGTACCACGCAGAATTACTTTAAAGGGTCTGTGTTTGCTCACCGAACCTCAACAAACCTCTCAGCCCCAAGAGTGTCCACCCTTATGTCTCATCCAGCTGTGTGTCTACATATGGTCAATTCAGGTTGCATCACAGCCCCTGAACGAATTTTGTAAGAATTTCTCTTTCACTGTCTTTGTTTCATGGGTTTTTAAAAGTAATTTATTTTTATAATGGGGTTTAGCTGCTTTTCACTGCTGTGTTTATGCCGCTTTACACCCACTTGACTCACTTACAGAGAGATATCAATCCATAGGTTTTAAGATTCTTAAGAGTCAGATATATTCTTGTGCGGTGAATAGGGGGTGTTGAGTCCAGTTCACTGAGCAAGGAGTAGGTCTTGTCTATTACATGTTGGGTTTATGGAACGGTATCTGAGCTAATTTGAAACCCTTGTTTTATGCATCACCCCACCTCACCTTTCCCGTTCAGCAGCCATAGTGTGTTTTCTAAATGTGTGACTCTGTTCTGTTTTGTAATTCAGTTCAAGTGTAGGGATTTTAACATTCCCTCTATAAGTGTTAGATTATGATAAGTGTCTTTTTCTGTGTGACTTATTTCACTTAGAATCGTCGTACCTAAATCCATTCATCATGCTGCTACTAGCATTATAACATTGATTTCATGGCTGAGTGATATTCCATTGTACATACGGACCACAACTTCTTTATCCATTTTTCTCTTTCCTGGGATATTTAAGGTGTAATAAAGTGGAGGTTGTTGTCAACAGAGCAGCCCTAATCTTCGGGGTGCCTCTGTCTTGCTGCTTTTTAGTTTTCCCAATTTATACGCCCATGAATGGAAGGGCCCTATTCTCTCTAAGCTGTGTTTTTTAGATATTTCAGGACACACCGTACACTTCTCCAGAGTGGCTGTTGGCAATTTACATCCCGCCCATCAGCTTAGCAAGGCTCCCATTTCTCCATGGCCTGTCCTGCATTTCTGGTTTTGACACTTTTTTCAGCATGACCATTTTGACCGATGGGAAACGAGACTTCTTTGTAGCGCTGATTTGCCTTTCCAGGTGGCTTGGTTGGCCAAAAAGGGCGTATGCGTTTTTTCCTGAATATATTCAGGAAAAAACGCATACGCCCTTTTTGGCCAAGGGCAACATTGTCGACGTTTTGCCGCTTTTCATGTGCTTTAAAGGCGATTCGAATGTACCTCCTGAAATCTGTTTCCTGCAATTCTGCCTTGCTTTCAAATCCTCTTCGTTGCCTTCCCTCAATATATTTGGGGTTGAGAGTTATCATTTATAACTCTGCAGGTTTGTGAATTTCAGTGCCCCTGAGCTCCGTTTTTCCACTCGCTTTTTTGGGAGCTGGCCTCAAAAGCGCAGGATTGCTTCAGGCCCTATTCTGGTTCCGGGGGGGGGGGCAGGCTGAGCCTGTGGTTAATTCTTCCTCCTGATGGGAAACTAGAGTGACCTGTGCCTTTCCCAACACCTAGAGCTAGTCTCTCATTGGTTCCCCCTCCTTCTGTTCATCCTCAGGACAAATTGCAACGTGTACGGAACAGGAGGTTAAAGGTGCTGCTGATTCTCCAAGGAGGGAGATTGCTAGTAAAGCGGCTGTAATGGCCACCCCGAGCACAAGGAGATGAGAAATGAGGTGCGTTTTAGAAACCTTTCCCGGTCACACGGTGTACCAACTTCTGGGTTTCTCATGCATGTTTTCGATGTAGGAAGAGGCCCTTGAACCTGGAGATTTGGGACCCATGGGATGGGTACCACGCAGAATTACTTTAAAGGGTCTGTGTTTGCTCACCGAACCTCAACAAACCTCTCAGCCCCAAGAGTGTCCACCCTTATGTCTCATCCAGCTGTGTGTCTACATATGGTCAATTCAGGTTGCATCACAGCCCCTGAACGAATTTTGTAAGAATTTCTCTTTCACTGTCTTTGTTTCATGGGTTTTTAAAAGTAATTTATTTTTATAATGGGGTTTAGCTGCTTTTCACTGCTGTGTTTATGCCGCTTTACACCCACTTGACTCACTTACAGAGAGATATCAATCCATAGGTTTTAAGATTCTTAAGAGTCAGATATATTCTTGTGCGGTGAATAGGGGGTGTTGAGTCCAGTTCACTGAGCAAGGAGTAGGTCTTGTCTATTACATGTTGGGTTTATGGAACGGTATCTGAGCTAATTTGAAACCCTTGTTTTATGCATCACCCCACCTCACCTTTCCCGTTCAGCAGCCATAGTGTGTTTTCTAAATGTGTGACTCTGTTCTGTTTTGTAATTCAGTTCAAGTGTAGGGATTTTAACATTCCCTCTATAAGTGTTAGATTATGATAAGTGTCTTTTTCTGTGTGACTTATTTCACTTAGAATCGTCGTACCTAAATCCATTCATCATGCTGCTACTAGCATTATAACATTGATTTCATGGCTGAGTGATATTCCATTGTACATACGGACCACAACTTCTTTATCCATTTTTCTCTTTCCTGGGATATTTAAGGTGTAATAAAGTGGAGGTTGTTGTCAACAGAGCAGCCCTAATCTTCGGGGTGCCTCTGTCTTGCTGCTTTTTAGTTTTCCCAATTTATACGCCCATGAATGGAAGGGCCCTATTCTCTCTAAGCTGTGTTTTTTAGATATTTCAGGACACACCGTACACTTCTCCAGAGTGGCTGTTGGCAATTTACATCCCGCCCATCAGCGTAGCAAGGCTCCCATTTCTCCATGGCCTGTCCTGCATTTCTGGTTTTGACACTTTTTTCAGCATGACCATTTTGACCGATGGGAAACGAGACTTCTTTGTAGCGCTGATTTGCCTTTCCAGGTGGCTTGGTTGGCCAAAAAGGGCGTATGCGTTTTTTCCTGAATATATTCAGGAAAAAACGCATACGCCCTTTTTGGCCAAGGGCAACATTGTCGACGTTTTGCCGCTTTTCATGTGCTTTAAAGGCGATTCGAATGTACCTCCTGAAATCTGTTTCCTGCAATTCTGCCTTGCTTTCAAATCCTCTTCGTTGCCTTCCCTCAATATATTTGGGGTTGAGAGTTATCATTTATAACTCTGCAGGTTTGTGAATTTCAGTGCCCCTGAGCTCCGTTTTTCCACTCGCTTTTTTGGGAGCTGGCCTCAAAAGCGCAGGATTGCTTCAGGCCCTATTCTGGTTCCGGGGGGGGGGCAGGCTGAGCCTGTGGTTAATTCTTCCTCCTGATGGGAAACTAGAGTGACCTGTGCCTTTCCCAACACCTAGAGCTAGTCTCTCATTGGTTCCCCCTCCTTCTGTTCATCCTCAGGACAAATTGCAACGTGTACGGAACAGGAGGTTAAAGGTGCTGCTGATTCTCCAAGGAGGGAGATTGCTAGTAAAGCGGCTGTAATGGCCACCCCGAGCACAAGGAGATGAGAAATGAGGTGCGTTTTAGAAACCTTTCCCGGTCACACGGTGTACCAACTTCTGGGTTTCTCATGCATGTTTTCGATGTAGGAAGAGGCCCTTGAACCTGGAGATTTGGGACCCATGGGATGGGTACCACGCAGAATTACTTTAAAGGGTCTGTGTTTGCTCACCGAACCTCAACAAACCTCTCAGCCCCAAGAGTGTCCACCCTTATGTCTCATCCAGCTGTGTGTCTACATATGGTCAATTCAGGTTGCATCACAGCCCCTGAACGAATTTTGTAAGAATTTCTCTTTCACTGTCTTTGTTTCATGGGTTTTTAAAAGTAATTTATTTTTATAATGGGGTTTAGCTGCTTTTCACTGCTGTGTTTATGCCGCTTTACACCCACTTGACTCACTTACAGAGAGATATCAATCCATAGGTTTTAAGATTCTTAAGAGTCAGATATATTCTTGTGCGGTGAATAGGGGGTGTTGAGTCCAGTTCACTGAGCAAGGAGTAGGTCTTGTCTATTACATGTTGGGTTTATGGAACGGTATCTGAGCTAATTTGAAACCCTTGTTTTATGCATCACCCCACCTCACCTTTCCCGTTCAGCAGCCATAGTGTGTTTTCTAAATGTGTGACTCTGTTCTGTTTTGTAATTCAGTTCAAGTGTAGGGATTTTAACATTCCCTCTATAAGTGTTAGATTATGATAAGTGTCTTTTTCTGTGTGACTTATTTCACTTAGAATCGTCGTACCTAAATCCATTCATCATGCTGCTACTAGCATTATAACATTGATTTCATGGCTGAGTGATATTCCATTGTACATACGGACCACAACTTCTTTATCCATTTTTCTCTTTCCTGGGATATTTAAGGTGTAATAAAGTGGAGGTTGTTGTCAACAGAGCAGCCCTAATCTTCGGGGTGCCTCTGTCTTGCTGCTTTTTAGTTTTCCCAATTTATACGCCCATGAATGGAAGGGCCCTATTCTCTCTAAGCTGTGTTTTTTAGATATTTCAGGACACACCGTACACTTCTCCAGAGTGGCTGTTGGCAATTTACATCCCGCCCATCAGCGTAGCAAGGCTCCCATTTCTCCATGGCCTGTCCTGCATTTCTGGTTTTGACACTTTTTTCAGCATGACCATTTTGACCGATGGGAAACGAGACTTCTTTGTAGCGCTGATTTGCCTTTCCAGGTTGCTTGGTTGGCCAAAAAGGGCGTATGCGTTTTTTCCTGAATATATTCAGGAAAAAACGCATACGCCCTTTTTGGCCAAGGGCAACATTGTCGACGTTTTGCCGCTTTTCATGTGCTTTAAAGGCGATTCGAATGTACCTCCTGAAATCTGTTTCCTGCAATTCTGCCTTGCTTTCAAATCCTCTTCATTGCCTTCCCTCAATATATTTGGGGTTGAGAGTTATCATTTATAACTCTGCAGGTTTGTGAATTTCAGTGCCCCTGAGCTCCGTTTTTCCACTCGCTTTTTTGGGAGCTGGCCGCAAAAGCGCAGGATTGCTTCAGGCCCTATTCTGGTTCCGGGGGGGGGCAGGCTGAGCCTGTGGTTAATTCTTCCTCCTGATGGGAAACTAGAGTGACCTGTGCCTTTCCCAACACCTAGAGCTAGTCTCTCATTGGTTCCCCCTCCTTCTGTTCATCCTCAGGACAAATTGCAACGTGTACGGAACAGGAGGTTAAAGGTGCTGCTGATTCTCCAAGGAGGGAGATTGCTAGTAAAGCGGCTGTAATGGCCACCCCGAGCACAAGGAGATGAGAAATGAGGTGCGTTTTAGAAACCTTTCCCGGTCACACGGTGTACCAACTTCTGGGTTTCTCATGCATGTTTTCGATGTAGGAAGAGGCCCTTGAACCTGGAGATTTGGGACCCATGGGATGGGTACCACGCAGAATTACTTTAAAGGGTCTGTGTTTGCTCACCGAACCTCAACAAACCTCTCAGCCCCAAGAGTGTCCACCCTTATGTCTCATCCAGCTGTGTGTCTACATATGGTCAATTCAGGTTGCATCACAGCCCCTGAACGAATTTTGTAAGAATTTCTCTTTCACTGTCTTTGTTTCATGGGTTTTTAAAAGTAATTTATTTTTATAATGGGGTTTAGCTGCTTTTCACTGCTGTGTTTATGCCGCTTTACACCCACTTGACTCACTTACAGAGAGATATCAATCCATAGGTTTTAAGATTCTTAAGAGTCAGATATATTCTTGTGCGGTGAATAGGGGGTGTTGAGTCCAGTTCACTGAGCAAGGAGTAGGTCTTGTCTATTACATGTTGGGTTTATGGAACGGTATCTGAGCTAATTTGAAACCCTTGTTTTATGCATCACCCCACCTCACCTTTCCCGTTCAGCAGCCATAGTGTGTTTTCTAAATGTGTGACTCTGTTCTGTTTTGTAATTCAGTTCAAGTGTAGGGATTTTAACATTCCCTCTATAAGTGTTAGATTATGATAAGTGTCTTTTTCTGTGTGACTTATTTCACTTAGAATCGTCGTACCTAAATCCATTCATCATGCTGCTACTAGCATTATAACATTGATTTCATGGCTGAGTGATATTCCATTGTACATACGGACCACAACTTCTTTATCCATTTTTCTCTTTCCTGGGATATTTAAGGTGTAATAAAGTGGAGGTTGTTGTCAACAGAGCAGCCCTAATCTTCGGGGTGCCTCTGTCTTGCTGCTTTTTAGTTTTCCCAATTTATACGCCCATGAATGGAAGGGCCCTATTCTCTCTAAGCTGTGTTTTTTAGATATTTCAGGACACACCGTACACTTCTCCAGAGTGGCTGTTGGCAATTTACATCCCGCCCATCAGGGTAGCAAGGCTCCCATTTCTCCATGGCCTGTCCTGCATTTCTGGTTTTGACACTTTTTTCAGCATGACCATTTTGACCGATGGGAAACGAGACTTCTTTGTAGCGCTGATTTGCCTTTCCAGGTTGCTTGGTTGGCCAAAAAGGGCATATGCGTTTTTTCCTGAATATATTCAGGAAAAAACGCATACGCCCTTTTTTGCCAAGGGCAACATTGTCGACGTTTTGCCGCTTTTCATGTGCTTTAAAGGCGATTCGAATGTACCTCCTGAAATCTGTTTCCTGCAATTCTGCCTTGCTTTCAAATCCTCTTCGTTGCCTTCCCTCAATATATTTGGGGTTGAGAGTTATCATTTATAACTCTGCAGGTTTGTGAATTTCAGTGCCCCTGAGCTCCGTTTTTCCACTCGCTTTTTTGGGAGCTGGCCGCAAAAGCGCAGGACTGCTTCAGGCCCTATTCTGGTTCCGGGGGGGCAGGCTGAACCTGTGGTTAATTCTTCCTCCTGATGGGAAAATAGAGTGACCTGTGCCTGTCCCAACACCTAGAGCTAGTCTCTCATTGGTTCCCCGTCCTTCTGTTCATCCTCAGGACAAATTGCAACGTGTACGGAACAGGAGGTTAAAGGTGCTGCTGATTCTCCAAGGAGGGAGATTGCTAGTAAAGCGGCTGTAATGGCCACCCCGAGCCCAAGGAGATGAGAAATGGGGTGCGTTTTAGAAACCTTTCCCGGTCACACGGTGTACCAACTTCTGGGTTTCTCATGCATGTTTTCGATGTAGGAAGATGCCCTTGAACCTGGAGATTTGGGACCCATGGGATGGGTACCACGCAGAATTACTTTAAAGGGTCTGTGTTTGCTCACCGAACCTCAACAAACCTCTCAGCCCCAAGAGTGTCCACCCTTATGTCTCATCCAGCTGTGTGTCTACATATGGTCAATTCAGGTTGCATCACAGCCCCTGAACGAATTTTGTAAGAATTTCTCTTTCACTGTCTTTGTTTCATGGGTTTTTAAAAGTAATTTATTTTTATAATGGGGTTTAGCTGCTTTTCACTGCTGTGTTTATGCCGCTTTACACCCACTTGACTCACTTACAGAGAGATATCAATCCATAGGTTTTAAGATTCTTAAGAGTCAGATATATTCTTGTGCGGTGAATAGGGGGTGTTGAGTCCAGTTCACTGAGCAAGGAGTAGGTCTTGTCTATTACATGTTGGGTTTATGGAACGGTATCTGAGCTAATTTGAAACCCTTGTTTTATGCATCACCCCACCTCACCTTTCCCGTTCAGCAGCCATAGTGTGTTTTCTAAATGTGTGACTCTGTTCTGTTTTGTAATTCAGTTCAAGTGTAGGGATTTTAACATTCCCTCTATAAGTGTTAGATTGTGATAAGTGTCTTTTTCTGTGTGACTTATTTCACTTAGAATCGTCGTACCTAAATCCATTCATCATGCTGCTACTAGCATTATAACATTGATTTCATGGCTGAGTGATATTCCATTGTACATACGGACCACAACTTCTTTATCCATTTTTCTCTTTCCTGGGATATTTAAGGTGTAATAAAGTGGAGGTTGTTGTCAACAGAGCAGCCCTAATCTTCGGGGTGCCTCTGTCTTGCTGCTTTTTAGTTTTCCCAATTTATACGCCCATGAATGGAAGGGCCCTATTCTCTCTAAGCTGTGTTTTTTAGATATTTCAGGACACACCGTACACTTCTCCAGAGTGGCTGTTGGCAATTTACATCCCGCCCATCAGCGTAGCAAGGCTCCCATTTCTCCATGGCCTGTCCTGCATTTCTGGTTTTGACACGTTTTTCAGCATGACCATTTTGACCGATGGGAAACGAGACTTCTTTGTAGCGCTGATTTGCCTTTCCAGGTTGCTTGGTTGGCCAAAAAGGGCGTATGCGTTTTTTCCTGAATATATTCAGGAAAAAACGCATACGCCCTTTTTGGCCAAGGGCAACATTGTCGACGTTTTGCCGCTTTTCATGTGCTTTAAAGGCGATTCGAATGTACCTCCTGAAATCTGTTTCCTGCACTTCTGCCTTGCTTTCAAATCCTCTTCGTTGCCTTCCCTCAATATATTTGGGGATGAGAGTTATCATTTATAACTCTGCAGGTTTGTGAATTTCAGTGCCCCTGAGCTCCGTTTTTCCACTCGCTTTCTTGGGAGCTGGCCGCAAAAGCGCAGGACTGCTTCAGGCCCTATTCTGGTTCCGGGGGGGCAGGCTGAGCCTGTGGTTAATTCTTCCTCCTGATGGGAAACTAGAGTGACCTGTGCCTTTCCCAACACCTAGAGCTAGTCTCTCATTGGTTCCCCCTCCTTCTGTTCATCCTCAGGACAAATTGCAACCTGTACGGAACAGGTGGTTAAAGGTGCTGCTGATTCTCCAAGGAGGGAGATTGCTAGTAAAGCGGCTGTAATGGCCACCCCGAGCACAAGGAGATGAGAAATGAGGTTCGTTTTAGAAACCGTTCCCGGTCACACGGTGTACCAACTTCTGGGTTTCTCATGCATGTTTTCGATGTAGGAAGAGGCCCTTGAACCTGGAGATTTGGGACCCATGGGATGGGTACCACGCAGTATTACTTTAAAGGGTCTGTGTTTGCTCACCGAACCTCAACAAACCTCTCAGCCCCAAGAGTGTCCACCCTTATGTCTCATCCAGCTGTGTGTCTACATATGGTCAATTCAGGTTGCATCACAGCCCCTGAACGAGTTTTGTAAGAATTTCTCTTTCACTGTCTTTGTTTCATGGGTGTTTAAAAGTAATTTATTTTATAATGGGGTTTAGCTGCTTTTCACTGCTGTGTTTATGTCGCTTTATACCCACTTGACTCACTTTCAGAGAGATATCAAACCATGGGTTTTAAGATTCTTAAGAGTCAGGTATATTCTTGTGCGGTGAATAGGGGGTGTTGAGTCCAGTTCACTGAGCAAGGAGTAGGTCTTGTCTATTACATATTGGGTTTATGGAACGGTATCTGAGCTAATTTGAAACCCTTGTTTTATGCATCACCCCACCTCACCTTTCCCGTTCAGCAGCCATAGTGTGTTTTCTAAATGTGTGACTCTGTTCTGTTTTGTAATTTAGTTCAAGTGTAAGGATTTTAACATTCCCTCTATAAGTGTTAGATTATGATAAGTGTCTTTTTCTGTGTGACTTATTTCACTTAGAATCGTCGTACCTAAATCCATTCATCATGCTGCTACTAGCATTATAACATTGATTTCATGGCTGAGTGATATTCCATTGTACATACGGACCACAACTTCTTTATCCATTTTTCTCTTTCCTGGGATATTTAAGGTGTAATAAAGTGGAGGTTGTTGTCAACAGAGCAGCCCTAATCTTCGGGGTGCCTCTGTCTTGCTGCTTTTTAGTTTTCCCAATTTATACGCCCATGAATGGAAGTGCCCTATCCTCTCTAAGCTGTGTTTTTTAGATATTTCTGGACATACCGTACACTTCTCCAGAGTGGCTGTTGGCAATTTACATCCCGCCCATCAGCGTAGCAAGGCTCCCATTTCTCCATGGCCTGTCCTGCATTTTTGGTTTTGACAGTTTTTTCAGCATGACCATTTTGACCGATGGGAAACGAGACTTCTTTGTAGCGCTGATTTGCCTTTCCAGGTGGCTTGGTTGGCCAAAAAGGGCGTATGCGTTTTTTCCTGAATATATTCAGGAAAAAACGCATACGCCCTTTTTGGCCAAGGGCAACATTGTCGACGTTTTGCCGCTTTTCATGTGCTTTAAAGGCGATTCGAATGTACCTCCTGAAATCTGTTTCCTGCAATTCTGCCTTGCTTTCAAATCCTCTTCGTTGCCTTCCCTCAATATATTTGGGGATGAGAGTTATCATTTATAACTCTGCAGGTTTGTGAATTGCAGTGCCCCTGAGCTCCGTTTTTCCACTCGCTTTTTTGGGAGCTGGCCGCAAAAGCGCAGGACTGCTTCAGGCCCTATTCTGGTTCCGGGGGGGCAGGCTGAACCTGTGGTTAATTCTTCCTCCTGATGGGAAAATAGAGTGACCTGTGCCTGTCCCAACACCTAGAGCTAGTCTCTCATTGGTTCCCCGTCCTTCTGTTCATCCTCAGGACAAATTGCAACCTGTACGGAACAGGAGGTTAAAGGTGCTGCTGATTCTCCAAGGAGGGAGATTGCTAGTAAAGCGGCTGTAATGGCCACCCCGAGCCCAAGGAGATGAGAAATGGGGTGCGTTTTAGAAACCTTTCCCGGTCACACGGTGTACCAACTTCTGGGTTTCTCATGCATGTTTTCGATGTAGGAAGATGCCCTTGAACCTGGAGATTTGGGACCCATGGGATGGGTACCACGCAGTATTACTTTAAAGGTCTGTGTTTGCTCACCCAACCTCACCAAACCTCTCAGCCCCAAGAGTGTCCACCCTTATGTCTCATCCAGCTGTGTGTCTACATATGGTCAATTCAGGTTGCATCACAGCCCCTGAACGAATTTTGTAAGAATTTCTCTTTCACTGTCTTTGTTTCATGGGTTTTTAAAAGTAATTTATTTTTATAATGGGGTTTAGCTGCTTTTCACTGCTGTGTTTATGCCGCTTTACACCCACTTGACTCACTTACAGAGAGATATCAATCCATAGGTTTTAAGATTCTTAAGAGTCAGATATATTCTTGTGCGGTGAATAGGGGGTGTTGAGTCCAGTTCACTGAGCAAGGAGTAGGTCTTGTCTATTACATGTTGGGTTTATGGAACGGTATCTGAGCTAATTTGAAACCCTTGTTTCATGCATCACCCCACCTCACCTTTCCCGTTCAGCAGCCATAGTGTGTTTTCTAAATGTGTGACTCTGTTCTGTTTTGTAATTCAGTTCAAGTGTAGGGATTTTAACATTCCCTCTATAAGTGTTAGATTATGATAAGTGTCTTTTTCTGTGTGACTTATTTCACTTAGAATCGTCGTACCTAAATCCATTCATCATGCTGCTACTAGCATTATAACATTGATTTCATGGCTGAGTGATATTCCATTGTACATACGGACCACAACTTCTTTATCCATTTTTCTCTTTCCTGGGATATTTAAGGTGTAATAAAGTGGAGGTTGTTGTCAACAGAGCAGCCCTAATCTTCGGGGTGCCTCTGTCTTGCTGCTTTTTAGTTTTCCCAATTTATACGCCCATGAATGGAAGGGCCCTATTCTCTCTAAGCTGTGTTTTTTAGATATTTCAGGACACACCGTACACTTCTCCAGAGTGGCTGTTGGCAATTTACATCCCGCCCATCAGCTTAGCAAGGCTCCCATTTCTCCATGGCCTGTCCTGCATTTCTGGTTTTGACACTTTTTTCAGCATGACCATTTTGACCGATGGGAAACGAGACTTCTTTGTAGCGCTGATTTGCCTTTCCAGGTTGCTTGGTTGGCCAAAAAGGGCGTATGCGTTTTTTCCTGAATATATTCAGGAAAAAACGCATACGCCCTTTTTGGCCAAGGGCAACATTGTCGACGTTTTGCCGCTTTTCATGTGCTTTAAAGGCGATTCGAATGTACCTCCTGAAATCTGTTTCCTGCAATTCTGCCTTGCTTTCAAATCCTCTTCGTTGCCTTCCCTCAATATATTTGGGGATGAGAGTTATCATTTATAACTCTGCAGGTTTGTGAATTTCAGTGCCCCTGAGCTCCGTTTTTCCACTCGCTTTTTTGGGAGCTGGCCGCAAAAGCGCAGGACTGCTTCAGGCCCTATTCTGGTTCCGGGGGGGCAGGCTGAGCCTGTGGTTAATTCTTCCTCCTGATGGGAAACTAGAGTGACCTGTGCCTTTCCCAACACCTAGAGCTAGTCTCTCATTGGTTCCCCCTCCTTCTGTTCATCCTCAGGACAAATTGCAACGTGTACGGAACAGGAGGTTAAAGGTGCTGCTGATTCTCCAAGGAGGGAGATTGCTAGTAAAGCGGCTGTAATGGCCACCCCGAGCACAAGGAGATGAGAAATGAGGTGCGTTTTAGAAACCTTTCCCGGTCACACGGTGTACCAACTTCTGGGTTTCTCATGCATGTTTTCGATGTAGGAAGAGGCCCTTGAACCTGGAGATTTGGGACCCATGGGATGGGTACCACGCAGAATTACTTTAAAGGGTCTGTGTTTGCTCACCGAACCTCAACAAACCTCTCAGCCCCAAGAGTGTCCACCCTTATGTCTCATCCAGCTGTGTGTCTACATATGGTCAATTCAGGTTGCATCACAGCCCCTGAACGAATTTTGTAAGAATTTCTCTTTCACTGTCTTTGTTTCATGGGTTTTTAAAAGTAATTTATTTTTATAATGGGGTTTAGCTGCTTTTCACTGCTGTGTTTATGCCGCTTTACACCCACTTGACTCACTTACAGAGAGATATCAATCCATAGGTTTTAAGATTCTTAAGAGTCAGATATATTCTTGTGCGGTGAATAGGGGGTGTTGAGTCCAGTTCACTGAGCAAGGAGTAGGTCTTGTCTATTACATGTTGGGTTTATGGAACGGTATCTGAGCTAATTTGAAACCCTTGTTTTATGCATCACCCCACCTCACCTTTCCCGTTCAGCAGCCATAGTGTGTTTTCTAAATGTGTGACTCTGTTCTGTTTTGTAATTCAGTTCAAGTGTAGGGATTTTAACATTCCCTCTATAAGTGTTAGATTGTGATAAGTGTCTTTTTCTGTGTGACTTATTTCACTTAGAATCGTCGTACCTAAATCCATTCATCATGCTGCTACTAGCATTATAACATTGATTTCATGGCTGAGTGATATTCCATTGTACATACGGACCACAACTTCTTTATCCATTTTTCTCTTTCCTGGGATATTTAAGGTGTAATAAAGTGGAGGTTGTTGTCAACAGAGCAGCCCTAATCTTCGGGGTGCCTCTGTCTTGCTGCTTTTTAGTTTTCCCAATTTATACGCCCATGAATGGAAGGGCCCTATTCTCTCTAAGCTGTGTTTTTTAGATATTTCAGGACACACCGTACACTTCTCCAGAGTGGCTGTTGGCAATTTACATCCCGCCCATCAGGGTAGCAAGGCTCCCATTTCTCCATGGCCTGTCCTGCATTTCTGGTTTTGACACTTTTTTCAGCATGACCATTTTGACCGATGGGAAACGAGACTTCTTTGTAGCGCTGATTTGCCTTTCCAGGTTGCTTGGTTGGCCAAAAAGGGCATATGCGTTTTTTCCTGAATATATTCAGGAAAAAACGCATACGCCCTTTTTTGCCAAGGGCAACATTGTCGACGTTTTGCCGCTTTTCATGTGCTTTAAAGGCGATTCGAATGTACCTCCTGAAATCTGTTTCCTGCAATTCTGCCTTGCTTTCAAATCCTCTTCGTTGCCTTCCCTCAATATATTTGGGGTTGAGAGTTATCATTTATAACTCTGCAGGTTTGTGAATTTCAGTGCCCCTGAGCTCCGTTTTTCCACTCGCTTTTTTGGGAGCTGGCCGCAAAAGCGCAGGACTGCTTCAGGCCCTATTCTGGTTCCGGGGGGGCAGGCTGAACCTGTGGTTAATTCTTCCTCCTGATGGGAAAATAGAGTGACCTGTGCCTGTCCCAACACCTAGAGCTAGTCTCTCATTGGTTCCCCGTCCTTCTGTTCATCCTCAGGACAAATTGCAACGTGTACGGAACAGGAGGTTAAAGGTGCTGCTGATTCTCCAAGGAGGGAGATTGCTAGTAAAGCGGCTGTAATGGCCACCCCGAGCCCAAGGAGATGAGAAATGGGGTGCGTTTTAGAAACCTTTCCCGGTCACACGGTGTACCAACTTCTGGGTTTCTCATGCATGTTTTCGATGTAGGAAGATGCCCTTGAACCTGGAGATTTGGGACCCATGGGATGGGTACCACGCAGAATTACTTTAAAGGGTCTGTGTTTGCTCACCGAACCTCAACAAACCTCTCAGCCCCAAGAGTGTCCACCCTTATGTCTCATCCAGCTGTGTGTCTACATATGGTCAATTCAGGTTGCATCACAGCCCCTGAACGAATTTTGTAAGAATTTCTCTTTCACTGTCTTTGTTTCATGGGTTTTTAAAAGTAATTTATTTTTATAATGGGGTTTAGCTGCTTTTCACTGCTGTGTTTATGCCGCTTTACACCCACTTGACTCACTTACAGAGAGATATCAATCCATAGGTTTTAAGATTCTTAAGAGTCAGATATATTCTTGTGCGGTGAATAGGGGGTGTTGAGTCCAGTTCACTGAGCAAGGAGTAGGTCTTGTCTATTACATGTTGGGTTTATGGAACGGTATCTGAGCTAATTTGAAACCCTTGTTTTATGCATCACCCCACCTCACCTTTCCCGTTCAGCAGCCATAGTGTGTTTTCTAAATGTGTGACTCTGTTCTGTTTTGTAATTCAGTTCAAGTGTAGGGATTTTAACATTCCCTCTATAAGTGTTAGATTGTGATAAGTGTCTTTTTCTGTGTGACTTATTTCACTTAGAATCGTCGTACCTAAATCCATTCATCATGCTGCTACTAGCATTATAACATTGATTTCATGGCTGAGTGATATTCCATTGTACATACGGACCACAACTTCTTTATCCATTTTTCTCTTTCCTGGGATATTTAAGGTGTAATAAAGTGGAGGTTGTTGTCAACAGAGCAGCCCTAATCTTCGGGGTGCCTCTGTCTTGCTGCTTTTTAGTTTTCCCAATTTATACGCCCATGAATGGAAGGGCCCTATTCTCTCTAAGCTGTGTTTTTTAGATATTTCAGGACACACCGTACACTTCTCCAGAGTGGCTGTTGGCAATTTACATCCCGCCCATCAGCGTAGCAAGGCTCCCATTTCTCCATGGCCTGTCCTGCATTTCTGGTTTTGACACGTTTTTCAGCATGACCATTTTGACCGATGGGAAACGAGACTTCTTTGTAGCGCTGATTTGCCTTTCCAGGTTGCTTGGTTGGCCAAAAAGGGCGTATGCGTTTTTTCCTGAATATATTCAGGAAAAAACGCATACGCCCTTTTTGGCCAAGGGCAACATTGTCGACGTTTTGCCGCTTTTCATGTGCTTTAAAGGCGATTCGAATGTACCTCCTGAAATCTGTTTCCTGCAATTCTGCCTTGCTTTCAAATCCTCTTCGTTGCCTTCCCTCAATATATTTGGGGATGAGAGTTATCATTTATAACTCTGCAGGTTTGTGAATTTCAGTGCCCCTGAGCTCCGTTTTTCCACTCGCTTTCTTGGGAGCTGGCCGCAAAAGCGCAGGACTGCTTCAGGCCCTATTCTGGTTCCGGGGGGGCAGGCTGAGCCTGTGGTTAATTCTTCCTCCTGATGGGAAACTAGAGTGACCTGTGCCTTTCCCAACACCTAGAGCTAGTCTCTCATTGGTTCCCCCTCCTTCTGTTCATCCTCAGGACAAATTGCAACCTGTACGGAACAGGTGGTTAAAGGTGCTGCTGATTCTCCAAGGAGGGAGATTGCTAGTAAAGCGGCTGTAATGGCCACCCCGAGCACAAGGAGATGAGAAATGAGGTTCGTTTTAGAAACCGTTCCCGGTCACACGGTGTACCAACTTCTGGGTTTCTCATGCATGTTTTCGATGTAGGAAGAGGCCCTTGAACCTGGAGATTTGGGACCCATGGGATGGGTACCACGCAGTATTACTTTAAAGGGTCTGTGTTTGCTCACCGAACCTCAACAAACCTCTCAGCCCCAAGAGTGTCCACCCTTATGTCTCATCCAGCTGTGTGTCTACATATGGTCAATTCAGGTTGCATCACAGCCCCTGAACGAGTTTTGTAAGAATTTCTCTTTCACTGTCTTTGTTTCATGGGTTTTTAAAAGTAATTTATTTTATAATGGGGTTTAGCTGCTTTTCACTGCTGTGTTTATGTCGCTTTATACCCACTTGACTCACTTTCAGAGAGATATCAAACCATGGGTTTTAAGATTCTTAAGAGTCAGGTATATTCTTGTGCGGTGAATAGGGGGTGTTGAGTCCAGTTCACTGAGCAAGGAGTAGGTCTTGTCTATTACATATTGGGTTTATGGAACGGTATCTGAGCTAATTTGAAACCCTTGTTTTATGCATCACCCCACCTCACCTTTCCCGTTCAGCAGCCATAGTGTGTTTTCTAAATGTGTGACTCTGTTCTGTTTTGTAATTTAGTTCAAGTGTAAGGATTTTAACATTCCCTCTATAAGTGTTAGATTATGATAAGTGTCTTTTTCTGTGTGACTTATTTCACTTAGAATCGTCGTACCTAAATCCATTCATCATGCTGCTACTAGCATTATAACATTGATTTCATGGCTGAGTGATATTCCATTGTACATACGGACCACAACTTCTTTATCCATTTTTCTCTTTCCTGGGATATTTAAGGTGTAATAAAGTGGAGGTTGTTGTCAACAGAGCAGCCCTAATCTTCGGGGTGCCTCTGTCTTGCTGCTTTTTAGTTTTCCCAATTTATACGCCCATGAATGGAAGGGCCCTATTCTCTCTAAGCTGTGTTTTTTAGATATTTCAGGACACACCGTACACTTCTCCAGAGTGGCTGTTGGCAATTTACATCCCGCCCATCAGGGTAGCAAGGCTCCCATTTCTCCATGGCCTGTCCTGCATTTCTGGTTTTGACACTTTTTTCAGCATGACCATTTTGACCGATGGGAAACGAGACTTCTTTGTAGCGCTGATTTGCCTTTCCAGGTTGCTTGGTTGGCCAAAAAGGGCATATGCGTTTTTTCCTGAATATATTCAGGAAAAAACGCATACGCCCTTTTTTGCCAAGGGCAACATTGTCGACGTTTTGCCGCTTTTCATGTGCTTTAAAGGCGATTCGAATGTACCTCCTGAAATCTGTTTCCTGCAATTCTGCCTTGCTTTCAAATCCTCTTCGTTGCCTTCCCTCAATATATTTGGGGTTGAGAGTTATCATTTATAACTCTGCAGGTTTGTGAATTTCAGTGCCCCTGAGCTCCGTTTTTCCACTCGCTTTTTTGGGAGCTGGCCGCAAAAGCGCAGGACTGCTTCAGGCCCTATTCTGGTTCCGGGGGGGCAGGCTGAACCTGTGGTTAATTCTTCCTCCTGATGGGAAAATAGAGTGACCTGTGCCTGTCCCAACACCTAGAGCTAGTCTCTCATTGGTTCCCCGTCCTTCTGTTCATCCTCAGGACAAATTGCAACGTGTACGGAACAGGAGGTTAAAGGTGCTGCTGATTCTCCAAGGAGGGAGATTGCTAGTAAAGCGGCTGTAATGGCCACCCCGAGCCCAAGGAGATGAGAAATGGGGTGCGTTTTAGAAACCTTTCCCGGTCACACGGTGTACCAACTTCTGGGTTTCTCATGCATGTTTTCGATGTAGGAAGATGCCCTTGAACCTGGAGATTTGGGACCCATGGGATGGGTACCACGCAGAATTACTTTAAAGGGTCTGTGTTTGCTCACCGAACCTCAACAAACCTCTCAGCCCCAAGAGTGTCCACCCTTATGTCTCATCCAGCTGTGTGTCTACATATGGTCAATTCAGGTTGCATCACAGCCCCTGAACGAATTTTGTAAGAATTTCTCTTTCACTGTCTTTGTTTCATGGGTTTTTAAAAGTAATTTATTTTTATAATGGGGTTTAGCTGCTTTTCACTGCTGTGTTTATGCCGCTTTACACCCACTTGACTCACTTACAGAGAGATATCAATCCATAGGTTTTAAGATTCTTAAGAGTCAGATATATTCTTGTGCGGTGAATAGGGGGTGTTGAGTCCAGTTCACTGAGCAAGGAGTAGGTCTTGTCTATTACATGTTGGGTTTATGGAACGGTATCTGAGCTAATTTGAAACCCTTGTTTTATGCATCACCCCACCTCACCTTTCCCGTTCAGCAGCCATAGTGTGTTTTCTAAATGTGTGACTCTGTTCTGTTTTGTAATTCAGTTCAAGTGTAGGGATTTTAACATTCCCTCTATAAGTGTTAGATTGTGATAAGTGTCTTTTTCTGTGTGACTTATTTCACTTAGAATCGTCGTACCTAAATCCATTCATCATGCTGCTACTAGCATTATAACATTGATTTCATGGCTGAGTGATATTCCATTGTACATACGGACCACAACTTCTTTATCCATTTTTCTCTTTCCTGGGATATTTAAGGTGTAATAAAGTGGAGGTTGTTGTCAACAGAGCAGCCCTAATCTTCGGGGTGCCTCTGTCTTGCTGCTTTTTAGTTTTCCCAATTTATACGCCCATGAATGGAAGGGCCCTATTCTCTCTAAGCTGTGTTTTTTAGATATTTCAGGACACACCGTACACTTCTCCAGAGTGGCTGTTGGCAATTTACATCCCGCCCATCAGCGTAGCAAGGCTCCCATTTCTCCATGGCCTGTCCTGCATTTCTGGTTTTGACACGTTTTTCAGCATGACCATTTTGACCGATGGGAAACGAGACTTCTTTGTAGCGCTGATTTGCCTTTCCAGGTTGCTTGGTTGGCCAAAAAGGGCGTATGCGTTTTTTCCTGAATATATTCAGGAAAAAACGCATACGCCCTTTTTGGCCAAGGGCAACATTGTCGACGTTTTGCCGCTTTTCATGTGCTTTAAAGGCGATTCGAATGTACCTCCTGAAATCTGTTTCCTGCAATTCTGCCTTGCTTTCAAATCCTCTTCGTTGCCTTCCCTCAATATATTTGGGGATGAGAGTTATCATTTATAACTCTGCAGGTTTGTGAATTTCAGTGCCCCTGAGCTCCGTTTTTCCACTCGCTTTCTTGGGAGCTGGCCGCAAAAGCGCAGGACTGCTTCAGGCCCTATTCTGGTTCCGGGGGGGCAGGCTGAGCCTGTGGTTAATTCTTCCTCCTGATGGGAAACTAGAGTGACCTGTGCCTTTCCCAACACCTAGAGCTAGTCTCTCATTGGTTCCCCCTCCTTCTGTTCATCCTCAGGACAAATTGCAACCTGTACGGAACAGGTGGTTAAAGGTGCTGCTGATTCTCCAAGGAGGGAGATTGCTAGTAAAGCGGCTGTAATGGCCACCCCGAGCACAAGGAGATGAGAAATGAGGTTCGTTTTAGAAACCGTTCCCGGTCACACGGTGTACCAACTTCTGGGTTTCTCATGCATGTTTTCGATGTAGGAAGAGGCCCTTGAACCTGGAGATTTGGGACCCATGGGATGGGTACCACGCAGTATTACTTTAAAGGGTCTGTGTTTGCTCACCGAACCTCAACAAACCTCTCAGCCCCAAGAGTGTCCACCCTTATGTCTCATCCAGCTGTGTGTCTACATATGGTCAATTCAGGTTGCATCACAGCCCCTGAACGAGTTTTGTAAGAATTTCTCTTTCACTGTCTTTGTTTCATGGGTTTTTAAAAGTAATTTATTTTATAATGGGGTTTAGCTGCTTTTCACTGCTGTGTTTATGTCGCTTTATACCCACTTGACTCACTTTCAGAGAGATATCAAACCATGGGTTTTAAGATTCTTAAGAGTCAGGTATATTCTTGTGCGGTGAATAGGGGGTGTTGAGTCCAGTTCACTGAGCAAGGAGTAGGTCTTGTCTATTACATATTGGGTTTATGGAACGGTATCTGAGCTAATTTGAAACCCTTGTTTTATGCATCACCCCACCTCACCTTTCCCGTTCAGCAGCCATAGTGTGTTTTCTAAATGTGTGACTCTGTTCTGTTTTGTAATTTAGTTCAAGTGTAAGGATTTTAACATTCCCTCTATAAGTGTTAGATTATGATAAGTGTCTTTTTCTGTGTGACTTATTTCACTTAGAATCGTCGTACCTAAATCCATTCATCATGCTGCTACTAGCATTATAACATTGATTTCATGGCTGAGTGATATTCCATTGTACATACGGACCACAACTTCTTTATCCATTTTTCTCTTTCCTGGGATATTTAAGGTGTAATAAAGTGGAGGTTGTTGTCAACAGAGCAGCCCTAATCTTCGGGGTGCCTCTGTCTTGCTGCTTTTTAGTTTTCCCAATTTATACGCCCATGAATGGAAGTGCCCTATCCTCTCTAAGCTGTGTTTTTTAGATATTTCTGGACATACCGTACACTTCTCCAGAGTGGCTGTTGGCAATTTACATCCCGCCCATCAGCGTAGCAAGGCTCCCATTTCTCCATGGCCTGTCCTGCATTTTTGGTTTTGACAGTTTTTTCAGCATGACCATTTTGACCGATGGGAAACGAGACTTCTTTGTAGCGCTGATTTGCCTTTCCAGGTGGCTTGGTTGGCCAAAAAGGGCGTATGCGTTTTTTCCTGAATATATTCAGGAAAAAACGCATACGCCCTTTTTGGCCAAGGGCAACATTGTCGACGTTTTGCCGCTTTTCATGTGCTTTAAAGGCGATTCGAATGTACCTCCTGAAATCTGTTTCCTGCAATTCTGCCTTGCTTTCAAATCCTCTTCGTTGCCTTCCCTCAATATATTTGGGGATGAGAGTTATCATTTATAACTCTGCAGGTTTGTGAATTGCAGTGCCCCTGAGCTCCGTTTTTCCACTCGCTTTTTTGGGAGCTGGCCGCAAAAGCGCAGGACTGCTTCAGGCCCTATTCTGGTTCCGGGGGGGCAGGCTGAACCTGTGGTTAATTCTTCCTCCTGATGGGAAAATAGAGTGACCTGTGCCTGTCCCAACACCTAGAGCTAGTCTCTCATTGGTTCCCCGTCCTTCTGTTCATCCTCAGGACAAATTGCAACCTGTACGGAACAGGAGGTTAAAGGTGCTGCTGATTCTCCAAGGAGGGAGATTGCTAGTAAAGCGGCTGTAATGGCCACCCCGAGCCCAAGGAGATGAGAAATGGGGTGCGTTTTAGAAACCTTTCCCGGTCACACGGTGTACCAACTTCTGGGTTTCTCATGCATGTTTTCGATGTAGGAAGATGCCCTTGAACCTGGAGATTTGGGACCCATGGGATGGGTACCACGCAGTATTACTTTAAAGGGTCTGTGTTTGCTCACCCAACCTCACCAAACCTCTCAGCCCCAAGAGTGTCCACCCTTATGTCTCATCCAGCTGTGTGTCTACATATGGTCAATTCAGGTTGCATCACAGCCCCTGAACGAATTTTGTAAGAATTTCTCTTTCACTGTCTTTGTTTCATGGGTTTTTAAAAGTAATTTATTTTTATAATGGGGTTTAGCTGCTTTTCACTGCTGTGTTTATGCCGCTTTACACCCACTTGACTCACTTACAGAGAGATATCAATCCATAGGTTTTAAGATTCTTAAGAGTCAGATATATTCTTGTGCGGTGAATAGGGGGTGTTGAGTCCAGTTCACTGAGCAAGGAGTAGGTCTTGTCTATTACATGTTGGGTTTATGGAACGGTATCTGAGCTAATTTGAAACCCTTGTTTCATGCATCACCCCACCTCACCTTTCCCGTTCAGCAGCCATAGTGTGTTTTCTAAATGTGTGACTCTGTTCTGTTTTGTAATTCAGTTCAAGTGTAGGGATTTTAACATTCCCTCTATAAGTGTTAGATTATGATAAGTGTCTTTTTCTGTGTGACTTATTTCACTTAGAATCGTCGTACCTAAATCCATTCATCATGCTGCTACTAGCATTATAACATTGATTTCATGGCTGAGTGATATTCCATTGTACATACGGACCACAACTTCTTTATCCATTTTTCTCTTTCCTGGGATATTTAAGGTGTAATAAAGTGGAGGTTGTTGTCAACAGAGCAGCCCTAATCTTCGGGGTGCCTCTGTCTTGCTGCTTTTTAGTTTTCCCAATTTATACGCCCATGAATGGAAGGGCCCTATTCTCTCTAAGCTGTGTTTTTTAGATATTTCAGGACACACCGTACACTTCTCCAGAGTGGCTGTTGGCAATTTACATCCCGCCCATCAGCTTAGCAAGGCTCCCATTTCTCCATGGCCTGTCCTGCATTTCTGGTTTTGACACTTTTTTCAGCATGACCATTTTGACCGATGGGAAACGAGACTTCTTTGTAGCGCTGATTTGCCTTTCCAGGTGGCTTGGTTGGCCAAAAAGGGCGTATGCGTTTTTTCCTGAATATATTCAGGAAAAAACGCATACGCCCTTTTTGGCCAAGGGCAACATTGTCGACGTTTTGCCGCTTTTCATGTGCTTTAAAGGCGATTCGAATGTACCTCCTGAAATCTGTTTCCTGCAATTCTGCCTTGCTTTCAAATCCTCTTCGTTGCCTTCCCTCAATATATTTGGGGTTGAGAGTTATCATTTATAACTCTGCAGGTTTGTGAATTTCAGTGCCCCTGAGCTCCCTTTTTCCACTCGCTTTTTTGGGAGCTGGCCTCAAAAGCGCAGGATTGCTTCAGGCCCTATTCTGGTTCCGGGGGGGGGTCAGGCTGAGCCTGTGGTTAATTCTTCCTCCTGATGGGAAACTAGAGTGACCTGTGCCTTTCCCAACACCTAGAGCTAGTCTCTCATTGGTTCCCCCTCCTTCTGTTCATCCTCAGGACAAATTGCAACGTGTACGGAACAGGAGGTTAAAGGTGCTGCTGATTCTCCAAGGAGGGAGATTGCTAGTAAAGCGGCTGTAATGGCCACCCCGAGCACAAGGAGATGAGAAATGAGGTGCGTTTTAGAAACCTTTCCCGGTCACACGGTGTACCAACTTCTGGGTTTCTCATGCATGTTTTCGATGTAGGAAGAGGCCCTTGAACCTGGAGATTTGGGACCCATGGGATGGGTACCACGCAGAATTACTTTAAAGGGTCTGTGTTTGCTCACCGAACCTCAACAAACCTCTCAGCCCCAAGAGTGTCCACCCTTATGTCTCATCCAGCTGTGTGTCTACATATGGTCAATTCAGGTTGCATCACAGCCCCTGAACGAATTTTGTAAGAATTTCTCTTTCACTGTCTTTGTTTCATGGGTTTTTAAAAGTAATTTATTTTTATAATGGGGTTTAGCTGCTTTTCACTGCTGTGTTTATGCCGCTTTACACCCACTTGACTCACTTACAGAGAGATATCAATCCATAGGTTTTAAGATTCTTAAGAGTCAGATATATTCTTGTGCGGTGAATAGGGGGTGTTGAGTCCAGTTCACTGAGCAAGGAGTAGGTCTTGTCTATTACATGTTGGGTTTATGGAACGGTATCTGAGCTAATTTGAAACCCTTGTTTTATGCATCACCCCACCTCACCTTTCCCGTTCAGCAGCCATAGTGTGTTTTCTAAATGTGTGACTCTGTTCTGTTTTGTAATTCAGTTCAAGTGTAGGGATTTTAACATTCCCTCTATAAGTGTTAGATTATGATAAGTGTCTTTTTCTGTGTGACTTATTTCACTTAGAATCGTCGTACCTAAATCCATTCATCATGCTGCTACTAGCATTATAACATTGATTTCATGGCTGAGTGATATTCCATTGTACATACGGACCACAACTTCTTTATCCATTTTTCTCTTTCCTGGGATATTTAAGGTGTAATAAAGTGGAGGTTGTTGTCAACAGAGCAGCCCTAATCTTCGGGGTGCCTCTGTCTTGCTGCTTTTTAGTTTTCCCAATTTATACGCCCATGAATGGAAGGGCCCTATTCTCTCTAAGCTGTGTTTTTTAGATATTTCAGGACACACCGTACACTTCTCCAGAGTGGCTGTTGGCAATTTACATCCCGCCCATCAGCTTAGCAAGGCTCCCATTTCTCCATGGCCTGTCCTGCATTTCTGGTTTTGACACTTTTTTCAGCATGACCATTTTGACCGATGGGAAACGAGACTTCTTTGTAGCGCTGATTTGCCTTTCCAGGTGGCTTGGTTGGCCAAAAAGGGCATATGCGTTTTTTCCTGAATATATTCAGGAAAAAACGCATACGCCCTTTTTGGCCAAGGGCAACATTGTCGACGTTTTGCCGCTTTTCATGTGCTTTAAAGGCGATTCGAATGTACCTCCTGAAATCTGTTTCCTGCAATTCTGCCTTGCTTTCAAATCCTCTTCGTTGCCTTCCCTCAATATATTTGGGGTTGAGAGTTATCATTTATAACTCTGCAGGTTTGTGAATTTCAGTGCCCCTGAGCTCCGTTTTTCCACTCGCTTTTTTGGGAGCTGGCCGCAAAAGCGCAGGATTGCTTCAGGCCCTATTCTGGTTCCGGGGGGGGGCAGGCTGAGCCTGTGGTTAATTCTTCCTCCTGATGGGAAACTAGAGTGACCTGTGCCTTTCCCAACACCTAGAGCTAGTCTCTCATTGGTTCCCCCTCCTTCTGTTCATCCTCAGGACAAATTGCAACGTGTACGGAACAGGAGGTTAAAGGTGCTGCTGATTCTCCAAGGAGGGAGATTGCTAGTAAAGCGGCTGTAATGGCCACCCCGAGCACAAGGAGATGAGAAATGAGGTGCGTTTTAGAAACCTTTCCCGGTCACACGGTGTACCAACTTCTGGGTTTCTCATGCATGTTTTCGATGTAGGAAGAGGCCCTTGAACCTGGAGATTTGGGACCCATGGGATGGGTACCACGCAGAATTACTTTAAAGGGTCTGTGTTTGCTCACCGAACCTCAACAAACCTCTCAGCCCCAAGAGTGTCCACCCTTATGTCTCATCCAGCTGTGTGTCTACATATGGTCAATTCAGGTTGCATCACAGCCCCTGAACGAATTTTGTAAGAATTTCTCTTTCACTGTCTTTGTTTCATGGGTTTTTAAAAGTAATTTATTTTTATAATGGGGTTTAGCTGCTTTTCACTGCTGTGTTTATGCCGCTTTACACCCACTTGACTCACTTACAGAGAGATATCAATCCATAGGTTTTAAGATTCTTAAGAGTCAGATATATTCTTGTGCGGTGAATAGGGGGTGTTGAGTCCAGTTCACTGAGCAAGGAGTAGGTCTTGTCTATTACATGTTGGGTTTATGGAACGGTATCTGAGCTAATTTGAAACCCTTGTTTTATGCATCACCCCACCTCACCTTTCCCGTTCAGCAGCCATAGTGTGTTTTCTAAATGTGTGACTCTGTTCTGTTTTGTAATTCAGTTCAAGTGTAGGGATTTTAACATTCCCTCTATAAGTGTTAGATTATGATAAGTGTCTTTTTCTGTGTGACTTATTTCACTTAGAATCGTCGTACCTAAATCCATTCATCATGCTGCTACTAGCATTATAACATTGATTTCATGGCTGAGTGATATTCCATTGTACATACGGACCACAACTTCTTTATCCATTTTTCTCTTTCCTGGGATATTTAAGGTGTAATAAAGTGGAGGTTGTTGTCAACAGAGCAGCCCTAATCTTCGGGGTGCCTCTGTCTTGCTGCTTTTTAGTTTTCCCAATTTATACGCCCATGAATGGAAGGGCCCTATTCTCTCTAAGCTGTGTTTTTTAGATATTTCAGGACACACCGTACACTTCTCCAGAGTGGCTGTTGGCAATTTACATCCCGCCCATCAGCGTAGCAAGGCTCCCATTTCTCCATGGCCTGTCCTGCATTTCTGGTTTTGACACTTTTTTCAGCATGACCATTTTGACCGATGGGAAACGAGACTTCTTTGTAGCGCTGATTTGCCTTTCCAGGTGGCTTGGTTGGCCAAAAAGGGCGTATGCGTTTTTTCCTGAATATATTCAGGAAAAAACGCATACGCCCTTTTTGGCCAAGGGCAACATTGTCGACGTTTTGCCGCTTTTCATGTGCTTTAAAGGCGATTCGAATGTACCTCCTGAAATCTGTTTCCTGCAATTCTGCCTTGCTTTCAAATCCTCTTCGTTGCCTTCCCTCAATATATTTGGGGATGAGAGTTATCATTTATAACTCTGCAGGTTTGTGAATTTCAGTGCCCCTGAGCTCCGTTTTTCCACTCGCTTTTTTGGGAGCTGGCCGCAAAAGCGCAGGACTGCTTCAGGCCCTATTCTGGTTCCGGGGGGGCAGGCTGAGCCTGTGGTTAATTCTTCCTCCTGATGGGAAACTAGAGTGACCTGTGCCTTTCCCAACACCTATAGCTAGTCTCTCATTGGTTCCCCCTCCTTCTGTTCATCCTCAGGACAAATTGCAACGTGTACGGAACAGGAGGTTAAAGGTGCTGCTGATTCTCCAAGGAGGGAGATTGCTAGTAAAGCGGCTGTAATGGCCACCCCGAGCACAAGGAGATGAGAAATGAGGTGCGTTTTAGAAACCTTTCCCGGTCACACGGTGTACCAACTTCTGGGTTTCTCATGCATGTTTTCGATGTAGGAAGAGGCCCTTGAACCTGGAGATTTGGGACCCATGGGATGGGTACCACGCAGAATTACTTTAAAGGGTCTGTGTTTGCTCACCGAACCTCAACAAACCTCTCAGCCCCAAGAGTGTCCACCCTTATGTCTCATCCAGCTGTGTGTCTACATATGGTCAATTCAGGTTGCATCACAGCCCCTGAACGAATTTTGTAAGAATTTCTCTTTCACTGTCTTTGTTTCATGGGTTTTTAAAAGTAATTTATTTTTATAATGGGGTTTAGCTGCTTTTCACTGCTGTGTTTATGCCGCTTTACACCCACTTGACTCACTTACAGAGAGATATCAATCCATAGGTTTTAAGATTCTTAAGAGTCAGATATATTCTTGTGCGGTGAATAGGGGGTGTTGAGTCCAGTTCACTGAGCAAGGAGTAGGTCTTGTCTATTACATGTTGGGTTTATGGAACGGTATCTGAGCTAATTTGAAACCCTTGTTTTATGCATCACCCCACCTCACCTTTCCCGTTCAGCAGCCATAGTGTGTTTTCTAAATGTGTGACTCTGTTCTGTTTTGTAATTCAGTTCAAGTGTAGGGATTTTAACATTCCCTCTATAAGTGTTAGATTATGATAAGTGTCTTTTTCTGTGTGACTTATTTCACTTAGAATCGTCGTACCTAAATCCATTCATCATGCTGCTACTAGCATTATAACATTGATTTCATGGCTGAGTGATATTCCATTGTACATACGGACCACAACTTCTTTATCCATTTTTCTCTTTCCTGGGATATTTAAGGTGTAATAAAGTGGAGGTTGTTGTCAACAGAGCAGCCCTAATCTTCGGGGTGCCTCTGTCTTGCTGCTTTTTAGTTTTCCCAATTTATACGCCCATGAATGGAAGGGCCCTATTCTCTCTAAGCTGTGTTTTTTAGATATTTCAGGACACACCGTACACTTCTCCAGAGTGGCTGTTGGCAATTTACATCCCGCCCATCAGCTTAGCAAGGCTCCCATTTCTCCATGGCCTGTCCTGCATTTCTGGTTTTGACACTTTTTTCAGCATGACCATTTTGACCGATGGGAAACGAGACTTCTTTGTAGCGCTGATTTGCCTTTCCAGGTGGCTTGGTTGGCCAAAAAGGGCGTATGCGTTTTTTCCTGAATATATTCAGGAAAAAACGCATACGCCCTTTTTGGCCAAGGGCAACATTGTCGACGTTTTGCCGCTTTTCATGTGCTTTAAAGGCGATTCGAATGTACCTCCTGAAATCTGTTTCCTGCAATTCTGCCTTGCTTTCAAATCCTCTTCGTTGCCTTCCCTCAATATATTTGGGGTTGAGAGTTATCATTTATAACTCTGCAGGTTTGTGAATTTCAGTGCCCCTGAGCTCCGTTTTTCCACTCGCTTTTTTGGGAGCTGGCCTCAAAAGCGCAGGATTGCTTCAGGCCCTATTCTGGTTCCGGGGGGGGGGGCAGGCTGAGCCTGTGGTTAATTCTTCCTCCTGATGGGAAACTAGAGTGACCTGTGCCTTTCCCAACACCTAGAGCTAGTCTCTCATTGGTTCCCCCTCCTTCTGTTCATCCTCAGGACAAATTGCAACGTGTACGGAACAGGAGGTTAAAGGTGCTGCTGATTCTCCAAGGAGGGAGATTGCTAGTAAAGCGGCTGTAATGGCCACCCCGAGCACAAGGAGATGAGAAATGAGGTGCGTTTTAGAAACCTTTCCCGGTCACACGGTGTACCAACTTCTGGGTTTCTCATGCATGTTTTCGATGTAGGAAGAGGCCCTTGAACCTGGAGATTTGGGACCCATGGGATGGGTACCACGCAGAATTACTTTAAAGGGTCTGTGTTTGCTCACCGAACCTCAACAAACCTCTCAGCCCCAAGAGTGTCCACCCTTATGTCTCATCCAGCTGTGTGTCTACATATGGTCAATTCAGGTTGCATCACAGCCCCTGAACGAATTTTGTAAGAATTTCTCTTTCACTGTCTTTGTTTCATGGGTTTTTAAAAGTAATTTATTTTTATAATGGGGTTTAGCTGCTTTTCACTGCTGTGTTTATGCCGCTTTACACCCACTTGACTCACTTACAGAGAGATATCAATCCATAGGTTTTAAGATTCTTAAGAGTCAGATATATTCTTGTGCGGTGAATAGGGGGTGTTGAGTCCAGTTCACTGAGCAAGGAGTAGGTCTTGTCTATTACATGTTGGGTTTATGGAACGGTATCTGAGCTAATTTGAAACCCTTGTTTTATGCATCACCCCACCTCACCTTTCCCGTTCAGCAGCCATAGTGTGTTTTCTAAATGTGTGACTCTGTTCTGTTTTGTAATTCAGTTCAAGTGTAGGGATTTTAACATTCCCTCTATAAGTGTTAGATTATGATAAGTGTCTTTTTCTGTGTGACTTATTTCACTTAGAATCGTCGTACCTAAATCCATTCATCATGCTGCTACTAGCATTATAACATTGATTTCATGGCTGAGTGATATTCCATTGTACATACGGACCACAACTTCTTTATCCATTTTTCTCTTTCCTGGGATATTTAAGGTGTAATAAAGTGGAGGTTGTTGTCAACAGAGCAGCCCTAATCTTCGGGGTGCCTCTGTCTTGCTGCTTTTTAGTTTTCCCAATTTATACGCCCATGAATGGAAGGGCCCTATTCTCTCTAAGCTGTGTTTTTTAGATATTTCAGGACACACCGTACACTTCTCCAGAGTGGCTGTTGGCAATTTACATCCCGCCCATCAGCTTAGCAAGGCTCCCATTTCTCCATGGCCTGTCCTGCATTTCTGGTTTTGACACTTTTTTCAGCATGACCATTTTGACCGATGGGAAACGAGACTTCTTTGTAGCGCTGATTTGCCTTTCCAGGTTGCTTGGTTGGCCAAAAAGGGCGTATGCGTTTTTTCCTGAATATATTCAGGAAAAAACGCATACGCCCTTTTTGGCCAAGGGCAACATTGTCGACGTTTTGCCGCTTTTCATGTGCTTTAAAGGCGATTCGAATGTACCTCCTGAAATCTGTTTCCTGCAATTCTGCCTTGCTTTCAAATCCTCTTCGTTGCCTTCCCTCAATATATTTGGGGTTGAGAGTTATCATTTATAACTCTGCAGGTTTGTGAATTTCAGTGCCCCTGAGCTCCGTTTTTCCACTCGCTTTTTTGGGAGCTGGCCTCAAAAGCGCAGGATTGCTTCAGGCCCTATTCTGGTTCCGGGGGGGGGGCAGGCTGAGCCTGTGGTTAATTCTTCCTCCTGATGGGAAACTAGAGTGACCTGTGCCTTTCCCAACACCTAGAGCTAGTCTCTCATTGGTTCCCCCTCCTTCTGTTCATCCTCAGGACAAATTGCAACGTGTACGGAACAGGAGGTTAAAGGTGCTGCTGATTCTCCAAGGAGGGAGATTGCTAGTAAAGCGGCTGTAATGGCCACCCCGAGCACAAGGAGATGAGAAATGAGGTGCGTTTTAGAAACCTTTCCCGGTCCCACGGTGTACCAACTTCTGGGTTTCTCATGCATGTTTTCGATGTAGGAAGAGGCCCTTGAACCTGGAGATTTGGGACCCATGGGATGGGTACCACGCAGAATTACTTTAAAGGGTCTGTGTTTGCTCACCGAACCTCAACAAACCTCTCAGCCCCAAGAGTGTCCACCCTTATGTCTCATCCAGCTGTGTGTCTACATATGGTCAATTCAGTTTGCATCACAGCCCCTGAACGAATTTTGTAAGAATTTCTCTTTCACTGTCTTTGTTTCATGGGTTTTTAAAAGTAATTTATTTTTATAATGGGGTTTAGCTGCTTTTCACTGCTGTGTTTATGCCGCTTTACACCCACTTGACTCACTTACAGAGAGATATCAATCCATAGGTTTTAAGATTCTTAAGAGTCAGATATATTCTTGTGCGGTGAATAGGGGGTGTTGAGTCCAGTTCACTGAGCAAGGAGTAGGTCTTGTCTATTACATGTTGGGTTTATGGAACGGTATCTGAGCTAATTTGAAACCCTTGTTTTATGCATCACCCCACCTCACCTTTCCCGTTCAGCAGCCATAGTGTGTTTTCTAAATGTGTGACTCTGTTCTGTTTTGTAATTCAGTTCAAGTGTAGGGATTTTAACATTCCCTCTATAAGTGTTAGATTATGATAAGTGTCTTTTTCTGTGTGACTTATTTCACTTAGAATCGTCGTACCTAAATCCATTCATCATGCTGCTACTAGCATTATAACATTGATTTCATGGCTGAGTGATATTCCATTGTACATACGGACCACAACTTCTTTATCCATTTTTCTCTTTCCTGGGATATTTAAGGTGTAATAAAGTGGAGGTTGTTGTCAACAGAGCAGCCCTAATCTTCGGGGTGCCTCTGTCTTGCTGCTTTTTAGTTTTCCCAATTTATACGCCCATGAATGGAAGGGCCCTATTCTCTCTAAGCTGTGTTTTTTAGATATTTCAGGACACACCGTACACTTCTCCAGAGTGGCTGTTGGCAATTTACATCCCGCCCATCAGCGTAGCAAGGCTCCCATTTCTCCATGGCCTGTCCTGCATTTCTGGTTTTGACACTTTTTTCAGCATGACCATTTTGACCGATGGGAAACGAGACTTCTTTGTAGCGCTGATTTGCCTTTCCAGGTTGCTTGGTTGGCCAAAAAGGGCATATGCGTTTTTTCCTGAATATATTCAGGAAAAAACGCATACGCCCTTTTTGGCCAAGGGCAACATTGTCGACGTTTTGCCGCTTTTCATGTGCTTTAAAGGCGATTCGAATGTACCTCCTGAAATCTGTTTCCTGCAATTCTGCCTTGCTTTCAAATCCTCTTCGTTGCCTTCCCTCAATATATTTGGGGTTGAGAGTTATCATTTATAACTCTGCAGGTTTGTGAATTTCAGTGCCCCTGAGCTCCGTTTTTCCACTCGCTTTTTTGGGAGCTGGCCGCAAAAGCGCAGGACTGCTTCAGGCCCTATTCTGGTTCCGGGGGGGCAGGCTGAACCTGTGGTTAATTCTTCCTCCTGATGGGAAAATAGAGTGACCTGTGCCTGTCCCAACACCTAGAGCTAGTCTCTCATTGGTTCCCCGTCCTTCTGTTCATCCTCAGGACAAATTGCAACGTGTACGGAACAGGAGGTTAAAGGTGCTGCTGATTCTCCAAGGAGGGAGATTGCTAGTAAAGCGGCTGTAATGGCCACCCCGAGCCCAAGGAGATGAGAAATGGGGTGCGTTTTAGAAACCTTTCCCGGTCACACGGTGTACCAACTTCTGGGTTTCTCATGCATGTTTTCGATGTAGGAAGAGGCCCTTGAACCTGGAGATTTGGGACCCATGGGATGGGTACCACGCAGAATTACTTTAAAGGGTCTGTGTTTGCTCACCGAACCTCAACAAACCTCTCAGCCCCAAGAGTGTCCACCCTTATGTCTCATCCAGCTGTGTGTCTACATATGGTCAATTCAGGTTGCATCACAGCCCCTGAACGAATTTTGTAAGAATTTCTCTTTCACTGTCTTTGTTTCATGGGTTTTTAAAAGTAATTTATTTTTATAATGGGGTTTAGCTGCTTTTCACTGCTGTGTTTATGCCGCTTTACACCCACTTGACTCACTTACAGAGAGATATCAATCCATAGGTTTTAAGATTCTTAAGAGTCAGATATATTCTTGTGCGGTGAATAGGGGGTGTTGAGTCCAGTTCACTGAGCAAGGAGTAGGTCTTGTCTATTACATGTTGGGTTTATGGAACGGTATCTGAGCTAATTTGAAACCCTTGTTTTATGCATCACCCCACCTCACCTTTCCCGTTCAGCAGCCATAGTGTGTTTTCTAAATGTGTGACTCTGTTCTGTTTTGTAATTCAGTTCAAGTGTAGGGATTTTAACATTCCCTCTATAAGTGTTAGATTATGATAAGTGTCTTTTTCTGTGTGACTTATTTCACTTAGAATCGTCGTACCTAAATCCATTCATCATGCTGCTACTAGCATTATAACATTGATTTCATGGCTGAGTGATATTCCATTGTACATACGGACCACAACTTCTTTATCCATTTTTCTCTTTCCTGGGATATTTAAGGTGTAATAAAGTGGAGGTTGTTGTCAACAGAGCAGCCCTAATCTTCGGGGTGCCTCTGTCTTGCTGCTTTTTAGTTTTCCCAATTTATACGCCCATGAATGGAAGGGCCCTATTCTCTCTAAGCTGTGTTTTTTAGATATTTCAGGACACACCGTACACTTCTCCAGAGTGGCTGTTGGCAATTTACATCCCGCCCATCAGCGTAGCAAGGCTCCCATTTCTCCATGGCCTGTCCTGCATTTCTGGTTTTGACACTTTTTTCAGCATGACCATTTTGACCGATGGGAAACGAGACTTCTTTGTAGCGCTGATTTGCCTTTCCAGGTGGCTTGGTTGGCCAAAAAGGGCGTATGCGTTTTTTCCTGAATATATTCAGGAAAAAACGCATACGCCCTTTTTGGCCAAGGGCAACATTGTCGACGTTTTGCCGCTTTTCATGTGCTTTAAAGGCGATTCGAATGTACCTCCTGAAATCTGTTTCCTGCAATTCTGCCTTGCTTTCAAATCCTCTTCGTTGCCTTCCCTCAATATATTTGGGGATGAGAGTTATCATTTATAACTCTGCAGGTTTGTGAATTTCAGTGCCCCTGAGCTCCGTTTTTCCACTCGCTTTTTTGGGAGCTGGCCGCAAAAGCGCAGGACTGCTTCAGGCCCTATTCTGGTTCCGGGGGGGCAGGCTGAGCCTGTGGTTAATTCTTCCTCCTGATGGGAAACTAGAGTGACCTGTGCCTTTCCCAACACCTATAGCTAGTCTCTCATTGGTTCCCCCTCCTTCTGTTCATCCTCAGGACAAATTGCAACGTGTACGGAACAGGAGGTTAAAGGTGCTGCTGATTCTCCAAGGAGGGAGATTGCTAGTAAAGCGGCTGTAATGGCCACCCCGAGCACAAGGAGATGAGAAATGAGGTGCGTTTTAGAAACCTTTCCCGGTCACACGGTGTACCAACTTCTGGGTTTCTCATGCATGTTTTCGATGTAGGAAGAGGCCCTTGAACCTGGAGATTTGGGACCCATGGGATGGGTACCACGCAGAATTACTTTAAAGGGTCTGTGTTTGCTCACCGAACCTCAACAAACCTCTCAGCCCCAAGAGTGTCCACCCTTATGTCTCATCCAGCTGTGTGTCTACATATGGTCAATTCAGGTTGCATCACAGCCCCTGAACGAATTTTGTAAGAATTTCTCTTTCACTGTCTTTGTTTCATGGGTTTTTAAAAGTAATTTATTTTTATAATGGGGTTTAGCTGCTTTTCACTGCTGTGTTTATGCCGCTTTACACCCACTTGACTCACTTACAGAGAGATATCAATCCATAGGTTTTAAGATTCTTAAGAGTCAGATATATTCTTGTGCGGTGAATAGGGGGTGTTGAGTCCAGTTCACTGAGCAAGGAGTAGGTCTTGTCTATTACATGTTGGGTTTATGGAACGGTATCTGAGCTAATTTGAAACCCTTGTTTTATGCATCACCCCACCTCACCTTTCCCGTTCAGCAGCCATAGTGTGTTTTCTAAATGTGTGACTCTGTTCTGTTTTGTAATTCAGTTCAAGTGTAGGGATTTTAACATTCCCTCTATAAGTGTTAGATTATGATAAGTGTCTTTTTCTGTGTGACTTATTTCACTTAGAATCGTCGTACCTAAATCCATTCATCATGCTGCTACTAGCATTATAACATTGATTTCATGGCTGAGTGATATTCCATTGTACATACGGACCACAACTTCTTTATCCATTTTTCTCTTTCCTGGGATATTTAAGGTGTAATAAAGTGGAGGTTGTTGTCAACAGAGCAGCCCTAATCTTCGGGGTGCCTCTGTCTTGCTGCTTTTTAGTTTTCCCAATTTATACGCCCATGAATGGAAGGGCCCTATTCTCTCTAAGCTGTGTTTTTTAGATATTTCAGGACACACCGTACACTTCTCCAGAGTGGCTGTTGGCAATTTACATCCCGCCCATCAGCTTAGCAAGGCTCCCATTTCTCCATGGCCTGTCCTGCATTTCTGGTTTTGACACTTTTTTCAGCATGACCATTTTGACCGATGGGAAACGAGACTTCTTTGTAGCGCTGATTTGCCTTTCCAGGTGGCTTGGTTGGCCAAAAAGGGCGTATGCGTTTTTTCCTGAATATATTCAGGAAAAAACGCATACGCCCTTTTTGGCCAAGGGCAACATTGTCGACGTTTTGCCGCTTTTCATGTGCTTTAAAGGCGATTCGAATGTACCTCCTGAAATCTGTTTCCTGCAATTCTGCCTTGCTTTCAAATCCTCTTCGTTGCCTTCCCTCAATATATTTGGGGTTGAGAGTTATCATTTATAACTCTGCAGGTTTGTGAATTTCAGTGCCCCTGAGCTCCGTTTTTCCACTCGCTTTTTTGGGAGCTGGCCTCAAAAGCGCAGGATTGCTTCAGGCCCTATTCTGGTTCCGGGGGGGGGGGCAGGCTGAGCCTGTGGTTAATTCTTCCTCCTGATGGGAAACTAGAGTGACCTGTGCCTTTCC